>NC_042979.1:14058588-14658588 GCF_901001165.1 Salmo trutta
ATATATATATATATATATATACAGTTGAAGTCAAAAGTTTACATACACCTTAGCCAAATACATTTCAAATCAGTTTTTCACAATTCCTGACATTTCATCCTAGTAAATATTCCCTGTCTTAGGTCAGTTAGGATCACCACTTTATATTAAGAATGTGAAATGTCAGAATAATAGCAGAGAGAATTATTTATTTCAGCTTTTATTTCTTTCATCACATTCCCAGTGGGTCAGAAGTTTGCATACACTCAATTTGTATTTGGTAGCATTGCCTTTAAATTGTTTAACTTGGGTCAAATGTTTCAGGTAGCCTTCTACAAGCTTCCCACAATAAGTTGGGTTAATTTTGTCCCATTCCTCCTGACAGAGCTGGTGTAACTGAGTCAGGTTTGTAGGCCTCATTGCTCGCACACGCTTTTTCAGTTCTGCCCACAGATTTTCTATAGGATTGAGGTCAGGGCTTTGTGATGGCCACTCCCAACACCTTGACTTTGTTGTCCTTAAGCCATTTTGCCACAACTTTGGAAGTATGCTTGGGGTCATTGTCCATTTGTAAGACCCATTTGTGACCAAGCTTTAACTTCCTGACTGATGTCTTGAGATGTTGCTTCAATATATCCACATAAATTTCCTCCCTCATGGTCCCATCTATTTTGTGAGGTGCACTAGTCTCTCCTGCAGCAAATCACTCCACAACATGATGCTGCCACCCACGTTCTTCATGGTTGGGATGGTGTTCTTTGGCTCGCGAGCCTCCCACTTTTTCCTCCAAACATAACGATGGTCATTATGGCCAAACAGTTCTATTTTTGTTTCATCAGACCAGAGGACATTTCTCCAAAAAGTACAACCTTTGTCCACATGTGCAGTTGCAAACCATAGTCTGGCTTTTTCATGGCGGTTTTGGAGCAGCGGCTTCTTCCTTGAAGAGCAGCCTTTCAGGTTATGTCGATATAGGACTCGTTTTACTGTGGATACAGATACTTTTGTACCTGTTTCCTCCAGCATCTTCACAAGATCCTTTGCTGTTGTTCTGGGATTGATTTGCACTTTTCGCACCAAAGTATGTTCATTTGTAGGATACAGAACACGTCTCCTTCCTGAGCGGTATGACGGCTGTGTGGTCCCATGGTGTTTATACTTCCTTACTATTGTTTGTACAGATGAACGTGGTACCTTTAGGTGTTTGGAAATTGCTCCCATTAACCAGACTACACATTTTTTTTCTGAGGTCTTGGCTAATTTCTTTTGATTTTCCCATGATGTCAAGCAAAGAGGCACTGAGTTTGAAGGTAGGCCTTGAAATACATCCACAGGTACACCTCCAATTGACTCAAATGATGTCAATTAGCCTATCAGAAGCTTCTAAAGCCATGACATCATTTTCTGGAATTTTCCAAGCGGTTTAAAGGCACAGTCAACTTAGTGTATGTAAACTTCTGACCCACTGGAATTGTGATACAGTGAATTATAAGTTAAATTATCTGTCTGTAAACAATTGTTGGAAAAATTACTTATGTCATGCACAAAGTAGATGTCCTAACCAACTTGCCAAAAGTATAGTTTGTTAACAAGAAATTTGTAGAGTGGTTGAAAAACGAGTTTTAATGACTCCAACCTAAGTGTATGTAAACTTCCGTCTTCAACTCTCTATATATGAGATGAGTAATGCAAGATATGTAAACATTATTAAAGTGACATTATTAAAGTGACCAGTGATCCATTTATTAAAGTGGCCCATGATTTCAAGTCTTTGTATGTAGGCAGCAGCCTCTCTGTGCTAATGATGGCTATTTAACAGTCTGATGGCCTTGAGATAGAAGCTGTTTTTCAGTCTCTCGGTCCCAGCTTTTATGCACCTGTACTGACCTCGCCTTCTGGATGATAACGGGGTGAACAGGCAGTGGCTCGGGTGGTTGTTGTCCTTGATGATCTTTTTGGCTTTCCTTTGACATTGGGTGCTGTAGGTGTCCTGGAGGGTAGGTAGTTTGCCCCCGGTGATGTGTTGTGGGTGGTGCAGTTGCCATACCAGGTGGTGATTGTCTGTGTGGGTGGACCATTTCAGTTTGTCAGTGATGTGTATGCCAAGGAACTTAAAGCTTATTACCTTCCCCACTGCGGTCCCGTCGATGTGGATCGGGGGGTGCTCCCTCTGCTGTTTCCTGAAGTCCACAATCATCTCCTTTGTTTTGTTGACGTTGAGTGAGAGGTTATTTTCCTGGCACCACAGTCCCAGAGCACTCACCTCCTCCCTGTAGGCTGTCTCGTCATTGTTGGTAATCAAGTGTCATCTGCAAACTTGATGATTGAGTTGGAGGTGTGCTTGCCACGCAGTCATGGGTGAACAGGGAGTACAGGAGGGGGCTGAGCACACACCCTTGTGGGGCCCCAGTGTTGAGGATCAGCGAAGTGGAGGTGTTGTTTCCTACCTTCACCACCTGGGGGCGGCCCTTCAATAAGTCCAGGACCCAGATGCACAGGGCGGGGTCCAGACCCAGGGCCTCGAGCTTAACCTCTTTGAGAAAGGCGTACCGCTAGCGCCCGGCCTCGTCAACATCCGGTGAAATTGCAGAGCGCAAAATTGGTAATATTAAACATTCATGAAAAAACAAGTGTTATACATTGATTAAAAGCTTAACTTCTTGTTAATCCAGCCGCTTTGTCAGATTTCAAAAATACTTTACGGCGAAAGCATACCATTCGATTATCTGAGGACAGCGCCCCGCGTACAAAAGCATTAAAAACATTTTCCAACCAAACAGAGGCATCACGAAAGTCAGAAATAGCGATAAAATAAATCACTTACCTTTGAAGATCTTCCTCTGTTTGCAATCCCAAGGGTCCCAGCTAAATCACAAGTGGTCATTTTGTTCGAGAAAGTTATTTTTTATATAGAGTTAATTTAGAGTAGTAATATTAGACCTGTTAATATAGAGTAGTAATATTAGACCTGTTAATATAGAGTAGTAATATTAGACCTGTTAATATAGAGTAGTAATATTAGACCTGTTAATATAGAGTAGTAATATTAGACCAGTTAATATAGGTCAGAGTAGTAATATTGGACCTGTTCATATAGAGTAGTAATATTAGACCTATTCATATAGAGTAGTAATATTAGACCTGTTAATATAGGTCAGAGTAGTAATATTGGACCTGTTCATATAGAGTAGTAATATTAGACCTGTTAATATAGGTCAGAGTAGTAATATTAGACCTGTTCATATAGAGTAGTAATATTAGACCTGTTAATATAGAGTAGTAATATTAGGCCTGTTAATATAGAGTAGTAATATTAGACATGTTAATATAGGTCAGAGTAGTAATATTAGACCTGTTAATATAGAGTAGTAATATTAGACCTGTTAATATAGAGTAGTAATATTAGACCTGTTAATATAGAGTAGTAATATTAGACCTGTTCATATAGAGTAGTAATATTAGACCTGTTAATATAGAGTAGTAATATTAGGCCTGTTAATATAGAGTAGTAATATTAGACATGTTAATATAGGTCAGAGTAGTAATATTAGACCTGTTAATATAGAGTAGTAATATTAGACCTGTTAATATAGAGTAGTAATATTAGACCTGTTAATATAGAGTAGTAATATTAGACCTGTTAATATAGAGTAGTAATATTAGACCTGTTAATATAGAGTAGTAATATTAGACCTATTCATATAGAGTAGTAATATTAGACCTGTTAATATAGGTCAGAGTAGTAATATTGGACCTGTTCATATAGAGTAGTAATATTAGACCTGTTAATATAGGTCAGAGTAGTAATATTAGACCTGTTCATATAGAGTAGTAATATTAGACCTGTTAATATAGAGTAGTAATATTAGGCCTGTTAATATAGAGTAGTAATATTAGACATGTTAATATAGGTCAGAGTAGTAATATTAGACCTGTTCATATAGAGTAGTAATATTAGACCTGTTAATATAGAGTAGTAATATTAGGCCTGTTAATATAGAGTAGTAATATTAGACATGTTAATATAGGTCAGAGTAGTAATATTAGACCTGTTAATATAGAGTAGTAATATTAGACCTGTTAATATAGAGTAGTAATATTAGACCTGTTAATATAGAGTAGTAATATTAGACCTGTTAATATAGAGTAGTAATATTAGACCTGTTAATATAGAGTAGTAATATTAGACCTGTTAATATAGAGTAGTAATATTAGACCTGTTCATATAGAGTAGTAATTGTCACGTCCTGACCAGTAAAAGAGGTTATTTGTTATTGTAGTTTGGTCAGGGCGTGGCAGGGGGTGTTTGTTTTGTGTGGTTTGGGTTTTTTGGTTTATGTTCTACATTTTCTATTTCTATGTGTTTATCTAGTTTTTCTACTTCTATGTTGGGGTTTTGGTAGGACCTCCAATTAGAGACAGCTGGTTGTCGTTGCCTCTAATTGGAGACCATATTTAGTTGGGGTTTGTTTCACTTGTGTTTTGTGGGTGGTTGTTTCCAGTATAGTCTGTGCACCTTATTGGACTGTTTTCGTCGTTTGTTTTGTTTAAGTGTCTTTCTCTTTAATAAAATAAGAAGATGAGCACTTTAACCGCTGCATTTTGGTCCACTCCTTACGACGACCATGACAGAACCACCCACCAAAGAAGACCAAGCAGTGGAGGAAGGAGCAGAAGGAGAGCTACTTGGAGTCATGGACATGGGAGGAGATCCTAGATGGAAAGGGACCTTGGAGGCAGGCTGGGGAGTACCGGCGACCGAAGGAAGAATTGGAGGCAGCAAAGGCATAACGACAGAGTTATGAGGCATTATATCCTCCATTTCAGGAGGAGAGGATGCAGCCCCCAAAAATATTTTGGGTGGGGCACATGGGTAGTTTGGCTGGGCCAGGGGTGAGCCCTAAGCCAACTCCCCGTGCTTATTATGGTGAGCGTTTGGCGTGGAGAGCACCGTGCTATGCGGAAGTGCGCACGGTCTCGCCCATCCGCAAGCACAGTCCGATGCGGTCGATACCAGCCCCCCGCAAGTGCCGTGCTAGAGTAGGCATCCAGCCAGGAAGGAGTATGCCTGCGCAGCACATCTGGCCACCAGTGCGTCTCCTAGGCCCAGGCTACCCTGCGCCTGCTCTACACATGACAGCCATCATTCCTCAGCACAGCCCAGTTCGCCCTGTGCCAGCACTCCGCCTGTGCCGGTCTACAGTAACAACTCAGCCAGGACGGGTTGTGCAGGCAGTGCGCTCCAGACCTCCAGTGCGTCTTCAAGACCCAGTGTATCCTGTTCCTGCTCCTCGCACTAGCCCTGTGGTGCGTGTTACTGTTCTGGCAACTCCAAAGCCAGTCCCACGCATCAGGCCTCTAGTGCGTCAGCCCAGCCCAGTACGTCCTGTTCCTGCTCCTCGCACTAGCCCTGAGGTGCGTGTCAATAGTCTGGCGCCTCCAAAGCCATCCCCACGCATCAGGCCTCTAGTGCGCCTGCCCAGTCCAGTACGTCCTGTTCCTGCTCCTCGCACTAGCCCTGAGGTGCGTGTCAATAGTCTGGCACCTCCAAAGCCAGCCCCACGCATCAGGCCTCTAGTGCGCCTGCCCAGTCCAGTACGTCCAGTTCCTGCTCCTCGCACTAGCCCTGTGGTGCGGGTTACTAGTCTGGCGCCTCCTAAGCCAGCCCCACGCATCAAGCCTTCAGTGCGCAGTCCAAGTCCAGAGCTTCCGGCAACAGTTCCCCGTCCAGAGCTTCCGGCGACAGTTCCCTGTCCAGAGCTTCCGGCGACAGTTCCCCGTTCAGAGCTTCCGGCGACAGTTCCCTGTCCAGAGCTTCCGGCGACAGTTCCCCGTTCAGAGCTTCCGGCGACAGTTCCCCGTCCAGAGCTTCCGGCGACAGTTCCCCGTCCAGAGCTTCCGGCGACGTCCCACAGTCCGGAACCGGAAGAGACGGCCCACAGTCCGGAACCGGCAGAGACGGCCCACAGTCCGGAACCGGCAGAGACGGCCCACAGTCCGGAGCCGGCAGAGACGGCCCACAGTCCAGAGCCGGCAGAGACGGCCCACAGTCCGGAGCCTGCAGAGACGGCCCACAGTCCGGAGCCGGCAGAGACGGCCCACAGTCCGGAGCCGGCAGAGACGGCCCACAGTCCGGAGCCTGTAGAGACGGCCCACAGTCCGGAGCCTGCAGAGACGGCCCACAATCCGGAGCCTGCAGAGACGGCCCACAGTCCGGAGCCTGCAGAGACGGCCCACAGTCCGGAGCCTGCAGAGACGGCCCATAGTCCGGAGCCTGCAGAGACGGCCCACAGTCCGGAGCCTGCAGAGAGACGGCCCACAGTCCGGAGCCTGCAGAGAGAAGGCCCACAGTCTGGAGTCTGCAGAGAGACGGCCCACAGTCCGGAGCCTGCAGAGAGACGCTCCTCAGCCCTGAGCCTGCAGCGACGCTCCTCAGCCCTGAGCCTGCAGCGACGCACCTCAGCCCGAGGTCTCCAGTGACGCACCTCAGCCCGAGGTCTCCAGCGACGCACCTCAGCCCGAGGTCTCCAGCGACACACCTCAGCCCGAGGTCTCCAGCGACACACCTCAGCCCAGAGCCTTCAGCAGTGGTCTACAGCCCTGAGCCTTCAGCGGGGGTGGGCAGGTTAGAATGGGGACTAAGGCCGGAGCCAGAGCCACCTCTGTAGTTGGAGGATTGGGGGGGGTGTAGCACGGGAACCGTCGTTGACGGTGGCCCCCCTCCCTTCCCTCCCTTTAAGTTGGGGAGGGAAGGGAGGGGGGGGGGGGTGGTACTGTCACGTCCTGACCAGTAAAAGGGGTTATTTGTTATTGTAGTTTGGTCAGGGCGTGGCAGGGGGTGTTGTTTTGTGTGGTTCGGGTTTTTTTTGTTTATGTTCTACATTTTCTATTTCTATGTGTTTCTCTAGTTTTTCTATTATAAGTGTCTTTCTCTTTAATTAATAAAATAAGAAGATGAGCACTTTACCCGCTGCATTTTGGTCCACTCCTTACAACAACCGTGACAGTAATATTAGACCTGTTCATATAAAGTAGTAATATCAGACCTGTTAATATAGAGTAGTAATATTAAACCTGTTAATATAGGTCAGAGTAGTAATATTAGACCTGTTAATATAGAGTAGTAATATTTAACCTGTTAATATAGGTCAGAGTAGTAATATTAGACCTGTTAATATAGAGTAGTAATATTGGACCTGTTAATATAGAGTAGTAATATTAGACCTGTTAATATAGAGTAGTAATATTAGACCTGTTAATATAGAGTAGTAATATTAGACCTGTTAATATAGAGTAGTAATATTAGACCTGTTAATATAGAGTAGTAATATTAGACCTGTTAATATAGAGTAGTAATATTAGACCTGTTAATATAGAGTAGTAATATTGGACCTGTTAATATAGAGTAGTAATATTAGACCTGTTAATATAGAGTAGTAATATTAGACCTGTTACTATAGAGTAGTAATATTAGACCTGTTAATATAGAGTAGTAATATTAGACCTGTTAATATAGAGTAGTAATATTAGACCTGTTAATATAGAGTAGTAATATTAGACCTGTTAATATAGAGTAGTAATATTAGACCTGTTAATATAGAGTAGTAATATTAGACCTGTTAATATAGAGCAGTAATATTAGACCTGTTAATATAGAGTAGTAATATTAGACCTGTTAATATAGAGTAGTAATATTAGACCTGTTAATATAGAGCAGTAATATTAGACCTGTTAATATAGAGTAGTAATATTAGACCTGTTAATATAGAGTAGTAATATTGGACCTGTTAATATAGAGTAGTAATATTAGACCTGTTCATATAGAGTAGTAATATTAGACCTGTTAATATAGAGTAGTAATATTAGACCTGTTAATATAGAGTAGTAATATTAGACCTGTTAATATAGAGTAGTAATATTAGACCTGTTAATATAGAGCAGTAATATTAGACCTGTTAATATAGAGTAGTAATATTAGACCTGTTAATATAGAGCAGTAATATTAGACCTGTTAATATAGAGTAGTACTATTAGACCTGTTAATATAGAGTAGTAATATTAGACCTGTTAATATAGAGTAGTAATATTAGACCTGTTAATATAGAGTAGTAATATTAGACCTGTTAATATAGAGTAGTAATATTAGACCTGTTAATATAGAGTAGTAATATTAGACCTGTTAATATAGAGTAGTAATATTAGACCTGTTCATATAGAGTAGTAATATTAGACCTGTTAATATAGAGTAGTAATATTAGACCTTCTACAAGGGGCTATTTGTGACTTCTTACCTGCAGTAATCAACTCCTTCCAGTTTGAAGTTGCTGAAGGAAAGAGTGCGAGAATGTATGACGTGGGATTGACATTGTTTTCTCTAATCATATGCTGATTCAGTTGATTACTGTAATTATTGATCCCAACGTCCTCCTAAACTTACATGAGAGTTGTGCCTCCTCTGGTTGGGGGGGGGGGGGTTGAAACAATCTGTGTGTGTGTGTGTGTGAGTGAGTGAGTGAGTGAGTGAGTGAGTGAGCGAGTGAGAGAGAGAGAGAAAGAGAGAGATGAATTGTATTTCTGTATTTATTCTTGGGTGGGGTATTTCTGTATTTATTTCTGGGTGAGGTATTTCTGTATTTATTCCAGATTGGGGTATTTCTGTATTTATTCCTGGGTGAGGTATTTCTGTATTTATTTCTGGGTGAGGTATTTCTGTATTTATTCCAGATTGGGATATTTCTGTATTTATTTCTGAGTGAGGTATTTCTGTATTTATTTCTGGGTGAGGTATTTCTGTATTTATTTCTGGGTGAGGTATTTCTGTATTTATTTCTGAGTGAGGTATTTCTGTATTTATTTCTGGGTGAGGTATTTCTGTATTTATTCCTGGGTGAGGTATTTCTGTATTTATTCCTGGGTTAGAGAACTTCGGTATTTATTTCCGGGTAAGGTATTATTCGTTCCTCTGCAGGTTAACCACCATGGATCCTACAAAGGGCCTTCAGTATAGAACACACTAGGTCTGAGATGGCTGGACTGGACGGGTATCGTAGATGTTAGTACCAGTACACTTCCCGCTCTGATGTAACAGTCGTCTCTAGAGACAGCTGTGGAAACCAGAGACACCAGATTCACTAGACCATGGACATCTGAAAGCTTCAGAAATCTCAAATTCACTCACCATTTTACTTCCCTACTTAGGCACTCCTCAGGGAGCAGAGGTCATCAACCACTCCTCTCCATCTCTCTCTATTACCTATTTACTCTGACCAGTCCTGACCCCTAGTCTCACTTTACCCTCACCTCACCCCATTGTTAACCCTCACCCCTATCCTCCTCACCCCATCCGTAACCCTCACCCCTATCCTCCTCATCCCATCCTTAACTCTCAGCCCTAACCTCCTCACCTTACCCTTACGTCTACCTACACACAGATCCCTCTATCATAACCTCAAACAGACACTCCCCCAACACACTTAAGGGAACCCCAGCCAAGAAGTAGAAAACATAGTTATTTGTCTGTCCCCATAGGAGAACCCTTTTTGGTTCCATGTAGAACCCTCCAAAGAAAGAGCTCCACAAGGAACCCAAAAGGGTATTATTGCAACCAAAAAGGGTTCTTCAAATCGTTCTCCTATCGGGACTGCCAAATTAGCGTTTTAGGTTCTAGATAGCGCCTTTTCTAAGAGTGTAGTTTGGCCTCCCCTGCAAGCCACTTCAGGAGCAAGGAGACCGTGGTCAGTCTGCATACCTACCTACATAGTCTAACCCCCATGGGAAAACTTCCAGGAAAAGGGTCAGAGGTTAGAGTTCAAAGTTTAACATGGCTCACTGCAGAATGGGAACAGGATAGGGGTAAATTCCGTTAGACTCATATTGACTACTTACTAATGGCATGTTAGTGAGTGTCCCATTGTCCACTGTCCACTGTCGATTGTTTGAGGACGGCGCCCCACATCAAAATATTTTTCCACCGGCACAGGTTCACAAATAGCGATTAATAATTCACTTACTTTTTGAAAATCTTCCTCTGATTTGTCATCCAAAGGGTCCCAGCTATAACATGTAGGATAGTTTTGTTAGATAAAATCATTATTTATATCCCAAAAAGTCTGTTTAGTTGGCGCCATCGATTTGAGTAATCCACTCGTTCAACATGCCAAGACAGGAATCCGAAAATCTACCCTTAAACTTTGTTTCAACAAGCCAAAATATGTTTCTATTTAACCGTCACATACCCTAAAATGTAATTAAACTGTAATATTTCATACAGAAAGAAGTATGTCAGCAGCATACAACCCTGCATCCCACTGCTGGCTTGCTTCTGAAGCTAAGCAGGGTTGGTCCTAGTCAGTCCCTGGATGGGAGACCAGATGCTGCTGGAAGAGGTGTTTGAGGGCCAGTAGGAGGCACCCTTTCCTCTGGTCTAGTGACACAGTGACCCTGTGATGGGTGCTATCTTTCAGCTGAGATGTTAAAAATGTGTCCTGAGGTCATTAAAGATCCCATTGCACTTATTGTAAGAGTAGGGGTGTTAACCCTGGGGTCCTGGCTAAATTCCCAATCTGGCCCTCATACCATCATGGCCACCTAATCATCCCCAGCTTACAATTGGCTCATTCATCCCTCTCCCCTGAAACTATTCCCCAGGTTGTTGCTGTAAATGAGAATGTGTTCTGAGTCAACTTACCTAGTTAAATAAATGTTCAATAGGAAGGTGATATTAGCATGTGTGTGTGCATACATGAATTTCCAAGTCTGTGTCCCTGTAGTATAACTGATATTTCTTACTTGTTTTGGAAGAAACAAGCCTGAAACTTTGAACAAGGACTACTGACATCCAGTGGAAGCCATAGGAATTGCATACTGGGAGCTAGATTTAATTATTTCCCTATACGTTCCATTGGAAAAGCATGGCTCTCAAAAACAAATAATTCCGGGTTGGTTTTTATTTAGATTTTCTCCTAACATATCTATTGTAATATATTATCCTACATTACTTTAGCATTTCTACAAACGTCAAAGTGTCTTCTTTCCAATGGTACCAATTATATGCATATCCTGGCTTCAGGGCCTGAGCAACAGGCACTTTACTTTGAGCACGTCAGGTCATGCGGAAATTGAGAAAAAAGGACCCTAGCCCTAACAAGATTTAACAAGCTACCAGAGATGATGTTCCGTATAGCTCAGTTGGTAGAGCATGGCGCTTGCAACGCCAGGGTTGAGGATTCGTTTCCCACAGGGAACCAGTATGAAAATGTATGGTCTCGCTACTGTAAGTTGCTCTAGATAAGAGTGTCTGCTAAAATGTAAATGACTATCTGATATAATTGTATATTCAGCCAGATAGCAATGTTCACATACCTATAACAGACATACACTGTGTACAAAACATTTAGAACACCTCCTCTTTCCATGACATAGACTGACCAGGTTAAAGCTATGATCCCTTATTGATGTCACTTGTTAAATCCTCTTCAATCGATGAAGGGCAGGAGACAGGTTAAAGAAGGATTTTAAAGTTTTGAGACAATTGAGACATGGATTGTCTCTGTGTACCATTCTGAGGGTGAAGGGGCAAGACAAAAGTTTGAAGTGCCATTGAACGAGATATGGTAGAAGGTGCCAGGCGCAGAGTGGCTGCTTTCGACACCTTGTAGACTCCATGCCCCGACGAATTGAGGCTGTTCTGAGGACATGTGTGTGTGTGTGTGTGTGTGTGTGTGTGTGTGTGTGTGTGTGTGTGTGTGTGTGTGTGTGTGTGTGTGTGTGTGTGTGTGTGTGTGTGTGTGTGTGTGTGTGTGTGTGTGTGTGTGTGTGTGTGTGTGTGTAGCCTGCTTTCCCCAAAATAATATTCTGTCACTACAGCGGGTCGACAGGCAGCCTTTTCAGCAGGGGCCAGTGGGGGCTACAGACCCTGGGCATAGTGGAGCCACTCAGTCTCACATCAGAGAAACACACAATGAGAGAGTCTGTTGGGCTAACAGCTATACACACACACTCTCTCTCGTTTCCTCCCCTTATTCACTGGACCCCTCAGCCACTCTGCTGGTTGAACACAAATATGATAAGCTGTTCCAGGATCAACCAGCTACAGATAGAGAGACAGTGATTGAGCAACTCCATATGGAGAAACAGAAACATGCATTCAGTCACACAACCTCAGTGTATAACCCACACAACAAGCCTTTATCTGATATCCACTCACACTAATGTGAGACACTGGTTGTTGTTTTGATACTGTCTCATTCCATCTCACTACACATCATGGTGATTGAAGCCAAAATGCAGGAATCTATATTTCTTTAAATTCTAATAACCATCTCTCAAGTAGTCTATCCCTGCATTTAATTGGTTCGTCAACCATCCTTCCCTCCACCATCTCCCATTCCTCTCAGCCTCAGAGACAGACACGGGGAAAGAACGGTCCCATTCCTCTCAGCCTCAGAGAGGGACACGGGGAAAGAACAGTCCCATTCCTCTCAGCCTCAGAGAGAGAGACGGGGAAAGAACAGTCCCGTTCCTCTCAGCCTCAGAGAGAGAGACGGGGAAAGAACAGTCCCGTTCCTCTCAGCCTCAGAGAGAGAGACAACAAAGACAGAGACAGATGTCATTTCCAACAAACTCAAACTGTTTGAAAGTTTTCTAATCAAGGTGGATGGAAATGTTCTTCTTTTCTTAGTAGTCTGTATGGCGCCAAGGAGGTGCAAGTGTCAAAGGCACATAAGCAACGATACAGTTGACAGGGGCCTAGTATTTTGTATAGACGTACATATGTTATGCGTAAAGAAATGTAGGCCTACGTGTACACACAGTGTCACGGAACGAGAAATGCAATTTATGATATTTACCTTCTGACCCCATCCTAATTAGAAATATTGTTGTTTAGATTAAAAACCAAGCATAGCCTCCCCTCCCTCAATAAAGGCAGTTTTTTTGTCCTTCCCAATGTAATCGCCAAATAGCAGTCTCTCAATAAAGGGGTTTGCTCGTGAGACTGCTTTGAAATGAATATGAATGACCAAAGCTTACTAAAAGATCAGGTTTGGGAGCAGCAACACAGTGAGCTGACATCCTCTTTTCATCAGTATTCTAGCCAGCTCACCTTATTATTTTGGATGTGCGTAAACGCCTCCATAGTCTACCTTAATATTATATGCCCACAGGGAGCAATTATGGTGTTTGACCAGGGGTGCAACTTTCAATGACGATGGGGGGACATGTCCCCCCCACATTCTGAAATTGCATTTTTGTCCCCCCCCCAGTTTTATCATTGGAATGTGATACAAAATGAGGCAATGGTGTGCTTTAGGACCATTCGGAAGCCTCCGAGTGGTCGGGTAGGCTGTTTGGAGTGTTTATCTGATAGGATAAAATAAATAAATAATAATAATTATGTCCCCCCACTTCTAAAACCAAACTTGCGCCCCTGTGATTATTCACTCTCCCCACTGGGCACAGACGTCAATTCAACTTCCATTCCACTTTGGTTCAACGTAATTTGATTGAAATTATGTGGAAATAATGTTGATTCAACCAGTGTGTGCCTAGTGGGTCTTTTTAAGCCTTATCCATAGTAAATTGAATCCTGCTTATTGACAACCTTTGGCATGTCCATTGCTTAGACATGGCAGACATAATGCAATTTAAATTAGGCCTAGCCCCTATAACAGTTGGAATGCTATGTTTAACAAAACATTTCCATATTGAAGCCATGCAATTAGGTTTCTTATAATTTTGACTGCAAACATGTTAAACATATTTAGCAAAGATGGAATATGCCTACATACAGTTTGTTATTTTCTTTCTGTAGGTTAAACTAGGCTATAACCGACTAACATTCAAATTGGAGTTGATGACAATGCAATATTAAAGACTGTAAATACACAACTTCAAGCAACTACATATTTAGCTTTGGACCACGTTCTGATTGGCCAGTGAGAGGTCAAGTCTCACCACAACTACAACTTGTTTATTAATCAGCTACTGTGCCCATAATTCTGGTTGTGAAAATATTTGTAGTTCACGTGTTCACTGGACGTGCTACCTGTGCCTGACCTGCTGTTTTCAACTCTCTAGAGACAGCAGGAGCGGTAGAGATACTCTGAATGATCGGCTATGAAAAGCCAACTGACATTTACTCCTGAGGTACTGACCTGTTGCACGCTCTACAACCACTGTGATTATTATTATTTGACCCTGCTGGTCATCTATGAACATTTGAACATCTTGGCCATGTTCTGTTATAATTTCTACCCAGCACAGCCAGAAGAGGACTGGCCACCCCTCAGAGCCTGGTTCCTCTCTAGGTTTCTTCCTAGGTTTTGGCCTTTCTAGGGAGTTTTTCCTAGCCACCGTGCTTCTGCGTCTGCATTGCTTGCTGTTTGGGGTTTCAGGCTGGGTTTCTGTACATCACTTTGTGACATCAGCTGATGTAAGAAGGGCTTTATAAATACATTTGATTGATTGATAATGCCTGCGCTCCTGAATGGCGCAGCAGTCTAAGGCACTGCATCTCAGTGCAAGAGGTGTCACTACAGTCCCTGGTTTGAATCCAGGCTGAATCACATCCGGCTGTGATTAGGAGTTCCATAGGGCGACGCCCAGTGTCGTCTGGGGTAGGCTGTAATTATAAATAAGAATTTGTTCTTAACTGACTTGCAAATAAAGGTTACATTTTTAAAAATGCCATCTTTTTGTGGGCACTAACTCCGTCATGGTTCATTGGATAAAGCCTATAGGAAAATTAATGGAGTTGTTGTAGGGTTTTTGCATAAACTCAAAAAATAAGGTCTGTGGTACAGGTTTAGGAGATCTTATATGTTTTGTACTATGAGATAATCTTCATCAGCTAACGTCACTTTTTGTGAATTTTTAAGAATTGATGTAATTTAAAAAAGCACATAAACCACATGAAGACTTCATAATTCATAAAGGTCATGTTAACTGACTGATATTATCTCATAGAACAAAACCTATAAGATCTCCTAAACCTGTGGTAACCTCAGAACTTATTTTCAGCGTTTATCCCAAAACCCTATTCTTTCCCCATTAATTTCCGCCATAGGGATGGCCGAACGAACCAGAGGTAACTCATTTCCAGGTTTTAGGACAAGCTGGCGAGCTTTATGTCAGCTGCAAATTGGCCCAGAATCTCCTGTTATCTGACACTGAGCTCCAACGTGAATTTCTACAGGCCTAATAACAGCAGAAGATGGATGGCCCTGCATACCGGTACTATCCCTATGAACCGGGAAAGCTGCATACCCAGCAGAGCATTGGGTCACAGTCAGCACTATAGTGATATTACTCTACCACTGGCAGGTCCATATAGGACTGGGCCTCGCCTCCATCTCATTGCAATCTGCTCATTCACACAGAACACAGACCGTGGCTGAGAATCCAGCTGATGTATTGGAAAGCCATAGAACTATACAGAGGGATATCCTCTCTCGATGGACAGATAGGGTGACCACATTGTGCGGGAAAGTACTGCATTTTGGCCCTTTGTCCCACGACCAAACAATTATGTCCCAACAAATTCAAACACCATTAATTTATGAAAAAGGTTGATTAGTCCCGTATTTCAGTCAGACATTTCAACCTGTCTCTTTTGCAGCAGAGAGGAAGAGGTGAAGCGAGAGGTTTCACTCGCCAAAATCTGCCCAAAATAAGCCCAATGTGTTTCCATGGGCTTATTTTGGAACTAAACTAATCCATGAGCTTCTCGTCATTATATACAGATCTCTATTTGCCGTCACGTTGCGCTTTTGACAAGATATACAGTACCAGTCAAAAGTTTGGACACACCTGCTCATTCAAGGGTTTTTCTTATTTTTACTATTTTCTACATTGTAGAATAATAGTGAAGATATCAAAACTATGAAATAACACATATGAAGTCATGTAGTAACCAAAAAAAGTGTGTTTTTATTATATATTTATATTTTATATTTCAGATTCTTCAAAGTAGCCACCCTTTGCCTTGATGACAGCTTTGCACACTCTTGGCATTCTCTCAACCAGCTTCATGAGGAATGCTTTTCCAACAGTCTTGAAGGAGTCCCCACATATGCTGAGCATTTGTTGGCTACTTTTCTTTCACTCTGCAGTCCAACTCATCCCAAAGCATCTCAATTGGGTTGAGGTTGGGTGATTGTGGAGACCAGGCCATCTGATGCAGCACTCCATCACTCTCCTTCTTCGCCAAATAGCCCTTCCACAGCCTGGAGGTGTGTTTTGGGTCATTGTTCTGTTGAAAAACAAATTATAGTCCCACTAAGAGCAAACCAGATGGGATGGCGTATCGCTGCAGAATTCTATGGTAGCCATGCTGGTTAATGAATTTTAAATAAATCACAGACAGTGTCACCAGCAAAACACCCTCACACCACCTCCTCCATGCTTCACGGTGGGAACCACACATGCGGAGATCATCCGTTCACCTACTCTGCGTCTCACAAAGACATGGCATTGGAACCAAAAATCTCAAATTTGGACTCATCAGACCAAATTTCCACTGGTCTAATGTCCATTGCTATTGGTCCAAGCAAGTCCTTTAGTAGTGGTTTCTTTGCACAATGGGACAACTATGCATTGCCTCATGGGTCTCCCAGTCAGCTGTGACACAGCCTGGGATTGAACCCAGGTCTGTAGTGACGTTTACATTTTAGTCATTTAGCATACACTCTTATCAAGTGCAACTTAATGTAAAGAGTGTATACATTTTAACTCTGGTCCCCCATGGGAATCAAGCCCACAACCCTGGCAATGCAAGCACCATGCTCTAACAATTGAGCTACACGGGACATCTTGTGATTGCGGTGCGTAAGACTGCTGAAGTCTTGGTTTAAGGGTCTCTCTTCCAAGCTTAAAAGGATAAACATTTACATGCAACACCATGGGCCAGAAAAGGTTGAATACAGCACGAGTGAAAGAGTAGTTAGTTTGTACATTTCATAGTTTGTACATTTCAATTGTCAGTAGAAACCACATTTGTTTATGAAAGTCAGCCATATCAGCTATGTTTTTTTTAAATGCAGTAAATGAGGCTGAATGAACTGTTTCACTGCCAGACAAGGCTCCACTGATATCCTGGTGTAGCAGTGGTAAGGATTCAGTCCATGGTGCTGAAAAGAAAGCTCTGCTGTTGGGACAGCTTTATGTAGGCCCTAACAGTTTGTGGTACATGTTTTGTCATTGTTATAGTGCAATTAATGTATTGTTTAGTGTTGTGTTCTATAGTGGTTTTGCTGGCATGCATCTACATTCTTTTTTTAAATGTTGAGTTTGCCCCACCAATATTTACATTCTAAAATCGCCACTGCTTGTGAAGCTCTCCATGCTCATTAGTTGCGTCAATATATTTTCTGCTCACTCAGTCTGGTTTTCAAAGTCTCCCTTCCTAACTGTTTTACACTTGCTGAAACCAACCAAAATTGTTACCATGGTCAAGTATTCCCAAATGTTCATAAAACAGCCAACATTTGGTCTCTCGTTTCTGTATGACCAAAAGGATTAGCCTATAGGCCCCCGTCAATTATTTTCGGTTCAGCGGAAAGGGGATTTTTTGCTGCCCCAAAAAATTATGAATGTAGGTGACACTGTCCCGCAAAATCATCCCTTTGTCCCGCATTTGGGTATTTTAAATGTGGTCACCCTATACCAGTAATGATGTTAGTATGTAAATCTTGGTGGAGCAAACTCAAAAAGATGCATGCTAGCAAAGCCACTACACAACACTAAACAATACATTAATTGCACTATAACAGCCACAAATGGTGCCCACAAACTGTTAGGGCCTAAATAAAGCTCTCCCAACAGCAGAGCTTTCTTTTCAGCACGATGGAGTGAATCCTTACCACTGCTACACCTGGTTATCAGCGGAGCCTTGTCTGGCAGCGAAAACAATTCATTCAGTTCATTTACTGCCTTTTTATAAAACATAGCTGATATGGCTAACCATATCTCCCTGGCATATTACATAATTTATGCAGCAGCATATAAGACATTTTTGGACTCACTTTGTGTGCGGCGGTCCTTGGTCAGCAAATTTAGTCATCAAAGAAAAAGTTTACAATTCCGAGTTGGATGACCGTTCAAAACGGATTTTCCAAGTCTGGCTTCCCAGTTGCAATGCTTGTGGTTAGCCACTGTCACCGATTCCTTCCAAACAACTAATTGCTGAATTTGCGATATCCATCTTGTTGTTTATGTCCAATGGCCAATGAGCACTGATATGTTTTATCTATAATTTATCTTCATATGACAAGGATTAAAAAGGATTTGCCAGTAGATTGTCTACTTGGTTTATGATGATGACGGCTAGCTAAGATTTTGAAAGTAAGATGTTCAGTCCAATCAAAACTACTGTAGATGATTTGGAAGTGCCCTTCCAAGAAGGCTCAAGGTCATTGGCCACAAATAAAACGAGATTTTATCTGTGGCCCATGACCTTGAGCCTTCTTGGAAGGGCACTTCTAATGTAACTAACTCTATGGCAGCACCCAAAGGGCTCACATTCTTGATGTCTACCCTTACTAAAGGGGGGTGATGTAGTGTCCCCATGAGTGACAGAACATTGAGCTAATCACGGTGCAATGCTGAGCCAATCACAGTGCAATGCTCCTATTTTCTGCTGGCCAGCCCCACCACCAAAGAAAGCACTGAGCTAGGCTGAAACACCTGCATTTTGGAGCTGCCTGTCTGCGGCTTTATTAACTCAATGATCTAAAAAAAAAAAGACATTGTTTGCAAACTGATATGTGACACGTATTAATGCCAAAATAACATGCAAAACAGGCAAGCCCCCCAATTTAAAAAAAAGATGACGTGTCGCCACTGCCCTATGCACAGAATATGAGTGTTCAACTTCTTGGTTTAAGTGCTTGCCTTGGGGGAGATAAACGTCAGTTTATACAGTTCAACAACAAACAACAACAATGACCACGTGGATGGAATTGTGACATGTATTTATTTTGTTACAGTAAGCAAGAACAGTCATAACATGTATTCTATCATTTGTTACTGTAGAGTAGACTGAGGTGGGAAGCAGAGACAAATGCAGTATGTTGGAAGCCATAGTGACTATAGCGGTTTGGATGAAGATCAATCCATTCTGGTGGACATTCATTTAGGGAGTTGTGACTGGATAGAGCCAGTCTAAACAGGCATTGACTTGTACTTGTATTCAAAGTGCGAACGAGTAAACAACAGTTTCTAGAGGACACCAGGTAATTCCAGAGCACTCACAAACACATACATCCACACCCACACAACTGTGCACACAGACACACATAGACAACCACACGAGTGCACAAACAAGTACACACACACACACAATATAAATAATTTATTTAAAACTGTATCTCTGCAGACTATTGTTGAGCTGCAGTAAACAGTCATGTCAGTAAAAAAAATAAAAAAAATAATGCTCAAAATAAACACTGAACAGAACGTCTAAAGAGAACAGGTGATGGACACCTGTAACATGCTTCTTCTGATCCTCATATTATGCGCAAACAGCAGTACAGAGGAAAGAAAAAACAAATTCATTCATCATCTCAATATTTTTGCCTTTCATTTGAACAAGTAGGGCACATTTTATTTATATATGGTGCGATTCACAAATATAATCTTCCACATAACCAACGGTGGAAGATGCACTCGAGAGATCATTCCGTTTTGCTATGAGAAAAATGGTTAATCTCCTCAGCATCTGTCTCTGGTCACCTCTAACACGACCTGACGGAGGAGGCAATCAGTTCATCAGCTGCCCAAACCCTCCCAGACAGACAGACTGGGTGTCCTCTCCCCAGCTCCCAGCCCAGGGCGGCCCGGCCCAGAACTCGCCGGCTGAGGCTCACTCAGAGGTTCACAGCCTCACCGGGGCTGCTCTACTTAGAAAATAATAACTCTTCTTTGATGAATGGGATTCTGGTGAATTAAAACCATCTGTTCTGAAATCAGCGTTTAGTCAATGTTGTGTGTTGTACAATAAAACACAGCAGCATATTTATGCAAACAAACCCTCCCACTGTGTGATCCAGTCTGCATGTGCTACATGAAAGTACCTCAATACATTAGAAAAAAGTACTTGACATTAGAAAGCCAAAACAGTCAGGTGAAATCTAATCTGTCTTGTTCCTGTTGAGGATCTTATCCCGATCTAATCCCGGTAATGGGATTCATTGTCATGTGACCATGGCGGGGAATTCAAAACTGCAAGAGTAATCATTTCAAATAATCAAATAATCAACTATTTTCCTCCATTTGAAAGATATATCTCCTAAATCTAACCACGCTGTCCGATTTTCCGAGGCTTTACAGAGAATGCATAAAGTTAGGTTATGTGAGGAGAGTACATTGACAATAGCTGCATGTAATGTTTAGCCAATTCAAAGAAGGGCATCAACAGACAGAAAACTAGCTAGAATTATGCACTTACCTTTGACAATCTGCATCAGATGACACTCATAGGACATTATGTTATACAATACATGCATTTTTAGTTCCATCAAGTTCATATTTATATCCAAAAACAGCATTTACAGTCGCGGTGAAATTCAGAATTTTTTTCGGCTCGAATGCACCCAGTGAATCCAGCATTACAAATCACGGAATAACTATTCGAAAACATTGGTAAATTATAATATTGTCATTCAAAGAATAATATATTATCATCTCGTAATTGCTACCGAAGGGCCAGATCTCAAAATAACTTTACTGGGAAATCACATTTTGTATAAACTGGGTACTATGCTAACAACAATAGGCTATATGCTAAGCTAAGCTAAGCTATACCGTTAGCATTAGCATCATCTAATATCGATAATAACATTCTAAATATCCCCTTACCTTTGATTATCTCCATCAGAAGGCGCTGCCAGAGTTCCCAGGTCCAGAACAAATGTGGTTTCTTTTGACAAAGTTCATCATTTATGTCCAAATAGTTAGCGTTCAGTAGGCTCCCACAAAATGAGGTGGGCACTGTAAAGTCACTTCGAAAAGCTAAAGAAAACCTAGTAAATAATCTATTTACGTTTGTTTAAACATGTCAAACGTTGTTTAGCACTAATCTTTTGTTTCATTTTTAACGTGAAACATCAGTAAACATCAGTAATATTTTCACACAACCTATCAAGTGTCTAGAATAAACGATAATGACAAAGACTCTCTTCTCAGATTCATGCGCAGGCGCAAAAAATGAAGTGATGACGTGTCAACTTGTAAGCTTTCTTATTCGGTCTGTATTCATGACAGATGCTTCCAACAACTTTCTAAAGATCGTTGACATCTAGTGGAAGCAGTAGGAGTTGCGAACAGAATCCTTTCTCACTGTGGTATCTTTAAAACAATGACACTAAATAGTACAGTCACAAAATTCTCATTTTTTTTAATCTATTTTTCACAGGTTTTTGCCTGCAATATGAGTTTTGTTATACTTACAGACACCATTCAAACTGTTTTAGAAAATTCAGAGTGTTTTCTATCCAAACCTGAACAATAATATGCATATTCTAGCTTCTGAGTTGGTGTAGGAGGCAGTTAAAAATGCGCACATATTTTTTTCCAAAATTCTCAATACTGCCCCCTGGCCTCAACAGGTTAAGATTCCTTTGCTCATAAATAATGACATTCGGAGGACGACACAGTAACAACGTCACTGCAGTACCTAGGATACCAATGTCTGTACCAACAAAAGAACTGTACATTTTCCTGAAACTGTCTTTAGCTCTCTGCAATCGGAACATACAAAGGGACAACACAACACAGTGTTTTCTCCTAGTGGGTGTTTTATGAAATTGGTGACCCCAAGCTTCTCCTGTCATGATGACGCATGCTGACACGGGAGGCAGGACTCAGGGCAAGGTGAGGGTACAGTAGGGTACAAAGATTTGTCAATACACAATGCTGGCTCTGACCATTCACCTCTCACAGTAGTGCAGAGCCACATTCGTGGATACAACCTTCCCCCCAAGCTTCTCCCCAACACCCCACGCCTCCAGCTCCAGCTTATCCTCATTCTCTTCCCCCTCCTCCTCCTCCCTCTTTCCCCCCTCCTCCTCTTCATACAGGCTGGGTTCTTCAATAGAGGTCTCCAGGGTATAACTACTATAGGCCTGCACCTCACTGTACTCATAGATTGTGGGCAGGCTGCTCCGGAGGCCGAAGCGTCTGCGCAGGGCCACTAGGAGAGGCTGTGGCACGGTGAAGATGTCCACGTTGTTGCCCAGGTCCACCCAGGCCAGGCTGGGGAACTGCAGGGGGTTCTTCACCATCTCCGTCAGGTCCTTCAGCACGCCCACCGTCAGACGGTTGCCGTTGATGGCCAGGGTGGTGAGTTTGGGCATGGAGCCCAGGTGGGGTAGCAGCAGGCGCAGGCTCTCGTCCTGCAGCTCGGTGAAGCTGAGGTCCACGGCCGACACAGAATCGCCGTTACTTCGGAGGTAGTAGGCCACCCGGTGGACGTCTCGGCCAGACAGAGGGATGCCAGACAGGTTGACCACATCGTTGGTCAGTTTCTTCTTCAGTGTGGTTTTAAGACTGTGAAAGGAAAGACCAGAGACTGTTAGAAACTATACAGAGAATAGAATTGAAAAGCCAATATTGTTTGCAAGTTGTTTTGGTTCTCAGACTCTAGAGCACAGAATAGCCATTTAGTATACATGATAACAAAGCTGAGACCAAGCATCCTATATTGGCAGTTAGGTATCCTCTAGCGTGCAAAAACAAATTATCTTAACTTAATGAGCCTGTCTTTATCGATGTACAGAGAGCCCTGTTATGGGGGACTATGGATGTTGTTTAACTTGACATGGGATCAGAGGTCCCACTGCAACCAGGCAGTAAAAACAGATTATAAGAGAACTGGGAGAATTGTTTTGAGAAGTGTTTTTGATGAATGTCATGTATTCGTGTGTGTTTCTCTCTCTCTCTCCCTCCCTTCTTCCTTCAGAACAGCCCAAAAAATGCCAAATGTCCCTTTCCACAGGGCACGGCTGACATTGACTATACTGTCCCTTTTACACAGAGCTGTCAGTGGGCAAAGAGGCATCAAACTGGCACTACCGACAATGTGATTTACTCAACTCTATCTCTGCATATAGTAGAAGAGCAATCTGTTTTAAAAGAGGATGGAATCTGTGGTGATGGCAAATTAAGGGTATGGCATTTAATGATCATACCAATCTTCAAATGACTGGACTAGTGAAATAAAAAATAAAAGTGTATGGAGAGTTCAAAGTGTATGGAGAGTTCAAAGTGTATGGAGAGTTCAAAGTGTATGGAGAGTTCAAAGTGTATGGAGAGTTCAAAGTATATGGAGAGTTCAAAGAGTGGTGCTATTGGACCTTTGACTCTGTCATGGTGAATAATCACATCCCTCACTAGCTCTGAGACTAGGCAGAATAGAAGCACTAAACAAAAACCTGCTCCCTGCCATAGTGTGATTAAAAATTCATTTGAAAGCTCTGAGGCAGCTGTACCGTGCGGAGGTGGCACTGGAGTGCAGGACTCTAGATGTGTCATGGAAGAATATGTTATGGATTTGGGGAGAGGGTTGAGCTCCTTTCTCTAGCTTCCAGCAGGACATTACAGTAGGAGGAAGTCAGGGGGAGGAAGTCTTTAAAACAATTGACAATGACAAAGTGGGCATGGAGAGAGATTTACATACACACACACAGCATTTCTGTAGTTCGCTGGGGGATGTACTAGGTTACACTCCAGTCGTGTATACATTAGCCCCTCTCTCTTCTTAGTCAGTCCTGTTTGCCTGGGGGTTTGAACCCCCTCTCCTCTTAGTCACAGTGCTGTTTGCCTGGGGGTTTAAACCCCCTCTCCTCTTAGTCACAGTGCTGTTTGCCTGGGGGTTTAAACCCCCTCTCCTCTTAGTCACAGTGCTGTTTGCCTGGGGGTTTAAACCCCCTCTCCTCTTAGTCACAGTGCTGTTTGCCTGGGGTTTGAACCCCCTCTCCTCTTAGTCAGTCCTGTTTGCCTGGGGGTTTGAACCCCCTCTCCTCTTAGTCACAGTGCTGTTTGCCTGGGGTTTGAACCCCCTCTCCTCTTAGTCAGTCCTGTTTGCCTGGGATTTGAACCCCCTCTCCTCTCCCCTCCTGCTCCTAGGTTGTGTGGGAGCAGGAGCTTCATAAGCAGGAGCTTCATAAATGGGCTGCCTGTGGTCCTCACATCTGTCAGCCTCTCTGCTCTGGAGCAGCCAGGGAAAGGCCTGCAGCAGCTAACTGGAGCTCAGATTTGTGAAGTTATTGATTCCTTGAGTGGGCTATAATTCAACTCCCTCTCTCTACTTCCTACTCTTGCTTTCCCTCCTTCCCTCGATCACCATCCATCCCGCTCTCCCTTCCTCTGCAATCCCAGTCTGGGCTGCTTTCAGGTTATTTTGATCTGTATGTTGTAAGATCTATTTTTATCTTGCTACCCTTTTCTCTCTAATAACCCCTAAGGATTAGAATGGCAAGCTGATTTCCCCATAGAAATATAAGGTGTACTCTGCACCTCCTCTATATGGTAATTAACGTCATTGGCATTGACTGGTTGCTCCTTCACTCTCCCCTCTAAATGCCAGGGAGCCCCATCTGTCTCTCCCTAGCTCTCCTCAGCAGAGTGGCTCTGGGACTTTTGCTTTGTGCAAGATCTGCAAGATGTAGGCTACACTTTCTGAGCCAACAGAGCCATGCATCAACTTTCGTTTTGTGTTGCTCTGTATTTTGGCAGCTTGAGGGCTCAGAGGATGTGGGTATTTCCCAGTTCCTGCTGGAGCAGCCTGCTTTCTCACCTCACTGTGTGGGCGGAGAGAGAGAGGAAAGAGAGAAGGGGGAGTAGAGCGAAGAGGGGATAGGGAGAGAGAAAAAGAGAGTGCAGAGAAAGAGCGAGAGAGGGAGATAAATAAGGAAGGAAAGAGCCTGTTCCAGTTCGACTGCGACGGGGCGTGTGGGTGGCGTAGGGGAATATTCTCTGTACTATTGTTTTAATGAGGCTGAGAAGCAGAGACGGTCTCAGACCGCCATCCAAATCCACTGCCTCCTAGCAAGGTGGGCAGAATGCCACCCACAGGCCTAGGGCTCCGCTTGGTTCAGACTTATGGGCACAACCAACCTTTCTCACTGCCCGTTACCATGAAAAGATAAAATAACATAAAAAGTATTCTCTCTTGTTCTAATTTAATGCACCCACTTTGCCTGTGGCCACCAGTATCATTTTACTTGGACCTGCAGTTTCTACAACACAAATAAAGGACTTCAAAGGCAGCCAGATTCTGTCTGCATAATAAGCAAGATGCATCTCAAGAACACTGAGCTTTTCCTGTATTAGGTCTCATTTAACAGCAAATGAGCGAGGGATATCCATCTATCCACTCCAGCAAGAGGGAATTGATTATGCAGCACAGGAACCTAAATGAGAATGGAGTCCCCTTCGAAAAGATATTAGCTGGTTAAGTCCCTTATTTAGGGGACTTTGAGCAGTTCTGGACCGGTTCCGGACAACATTTTGTGTACAGAGCTCTCAGCTGAGATGCAGTATGTGAAATCTGACACTTCATTTGCATAGGGAGCGACACGTCACATTTTCTGGCATAGCCAGACAAATGATCGATTTCCTCTGGCTGTGAACCTTGCAGCTCCGCTTGCAATACTGCATATGAAACGGAGCCTAGCGATTACAGATAAAGCTGTCTCATCTCACTGTAATGTCCTCAGATGGATTAAGAGCTCACATCATGAAAAAATACCAAATCATTTTGTCAAATTGAAACAAGACCACTTTCTCTTGGTCACAGAGGGACGAAATCCCTTCGTGCTTAAAGCTAAAATTATATCGAGTCATCAGCCATTTGAATGGCGTCTCTGTTATTGGAAATGGTGAGATGTTAGCATGTCTTGGGGGTATGATCTTTGACCCTCTGTAACTTTCTCACTCATCTTTATTCACGATTCATTGAGGATTATCCATAATCATGGTAGCATTCACATTAATGTAGAAGTGTTTAGAAACATATGAAATTCTTATTTACAATAAAACTGACTACAAAACGACACAATACAATATTTACAATTCATTTCTATTGGGCACAACATAATCTGAAACACAACCAACATTTCTGTAGTTCGCTGGGAGGATGTATTACAGTGGTTCGTCCTTTAAAAGTTGCAGCGTACTGCGGCACAGCTTGCATGGTGCCGCAGAATTCAATGGCACATTATTTAAGTGCCAACTACTGGTACCATTAATGCTAGTTAGTGCTAGTTTGACCACCAGAGGGCATCTTTGAGAAGCATTTGACAGCCTTCAATAGTGGCTGTACTAGAGAATTTAAAACCTTTTTTGTAAGAACATAGTATATGGGACTGATTTAAAGAAGTTTTGCTTAATTAATTTGATTCATATTATGGTGTTTTTATTCCAAGAAAAACAAAAAACCCTCTGGGTTTCCATTAGGATGGAATGGAAAATATGGCGCTGTATAACGTGACGGTCGGGAGTAGGCTACAGTACTTGGCTATTTAGCTAAAGAATCTCCGTGTTGTGCGGGCATGTGGGAGGCCGGGGTTCAATTCCCTGATGGGGAGGAAGGAGTAGGCTGTCCTTGTAAATAAGAATATGTTCTTAACTGACTTACCTAGTTAAATAAAGATTATACTAAGAGCATAACATTTCTACACCCTAAATGTATAATTCTAGTCTAATCAATAGCCAAACGGTGATTCAGTCAAAATAAAAATCTCATTGATTTATTAAGACCAGCAGCGTAAAACAGTCCTAAAATAGTTGTAGGCACAGGTATCTGTAGCAACACATTTTGCACTGCGATGCGGTGACTTAGACAGCTGCGCCTCTCTGGAGTCCCCATCCACAAAGTATCAAAATACAGAGAGGTGTTGGTAAAGGTATATTGTCCTGCTAATAGCCCATAATGGGCTATTATAATACATACATGGGGTCCATAACTAAATAAACATTGTTATTTTGAAAGAGTATTTTTATCATTATTTCATTAACAAAAGCATAAAGATGCCATTATTAGTTATATTGTTTTAGTTTGAACGTGCAGACTGGCACTAAGAACAGCGGGAATGTTTTCCTAGTCAGTGCCATTATTAGTGCAAAACCCCTTAAAGTGTTGCTCTGTGCTACCCAGTGTGGCGGGGTGGGGGGCCACCCCCCTTCCCCATGGGCTTAGGTCTGTCTTCTGTGGCCCATCCCGTGCCCCCTGCCCTCGTGCCTTAAACCTCACGCGCTTTCAGTGGATACAGCTGGAGAACTGCAAGGCAATCCCATTGTGCTCCACTCGGGAGCCATGACCAATATGACCAATAGATATTGTCCTGCTAACAACAGGGTTAATCATATATCTGTGAGAATATCCAATGGGCTTTTATATAATTCTAAATGAATAATAATCACTTTGTTTAAAAAATAACATTATTTTGGAGGCCATGGGGTGAGACATTGTTACTAATTTGTAAATAAAGCCAGTTCGTTATTTAGAATGATTTATTTCTGTTTTTACAGGGAGAGAAACCAAAAACCTACAGGCATCTCATTGGTCTCCCAGTCGAGGCTGGCCCAGGTATTGAACCAGCATCTGTAGCAACACAGCTTGCACTGCTATGCAGTGTCTTAGACTGCTGCACCACTCAGGCACTGTACAATGTGATCGGTCAGGAGTGGGCTACAGTACAACAGTAAGAGCAAAATAATCCTAACAAAATAAAATAATAAAAACCTCAGTATAACAACAGTTTTAGTAAGTAATACTGAAGTCATGCACAATTAGCCGTTTCGATTTAGGTTTATGGTCACCCATTCATTGTCAGTTAGAGACAAAGCAGGACCCAAAAGCATAATCGGTGCTCTAACTCTCCCTTGTGCTGGTCTGGAGCAATGAAGTGGTGACGCAGGGTACCGTACTAAACAACAAATTACCTCTAAGTCCCGCAGCATAATCACACTACTTTTAGTGGAGCAACCACTGTAGGTTACACTCCAGACGTGTACACATTAGCCCCTCTCTCATCTTAGTCAGTCCTGTTGCCTGGGGTTTGAACCCCCTCTCCTCTGTTTCAGATTATGTTGTGCCCAATAGAAATGAATTGTAAATAATGTATTGTGTCATTTTGTAGTCACTTTTATTGTAAATAAGAATATAATAATTTTCTAAATACTTCTACTTTAATGTGGATACTACCATGATTATGGATAATCCTCAATGAACCGTGAATAACGATGAGTGAGAAAGTTACAGAGGGTCAAAGATCATACCCCCAAGACATGCTAACGTCTCACCATTACCAATAACAGAGACGCCAGTCATGTAATCATTGCGTGCTAGGAATATGGGACCAAATTAGAGGTCGACCGATTAATCGGAATGGCCAATTAATTAGGGCCGATTTGAAGTTTTCATAACAATCGGTAATCGTATTTTTGGCCACCGATTAATTTTTTATTTTTTTTACACTTTTATTTAACTAGGCAAGTCAGATTAAGAACACATTCTTATTTTCAATGACAGCCTAGGAACGGGGGTTAACTGCCTTGTTCAGGGGGGATTCGGGGATTCGTTTTTGAAACCTTCTGGTTACTAGTCCAACGCTCTAACCACCTGCCTTACATTGCTCTCCAAGAGGAGCCTGCATGGCAGGCTGACTACCTGTTACGCGAGGGCAGCAAGAAGCCAGCTAGCATTAAACTTATCTTATAAAAAACTATCAACCTTAACATAATCACTAGTTAACTACACATGGTTGATGATATTACTAGTTTATCTAACGTGTCTTGCGTTGCATATAATCGATGCGGTGCCTGTTAATTTCTCATTGAATCACAGCCTACTTCGACAAACGGGTGATGATTTAACAAGCGCATTTGCGAAAAAAGCGCTGTCGTTGCACCAATGTACCTAACCATAAACATCAATGCCTTTCTTTAAAATCAATACACAAGTATGTATTTTTAAACCTGCATATTTAGTTAATATTGCCTGCTAACATGAAATTGTGTCACTGGTCTTGCGTTCATTGCCTGGCTCGTTGCGAACAAATTTGCCAGAATGTTACGTAATTCGGTAGCGGGTTTTTGGGCCCCCAATAATCGGTATCGGCGTTGAAAAATCATAATCGGTCGACCTCTAGACCAAATACTAACATTTTGACTACTTTATTTCTAAGAATATTTAGGGGTGTCAATAATTTGGAACCCTACCGTGTTTTTATAACTTCTGAAACAAATGTATTTTTCTGAGTAATTAGTACAAACAAATATAACTAGAAAGCATTTCAATCATTTCAAGCCCTATTCCCCCATTTTTGTTGAATAGGGAGAAAAAAAATCTTATGATTTTTCATATTTGTACTGTGTTCTTGAGCTTCTGTCCTCAAAAGTGACTACAGCTCAGCAATTCAATCTTTCTGGCAGTATAAGCATTACTTGGTATTGTTTATGGCCCTCTCATGATAAAAAATGATTGGTTATGTCTATTTATGCGGAAATCTACATTTTGATATTACATTTATCAGGTTAACATTTAACAGCTGCTCTGGCTGATTGACTTTCATAGCTGTTCTTTCCTATAGGAAATAATCCTCTTTTTAATATGGATGTCTATGGACACTCATTCTCATTATATGACAATCTATGTTATCTATTGAGGAAAAGGGCTGTAGGGTAAAATATCCTCAAACACTGGTGTATAAAGCTGAGATGGTAGGCCAGAACTAAAGACAGATCTTTATCAGCTTCAAAAGCTCTGAACAAACAATCCTTTCAGTGAAATAGGGTGAGGCCATCACCTGTGATTCAGTGTCAGTTTAAACAGCTCTGGATTGAGATCAGACAGGCTAAATTATGGCAACATCCATTTCAAGACGTGCCGGCACAAATCCAGAGATTTACAGAGCGAGCCGCGACAGCACAGATAACATGATGTCAACTCATGTCTCAGCCAGAGGAGCTCTCTTCATGCAATCCCTATTCCCTATTTCAGCACACATCAGCATGCATGTGAATTTGTATTCAGGATGTTGGTTTGCATGTGTATTTGTGTACTGTGTAAGTGTTGCTTTTCAACTCTGGTAGTTGAGTTAATTCTGGTCACTTAAACTTTTCCTGGCTGTAGTGATAGCAACTCCAGTAAAAACCTTAGCGGACCCATTGATTTCTTTCTTTACCTTCACCCTTTCTGATCCTCTCCTTTAATCTCTACCACTCTACTACTGTCTGTCAGGGTAATTTTAGACCCATTGAGGCTAATGGCTATATTCAGTGTAGCTGCTCTCCTGGTGGACAGAAGGTAAGTGGTCATAAGCATTGGCCTTCTTTGTCCCTCCCAATTATTTCTCCCTGGGAAAACCCTGGCACGACTTAACTCTCTCAAGGTACGCAATCTATCTTGAAATGGGAAAGTGGGGGATGAACATTTCTGTCACCACTAAAAACTTGATTTGGAAAGAAATGTGGTTAACTTTTACCAGACACTTTTCACACAAAACCTAAAGTGCCTGGGGGTGGGTGGTGAGTGATAAATGCAAATGTCGAGGGAATCTTGAAATCTGTCCATCCACATAGAATACACATCCCCCTTCATTTACCCCCATAAATCAGCATAGAGAGCCTGGGTGTAAAGTTCTAGTGTTTCAGTGGATATAGACTAATTCCTACTGACCGGTTTTTGTGCACTTAAATATCCAAATCTACTCCAAATGGTGGGATGACTCAGTCTCATATGGTAAATGTAAGGAATTGCTGTGATGATGATGAAACTCACACTTAGTCATTTACCAGACACTCTTATCCAGAGCGACTTACAGGAGAAATTAGGGTTAAGTGCCTTGTTCAAGGGTACAGACAGATTTTTCACCTAGTCGGCTCAGGGATACAAACCTGTGACCTTTTGGTTACTGGCCCAACACTCTTAACCGCTAGGCTACCTGCCAGCGTAGCAGGACACTCCAGAAATATGCTCGGAAAGGTGCTCAGGCATAAATAATATGCACTATGTGAGTCTCTCAGGGAACTGGGAAGAGGGCCTAACTAGGTAATGCTAATTAGAATGTCCTCCAGTCGGCTACACTTCAGCTGAGCATGCAAAGACACACGTGACTAATTTCAGCCGAATTAAATAAAGGCACTTGAGAAACATTGGATGTGGATGCGATCCCAGAGTTCTGGTGGATCCAGCTGGATCAATGTCTGCTTCATCAACACTTTGGTCCTGAGTTGTTTATTCAGGATATGGATCCAGGCTGTTTTGTCTCTGGGTATCTGTATTAAACATGATGGATGGTCTGGGTATCTGCATTAAACATGATGGATGGTCTGGGTATCTGTATTATACATGATGAATGGTCTGGGTATCTGTATTATACATGATGGATGGTCTGGGTATCTGTATTATACATGATGAATGGTCTGCGTATCTGTATTAAACATGATGGATGGTCTGGGTATCTGTGTTATACATGATGAATGGTTTGGGTATCTGTATTATACATGATGAATGGTCTGGGTATCTGTATTAAACATGATGAATGGTCTGGGCATCTGTATTATACATGATGAATGGTCTGGGCATCTGTATTATACATGATGAATGGTCTGCGTATCTGTTTTAAACATGATGGATGGTCTGCGTATCTATATTAAACATGATGGATGGTCTGGGTATCTGTATTATACATGATGAATGGTCTGCGTATCTGTATTAAACATGATGGATGGTCTGGGCATCTGTATTATACATGATGGATGGTCTGGGTATCTGTATTATACATGATGAATGGTCTGGGTATCTGCAATAAACATGATGGATGGTCTGGGTATCTGTATTATACATGATGAATGGTCTGGGTATCTGTATTATACATGATGGATGGTCTGGGTCTCTGTATTATACATGATGGATGGTCTGGGTATCTGTATTATACATGATGAATGGTCTGGGCATCTGTATTATACATGATGAATGGTCTGGGTATCTGTATTATACATGATGAATGGTCTGGGTATCTGCATTATACATGATGGATGGTCTGGGCATCTGTATTATACATGATGGATGGTCTGGGTATCTGTATTATACATGATGAATGGTCTGGGTATCTGCAATAAACATGATGGATGGTCTGGGTATCTGTATTATACATGATGAATGGTCTGGGTATCTGTATTATACATGATGAATGGTCTGGGCATCTGTATTATACATGATGAATGGTCTGGGTATCTGTATTATACATGATGAATGGTCTGGGTATCTGTATTATACATGATGAATGGTCTGGGTATCTGCATTATACATGATGGATGGTCTGGGTATCTGTATTATATATGATGAATGGTCTGGGTATCTGTATTATATATGATGAATGGTCTGGGTATCTGTATTATACATGATGGATGGTCTGGGTATCTGTATTATACATGATGAATGGTCTGGGTATCTGTATTATACATGATGGATGGTCTGGGTATCTGTATTATACATGATGAATGGTCTGGGTATCTGTATTATACATGATGGATGGTCTGGGTATCTGTATTATACATGATGAATGGTCTGGGTATCTGCATTAAACATGATGGATGGTCTGGGTATCTGTATTATACATGATGAATGGTCTGCGTATCTGTATTAAACATGATGGATGGTCTGGGTATCTGTATTATACATGATGGATGGTCTAGGCATCTGTATTATACATGATGAATGGTCTGGGTATCTGTATTATACATGATGGATGGTCTGGGTATCTGTATTATACATGATGAATGGTCTGCGTATCTGTATTAAACATGATGGATGGTCTGGGTATCTGTATTATACATGATGAATGGTCTGGGTATCTGTATTAAACATGATGAATGGTCTGGGTATCTGCATTAAACATGATGGATGGTCTGGGTATCTGCATTAAACATGATGGATGGTCTGGGTATCTGTATTATACATGATGAATGGTCTGCGTATCTGCATTAAACATGATGGATGGTCTAGGTATCTGCAATAAACATGATGGATGGTCTAGGTTGGCTGAGCCTTGTGAGAACCAGGGCTTTCTGCTAACTAATCTATTCTTTCAACACTAAACCAGGTGTGGAATTCTCTCATTGTGCTGTATGTTATTCTTTCTTTCAGTCTGTGTCATGTCTATTGGCGAGATAGGGCACAGATTCCTAGGCCTGGGTGGTTTTAAAAGGGGACACCACAGAGAAGCTTTTCAGAGTGAAAATATTTTACAACATTTTAGTACTGCTGCTGGGCCCATTGCACAAATGGATGTGCATGCAGTGATTCAGAACTTTGCCACAGGGCCTTGGAAGCTAACATCCAGCAACACGTTTGGTTTGAGCCAAGCTATCATTCTGATTGGGCACGCATACGAACATACACACACAGGCTTTCACCCCTAAACCCACCGCTAAGTAAGCCTCTTCCAACAGCCTCTGAAGGAGTCCTCTCCTCCCACCAACCCTTCATGATCCAGCTCTATGAGACCCCCCAGGCTTCTCCACAGGTGTATGCCAAGATGCTTTAATTAGCCCAGAGAAGGGCACAGAGGTCTCAGAGGGAGGGGAGGAGCAGACTGTATCAGTGCCAACCAACGCCTCCTTCCCTCCACTAATCCGCCAATCAGCCACTTCTCATGGGCCCTCCTGACACCAGCACGCCACCGGGTTCTCCTAACACAGGCTGGAGTGGCAGCTCAGCGCAGTGTACAACGACACGCACCACAACACAACAACGTGACGGAACAGAACACAACACAACATGAAGGAACACACGTACAATAACACAATTCAAGGTAAAGCAAAGCCATGAACTATAAAGCGTAATAACCTTTCTCCCACACTCTGTTTGCCTCGCTCTCCTGCCTAATAGGATCTACTGTATCTGTACTAAGTTCACAAAGGTTGTTTTTTTCATTGAATGTATAAAGTGAATTATTAATAAAGTGAATCAATGACAGTTGCTTACTCAGTATCTAGAGCTACAGGTGTTAAGACATATCTCTGTGAGCATGTATTCTACGCTCTTAGAAGAATCTTGTGCTATGTATAACATAGAAGGGTTGTTTGGCTGTCCCCATAGGAGAACCCTTTGAAGAACCATTTTCTGGTTCCAGGTAGAACCCATTTGGGTTCCATGTACAACCCTTTCCACAGAGTGTTCTACATGGAACCCAAAAGAGTTCAACCTGGAACCAAAAAGGGTTATATGGGGACAGCCAAAGAGCCCCTTTGGAACCCTTTTTCTAAGAGTGTATGAAAAAACAAAAACTATTCCAGAAGTACATTATTTGCCATGTTTTCAGTTTCCATGGAAAAGGGTTTGCGTTACATAACTGTAACTGGACACCAGGAAGAGTAGCTGCTGCTTTATCCTGATAAAATACTGAATAGTAAATCATGGAAGACTGCACCCCTGTCTGCAATGTCAAGGCCCGGTTATGAAACCAACATTAAAGTGCAGCGTTCCAAAGGGACACAGTGGTGCTTGATGGTAGTTGGGAGGCAATGGGGATTTGCTCTGTGTAAAAGTCAGACCAGGCAGCAACAAAAATGCTCGTTGACTCATTCTTCAGGTTTTCTCTCCCTCCATATTTTCCTGTAATCCCCAATGTTTTTTTCTACGCAAGGTCCAAATCAAAAGCTCTAATATCAGATCAACATGTTTTCACAGATATAATCAATGGATCACAACCACAGAGAATGTGGATATCCTAATTTAGAATTTGGCTAACAGAGCAAAAATGCTGTCTACTGGTATTAAGGTAATCAAGGTAATTCTTGCAGGTACATGTGGTGTGGGAGAGCCCTACCACTCAGAGGGGAGAATGTGGTGTAGATGTCTCCCACACTATCTCCTGAGGTAGTGTGGGAGACATCTCTTCAAGAGAGATTTGAATCTAGATCCGTCTCTTTATACTACACAAGTATCTCTCCTGGACCTAGTTTGTGCCGTCAAAGAAGTGTAGTGTAAAGAGGTCCTACGATGCTGGGCTCATTGGGAAATGTGTCATTCATTATGGATAAGGACCACGGGTGACTCCTTATGTTTCTCTACAAGGTGGAGGCTAGACATTTTTTTAACCATTATTTTACCAGGTAAGTTGACTGAGAAAACATTCTCATTTACAGCAATGGCCTGGGGAATAGTTACAGGGGAAAGTGCAAACTGGGGATGATTAGGTGACCATGATGGTATGAGGGCCAGATTGGGAATTTAGCCAGGACACCAGGGTTAACACCCCTACTCGATAAGTGCCATGGGCTTTTTAGTGAACATAGAGAGTCAGGACACCTGTTGAACGTCCCATCCAAAAGACAGCACCCTACACAGGGCAATGGGATATATTTTTAGACCAGAGGAAAGAGTGCTTCCTACTGGCCCTCCAACACCACTTCCAGTAGCATCTGATCTCCCATCCAGGGACCAAACCTGCGTAGCTTCAGAAGCAAGCCAGCAGTGGGATGCAGGGTGGTATGCTGCTGGCGAAGAACAATGAGAGATTGATTGGATTACCTAGAGTATACAAGAAACTACACCGACTACTTAATCTATGAGAGGAGGAGACTTTTATACTCAATCAAATGGGTAGGGGAGGGACAACACGAGGCAATGTTCACAGATAAGGTACTTACAATGACATACCACTCTGTGACCTGCTAAGACATTTCCCTTTTTCATTCTCTATTTCATTCTAAGTAAGCATTTCACTCGACTCTAAAAGGAAGTCTATATTTCTGTTTATATTTTCCTCCCACATGTTGTTTACTCATTTCACCTCCTTTTCTCACCTTGAGCATGTCTCTCAGGTTATTAAAGGGTCAGGAGGGATGAGTCAGAGTTGTCATGACCTTTTTGTAGAGAGACCTCAGGGGATGCCTGCCGAGACTCTCTGGAAATAGGTTAAACACATTGAAACAGCTGACACCGGGGAAACAGGCAGATGAGTGATGTAAATAAATAAATGAAGGAGAAGTGCTTCAGTATCATGAACAACTTTGACCTAGACTCACAAGTCTACTGGAGTCATTGAACAATGGTAGTGACACAACAGGTAGTGGTAGCAATAGAATGACAGAACACTGTTGTGCTCCTGAGCAGGGTAGCTAATTAACCTGAACTGCCTGAGTAAACCAACGTCAACTTGTATACAATACTGCATGCTTAGCTGAACAAGCAAGCCAGCCAATGAAAAGCATACTACAATGTCCTTGTGAGTGTATGAGTGAATTCAAGGGACAAAAATAGGCAAGAAAGACCAATGAAGTTACATCGCATGGGATGTGCAAAAGTAACCTTGGCAGTATCTTTTTTTCCGCACTGTATCAAGTCGTTTCACACCTTTGGATCAGTGTGAAATTGACAGTCAATCAAACGGGGCTTGACACGTGCTGAGTTGACTGAAACCCTACCTCCTCCACCTGCCTTGGATAAACCTGTTACCTCATGTCACAGCCAGAGTGTATGTGGAAGTGTCTAGATGTGTGGGTGTGTGTGTGCAAAGGTTTGTGTGTGCCAGCAGTGTGCTAGGGATAGCAGTGAGGAACAGGCTGTCAAATGCGTGGTTGGTACTATGTAACCTAATCGTCTGATTCTGTAGCCTGTGTCTGGGTCAGATATCAGAGCCCCTGGTAGACAGCCTCACGTGTAGCAGACAGATGGAGTCAGAGTGGATATATTCACCCACATGCACAGCTGATAAGACCTGTGCGAGGTCAGTACAGGTGCATCAAAGCTGGGACCGAGAGACTGAAAAACAGCTTCTATCTCAAGGCCATCAAACTGTTAAACAGCAATCACTAACTCAGAGAGGCTGCTGCCTCGATAGAGACTCAAATCACTGGCCACTTCAATAAATATATCACTAGTCACTTTAAACAGTGGCACTTTAATAATGTTAACATATCTAACATTACTCATCTCATATGTATATACTGTACCTTATACCATCTATTGCACCTACCCTATGCCGCTCGGCCATCGCTCATCCATATATTTATACAGTTGAAGTCGGAAGTTTACATACACCTTAGCCAAATACATTTAAACTCAGTTTTTCACAATTCCTGACATTTAATCCTGGTAAAAATGTCCTGTCTAGGGTCAGTTAGGATCACCACTTTATTTGAAGAATGTGAAATGTCAGAATAATAGTGGAGAGAATGTGTCACGTCCTGACCAGTAAAAGAGGTTGTTTGTTGTTGTAGTTTGGTCAGGGCGTGGCAGGGTGTGTTTGTTTTATGTGTTTCAGTATATGTTCTATGTTAGTATATTTCTATGTCCGTGTCTAGTTTTTCTATTTCTATGTTTAGGGTTTTTGTTGGAGGCAGCTGTTTCTTGTTGCCTCTGATTGGAGGTCCTATTTAGTAGAGGTTTTTCAGCTTGTGTTGGTGGGTGGTTATTTCCTGTTTTGTGTTTGTGCACCTGACGGGACTGTTTAGTGTCGTTTGTTGTTTTTGTATACGTGTTTCTTTTGTTTTCCTTCTTTAATAAAATAGGAAGATGAGTTTACACGTTCCCGCTGAGTTTTGGTCCAATCCCTACGACACCCGTGACAGAATGATTTATTTCAGCTTTTATTTCTTTCATCACATTCCCAGTGGGTCAGAAGTTTACATACACTCAATTATTATTTGGTAGCATTGCCTTTAAATTGTTTAACTTGGGTCAAACATTTCAGGTAGCCTTCCACAAGCTTCCCACAATAAGTTGGGTGAATTTTGTCCCATTCCTCCTGACAGAGCTGGTGTAACTGAGTCAGGTTTGTAGGCCTCCTTGCTCGCACACACCTTTTCAGTTCTGCCCACAAATGTTCTATAGGATTGAGGTCAGGGTTTTGTGATGGCCACTCCAATACCTTGACTTTGTTGTCCTTAAGTCATTTTGCCACATCTTTCGAGGTACATCCACAGGTACACCTCCAATTGACTCAAATTATGTCAATTAGCCTATCAGAAGCTTCTAAAGCTATGACATAATTTTCTGGAATTTTCCATGCTGTTTAAAGGCACAGTCAACTTAGTGTATGTAAACTTCTGACCCACTGAAATTGTGACACAGTGAATTATAAGTGAAATGATCTGTCCGTAAACAATTGTTGGAAACATTACTTGTGTCATGCACACAGTAGATGTCCTAACCGACTTTCCAAAACTATAGTTTGTTAACAAGAAAATGGTGGAGTGGTTGAAAAACGAGTTTTAATGACTCCAACCGAAGTGTTTGTAAACTTCCGACTTCAACTGCATGTACATATTCTTATTCCATCCCTTTAGATTTGTGTGTATTAGGTAGTTGTTGGGGAATTGTTCGATTACTTGTTAGACATTACTGCACTGTCGGAACTAGAAGCACAAGCATTTCGCTACACTCGCATTAACATTTGCTAACCATGTTTATGTGACCTATACAATTTGATTTGATTTGCTAACAGCCCGACAGCCATAAAAGCACTCAACGCCAGTATCTAACCATTCACCTAAAGTTAATAATGCTTTCTATTGAGCTGCTTGGATAACCGTTGACCCATGCAGCTGATAATGCTTCTGAATGATGAGTTTAGTATGAGTGTAGTACAATATAAAGGGATAAAAAAAAGTATAAATTGGGTTAGAAGTAGAAGTAGCATTTATTTACTGAGCATGCACACACAGCATAGAGCATTTAACTCAAATCCACTGACTTCCTTCATAACTTCAAACCCTCATCAGCTAGTACTGTGCAATGCATTTATTACTACATGGGGAATGTTGTCTTACGGTATCCACTAAATTGGCTGCAGGCAGGGCTTCTTCCTATTTTTACTGAGCTAGATTCATCATTGGATGTCGTTATTAAGACCTCAGATGACGGCGTCAGTGATTGCCTGGAAGTAAAGATAAGTAATGAAATAACATCTGCTATATGAGCGAATTCTCCTCCGATTGTGCTGGAAGAGCAATTTCAGGGTATTAAAGAATATGGAGTTGATTAATTTGAAATCCAATGCAGATGTAGAAAATATTATAAACATGTTCAGGGGGACTCAGTCAGTTATTAAAAGGAGGACACTACAACATGCTATTGCGGACACTAATCAAATAGACTTTCAACTCTCCTGGAACACGATTCCAAACAATAAAGGACAAAATGTCTCTGCACCTTACACAGTGTTCTAGGACTGAGCTGACTGAAGTAATACATTTTATGCATGAGCTCTGAAACGAATACAATGGATTCTATTCCATCTCTTCTGTGAAAATAATGACATTTTCTGTCGCTGGAAAGCATGCTATTGCACATGTAATAAGTATTTTCTTTCCTATACATGAGAGAACAGATCTATAGCTGTAACCTATTTACTGTAAGACAAGGTGGGAGGAATGAAAGAAACACAGGGGTTCTAATGGGTAACCTTGTAGTGCCCCCCCTCCTCTCCCACCCACCCTCTCTCATTCTTTCTCTTCCTCTCTTCGCTCTCTCCCTCCCTCATCTCTCTTCTTCTCTCTCTCTATGACAGAAGATTTTCCCAGGAGCCCCAGCTCAGACCGCAGACCTGCTCTGTTCGCTCTGTGAGGCAACTGTTGAACAAAATGGACTCTTAAAAGAAAGAAAGAAAAAATAGAAAAAAAATCGATGTGAGAAAAAGGATTAGAAAATAGGACCAACCTGAGAGAGAGCGTGAGAGAAACAGAAAGAGAGAGAGAGAGAGAGAGAGAGAGAGAGAGAGAGAGTGAGCGAGCGAGCGAGCGAGCGAGCAAGAGAGAGTGAGAGATAAAGAGGATAAAAGGGGAAGATTACTCAAAATCATAAAGACATCAATTGAAGAAAAGCGTAACTTTATGTAAAGTATACCCATTATCAAACATTGTTAAATACCTATTATCATTGAAACAGTGAAACCATTATGAATTCTAAATGCTACTAGTATATTCACAGCACAAACTCTTTCAAAGTCTTCTGATATTTTTCATTAAGCCTGGAAATGTACTTGAATAGAAATGGGTTGACGGCAGGGTTTCCGTTAGAAAAATGTGGCGCCGGATATTTGACCGGCAGCATTTTCATTTACCGCACACCTGAGAAATTTACCGGACCGATATGCATTCGGTGCGTAACCTGATTAGGGCGTCCATCCACGGTGCTCAGAATAACAGAAATCACATTTTGATTATGGTAATTCATATGAACAGGACATACAAGTCGAGGATGCAACGATGTGCGATACTTCTTACCGAATTCTGATGTACACTTTGAAGATGTTAGAATTCCTTTCCACATTTACTTTTCCCCAGCCAACAAGATGAGTAATGAACAGCAAAATCACTAGCCTATGTCAATCTACTATCCCCCATAGATCAAAATCGACCTATTCTATTGGTCAGTTTGTCGAGAAAGAAATAGCCTATTCCAAACAGACTCTGGAACAGTTGTGAGACGATAGTGCCCAAATTCATACAACCAGTAGGCCTAGGTTACATATAAAATATTAAAAAGCAACAAATCTGATGCAACAGATCAGAACTTTTAGCTTAAAATGTTTGTTACATAATGCAATTAGCGGGAAAACACAGTTTTAAGAAGGGCAACGTGCATGTGAATGGTTTCATGTGACAGAGATATAATTTAGAAAGAGGGGAGATCTAATATGCAACAACTAGCATGGGTTGCTAATAGGACTAGTATTGTGCCTTTGGCTACAAGACAATGAAAGAAAGTTGATATTAAATCACTGTCCATGGATATGGTATGACTTTGGCTAGGTTACTTGGAAGCAAGGTAAGACATGCCTCATAATAAACTCAGCAAAAAAAGAAACGTCCTCTCACTGTCAACTGCGTTTATTTTCAGGAAACTTAACATGTGTAAATATTTGAATGAACATAACAAGACTCAACAACTGAGACATAAACTGAACAGCTTCCACAGACATGTGACTAACAGAAATGGAATAATGTGTCCCTGAACAAAGGGGGGGTCAAAATCAAAAGTAACAGTCAGAATCTGGTGTGGCCACCAGCTGCATTAAGTACTCCTCCTCATAGACTGCACCAGATTTGCCAGTTCTTGCTGTGAGATGTTACCCCACTCTTCCACCAAGGCACCTGCAAGTTCCCGGACATTTCTGGAGGGAATGGTCCTAGCCCTCACCCTCCGATCCAACAGGTCCCAGAAGTACTTAATGGGATTGAGATCCGTTGCCCATAGGCGACGTTGTTGCCGGTGATGTCTGGTGAGGACCTGCCTTACAACAGGCCTACAAGCCCTCAGTCCAGCCTCTCTCAGCCTATTGCGGACAGTCTGAGCACTGATGGAGGGATTGTGCGTTCCTGGTGTAACTCGGGCAGTTGTCATCCTGTACCTGTCCCGCAGGTGTGATGTTCAGATGTATCGATCCTGTGCAGGTGTTGTTACACGTGGTCTTCCACTGCGAGGACGATCAGCTGTCTGTCCTGTCTCCCTGTAGTGCTGTCTTAGGTGTCTCACAGTACGGACATTGCAATTTATTACCCTGGCCACATCTGCAGTCCTCATGCCTCCTTGCAGCATGCCTAAGGCACGTTCACACAGATGAGCAGGGACCCTGGGCATCTTTCTTTTGCCGTTTTTCCAGAGTCAGTAGAAATGCCTCTTTAGTGTCCTAAGTTTTCATAACTGTGACCTTAATTGCCTACAGTCTGTAAGCTGTTAGTGTCTAACGACCGTTCCACAGGTGCATGTTCATTAATTGTTTATGCTTTATTGAACAAGCATGGGAAACAGTGTTTAAACCCTTCACAATGAAGATCTGTGAAGTTATTTGTATTTTCTACGAATTATCTTTGAAAGACAGGGTACTGAAAAAGGGACATTTCTTTTTTTGCTTTATGTATTAAAACGATCAGGTTTCAAACGATTCAGTATATGTTTTCAAAATGCATACTGCCTCCAGTTCATTGCAAAGTGGTGTGTGAAGCGCTGATTAAGCATGCCTTCTGTTGCCTATGCATTTTCTGTTTGAGATTTTCCACTCAAAGGCTCTGTATTTGTATGCTGTACGCATGTGATAAATAAGATACATAACGAATATACTGTACACGTGCCAATTTAATTCCACAAAATTATGGAAATGAACATATACACCAATAAGCATTACCAGTCAAATGTATTTAAAGTACATTGACTGGTATTTCCATCAATGAATAGGCTAAAAAGCATCATTTCGCAATGAGATTTTTTCTTCTTCTCCCGGACAATTGGTAGGCACCAATTTTATTTATCGGCTTTTCTATTTTTTTATCGGTCAAAATGCGGCTATTACCAGCTAACGGAACCCTGGTTAATGGGGTTCCATCGCAGTATGGCTGAGGCTGTCTGGCTAGGTAGTTAGTTAGGGTTGAGGCAGTGAGGAGAGAGGCTGCCTGGCTGGGTAGTTAGTTAGGGTTGAGGCAGTGAGGAGAGAGGCTGTCTGGCTAGGTAGTTAGTTAGGGTTGAGGCAGTGAGGAGAGAGGCTGCCTGGCTGGGTAGTTAGTTAGGGTTGAGGCAGTGAGGAGAGAGGCTGCCTGGCTGGGTAGTTAGTTAGGGTTGAGGTAGTGAGGAAAGAGGCTGCCTGGCTGGGTAGTTAGTTAGGGTTGAGGCAGTGAGGAGAGAGGCTGTCTGGCTGGGTAGTTAGTTAGGGTTGAGGCAGTGAGGAGAGAGGCTGTCTGGCTGGGTAGTTAGTTAGGGTTGAGGCAGTGAGGAGAGAGGCTGTCTGGCTGGGTAGTTAGTTAGAGTTGAGGCAGTGAGGAAAGAGGCTGTCTAGCTGGGTAGTTAGTTAGGGTTGAGGCAGTGAGGAAAGAGGCTGCCTGGCTGGGTAGTTAGTTAGGGTTGAGGCAGTGAGGAGAGAGGCTGCCTGGCTGGGTAGTTAGTTAGGGTTGAGGCAGTGAGGAGAGAGGCTGTCTGGCTGGGTAGTTAGTTAGGGTTGAGGCAGTGAGGAGAGAGGCTGTCTGGCTGGGTAGTTAGTTAGGGTTGAGGCAGTGAGGAGAGAGGCTGTCTGGCTGGGTAGTTAGTTAGGGTTGAGGCAGTGAGGAGAGAGGCTGCCTGGCTGGGTAGTTAGTTAGGGTTGAGGCAGTGAGGAGAGAGGCTGCCTGGCTGGGTAGTTAGTTAGGGTTGAGGCAGTGAGGAGAGAGGCTGTCTGGCTGGGTAGTTAGTTAGGGTTGAGGCAGTGAGGAGAGAGTCTGTCTGGCTAGGTAGTTAGTTAGGGTTGAGGCAGTGAGGAGAGAGTCTGTCTGGCTAGGTAGTTAGTTAGGGTTGAGGCAGTGAGGAGAGAGGCTGTCTGGCAGGGTAGTTAGTTAGGGTTGAGGCAGTGAGGAGAGAGGCTGTCTGGCTGGGTAGTTAGTTAGGGTTGAGGCAGTGAGAAGAGAGGCTGTCTGGCTGGTAGTTAGTTAGGGTTGAGCCAGTGAGGAGAGAGGCTGCCTGGCTGGGTAGTTAGTTAGGGTTGAGGCAGTGAGAAGAGAGGATGCCTGGCTGGGTAGTTAGTTAGGGTTGAGGCAGTGAGGAGAGAGGCTGTCTGCCTTGGTAGTTAGTTAGGGTTGAGGCAGTGAGAAGAGAGGATGCCTGGCTGGGTAGTTAGTTAGGGTTGAGGCAGTGAGGAGAGAGGCTGTCTGCCTTGGTAGTTAGTTAGGGTTGAGGCAGTGAGGAGAGAGGCTGCCTGGCTGGGTAGTTAGTTAGGGTTGAGGCAGTGAGAAGAGAGGATGCCTGGCTGGGTAGTTAGTTAGGGTTGAGGCAGTGAGAAGAGAGGCTGCCTGGCTGGGTAGTTAGTTAGGGTTGAGGCAGTGAGAAGAGAGGATGCCTGGCTGGGTAGTTAGTTAGGGTTGAGGCAGTGAGGAGAGAGGCTGTCTGGCTGGGTAGTTAGTTAGGGTTGAGGCAGTGAGGAGAGAGGCTGTCTGGCTGGGTAGTTAGTTAGGGTTGAGGCAGTGAGGAGAGAGGCTGTCTGGCTGGGTAGTTAGTTAGAGTTGAGGCAGTGAGGAAAGAGGCTGTCTAGCTGGGTAGTTAGTTAGGGTTGAGGCAGTGAGGAAAGAGGCTGCCTGGCTGGGTAGTTAGTTAGGATTGAGGCAGTGAGGAGAGAGGCTGCCTGGCTGGGTAGTTAGTTAGGGTTGAGGCAGTGAGGAGAGAGGCTGTCTGGCTGGGTAGTTAGTTAGGGTTGAGGCAGTGAGGAGAGAGGCTGCCTGGCTGGGTAGTTAGTTAGGGTTGAGGCAGTGAGGAGAGAGGCTGCCTGGCTGGGTAGTTAGTTAGGGTTGAGACAGTGAGGAGAGAGGCTGTCTGGCTGGGTAGTTAGTTAGGGTTGAGGCAGTGAGGAGAGAGGCTGTCTGGCTGGGTAGTTAGTTAGGGTTGAGGCAGTGAGGAGAGAGGCTGTCTGGCTGGGTAGTTAGTTAGGGTTGAGGCAGTGAGGAGAGAGGCTGCCTGGCTGGGTAGTTAGTTAGGGTTGAGGCAGTGAGGAGAGAGGCTGCCTGGCTGGGTAGTTAGTTAGGGTTGAGGCAGTGAGGAGAGAGGCTGTCTGGCTGGGTAGTTAGTTAGGGTTGAGGCAGTGAGGAGAGAGTCTGTCTGGCTAGGTAGTTAGTTAGGGTTGAGGCAGTGAGGAGAGAGTCTGTCTGGCTAGGTAGTTAGTTAGGGTTGAGGCAGTGAGGAGAGAGGCTGTCTGGCAGGGTAGTTAGTTAGGGTTGAGGCAGTGAGAAGAGAGTATGCCTGGCTGGGTAGTTAGTTAGGGTTGAGGCAGTGAGGAGAGAGGCTGTCTGCCTTGGTAGTTAGTTAGGGTTGAGGCAGTGAGGAGAGAGGCTGCCTGGCTGGGTAGTTAGTTAGGGTTGAGGCAGTGAGAAGAGAGGATGCCTGGCTGGGTAGTTAGTTAGGGTTGAGGCAGTGAGAAGAGAGGCTGCCTGGCTGGGTAGTTAGTTAGGGTTGAGGCAGTGAGAAGAGAGGATGCCTGGCTGGGTAGTTAGTTAGGGTTGAGGCAGTGAGGAGAGAGGCTGTCTGGCTGGGTAGTTAGTTAGGGTTGAGGCAGTGAGGAGAGAGGCTGTCTGGCTGGGTAGTTAGTTAGGGTTGAGGCAGTGAGGAGAGAGGCTGTCTGGCTGGGTAGTTAGTTAGAGTTGAGGCAGTGAGGAAAGAGGCTGTCTAGCTGGGTAGTTAGTTAGGGTTGAGGCAGTGAGGAAAGAGGCTGCCTGGCTGGGTAGTTAGTTAGGGTTGAGGCAGTGAGGAGAGAGGCTGCCTGGCTGGGTAGTTAGTTAGGGTTGAGGCAGTGAGGAGAGAGGCTGTCTGGCTGGGTAGTTAGTTAGGGTTGAGGCAGTGAGGAGAGAGGCTACCTGGCTGGGTAGTTAGTTAGGGTTGAGGCAGTGAGGAGAGAGGCTGCCTGGCTGGGTAGTTAGTTAGGGTTGAGGCAGTGAGGAGAGAGGCTGTCTGGCTGGGTAGTTAGTTAGGGTTGAGGCAGTGAGGAGAGAGGCTGTCTGGCTGGGTAGTTAGTTAGGGTTGAGGCAGTGAGGAGAGAGGCTGTCTGGCTGGGTAGTTAGTTAGGGTTGAGGCAGTGAGGAGAGAGGCTGCCTGGCTGGGTAGTTAGTTAGGGTTGAGGCAGTGAGGAGAGAGGCTGCCTGGCTGGGTAGTTAGTTAGGGTTGAGGCAGTGAGGAGAGAGGCTGTCTGGCTGGGTAGTTAGTTAGGGTTGAGGCAGTGAGGAGAGAGTCTGTCTGGCTAGGTAGTTAGTTAGGGTTGAGGCAGTGAGGAGAGAGTCTGTCTGGCTAGGTAGTTAGTTAGGGTTGAGGCAGTGAGGAGAGAGGCTGTCTGGCAGGGTAGTTAGTTAGGGATGAGGCAGTGAGGAGAGAGGCTGTCTAGCTGGGTAGTTAGTTAGGGTTGAGGAAGTGAGAAGAGAGGCTGCCTGGCTGGGTAGTTAGTTAGGGTTGAGGCAGTGAGGAGAGAGGCTGTCTGGCTGGGTAGTTAGTTAGGGTTGAGGCAGTGAGAAGAGAGGCTGTCTGGCTAGGTAGTTAGTTAGGGTTGAGCCAGTGAGGAGAGAGGCTGCCTGGCTGGGTAGTTAGTTAGGGTTGAGGCAGTGAGAAGAGAGGATGCCTGGCTGGGTAGTTAGTTAGGGTTGAGGCAGTGAGGAGAGAGGCTGTCTGCCTTGGTAGTTAGTTAGGGTTGAGGCAGTGAGAAGAGAGGATGCCTGGCTGGGTAGTTAGTTAGGGTTGAGGCAGTGAGGAGAGAGGCTGTCTGCCTTGGTAGTTAGTTAGGGTTGAGGCAGTGAGGAGAGAGGCTGCCTGGCTGGGTAGTTAGTTAGGGTTGAGGCAGTGAGAAGAGAGGATGCCTGGCTGGGTAGTTAGTTAGGGTTGAGGCAGTGAGAAGAGAGGCTGCCTGGCTGGGTAGTTAGTTAGGGTTGAGGCAGTGAGAAGAGAGGATGCCTGGCTGGGTCGTTAGTTAGGGTTGAGGCAGTGAGGAGAGAGGCTGCCTGGCTGGGTAGTTAGTTAGGGTTGAGGCAGTGAGAAGAGAGGCTGCCTGGCTGGGTAGTTAGTTAGGGTTGAAGCAGTGAGGAGAGAGGCTGCCTGGCTGGGTAGTTAGTTAGGGTTGAAGCAGTGAGAAGAGAGGCTGTCTGGCTGGGTAGTTAGTTAGGGTTGAGGCAGTGAGAAGAGAGGATGCCTGGCTGGGTAGTTAGTTAGGGTTGAGGCAGTGAGGAGAGAGGCTGCCTGGCTGGGTAGTTAGTTAGGGTTGAGGCAGTGAGAAGAGAGGCTGTCTGGCTGGGTAGTTAGTTAGGGTTGAGGCAGTGAGAAGAGAGGCTGCCTGGCTGGGTAGTTAGTTAGGGTTGAGGCAGTGAGGAGAGAGGCTGCCTGGCTGGGTAGTTAGTTAGGGTTGAGGCAGTGAGAAGAGAGGCTGCCTGGCTGGGTAGTTAGTTAGGGTTGAGGCAGTGAGAAGAGAGGCTGTCTGGCTAGGTAGTTAGTTAGGGTTGAGACAGTGAGAAGAGAGGCTGTCTGCCTTGGTAGTTAGTTAGGGTTGAAGCAGTGAGAAGAGAGGCTGGCTACTAAGAGGGTTGAGGCTATGAGAATAAGGACGGTTTACAGCGAGGAGCCTGCTGCCAGAGCAGAGTCTGCTAATGAACACAGTGGGAGAGCCACCCTCGTTATTGTTGACACATCTTTTGAAACGTTGCAACAAGGAGACGGGCTAGGAGGTTCGACTGGGGCTGTCAAACATCTCACAAACTAGTTTAATTGCTCAGGGAGATAGAAACACATGAAGATCATTAGATTGTTTCCTTCCTTCTTCCCCTCAAATGCACCTTGGCAATTAGAGCTGGAGAGCATTTGCAGTTCTGTCTATTCTTTACACAGCGTTTCTCGAGCTGAATCGGTCTGATGTTTTATTTCATTAAAACCTTTCTGTTATTCATTATGATTGATTTGTTCATTTATTTCTGGGTGAGCTAAGTCTACAGCACCATGGCAGTTGTCAAGCTGTGCAGTGAGGCGACAGTACACTCCCCAAGAAACTGAAACTGACCAAGTGAACATGATATCCTGCCCCAAACTGCACAGGTCAATATTATAGGAGCCCAATACAATAACTTATTAGACTTTGTGGCAGCTGGTGCTGCTGTATAATTATCTAACACAGGGCTCTCCAACCGTGTTCCTAGAGAGCTACCATCCTCTAGGTTCTCACTCCCAACCCTAATTTAGGGCACCTGCTTCTACAAATTAGCTGGTTGATAAGCTGAGTCAGGTTCGTTACAAGTGGGGTTGGAATGAAAACTTACAGAAGGGCAGCTCTCCAGGGACAGGGTTGGATGTGATCTAGCACATGAAATCCTAGCAGGTATTGTACAGTAAAGCGCCTTAGCCCAATGTCAGGAGTGCCTTATCTCTGACACACACTGACCATGAGACTGTCTTGTTTTACTGGGTTTAGAAGGTTCTAGGGCATGCGTACCGTATCACTGCTCTGGTGTCAGTTTGCTGTTAGCTGTTTATTCGTTTGCGTTGGTGTTATGGCAGTAGCTGTCCCGGTGTGTGGATGTGCAAACGGGCAGACGGACGGACTCACCAGGCCTGCGACTTCCTCCTGGGCACGCTCTGTCTCATCCACTTGGAGTGAGGGGTCAGGTGGAATATCAGCTGTCTGCAGATCTTGTCGGACGACTTCAGGGTGTCCTTCTCCTGTAATACACACATACAAAAACACACAAACCCAAACACCTTCATCTCTTTTGCTGGCGGCTACAGCTGAAAAAAGGCCTCAAAAGGTTTCAAAGGGCTTAAAAAGTGTCTGGCTTTCAAATTGAGGAATAATCACATGACTGCTCTATTTGACTTTCTGCAGTGAATTAATGTAATGAAAACATGCTTATTTTCCTTTCTGACATCATGAACAACTGAATTTGACCCCTTTGTTGAGAATTGGTTCAATATCCCAGGTGATGTACATTGTATATGTATAAAGTACATAACTTTACTAAATCATATCCAATCGAATGACTGTATCCATATTATACAGTGCTGAATATCTTGCAAGAGATTGAAAACTCTTAGGAATGTGTTTACAACAAATGCACCTGTTGTTCTGATTTCAAGGTAGTCTTAACCACATTTAGCACAACAGGTAAACTTGTGACTCCATAGAATGAATTTATACATTTAGAAGCCCAAGGCAGAACCTCTTGGAAAAACATATTTCAATGGACCATTGTATCACTTACGGCCTTATAACCCCTATTATGACACATTGAGCTGTGGAGAGGAGGCTGTTTCCTTTGTTCCTAGAATGTTGGTTTAAAAGGTAGTTATTTTGACTGCTTTCACCAAATGATCTCAAGGCTCTTCTCATTTGTCCATCCAACATGGTTGCCTCGAGCATGTTATACATAAAAACATGCTTTAGCATCTTTGTCAGTCTCCCTCTCTTCTCCTCCTTGGTCTCGCCCCAGCTCTTGCTCCCTTGCTTTTTCTCCCTCTCCCCCCCTCTCTCTCTCTCTCGCTCTCCCTTCCTCTGTCAAAGACTTTAAACGGATTGGGTTGAGCAGAGCAGGTTAAATCTAATTAATGGTACAGCACAACAACAAGAAAGAGGCAATGCAGCAAAAGAGAAAAAAGACAGGGGCAATTTACTTCAGGCGATTAACCATTCCCACTCCTCCCACTCTGTGTGGCACAAAACATGCCTCATACACTTCAAACCTTCCAGCGTTTCGTTTCAGGCAATGAAATGACAGTGAGAACACCATTACAGTATTTGTTATGTTAAATCTTGGTGGGAAAGGGGTTAACTGAATGGAAGTAGTCTTAGACAAGCTATTGACTCTAATCTGGGAATAACATGTTCTTCTCTTTGATGTGAATTCGGGCATTGTCAACATGGAATCTGTTTAACATTGTTCAAAACATGTTTTTCACTCAAATTCAAACCCGATTCTGAATATTCATAGACTTAGACGACCACAGGGCTCTTGAGTTAGATATACAGTTCTATAGTTGAATGCACAATAATTGTAATGAAGCAGTGAAGCGTTTTGATGAGTTGTTGTTTGCATTTGATTGTCGATCCCTTGAAGCATAGAGGTAAAGGAGGAAGAACCGTGACTGGACCTGCAGCCGAGGTCCTGAGGCACAGCAGACCAACTCCCTAAAACCCTGTCACATTTCACTAACCCTGCCAAGTCACCACGTCATTTCAAGATAATTATGGAATTTTTGGTCGAGACGTTCATCAATGAGATTACAACCTATATTTACCCACTCAAAAAGACAACCAAAGGTTTGTTGAATTCCCAATGTGTTGTCACTATGCTGTCAACCATCTAAAAGCACAACCAAATTCCAATGTCAGATTTCTGGTTTAGTGGTCACCCACATGTCTATCACTGCACTTTCAACCATTTAAAAGCACAGCAAAGTTCAAATCAGAAATGTTGTTTATTTATACTACAGCTTAATGTGTTATCACTGTGCTTCATCTAATAGCACAACCAAATGACCTGGATTACAGATGAGATTACATGTGATCAATGCCGTTCCAGATTCTGTGCAGATTATTAAAGCAATTGTGAAGATCTCCATAGACCTGCAATATCCTATGCATGCTGTCTAAAACATGCACGCCTTATATGATTACATAAGAAGAAATGTATAGTAATCTCAAAATGTGACCATGGATATGTTACTTATTTTAAGGTTGAATGTTACATTAGTTTGAAGTTTGCCTTAACTTTAGGCCATTTACTGTATCAGCAAATGTAATATTGTACATTTCAACATCATGTCTCCATCTCAACCAAAAATCTAAGTTAAAGAATAGGAATAAATCTAATGAAATCAAACTTTAAATGCACTTTAAATCAAGTTTGATTTGAATTACTCCTATTATTTAACTTAGATATTTGGTTGAGATGGAGACATGAATCCAACATATCAATTATTCATTTGTAGACAAACTGGAATTAAAGCCAGACTAAGTCAGTGGTATAGATGGAACTATCCAAGCAGAAGATGAATCTCCATCAAATGTTGATATTTGGTTGCCTTGACAACCAACACAATTCAATATCACTGAATATCATAACATTTGAAATCAGGGGTTTAAGCCCTAGGCCATTTGTATTGCTTTTTTGTTGTTGAATTCTGGGTTGAATTGAAACAATAGCTGTTGATGACTTTGCAAATGCTATATAGGCCTAAATAGCATCATTGATGTTATATGAGTGATAAAGGGCGCGTTCACATATCCCCTTATGATCCGTTTCCTGGACCGTTTGGTACCCCGATCCATGCTATAGAGCATGTGTGAAACGCAAACGAATCCTGGACCTGCGTGAGTAGTGGGTCCAAAATCCAGGACAAAAGTACCAGGTTTTGCGACATGGCAGGGCGAGTCGCGTGGAACTTTTTGGCCCGTTGTAAGCAAGATAGCTCAATAACGTCATGTAGAATTTGCATCTTGCTAATCAAACCCTGAAATGGTTATTTTCAGGTCTTGCGAAAGCAAAACGTATACTGTAGAATTCTCACAAACGCTCCAGGAAACCAAACCAGGGTATCAAATTTCATATGTGAAAACGCAGTACGACCACATTTCATTTGACCTGGTTAAAACCCTGGATGGGAGACCAAAGGGTAGATAGATCAATTCTAAAGCAGGAGGTGCTACTGAGCTTATTATTTTTTCTTGTGTGTAACGGCTGTCGTCGCAAGAAAACCAAGATGCAGCGGAGGTTGTGGATTCATTATAAATATTTAATAAAATGAACCACTACAAACAAAACATCAAACAGCAACGATAGCTAACAGTCCTGTCTGGTCAAAAACAAACGAGACAGAGAACAATCCCCCACAAAACCCAAAGGAAAAACCTGCTCCTTATGTGTGAACTGCCCAAAACAAAGAAATACAAAAAACCTAGAAAAAGAACATAGAACGCCCACCCAATGTAACACCCTGGCCTAACCAAAATAAAGAACAAAAAAACCCTCTCTATGGCCAGGGCGTTACATTGTGATAGTGGATTTAATGTTGAACATCTCACGTTGTTTTAAAGGTACAAATGAAACATATTTTATACAAGGTTGTCTATGTTAAAATTTGGTTACCATGATGACACATAGATTCCATGTCATTATACGTTGACAAATTACGTTGAATCAACCAATTTGTTCCCAGTGGGAAGCCGGGCGGTCACAGCGGAGAACACCCCTGCCTACCCCTCACGACCCCCCCCCCCAAAAAAAAAATCCAATACACACCACCCTAGGTATGCTGCCCTTATCGAAAGATCTGATTTCAAAATAGCCTTTTTTCAAAGGTATTTTTCATCATCTGTTAAAGAGAAGAAGTGCTTCATAGTTCAACTTTTCTATCTACTGTATTTCACAATGTGTTCCTAGATCTCGCTGGGTGCCATTTTAAACAAGATGAGCCTGTTAGCTGGGCACAGCTGTCTGTCTTTGTTATTGGAAACTGTGCCCCTTCCCTGCATATTCTTCTGGGAAGCCATTTAATGGGAAAAGAGCTTATCAAAAGATGCCTGGTACATCTTTAAAGCAAGGGAAAGGTCAACCACATCAATCTGAGAGATTCAAGCTCCCAGCAAATTCATTTAGACCAGAAGATGATGAAAACAAAGTATTTTAGGATGGAGCAAACACTTTTGGCCGAAAACTCTATATGAGCTATTGTCTGCTTAATGTTTTCCTGGCAGTAAATTCATTATTATAGATCAATTGTCCACTATTACCTATTTTCATGCAAGTGAATACTGAATAAAAAGTAACAAGAAACAGAAGATACTGTGTTGTAAGTTGTGTACGTTGTTGAAATGACACCACACTGTGACTGACCTACTTCTGGCCATTAGTTATAAATAGGTGCCCATGGCTCCGGCACCCCAAGAGTGAACACGTGCACACACACAGGCATCGTTTAAAGCCTAATCATAACGACTGTATGGATACTGGCAGCAGTTGGAAGGCTGGAACCAAACCAACTGGCCTAGCAGTCATATTTAGAAAAGACTGACTGTCATGTACTTGCTCTTGAATTGACCCATGCAGCTGTGGATTCCTAAACATTCTATTTTCTGAGCCTGATCTCATTTGATGTTCCCTGACAACAGCACGGCTGAGGAGGTCGAGACAAATAGACAGACAGACAGATCAACAGCCAGACGGTACGATGGGCTTACCCTCTTTGGGCACTGCATGTCTTTGGCCAGGCTGAGCAGGAGCTCATGGGAGATTGGATCCACCAGGTTGAGAAAGGCTGCATTCTTATAGAGGATATCATTAAGGGATGTTCCCTGGAGTCCCAAGTCCTGTGGGAACACAGAGAAGGAGAGAATAATCAATCATTGGTGTTTCCTTTCAATCATTCCAGAGCGTGAATTTCAATATTTTTAAAGTGAAAGTCAGGAATCATTACACATTCAACTGACATGACATGGACTGCTTAATGGTAACAGATTGTCAATGTATTTACATAATCATTTCATCATCCACTTGCCTCATGATGTTCACTTATTAAGCTGAGAGGATTTTAAAGTAAGAGTGTCACATGGGACAAGGCACAGGGAGGGCTGGGGTGTGGCATGAGGGGTATGGGGGGTTAAAGCCGGACAATTTCTCCCCAAATAACATTTCAACAGATACATAACAACTAAAGTGATGTGCTGTACCGTCATTCACCCCTAAAGCCCTGGGTCTTTACACATACCACACTGAACACACTCCAGTTATCTAAGAACAACCTCTAAACACCACGCAGGCACTTAAGAGAGAAACGGTTCAAGTCTACAGAACTCCAGTACCTCACCGTCTTCTCTGGAATTCAAATGGCAGGCGGGTGTGATGTGCAGACTGGTTTAATAAAAATGAGGAATGAGAAAACGTCCCCAGAGGTTGTTCTTACTAGTATCATCTGCAGGGTGGCTGCTATTTGCAGTGACAGTGTAACTATATTGAGGCAAAGGAATCTGCAGCTTCAGGTAATGCTCTGAGGGCTGCTGCTGGTGAGGGGTGTCATCGGGAGCCCGAGTTTGAGATGTAATGCTTTGAGACACATCAAAGGGTCTTCGACGTAGCCCTCACCCACCTGCCCTGCCGAGGAAGATGACCTCAACCAAACAGACACAGCAAGTCCTGAAACAAATTAGCTGAAACCGCAGGCAATATGTGAAGGAGAGGTTCAAAAACAAAACATCCACCACAATGAAAGGTTAAGGCAGAGTAGAGCAGAGGACAAAAACGAAATTTGGAAAATATTTCTCCTCCTCTTGCTTATAACTTGGTTTACTGTGTTCAGCGTCAAATATGGGGGCTATATAATATCAAGAAAAATTATACAAAATATTATGTTCTTCTCTTCTGTTCTACAGTACGTGCAAAGCTGCTGTAAATCTGTTTACTTGCTGGACTGTTGACTTGCTGGACATGCAATGTGAAGATAGTATCAGGCGAGGGCTTAGCGCTATACATGTAAGCTGCTGTAAAGAGGCTGTATAGGAGGAGGCTGGGGACTCATGCTATGTTAAGCAGGACCTACAGTCTGACAGGCCAAACACTGAAGGCTACAGTGAAAGCTCTGAGGCAAATTCCCATCAGCACTTTCTCCTCCGCCTCCAGCTTTCTGGCTGATTTATTACACTTAAGCTCTCTGGGATTCCCTGACTCCGAGCCATTCTCCAGTGCTCCCTTTATGACAGGGAAACATACCCCAACAAAATATAGTAAACAAGTCCCAAACAACAACAGTATAGAGATAGGCCTATATAGTAGATCATTTTCGAATTAGTATGTTGAAAATGTGTTCAATCATCAAGTAGGTCAACTATGACCAATTTTGTGTAATATTGGAAGAACCCCAGCACAGTCATCAGCCTTGAAGAAAATGCCATGGTTCTAAATCTATTACGGTAGGAATGCTTTTTCTCTGGGTTCACAGTAAACAACAAAACAACATTGTGTGATGTCTGCATTGGTGTGGCGGCGCAACCCTGCATGGGTTAATCTGACAGAATAACTGACGTGCCACTGCGTCTCTCATGTTCCACCATCTCTGTGTGAAGGGTGTTTCATTTTGCCACTGACAGTGTGTCTGCGTCGCCGTCTCTGCATGAAAGTTGTCTTCAGATCACTCCACAAAGCCTGCTCCGTAGGCTGCCTGCATATCTAAAATGATTGCTGTCTTTTCAACCAAGAATTGAGTGCTGAGAGTTTGGAATTTGAGAACAGCCATCCCACATCCACAGCTCATTAGGAACCTATTAAAACGTATTGCATAGAGCCCCACAACCAGTCCCGGAGTCTGTTGCCTGCTTTACATTTTCTTTGACAATTTGACAAGTGGGATTATTAGACATAACAATCCTCTAAAATTGCTCACATCTAACACTTGCCTTTCAAAAACTATGAATAAAAGGGAACAACAACATAAAACACTGTGACACTTTCTGTGTTCTGAAAGAGTACATTTTCATACACCCAAGTCTTTAATTGTGTATGAATGGCAGAAGGCTACCAAATAAACATAAAACAAGCACTGACAGATCATTAGAGCAATGAATTAAATGTAACTGATTGTGGAGCAACATAGAAGAGGGCAAGAGGCGTAATCTTCACACCAGTCCAATTTGGCCTCCATATGAGAGATGTATAATATAGACATTTAATATCCAGTGCATTCGGAAAGTAGTCAGACACCTTGACTTTTTCCACATTTTGTTACTTACAGCCTTATTTTTAAATGTATTCAATTATATTTTCTCCCTCATCAATCTACACACAATACCCTATAATGACAAAGCTAAAACAGGTTTTTAGAAATGTTATCAAAATAATAAAAAAACAACAACTGAAATATCTAATTTGTGACTCGTTTCAGGAAACTAGGCACGTCACGACTTCACAGGAGCACCATTAGAATATAAACTTTTTTTTAAAATTTGAAATGTGTTTTTTGGCAGAAATGCCTTCTGGAAGATGTGAACTATCATGTTCCTTAATAACAAACTTGAATGCCATCTGTAAATACGAGAAAAAAAAGCTAAAATTAAGAACCTAGATGGGTTAGCCACAGAAAAACGAGCCTAGATGGGTTAGCTACAGAAAATGGGAGCAACCTTCCCGCTAGCCATGATTGGCTGAGATAATGAGTGGGCTGGACATGCGAGAGATGAGTTTGGATTGGTCTGCCATGTAGCACGCTCCTGTCTACAACACAAGCTGGTCAGTATGTGTAGGTAATCCTTTTTAACGCTGCTTTTTTGAAAGATATCACGTAGTAGAACTGCATAAGTGTTGCTCTTCACTTTCTGGAGGACTAAGTTTTGAAATCAGTGGAATTAGAGTATGATAGCTAAGGAGATGGAGAAAATTCTGGCGTAATTAAATTGTTGCCAGCAGCACAGTTGCAGTCACCAACGCTCTGGATAACATAAAAACAGCCAAACCAGCTCTGCTAGGGCGAGTAAAATGGTGAGCTGTTCTCTCATTTGTTTCTGGAAATAGGTAGCAAGCTAGCCAACGTTAGCCAGTTAGCTTGGGTGCTTGACTGCTGTTGTTGAGTCAGAATGCTCGGATCAACCTTACTCCTAGGCCAGAGTGTCCAGTGTGCGCTCTGAACGCTCTGAGAGTGAAACACACTGAATTTAGAAACAGACAATCTGACATCGCTCTGAGTTTACGAATGGCCAGAGCACACTCTGGCAATCCAGGTCAAATTTACAAACGGGGTGTATATACGTAGTATAAACCAGCCTTTAGTCTTGAAATCTTTGGTTGTTTAGTACATAGCCTCACATGTGAATCCTTAAAGAGATGGGTGGGGCTAAAGCTTAAGAGGGTGTGAACGATGCTGAATGGGTGTAGACAAAGAAGGGCTCTCCAGTAGGTACCAAAAGACCCATGTTCTTAAAAGAGAGGTTACACATGTGTCAACTTTCAAAGCAGAATTACTTTCCCATTGTTCCTCAACTGTAGTGTATGATATACAGTATGTAAATAAGGTATTTCTGTATTTTTATTTGTAATAAATGTGCAAACATTTCAAAAAAACTGTTTTCACTTTGTCATTATGGGGTATTGTGTGTAGATTGATGATCAAAAAACGTAATTCATAAAATTTTAGAATAAGGCTGTAACGTAACAAAATGTGGAAAAAGTCAAGGCGTTTGAATTATTTTGCGAATGCACTGTACATATGTATAATACATGATTGGTATGTAGCCTATTCCTTAAGATCCAACTATCAGAAGTGGCACCTCACATTATGTTTCAAACAACGGTGACTCACTAATCCTCTCAAACACAACTGAGGTAGTAAAATGATGCACTATTAAGTCTCATTCCAACGGTCATTTTATCTAGCCTTTTATAACCTCAGGGGCACTTTAGTATTTGCTTCCTTTATCACTAAACATATTCTGTGTTAATGCTTTTAATCTTAATGCCTGCTTGCTGATTCCTTGTTTACTGACGAACATAGAGAAAAGTCCAAAGTAATTAACATTAATAGCCCAGAAGAGATTGGAGATGGAGATAAGAGTCCGGTCTCATTGAGTCCTCTGTGCATCTCCTCTGTGTAATGACTTCCTGTGTGCTGTGCTGTGCTCTGAAGGAGACATCAGGCATGCTCCAATATCATCCACCATCTCAAGTAGATTAAAACCTTATTAGACCCAGGCAATCCCTAAGTGAAAAACCTGAAATTCATTACTTTCATTTATCTGCTTGCTCTGCCCTCATTTAGCCTCACATTGAAGTGTTTTACCATTTTATTTTCAGGACAACCAGGGCTACAAGTAGAACACAAACCAATTTGACATAAATAGTTGCATTCATGAGTTTTTATTAACAAATGTAAATCTAAAAATAAGGTCTGCCAAGCAAAAACCTGATAGAAAATAAATGTATAAGAATACTGTAAGTACAGAAATAGTTGGATAAGTTGGAAATGAATACCCAACTACTCAGTGACAACTGTGTGGAGTTTGCCATAGCAACTATGTGAACGTATTACAGTATTGTTACAGTGGGACTAAATGTTGTGTGTTTGATAACTCACCTTCCGGGTGTGATTTAGGCCCCCTTTAATCTGGTTGATGAAACAATAAGGGTGTGTGCTCGCATTCGCTCTGATCACGGTCGATCTGTGATAACACGAGCACCACCAACGTTCTGTACCAACGCGTCTGTCAGTAAACCGACATTATTTCAGAACCTTATATCTGTTGTTGTGTCACTCTACGCCTCTTGTCATGAGTATTTCTTACTACCTTCTCTAACAGGACACCACCACTAGTCGCCTAGCTAGCTTGCTATGGCTAGGCTAGAATTCCATAGGAGCAATATAGAGAGATAAATAACATCTACAGTACCAGTCAAAAGTTTGGACACACGTACTCATTCAAGGGTTTTTCTTGATTTTTACTATTTTCTACATTGTAGAATAATAGTGAAGACATCAAAACTATGAAATAACACATATTGAATCATGTAGTAACCAAAAAAGTGTTGTAAAAAAAAGTAGCCACCCTTTGCCTTGATGACAGCTTTGCACACTTTTGGCATTCTCTCAACCAGTTTCATGAGGAATGCTTTTCCAACAGTCTTGAAGGAGTTCCCACATATGCTGAGCACTTGTTGGATGCTTTTCCTTCACTCTGCGGTCCAACTCATCACAAACCATCTCAATTGGATTGAGGTCGGTTGATTGTGGAGGCCAGGTCATCTGATGCAGCACTCCATCACTCTCCTTGGTCAAATAGCCCTTATACAGCCTGGAGGTGTGTTTGGGTCATTGTCCTGTTGAAAAACAAATGATAGTCCCACTAAGCGCAAACCAGATGGGATGGCGTATTGCTGCAGAATGCTGTGGTAGCCATGCTGGTTAAGTGTTCCTTGAATTCTAAATAAATCACTGACAGTGTCACCAGCAAAGCATCCCCACACCATCACACCTCCTCCTCTATGTTTCACGGTGGGAACCACACATGCGGAGATCATCTGTTCACCTACTCTGCATCTCACAAAGACAAGGTGTTTGGAACCAAAAATCTCAAATTTGGACTCTTCAGACCAAAGGACAGATTTCCACCGGTCTAATGCCTATTGGTCGTCAATGGACAATGGCCCAAGCAAATCTCTTCTTCTTATTGGTGTCCTTTAGCAGTGGTTTCTTTGCAGCAATTCAACCATGAAGGCCTGATTCACACAGTCTCCTCTGAACCGTTGATGTTAAGATGTGTCTGTTACTTGAACTCTGTGAAGCATTTATTTGGGCTGCAATCTGAAGTGCAGGTAACTCTAATGAACGTATCTCCTGCAGCAGAGGTAACTCTGGGTCTTCCTTTCCTGTGGCGGTCCTCATGAGAGCCAGTTTCATCATTGCGCTTGATGGTTTTTGCAACTGCACTTGAAGAAACTTGCAAAGTTCTTGAAATTTTCCGAATTGACTGACCTTCATGTTTTAAAGTAATGATGGACTGTCATTTCTCTTTGCTTATTTGAGCGGTTCTTGCCATAATATGGTCTTTTACCAAATATGGCTATCTTCTGTACACCACCCCTACCTTGTCACAACACAACTGATTGGCTCAAACACATTAAGAAGGAAATAAATTCCATAAATTAACTTTTAACAAGGCACACCTGTTAATAAACATTTATTCCAGGTGACTACCTCATGAAGCTGGTTGAGAGAATCCCAAGAGTTTGCAAAGCTATCATCAAGGCAAAGGCTTGCTACTTTGAAGAACCTCAAATATAACATATATTTTGATTAAACAAATCAAAATATATGTTATATTTGAGGTTCTTCAAAGTAGCTCTTTTTTTGGTTACTACATGATACCATATGTGTTGTTTCATAGTTTTGATGTCTTCACTATTATTCTACAATGTAGAAAATAATAAAAATAAAGAAAACACCTTGAATGAGTAGGTGTGTCCAAACCTTTGACTGGTACTGTACAAAAAGCATGACAGTATGATAGACACTATGTCATGGGATGTCCAATGATCTTCTATGTAAAAGAACCCTTACCTTCTAACGACCACTGTGCGGCTTGTGAGCGTCATAGAGCAAGACAGACGTGCGTGTTTTGTGAGAATCTCAGCTTTTCATTCTCACAGAACACGCATGTCTGTCTTGCTCTATGACGCTCACAAGCCACACAAGAGTTGTTAGAAGGGTTCTTTTACATAGAAGATCATTGGACATCCTACCTTGTCTCACAAACAACGCTCTCTTTCAGCCCCTGTTAATCGCACACGCTAATGGTTGGTATCCGCGGAAGCAAAAGAAATAGACAAATCCAATGCAAAAAAGCAGCAGTCTATAGCTCAAACATTAAATGTTTAAAAGGGGTTAGAATCACTAAAACACGCTGGCATGGGACTCAAAAGCTTTAACTCCAAATCCAGCCTTCCCTGAAAGAAAAAACAGCTTTTCCACTCATTGAGGAAAAACAGCAGGGCTACAACAACTACTGTGTTGTTAAAGTGGATCAGTGGAACGATGTGAGTTGATATAGGTTTCATTCCCACCTGACTGGACCAGTGTTTTTATCTAGTGGGCGGTTTTCTTATCAAGTTGCATTGATGTGTTCATTAAAATGATCTATCATTGGATCAAAAGTGTAATGGGTCGACACAGCAAGTGGGAAGAGACTGTCTATTTATGTTGAACAGAATAGATATAGAGATGTCAAACGTTCAGCCTGCTGCACAATCACTATGGAAGCTCTAGTCTAGAGTGCCCTGTTAAATTGTGGTTAGGAACATTTTTAAACTCTCTCCATGTTAAAGTAGTAAGAAATAGATGTAAAATTGTGAGTGTGATTAATCTTAAATCTAAATATTGAATTATTTTGACATTCGTAAAAAAATATATATTACGCTAAATTCCCCATGGTAGACAGAACATCTTAGTACTATCACCACATAAAAATGAGAGGAAATACACATAATTTTTACCTCAGATTGGTGGTGTTAGCATAAAAGTTTCTAATCATCACAATCTTACAAAAACAAATCAATGTCTTTGGTTTAGTACCAGTGTTTCTGTCTGTAGTGGAACTTTAAGGCCATAGTGGCAAGAAAAAATTATATATAAACATCTCTGGCCTCACATGAATTTGCAGATTTGAGGATTAAGCTATCGTTCAAATGAAAGCCAACCCCTGTCGCTATTTAGAAACCAACGTGAGGTGCTGATTCGTTGAAATTGTTCAGTCAAAAAGTGAGTGTTGTGATACCTTATTCGTATTGGCTGTCTTCCGTAAAACATTTCTCACAGAGACATGAGTTAATAAATGGCTACTACAGGTTCTCATTTATCTGCTGGTATATGTAGTATACCCAAGTGCATTGAGTTTTGTCTGTTAGAAGAGCGCAAGCGGTACATATCTACGCATTTTTTTTTTACCAGTTTCATTGATTTTAATACAAATATTGATGTTTGTGATTAATATGCGCACACTATTGATTACAGTAGAACAAGCTAATCAATTCCAGTCTAGAGAGTCCCCCTGGTAAAAATTGGTGCCAAAGCAGTTTACAAGGTACTAATTTACAAGTGTGATGTGTGTGTGTAGGGTAATTTTCCTTGTCTTCAACAAATCACAGTTTATTTCAACATATTGATTTTGAATTTGGACATCTAAAACCGGTGTTTTGACACCTGAAAACAGGAAGCAGCCACAGTATCATGTTAAACTTATGAAATATAAATTATTATTTGAAGATAATAACTCTACTTAATTAGGTATAAACTACTGAATGAGCCCAAAAAAAACGTGCTATAATGTATTGATTTTCATGATATACAGTGTATGTGAAATCGTGATAATATGTTTGCCCTGCCTAATAGATGCATAGTATTCTTCAGATAGGGAGATATACTGTAACGGCCGTCGAAAGGAGTAGACCAAGGCGCAGCGTGGTGAGTGCTCGTCATTAACTTTTAATAGAACACTTTCAACAAAACAAGAAAACGAACGACAGCTAAACAGTTCTGTCAGGAACATGAACTAAACAGAAAGTAACCACCCACAAAACCCAAAGGAAAACAGGCTGCCTAAGTATGGCTCCCAATCAGACACAACGATATACAGCTGTCCCTGATTGAGAACCATACCCGGCCAAAACAAAGAAATACAAAACATAGAAAAAAGGACATAGAATGCCCACCCTAGTTACACCCTGGCCTAACCAAAATAGAGAATAAAACCCTCTCTATGGCCAGGGCGTGACATATACTGTATGGCAGTACAGTACTATTTAGTCTCCTCTGTGGTATGTTAATGATGGGAGGGAGTCAGGCACTTGTTTCTCTGAACTTTAAGAGGCTTTCCTGTAAGATCAATATAAGTGGCTACCCAAGCACAATAAAACCCACAGCAAGGCCCAGATTCATTAATTACAGACACTGATTTTAAATACCCACTGTTAGTTGTGTGGCGAATCTGTGAAAAGTAAGGACTTGACAAGAGAAGGTGGAGCTGATTATGTTTTAATTAATGTTTTTTTTGGTTTTATTTTATTTAACCTTTATTTAACTAGGCATACTGGAGAGGTCTTCTTTGTCTACACCCATTCAGCATCGAGGGTGTGAGCGATGCTGAATGGGTGTAGACAAAGAAGACCTCTCCAGTAAAGCTTTAGCCCCACCCATCTCTTTAAGGATTCACATGTGAGGCTATGTACTAAACAACCAAACATTTTAAAACTAAAGTCTGGTTTATACTACGGGTGTGTTCGTAAATGTAATCAGGAGTACCAGAATGTGCTCTGGGCGTTCGTAAACTCAGAGCGTTGTCAGATTGTCTGTTCATAATTTCAGAGTGTTTTGCTCTCGGAGCGTTCAGAGCGAACACTGGACGAGGAGTAGGGTTGATCCGAGTGTTCAGACCTAGCAACAGCAGTCAAGTGCCCAAATAATAACTTTGGACATGTGTGAGTTCCTTTCAAAGTAAGTGCCTTATTTTCTGTATATTGTGTTGGCGTTTCTACGTTTCTACTGGAGTATGTATGTATGGAGCATAATGTATTTAGCGCCCAAGCTAACTGGCTAACGTTGGCTAACTTGCTAGCTACTTCCAGATACAAATGAGAGAACAGCTCACTCTGACCATTTTAATTGCACTAGCAGCGCTGGTTAGGCTGTTTTTATGTTATCCAGAGTGTTGGTGACTACAACTGTGCTGCTGGCAACAATTTAATTACGCTTTTTTGCACTCAGACGAGATTGCTCTGAAATCGGAGTAGATAGCCAGAGCGAATTTACCAGCTACAGCTATCGACAGTTGTCTCAGTGACATCATAAACATTCTATTGAAATAGTTACTTGCAAAGTGGAGTCTTTTGTTTAGACATGTAGCTAGCTAGCTAATCAACAAACCATAATCCCAACTCATAACATGAACATAAATCTGCAGGTAGCTAACCAACCAGGTTAGCTAACATTAGGCTATAACTAGCAATGCAAATGACTCTGAGATACGAATAATATTACTAGATCTTACACGTAACATTAGATAGCTAGCCAGCCAGCTAACATTAGCTAGCTAGCTAACAGTACACTTTAACTTGAAATTTAAAAAAATTCTGACAAAATTAGAAATGTGTAATATCTGACAATGTAGCTAGCTAGACTATCTTACCCGTATACATGGATGGACACTTCTCCCTCTATCACGGATGCCATGGTTGCCCTTAGTTTGAAGATGTAATCTGAAGACAGGTGTTTTACACAACAGCCTTCTGTATATTCTCTTTTCGACTTCATCTGCATATTTGCAATCAAACGGCAGAATTTTTTAGCTATCATACTCTAATTCCACTGATTTCAAAACTCGGTCCTCCAGAAAGTGGAGAGCAACACTTATGCAGTTCTACTACGTGATATCTTTCAAAAAAGCAGCGTTAGAAAGGATTGCCTACACATACTGAGCAGCTTATGTTATAGACAGAAGCGCGCTACATGGCGGACCAATACGAACTCATCTCTCGCATGTCCAGCCCACTCATTATCGCAGCCAATCATGGCTAGCGGGAAGGTCTTTTTCCGTGGCTAAACCAACTAGGCTCCTAATTTAACAATTTTATTTGCATTTATAGATGGCATACAAGTTAGTTATTAAGGCACATGAAAGTTCATACGTTCCAGAAGGCATTTCAGAAGGCAACAGTTTACGTTCAAATGGCGCTCCTGTGAAGTAGTGATGCATGACATAAGCCTAGTTTCCTGAAACGAGTCACAAATGCCAGCAATGTAAAATAATGTCATTAACCGGTTCCCCTGCTTTTAAAATAACGGTTCTGTTCCGTAACAGTATATATCACTTTCATTACCGGTTCTGTTTCTGTTCCTCAAAAAAAATTGTTTTCTCTTCTGTTCCCTGAACCGGTTCGAACCCCTGAACACAATAATAGTTGGACACATTTCTGTGTACCCTGTAGATAACTTAAAGCTCAGCAGATGCAGGTACCATCCGTCCAGTAAAATAAAAAAGCTAATTATTTGCAAATTATTTCAATTTATGCTCAGCTGTGCCTTGCAAGTGCTACACCAACTGATCTAATTTATTATCAAAGCTTGAGTTTTGAAATAAATTATGGTCTGAGAAGAACAATATTGGCAGGCCAGGAATATAGACAATATGCTGTGATAATGTATTAGGCCTACTGCACAAACCTCTTTCCTACTGTTTTTATTAGGTTAATGATTTAAAACTATTCTGACAGGTAGATCTCGGCTTGCTATTTGACTGCAAAAGTGATCTTGACTCAGAAGAGGTTGGTGACCACTGGTTTAACATATGTGTGAAGTAGGCCTACACTCTAGCCCAGGGGTGTCAAACTAATTTTGCCCCGGGGCCGCATCCAGTCTTCAACGAGGTCCGGAGGGCTGCACTGAAAATGAGGTATATTTCCTTGTCTTCAAAATTGGTGAAAAATAGGGTTCTATCCATCGTTTTTTACATTTCCGATGCTCCCTGACTGTCTAGTCAATGATTATTAGTGAGCTGGACAGTCAAGATTTTTTTTCAAATGTGAAGAAAATGAAATACAGAAATATCAAATTTACATAAGCATTCACACCCCTGAGTCAATACTTTGTAGAAACACCTTTGGCAGCGATTACAGCTATGAGTCTTCTGGCACAGGAGAATGCTGAGGGGAGGACGGCTCATAATAGTGGCTGGAATGGAGCGAATGGAATGGCATCAAACACATGGAAACCATGTTTGATGTATTTGATACCATTCTACTAATTCCACTCCAGCCATTACCACAAGCCTGTCCTCCCCAATTAAGATTCCACCAACCTCCTGTGCTTTCTGGATAAGTCTCTAAGTGCTTTCTACACCTGGATTGCGCAACATTTGCCTATTATTATTTTCTAAATTCTTCAAGCTCTGTCAAACTGATTGTTTATCATTGAAGGTGGTTCCTCTCCTTGTTCGGGTGGTGCTCGGTGGTCGGCGTCGCCGGCCTTCTAGCCATCACCGATCCATTTTTCCTTTTCTGTTGGTTTTGTCTTTGATTCATTCACACCTGGTTTTCATTTGCTTAGGTTTGTGTGGGGTTATTTTCATGTTGCTTGTGGAGGTTTCTTTCCTCAGTTTATTCACGTGTGTTAAGTATAGTAGGAGCGTTGTTTTCCTCCTTCTGTGAGTAACTGTGTGTTCCATTGTCTCGGGCGTTTATGGACTTTGTAACTGTACCATTTTCGGACTTATTAACGATGCTACATTGACATCTCTGCTCTCCTGCGCTTGACTCCTTAGCTACCTTCAGTACGATTACGCAACACAGATTTAAGTCAAAGCTGTAACTCGGCCGCTCAGGAACATTCACCTTCTTGGTAAGCAACTCCAGTGTAGATTTGGCTTTGTTTTAGGTTATTGTTCTGCTGAAAGGTGAATTGATCTCAGAGCGTCTGGTGGAAAGCAGATTGAATGTCATGTCGTGTCTTTGGGCACCATTAACTTGAAGACATGTTTATCAAATAACTCCCTGTTATTATTATTATTATTACGCGATTAAACTGATGAATCGTTTAACTGTAACTAGGAGATCGGGGCACCAAGGAAAATATTCAGATTACAATATATATATGGGGAGTAATCACGGAATTGATAAGGTCCAGGTGTGCCTGATGATGAGGCGCAGGTATGCGTAATGAAGGGTTGCCAGGACCAGCGGTTAGTAAACCAACGACGTCATATATATATATATATATATATATATATATATTTCCTTGTCAGACGTGTCTCTTGTTTTGTATTCTATGTTCGTTATATTAAACTAACTGCACCTGCTTCCTGACTCCCTGCATCGATGTTACAGAATAATGCCTCACCACATTGAAGTAGTAGTTGATCAAGGCATCTTCCAGACGGTCAGCGAACAGGGAGACATACTTCGCCAACACCACGACCAGCTGGCTCAAATGGGGACGGCTATGGATGAGATCCTCCGTGTTCTTCAATGTCTCGACGTTGCCCAAAGGGCGTCACCTACCTCGGGCGGATTATTCTTTCTTATGATTCGAGCCAGCATCCCAGCCCATCCAGCAGTCCGTCTAGGTCAGCGAGGTCAGTTTGTCCCTCCCGGACAAATACGACTCCATCAAAATGCCGTGGCTTCCTACTCCAGTGCTCCCTCTATTTCCACTCTTCAGATGGGAGCCCCTACCGCCGAGAGGTCCAAGGTTGCCATGGTTATTTTCCTGCTGACTGGACGTGAGTTGGAGTGGGCTACGGCCATCTGGGAGAAAGGAGAGGAGTAGCTGGATTTTTATGAAGAGTTCATGGCTCTGTTCAGGAGGGTCTTCGACCATCCACCAGAGGACAGAGATGGAGGTGAGCGCTTACTCCACCTATGGCAGGAAGGCCAGACCGCTGCGGAGTACGCCCTCACCTTCAGGACAGCGGCAGCATCCAGTGGATGGAATGAGCCAGCGCTCCGCACCCTATTCCAAAGAGGATTGCACGAGGAGATCCAGACGGAGTTGGCGTGCCAAGATGACACACTCTCTTGAACGCATTTATTGTGATGGCCATCCATCTGGATAACCTTCTGCGGGAGCGTCGGAACCACCATCACCGCTCTGCCTCCTTCGTTGACCAACCTGAGTCAGAGCCTGAACCCATGGAGGTAGGGGCCATGTGCCTCCCTGCGGCTGAGCAACTCTGCCAGAGACAGATGGGGCTCTGTCCCTATTGCGGACAAGAGGGGCACCAGCTTCAGCCGTGTTCGATATGTCCCAACCTGGGGTCCACAAGAGCAGAGGGATGGTCCCGTGATCATCCCTCTCCTGGGTTTGGCGTGAATATTCCACCATCCTCACTTTCCGCCAACCCCTTTCTAGTATCAATATCACTAGCTGGCTGTCCCTCATTTGTTGTATCTACTGCTCTAGTGGACTCCAGTGCCACAGGGAATTTCATTGACCAGGCCCTTGCCTCCTCACTTAACATCCCCCTCATACCCGCTGTTCTCTCAATTTCCGGTTCAAGCGTTGGATGGTCGAGCACTGGGATCCAGAAATGTCACACCCATCACAGCACCACACCCTCACTGTGGCACCAGGAAAGCCTACCCTTCCTCATCACTGCACCCACGCACAAAGTCATCCTCATTCCTCTAGTCTCCCTACTGCTCTCCAGGTAGCTGAGGTACTGTTTCAGCAGGTGTTCCGGTACTATGGCCTTCCGGAGGACATCGTCTCCGACCATGGCCCCCAATTCACATCACGGGTATGGAAAAACTGGGTGTCATGGTCAGCCTCACTTCCGGGTACCGGCCTCATTCCAACAAGCAGGTGAAGAGGATGAACCAGGAGCTGGTGTGTCCTGGGTTATTATCCAGCCCTGGCTCCATGGACGCCAGACCAAAGCCCCTGCGGTGGACGAATGGTTCCAGTGCGCAGAGGGGGTGTGGAGTGATGTCCACGTGAGGCTCTAGCGCTCCGTCTGCCGCCAGAAGGAGCAGACTGATCGCCACCGCAGTGAGGCGCCCGTGTTCCATCCTGGTGATCGCGTCTGGGTCTCCACCAGGAACTTCCCACTTCGCCTGCCCTGCAAGGTTTGTGGGGCTGTTCAAGGTCCTCAAGAGGTTCAATGAGGTGCCATACAGATTACAGCTCCCCACTGAGTATTGGATCTCACCTTCCATGTTTCTCTCCTCAGGCCGATGGTTCCTGGTCCGCTGGCTGAGGCCGTCCCCCAAGACACCCCTCCGCTGGACATCGAGGGAGGTCCCGCCTATGCCGTCAGATCCCTCCTGGACTCCAGATGTTGTGGGGGACGACTCCAGTACCTGGTGGGCTGGGATGGGTATGGTCCAGAGGAGCGGTGTTGGCTCCGGTGGACAACATTATAGATCCCAACATCATCCGGCCCGCTCCTCGCCCTCAGGGCTGTCCTCCTGGAGCCGTGCGTCGGTACAAACCACCGGTCCTGGCAACCCTTCATTACGCACACCTGCGCCTCATCAGGCACACCTTGACTTTATCACTTCCCTGAGTACTCCCCCCATATAATAGTACTCCCCCTATATAATAGCACTCCGTCTTATTTCCCATCAGGCATTATTGGTTGTGTTTCCTTGTCAGATGTGTCTCTTGTTTTGTATTGTTCTATGTTCGTTCGTATTAAACTCACTAACTACACCTGACTCCCTGCGTCGACATTACACTGAACCAGGTTTTCCTCAAGGATTTTGCCTGTGCTTAGCTCCATTACGTTTCTTTTTTATCCTCAAACTCACCAGTCCTTAACGATTACAAGACTACAGATAACATGATGCAGCCACCAGTATGCTGAGTGATACTCAGTAATGTATTGGATTTGCCTCAAACATAACACTTTGTATTCAGGCCAAAAAAGTGAATTGCTTTGCCACATTTTTTGCAGTATTACTTTAGTGCCTTGTTGCAAACAGGATGCATGTTTTGGTAAAATTGTATTCTGTACAGGCTTCTTCCTTTTCACTCGGTCAATTAGGTTAGTAACTACAATGTTCTTGCTCCATCCTCAGTTTTCTCCTATCACAGCCATTAAATTCTGTAACTGTTTTAAAGTCACCATTGGGCTCATGGTGAAATCGCTGAGTAGTTTCCTTCCACTCCCACTCCGGCAACTGAGTTAGGAAGGACGCTTGTATCTTTAGTGACTGCGTGTATTAATACACCATCCAAAGTGTAACTAATAACTTCACCATGCTCAAAGGGATATTCAATGTCTTTTTTTTTACCCATCTACCAATAGGTGCCCTTCTTTGCGACCTCCCTGGTCTTTGTGGTTGAATCTGTTTGAAATTCACTGCTCAAGTGAGGGACCTTCAAGATGTGTATGTGTGGGGTACAGAGATGATGTAGTCATTCAGAAATCATGTTAAACACTATTGCGCACAAATCAAATGTTATTGGTCACATACACTAATTTAGCAGATGTTATTGCGGGTGTAGCGAAATGCTTGTGTTCCTTGCTCCAACAGTGCAGTCATATCTAACAATTCACAACAATACACACATCTAAAAGTAAAATAATGGAATTAAGAAATATATAAAATATTATGAGCAATGTCGGAGTGGCATTGACTAAAATACAGTAGAATAGAATACAGTATATACATATGAAATGAGTAAATCAGTATGTAAACATTAAAGTGACTAGTGATTCCATGTCTATGCATATAGGGCAGCAACCTCTAAGGTAATGGCTATTTAGCAGTCTGATGGCATTGAGAGAAGCTGTTTTTCAGTGAGTCCATGCAATTTATGTGACTTAAGCTAATCTTTACTCCTGAATTGATTTAGGCTTGCCATAACAAAGGGGTTGAACACTCATTGACTCAAGACATTTCAGCTTTTCATTTTTAATTAGTAAAAATTCTGAAAAACATCATTCCACTTTGACATTATGGGGTATTGTGTTTAGGCCAGTGACCAAAAATCTGAATTTAATCAATTTTAAATTCAGGCTGTAACACAACAAAATGTGGAAAAAGTCAACCAGTGTGAATGAGAGCATCTGCTAAATTACAATTTTTTTTAAATTGATACTTTCTGAAGGCACTGTACCTGAGCCTGAGGTTAGCAATCTGACAAAGCAGTTACACCTTTGCTCTGAGATTATATAAAAGCCAAGCCACTGAATAATTGTTCCCTGGAGCAAAGTAAACTATAAAGCTAAGACACTTAATAAAGGTTGACAATGAAATGAACCAAAACATTTAAAGACATACAGTAAATAATTTTAAACGGGAAACCCCAAAATAAGAAGGAACCCAGCCTAACGTAAAATCAAACCTAGAGTATAATAATCTAATACTAATAATAGATGCAGCATTTTTACCAGTACATTTGTAATAATTTATCAGGCACTGACTTGAGTGACAACCTGTGGATACTGCTGAACAAACAGCATCACATTCTGCAGGTGCAGTAGGTGACTTACAGAGGGCACGTCTTATGAAGTTGAGAAGTTAATATTCAGTGTTAAACATTCTCTCTTACCTTTCTTAGCAATTTGAGCACTTCGACTGCTTGTTCTTGTTTCTCTTCTCGGATAAGCTTCTGTATTTCCCGGATCCATGCCACCCGTCTCACGTAGGGGCTGTGGTTGGTTTTTCGCAGCATCCCTGGAAGCTTGTCGGACTTTAGAATCAGGGATGTAAACAAGAACTCTCCGCCACCATTGCCTCCACTCCTCTCGGTTTCTCTGGAGCTGTCATGCCGCTGGCGTCTCCTCTTGGAAAATGTGGTTTCTATTTGGTCCAGACTACTCTGCCTGGTCAACTTAGAACCCATTACTTCACAGAATAATGTTTCACTTAAACAACGGCTCCTTGACACTATGTAACATTAACGTTTGGCAGAATGTAGCCATAACAGTTGCACCGTAGCCTAAACTTGGAAATTGAGTAACGCACGCATGTACTTTTATCTTTACAGTATGAGAACAAAGGGAGAAGATATGAGCGGAGGTTGATAAATTACTATATTTTCTATTATATTCGTTTGACCTGCTTGGCTGCAATGAATTCTACACCGTCAGTATTGCATAGCTTTCTATTCGCAATTCGTCTTCAAATAGTTTCCATCGTCTTGCAGTAATAACCACGCACTGCTACAGCAGAGCTCGTGCAGTAATACAACATCACACGGAGCTCGTGGTCTTTGCGTCCAATCAGAACCCGCGCTGCCCAGATCAGAGTCGCGCGATTACTCTCTCTTCATGCAGGTCCAAGGCTAATTTTGTTGTTTAGCTCACGATGTACTAACTCGATTTGAGAGATCTGACCCAATGCTTTTACATTTTGTACACACAAAAATGCTTGGTTGTTTGGTTGACCCAACTGCTGGGTTGCAGGCTTTGGCTCACTTAGTTGGGCTGTTTTCTTTAAAGAGTGCTGGGTTATTGATGCTGGGTGCTAAGTTATTGATGCTGGGTTATTGAGTAGTGATGTGTAGGTCGAGAACGATTTCTTCTTTTTTGAACGACTCTTTTTAGTGACTGAGAGGCGTGATTCGGTTTTCTGAGGGACTCGTTCAGTCCTTCGTTTGATCTGCTTGGCTGCAATGAATTCTACAGCAGGATTAATTGACAGGTTGTTTAGTAACAAAACCGACGCGTGCGCAACTATGGGGCAAAACAGACATAATTGGTTTAGATTGTTGACAACATGTAAACTATACTTCGTCTCCAATATTTATTGAAAACATAAATACATTTGCACAATGAGAACTTGTCTCAAATACATCGTTACAGTTGTTGGTTAGCTAGCTAGCGAATTTTTTGCCATATTATCACATACGAAACACCTCAAAATAAGACATGGTATCAAGACAAAATAAAACTTGCTGAAACGAGCCTCCTACGATTCCCTGCATGGCAGATTCTTGACATTGTTGCTACAGTAGCTATCTGGCCATCCAGAATCACAACAACACCCATTGCAGCACACTCATCATTTTCGTGATGTTGTCAGCTAACTTGTCTATGTCTATACATGCTCCTCTGTGGAGACGTGCTCTGACGGTCAACTGTCTTGTCATACAGTGCCTTCAGAAAGTATTCACACCCCTTGACTTATTCCACATTCTGTTGTGTTACAGCCTGAATTAAAAATGTATTCAATCTTTTTTCTCACCCATCTACACACAATACCCTATAATGACAAAGTGAAAACATGTTTTTAGACATTTTTGCAAATGTATTGAAAAGGAAATACAGAAATATCTAATTTGCTTAAGTATGCACACCCCTGAGTCAATTAAGCAATAATGGTATAAGGCCAGTATACCACGGCTAAAGGCTGTTCTTACGCACGACCCAATGCGGAGTGCCTGGATACGGCCCTTAGCCCTGGTATACTGGCCATATACCACAAACCACAGAGGTGCCTTATTGCTATTATAAACTGTTTACCAACGTAATTAGAGCAGTAACAAAATATGTTTTGTCATAACCGTGGTATACGGTCTGATATGCCACGGCTGTCAGCCAATCAGCATTCAGGTCTCTGTCAACCACCCAGCATTCTGGGTGGTTACCCAGTTCATAATACATGTTAGAATCACCTTTGGCAGCAATTACAACTGTGAGTCTTTCTGGGTAAATCTCTAAATTCGTACCTGGATTGTTCAATATCTACACATGATACTTCTTCAAGCTCTGGGTTGATAATTGATCGCATTGTGCAAGAATGAATGCAATTAATTGATTATTGAATGTTATGATGGACACAGCTTTGTAGAACCTAAACCTACACAGCCTTTGCTCAAGAAACTCGAACTCGAGAACAAATTGTTTGGGGTGCTGCAGTTCACCAACGATATTGTGCTTATCACCCTCATAGCAGTCATGCAATGCATTCCGCCAAGAGTCGTTCACAATCTCGTCAAATTTACCAAGAAATAATCATATTTGTAGGCCTAGCAATCAACAAATGTACATTGTTTAAAGCACGCTTTTACAAGTCTCAATAACAAATGACAGCTCCAATAAGCCCTTTATGGGGAATGACATGTGAACGAGTGTCACGTTCGTCATATGAAGGAGACCAAGGCGCAGCGTGGGTATCGTTCCACATCTTTATTTATATGTGAAACTATGCAAGACATACAATAAACTAAAAACAAAACAACAAACCGTGACGAAGAGGTGCAACATGCACTAACTCAAAATAATCTCCCACAAACACAAGTGGGAAAAACAACTACTTAAATATGATCCCCAATTAGAGACAACAATGACCAGCTGCCTCTAATTGGGGATCATATTTAAGTAGTTGTTTTTCCCACTTGTGTTTGTGGGAGATTATTTTGAGTTAGTGCATGTTGCACCTCTTCGTCACGGTTTGTTGTTTTGTTTATAGTTTATTGTATGTCTTGCATAGTTTCACATATAAATAAAGATGTGGAACGATACCCACGCTGCGCCTTGGTCTCCTTCATATGGGAATCATATGAAAACCCCAACATAGAAAAAAGAAACTAGAACACAACATAGAAAAATTAAACTAGACAAAACCTCCCAGTCACGCCCTGACCTACTCTACCATAGAAAAATACGAGCTCTCTATGGTCAGGACGTGACAACGAGAGGCTTGTGGAATCATGACTATTTCAACGGTAGGGGGTCCTCAATCAACCAATCAATCCAATGTATTATAAAGCCGTTTTTAAATCAGCAGTTGTCACAAAGTGCTTAAACAGAAACCAAACCTAAAACCCCAGAGAGCAAGCAATGCAGAAGAATGGTGGCTAGGAAAAACTCCCTGGAAAAGACAGAAACTAGGAAGTAACATAGAGTGGAACCCTGAGGGGTGACTTCAGAGCCTGATTCCTCTCTAGGTTTCTTCCTAGGTTCCTGCCTTTCTAGGGAGTTTTTCCTAGCCACCGTGCTTCTACATTTGCATTGCTTGCTCTCTTGCTCTATGGGGTTTTAGATACGCTACCGGTCAAAAGTTTTAGAACACCTACTCATTCAAGGGTTTCTTTATTTTACTCTTTTCTACATTGTAAAACAATAGTGAAGACATAAAAACTATGAAATTACACATATGGAATCATGTAGTAACCACAAAAGTGTTAAACAAATCAAAATAAATGCTATATTTGAGATTCTTCAAATATCCACCCTTTGCCTTGATGACAGCTTTTCACACTCTTGGCATTCTCTCAACCAGCTTCATTATGGCAAGAACAGCTCAAATAAGCAAAGAGAAATGACAGTCCATCATTACTTTAAGACATGAATGTCGCAAAAACCAATAAGCACTATGACGAAACTGTCTCTCAAGAGGAACGCCACAGGAATGGAAGACCCAGAGTTACCTCTGCTGCAGAGGAAAACTTCATTTGAGTTACCAGCCTCAGAAATTGCAGCCCAAATAAATGCTTCAAAGAGTTCAAGTAACAGACACATCTCAACATCAACTGTTCAGAGGAGATCTTGTGAATCAGGCCTTCATGGTCGAGTTTCTGCAAAGAAAACACTACTAAAGGACACCAATAATAAGAAGAGACTTGCTTGAGCCAAGAAACACGATCAACGGACATTAGACCGGATGAAATTTAAGATTTTTGGTTGGTGTGAATTTCCCACCGTAACGCATGGAGGAGGAGGTGTTATTGTGTGGGGGTGCTTTGCTGGTGACACTGTCTGTGATTTATTTTGAATTCATATGCCATCCCATCTGGTTTGGATTTAGTGGGACTATCATTTGTTTTTCAACAGGACAATGACTCAACACACCTCCAGGCTGTGTAAGGGCTATTTTGCCAAGAAGGAGAGTGATGGAGCGTAGATGACCTGGAGTTCAGATGACCTGGCCTCCACAATTCCCTGACCTCAACCAAATTGAGATGGTTTAGAATGAGTCTAACCGCAGAGTGAAGGAAAAGCAGCCAACATGTGCTCAGCATATGTGGTAACTCCTTCAAGATTGTTGGAAAAGCATTCCAGGTGAAGCTGGTTGAGAGAATGACAAGAGTATGCAAAGCTGTCATCAAGACAAAGGGTGGATATTTCAAGAATCTCAAATATAAAATATATTTTGATTTGTTGAGCACTTTTTTGGTTACTACATGATTCCATATGTGTTATTTCATAGTTTTGATGTATTCACTATTATTCTACAATGTAGAAAATAGTAAAAATAAAGAAAAATTATTGAATGAGTAGGTGTTTTAAAACTTTTGACCGGTAGTGTATCACAATCCTCTTCTGGCTGTGCTGGATGGAGAGTATAAGAGTACATGGCCATTAAGGCCAGATTGTTCTTCTAGATGTTCAAACGTTCATAGATGACCAGCAGGGTCAAATAATAATCGCAGCGCTTATAGAAGGTGCGACAGGGCAGCACCTCAGGAATAAATGCCATTTTGCTTTTCATAGCTGAGCATTCAGAGGTCGAGACAGCAGGTGTGGGGGAGAAGAGAGAGAGAGAGAGAGAGAGTGAGGGTCGAAACAGCAGGTTTCGAACAGCAGAAAGCAGCATGACCAGGTGGACTGGGGACGGGGACAGCCAAGAGTCGTCAGTTCAGGTAGTCCTGAAGCATGGTCCTGGGGCTCAGGTCCTCCGGGAGAGAGAGAGAGAGAGAGAGAGAGAGAGAGAGAGATGGGAGAATTAGAGGGAGCATACATAAAATCACACAGGACACCAGATTTATAGGACTATGGTTAAACCCCTATTGTACTCTTTTTTCCACCTTACAATATTTAATGGATTAAACTTGAATATGGCAACTTTCAAGATGAATCAAACCACTGTATATTTGATTCATCAATATATTTGATTCATCAATATATGTCATTAGCAAAGGCTCTCCAAACAATTATTTTATGATTCATACTAACTTTCCTAACCCTGAAATTTGCCCAAATGCTGAAATGCTGAAACGGAGACGAATATGCATATATTTAGATGGCTTTCTTTCACTGATCCTTGAATTCTGAACCGTTCTCTCCATATATTCTAGTGAGTCTGGTGAGAAAATTCTAATTAAAGGTACACCAAATTCAAAGGGATGGCTTTAGATAAATGTTGTGAAAACCCTATTGAATAAAAACTCCACAAGAAAATCTGTTGGCCAGCAAGTGGGAGGGTTTATTCAGCGCACGCAAGGGAACCATGTCTGCAAAGCCCATTACGCACCTGCCTAAGGTAAGTCTGAATACCAACTACTGAGAAGTGCATAGGAAAGAAGTGAATAGGAAATGCGTACGTTTCCTAATTCTGAATCGGGCCCCAGGAGCCTATGCATATCCCAATGTTGGGATATGTAAATAATAATGTTATGAATGTTATATTATAATATGTTATGTGCAAAAATATTAAAGGAAAATTGAAATTTGCAGTGTACAAACTTAAAGGTTCTACATATAGGATATATTACATTTTGCATTGTATTTTCAGAAAATGTCCATAATATATCTGCAGTAAGAGTGGAATTATAGTGTTTCACGGTATTACTTACCTGCCAGTGTTGTGATTGGTTGTGATATTTGCCTATTGAGTTCTCCCGCCGGCACGGCATCTGTTGTCAAAATGGAAAAGCTGTTTTGACTTTGTGGCTGTGTTATCCAGTGGAAATTAGGTTGAGTGTCCAATGTAGAAATCACTAATTTCCTGGTGAGAAAACAATCACTGAATAGTGTAGGGAATCATTGTATCATCTAAATAGCTGTGAAATATATTTTCAATAACAACAAATATAGTTTTAACAGCTGTTTGAAGCTGGTGGAACAAAACCGAAAGTAAAAGGCTCAAGCATGAGTCTCCACTATATTACGGGGAAATGAGATGCGGACTAGGGGGAGATTTGTTTTGAAAGTAGCCTAGTGCTGTTGCAATTCACCTAGCTTCCATAAAGGGGAGAAATTAAGAGAGATTCTACATGTAGCACCTTTAAAATGATTAACAGGAATGACATTTACTCTTACGGGTGGCCAAAAATAATAATGTGACAGCCACGCCCCTACTAGGCCATGCCCCCTGAAATAACCGATTGATTACATTAAAAAAGACCTAGCTGCTGGGTCGACTGATGGTAAAAAAAAAACTGTTGGTTTTAAATTAACCGTTTGGGTAATCCAAGCAACCCCAACACATAAAAAGAACCAGCGTGTGTTCTGTCCATAATTTACCCAGCGCTGGGTTACCAAATAACCCAAATCGAAAATGTGTCTTCCGCTCCATTCTCCGTTCTCTGTTTTTTATATATTGTCTTACAGACCTACAATGCAGATTTTTTTCAGATTCTTTCTCTCTCTCTAGCTCACTCTCTTTCTCACCAACCTTTTTATTTAGCTATCTGGGTATTTCCAGAGTATTACATACTCACATAATATAAATGAATGTTTATTATGAGCCGTGAATCAGGCTGGGAATGAGACTCCCATGCAGTCAATATGTAAAAGTAAATGAATTTAACTAACTATTGGTAATCACATTTAATAGGCGAGTTAAACCTAAAGAGAAAATCAATTACGCAGTTACTGTATAATATATTCTACGTGTCAAGAAGAAATAAAACCACAATTCTGTTGTGAAATGAGGTGATGTCATGTCATTCTCGAATGAATAAAATGAAGAATCTATAAAACTCAGCAATATAGTAGTGTTATTAAAGATTTTTATACCATCTCAACCTTTGTTGCACCCATTGAACTTAAACATTAAAACCAATCCAGCTGTGTTGTTCTCAGAAAAAAACTATAAGAGAAGAGATCTACAAGCATTGTACCACACTGCTATGCCTTTTCATGTGGTAGAATGCTGCATAGGTAATGTGCTAAAAGATAGTGCTTCTAGAAGCACATTTCACATTCAAATCATGGCAGTTAACCTGTTTGAATTCATCTCCAACAACCATTTTGCTTCATGTGGTTAATCTTTCATGTGGGTAGCTATGCACAAGAGCAGTCTATTTGTTAAAGAGATAATTTGTCCTATTGGTCCGGACATCCAGTCTCTGGGGCAACAAAACGGCATCTTAGATGGTTTTATGTTGATGTTAATTTGTAAATGAATTCCCTCATAAGAGAGGTGAATTTTCTGAATGTTCCTGTCTGCTTTTGCCACAGTACCACCGATGAGGTGCTTTTATGGAGGCGTAGGTTAATGTTTAATGGCATTGTAATAGTTACACATTGAGAGCTATTGCCTACATGGTGCTATGTACTGCTCAAACTTGCTCAGAGGACTGTGAGAAACCCACTGGCAACCAGTCTGTTCCAGAGGCCTGAGAGACACCAAGGTAAGAGAAGGATCTGATCTTTTACTATTTGGGTGATGGACAGCTCAATCGATGGAACAACAACAACAACAAAAATGCTGTAAAGAGTGAGGACAGGGAATAATTCAGTCTGATTGGTTTGTGTATTTTCATCAACTGCACCTGTGCTGCATAAGCTAAAGGAAGTGTCCAGAGATGTTACACGCATTGAACGCTGTTGCTTTGAAGGCTGAGGAATTTGCATGGCAGTAAATACATAGCACTGAAAGGAGGTATTATCTGGCTGAGAAATTCCAGTCTTTTGTGTTGCTGGTTTAATTTTGTTGGCCGCAGGCAGCACATGCTTCACAGAGAGGGATGTGCTGCATTACAGTGTGCTCACATATATTGTAGCTACAGTTCTGCAGTGAGGTAGGATTTGATGCAGGCAACACGTCCGCGCTTTTCTAACAATTAACAGGTCTCTCTGTTACTGGGAAACAGTCAAGTCAATAAATGATTCAGTGTCAATATATTTACCAAATGTCCTTAACTAAATAGCTAATAGTGTCAGTCAGTCCTTGTAAAAAGTCTGCATCTCAGTGGAAATATTGTTCCTTAACAATGATGGGTAATTGGTAGCTTATGATATGACATTTGTCAAATAAAAAGGGTTTGAAAACATAATGTGTTTCTATGTTATTTAAAGCATTGTAGATGACAGTATTTAACTATGGGGGTTGTGTATGTGAGTTGAGATCATGTGCAATGGTGAGAGAGTTATGGTCAGCTAGAACGGGTCATATCTTTTGGCAACACTAGATGGGCAGTTTGGTGCGTGGGTGACTGTTCAGTGTTGCCCACTGAAGCTGAGATGTGTCTGTATGTGAATTTATCATTCTATATTCAACAGTAGCTCACCTACACCTGGTGCTAGTATCTACTGATGAATGTGACACACTAGGGTGCTGACACACTGGGGTGTTGATTCAGCGATAAAGAGCATATCATTTTCATCGACTGTTGTTGTTAAAGTATCAAATCTGCTCTGTATTCAACACAGACACACATATTCCCCATAAATGTTGTTTATTACATGTTGCTTATAAAATTAAAATAAAGAAAAATGCTTATCACATGCTGCTAATTCAAATAATATAAATCAATAAAAATGTTTTTATTCGCAATTCGAAAGTGCTTCTTCAAACACAAAGAGAAACACAATAAACCACACCAAAAATTAGATGTGTTACTGAATGGGCACAGAACAAAGCTATTCTTAATTTTTTATAATCTAATCTCTTGTTGGTCAGTCTTGTATAGTGTGGGTTATGACTGGTGGATTTGTAATAGTCACACTTGAAGAGTGCCTGTTTTTTCTCATTTTACTTTGGCCTACTTATTCTCTCTGCTGTTATTACTTACACGAAGTGTACAAAACACCTTCCTCAATTTGTCGGGGCATGGACTCTCAAGGTGTCAAAAGCGTTCCATAGGGATGCTGGCCTATGTTGACTCCAATACTTTCCACAGTTGTGTCAAGTTGCCTGGATGTCCTTTGGATGGTGGACCATTCTAGATGCACATGGGAAACTGTTGAGATTGAAAACCCCAGCAGCGTTGCTGTTCTTGACACAATCAAACCGGTGTGCCTGGCACCTATTACCATACCCTGTTGAAAGGTGCTTACATCTTTTTCACCCTCTGAATGACACACATACACAATCCATGTCTCAATTGTCTCAAGGCTTGAAAATACTTCTTTAGCCTGTCTCGTCCCCTTCATCTGCAGTGTTTGAAGTGGATTTAACAAGTGACATCAATAAGGGATCATAGCTTTCACTTAGATTCACCTGGTCAGTCTTCGTCATGGAAAGAGCATCAAAGAGAGGACTGTAAGATTTTGACGTATGGAACACCAAGAAATTCATTTGGAGATGGTTTCAGATACTAAAGTAAAGACTTCTAAAATCAAGAAGTTGCTGCCGTCAAGAAATTGTTGCAGCTCTATGCAGTACTGTACAGTGCATTCCAAAAGTATTCAGACCCCTTGACTTTTTCCACATTTTGTTACATTACAGCCTTATTCTGAAATTGATTAAATCATTTTTTCCCACTTCAATCTACACACAATAACCCATAATGACAAATGAAAAAACAGGTTTTTAGAAATGGTGGCAAACGTAAAAAAATAATAATAATGAAATATCACATTTACATAAGTATTCAGACCCTTTACTCAGTACTTTGTTGAAGCACCTTTGGCAGTGATTACAGCCTAGAGTCTTCTTGGGTATGATGCTACAAGCTTGGCACACCTGTATTTGGGGAGTTTCTCCTATTATTCTTTGCAGATCCTCTCAAGCTCTGTCAGGTTGCATGGGGAACGTCGCTGCACAGCTATTTTCAGGTCTCCCCAGAGATGTTCGGGTTCAAGTCCGGGCTCTGGCTGGGTCACTCAAGGACATTCAGAGACTTGTCCTGAAGCCACTCCTGCATTGTCTTGTCTGTGTGCTTAGTGTCGTAGTCCTGTTGGAAGGTGAACCTTCACCCCAGTCTGAGGTCCTGAGCACTCTGGAGCAGGTTTTATTCAAGGATCTCTCTGTACTTTGTTTCGTTTATCTTTACCTCGATCCTGACTAGACTCCTAGTGCCTTCCTCTGAAAAACATCACGACAGCATAATGCTGCCACCACCATGCTTCACCGTAGGGATGGTGCCAGGTTTCCTCTAGATGTGACACTTGGCAGTAAGGAAAAAGAGTTCAATCTTGGTTTCATCAGACCAGAGAATCTTGTTTCTCAAGGTCTGAGAGTCCTTTAGGTGCCTTTTGGCAAACTCCAAGCGAGCTGTCATGTGCCTTTTACTGAGGAGTGGCCTCCGTCTGGACACTGTACCGTAAAGGCCTGATTGGTGGAGTGCTGCAGTGATGGTTGTCCTTCTAGAAGGTTCTCCCATATCCACAGAGGAACTCTGGAGCCCTGTCAGAGTGACCATCGGGTTCTTGGTCACCTCCCTGACGAAGGCTCTTCTCCCTTGTTTGCTCAGTTTGGCCGGGCGGCCAGCTCTAGGAAGAGTCTTGGTGGTTCCAAACTTCTTCCATTTAAGAATGATTGAGGCCACTGTGTTCTAGGGGACCATTCAATCCATTTTGGTACCCTTCCCCAGATCTGTGCATCGACAGAATCCTGTCTTTGAGCTCTACGGTCAATTCCTTCAACCTCATAGCTTGTTTTTTGCTCTGGCGTGCACTGTCAACTGTGGGACCTTATAAAGACAGGTGTGTGCCTTTCCAAATCATGTCCAATCAATTGAACTTACCACAGGTGGACTCCAATCAAGTTGTAGAAACATCTTAAGGATGACCAATGGAAACAGGATGCACATGAGCTTAATTTCAAGTCTCATAGCACAGTGTCTGAATATTTGTGTAATTACTGTATAAAATAAAAAAATAAAATAAAACAACTTTTCGCTTTGTCTTTATGGGGTATTGTGTGTAGATTGATGAGGGATTTTTTTTAATCCATTTTAGAATTAGGCTGTAACGTAACAAAATATGGATAAAGGGAAGTGTCTGAATACTTTCCGAATGCACTGTATGTCCAATATCTATACAGTACAGTGCAAGCTGTGGCGGCAGGTAGCCTAGTGGCTAGAGCGTTGGACCAGTAACCGAAAGGTTGCTAGATCGAATCCCGAGCTGACAAGGTAAAAATCTGTTGTTCTGTCCCTGAACAAAGAAATTAACCCACTGTTCCTAGGCTGTTGTTGTAAATAAGAATTTGTTCTTAACTGACTTGCTTAGTTAAATAAAGGTTAAAAAATAAAAAAAGCTCTGGAAAATTCTCAATAAGTACATCAAAAGGCTCTTATCTGATGTTAAATTTCCAACCAGCTTGATAAAAAAAACTTCCTTTTAAAAGGTAGAGACTACCCTCTCACCAATGGCACATCTGTGTGACTGTTTAATATGAATATGTATAACTTTCTTATTTTATGTCAAAGCTTGTTATTAGCATTGCCCAAGGTCAGAATCAAATTTGATCAAATATTTAGTTAAATAATTATTTATTTTAATGTCGTAGCCGACATGTATGCTGTTAAGTTGTCAGTGTACATAGACACACTGGCTTTATTCAAGGTCAGCAGAAGGTCATTAGTAAAAACAGAAAAACAATAATGGCCCAAGCCTGCTGCCATGCGGTACACCACACTCAACTGAAATTACATTAGAGAGGCTTCCATTAACGAAAACCCTATGTGCTCTGTTAGATAGTTCATTCTCAATACATGATAAGGCAGAGGATGTAAATCCATAACGCTTAAGTGTTTTCAGCAATAGGTTATGATCAATAATATCAAAAGCTGCACTGAAGTCCAACAAAAAAGCTACCACAATCTTATTATTATAAATGCATTTTAGCCAATCATCAGTCATTTGTGTCAGTGAGGAGTGAGGTGAGTAGTAATGGCATGGTTTCATATTTGAACAGAGTGTAAGAATTGATCAACAACTCACACTGTACAGTTGTGATGCACTGTCTTTTGCCTTTGCTCATGTGTTTTGCAATTTTGAGAGTACATTTGTGTGGGGGTGTTTTTATGTGTTTATATAACTCCCTTCAATTGAGATTGACTGTAATATGATGTCCTGTGTTTCCCTGACAGAAATATGGTCCATAAGTCCATAGTGACGGGTCTGGTGGTGCTGCTGGTGGCTGCAGTGAGCACCTTTGTGGGTGTATTCTTTGGGCTGGGGAGCAGGTCGACCTCAAATGACCATTCCTACTCCAGGGCTGCCGTGGCAGCTGATGCTGGCCCATGCTCAGAAATCGGCAGGTAAGAACTCTCACACAAACACATACAGTATATACAGTACCAGTCTCAAACATTTCCACACCAACAAATTACTCATGTAAATGTTTTTGTAGACATCCAGACACAAACATACCTGTTTCAAAGCATGCTGTTCCAAGCAGGCCTAATAGCAGAAACCAGGCTCAAGTTTTTCTTGGTCTGAACGTAAAAATAGGCTCCTGTTTCTGAGTCTATTTATGTTCATCCGTCATCTCAAATCCTTCCCATTTTGTCATGATAATTCATTCTGTCTGTGTAAACTGCCTGCTGTTTCTTTATGAACTAGTGCATTTGTATGCAAACTAGGGCCACTGAATATAAACTTTTTTCTGCGTGGGTGTGTCTGTAAATCTCAGAGACACATTGCAGAAAGGTGGCTCTGCAGTGGATGCATCTATTGCTGCCTTGCTGTGTGTTGGGCTGATGAACGCCCACAGCATGGGCATTGGAGGAGGACTCTTCTTCACTATCTATGATGCCAAAACTGGTACAGTCAGAGCCCTAATCCTTGACTTAAAACTATACCATATTTATCTTTAATGATGTCACCAAATCCAACAATGACGCCTGAACTAAAAATAGGAAATGTAAAACCTTGGTGTGACGTTGTAAAGATGATTTTGACTTCCTTCAAAGGAAAGGTAGAGACCATTGATTCCAGGGAGACGGCTCCCGCCAACGCAACAGAGAACATGTTTGGGAATAGCACCCAGTTAGCCAAGAAAGGTAATGTTTTACCAGTTACCTAACACCAGAAAATGGATGAAAGGCGTACGTTTACGATGAGTGATGGCCTTGCGATAGAGTCAAAGATACAGAGATAAGAGTTGTACAGGAACGTTTGACAGTAATGTTTGGCAGTAACGTTTGGCAGGAGGGTTGTCCATCGCCATACCAGGGGAGATCCGTGGATACGAGCTGGCACACGATCGCCATGGAAAATTGCCATGGAGAGAGCTGTTCCAGCCTGCAATCCAGTTGGCACGGAAGGGCTTTCCTTTGGGCAGGGCATTGGCCACTGCTATCTCCAAGAACGGAAAAACCATCACTGGTGACACAGCTTTATGGTAAGAATGCCTAGAAGGGAGACATAATATGGAGTGGTGATCTGAGTTACTGTACAGAGGGTCAAGTTTTCACATGAGGAGATACTCCCCTTTTAAGATGATTTTTGCCCTTATTCCCAAACATGAGAGCTCAGTGTCTCATATGTTGTCTCTGACATCTCTGTTTTTGGTCTCTCTTTAAGTGAGGTGTTTTGTGACAAAAATGGTGCCATCCTGAAGGAAAACGACACCATCACCTTTACTAAACTTGCTGACACCTATGAAACAATAGCAAATGAGGGGCCTAATGCTTTTTATGAAGGCCCACTGGCAGAGAACCTTGTGAGGGACATTCAGTCAGCAGGTTGGCTTCTCCCTTATATCTGCCAAATATTAACAAACCGCAATTTTGATTGAATTTCATTCAGGGTCTGCTGGCTGAACATCTTAACAGAAACAGTGTCTGTTTACCGGTATGTGTTTCAGATGGTATCATCACACTGGATGACCTAAAGAACTACAAGCCTTTTTTGGATGAGAGTCCTCTCAATGCTAATGTGGGGGAGTACATCATGTATGTGCCCAACGCCCCAGCCAGTGGCCCTGTCCTGTCCCTCATGCTCAACATCCTGAATGGTAAGCCTTCAATCTGATGACACAGAGTTGTATTCAACATCAAATTGTGGCAGTTCTATTTAAGGAGGTTTGGAAAAAATATTGCAGTCACATTTGGACAGCCTGTCACTCTCGTGCCACAGTACAAATGTATTAGAGATGTGGCAGCTGCTCAAGATAGGAGTAATTAAGAACCAAAGATAATTGTTTTCTGAGCCATCACACCCGAGGCGCTCTGCTCTGCAGGCCTGTTGCTCCGTCAGCACTGTTAACTGCGGAAAATGATGCTGAACTGTTCATTACCATTATAGCAGCCCTGGTCTATCTCATCCTGTTACTGTATGCTCCATGTCTCTCTCTTGACAATGCATATTCAGATAGATAACCACCTTCTGTTCGGTGGTGGTGCTGCTGACTGACCAGTAATTGGGGTGTAGAAATACATCTCCTCTTCTCATCCCCAGCTCTGTTTCAGCTTCACATTAATGCCCGGGGTCTATTGGATATCTAGTCAATAGAGTACTTCCTCCAGACTCCCTCTCTCTGCTGGTTCCCAGTACAGTAGCTATATAATATGACAGTGTCTGTCAGGGGATTAGATGGAAACTTTATTCCAGAGTATTTAAACTCCCTAATTAAACTAAACCGTCTCTTCCTGTGGCTCCTCTGCCTGGCCACCCCATTTACAGTGACTCTCTGCCTCTACCGCAAACACTAATCTGACCAATTTACCTCTAATTGGACACAGACGAGTGGTGGGGGAATCACATAACACTGGCATGCCTGGGCCCGCTCAAGCCCTTCATCCTGACAGTTCTCTATGACTTCTGCTACTGCCTGTCAGCTGAAATTCATCAAACAATTCCATTTGGTTACAGTTCTCTTTCATTTTTTCCCATCCTCTCCTCCTCTATGGCTGTGAGCTAAAACAGTTCTAACACTGATAGTCTGGAACTGGGAAACAGAATGAACAGAACTTTTATATTGAGAGTAAAACACTTTGAATGTCAACTTCACCTGATCAAATTGAATGTACCATATTATTGTTTAATAAATGTAAAGATGGTGGCTATGGTTGAACTGGTTACTGTTTTCAGGATACAACTTCACCTCAGACAGTGTCTCCAGCACTGAGAAGAAGATCCTCACGTACCACCGCATGGTCGAGGCCTTCCGATTTGCTTATGCCAAGCGAAGCATGCTGGGAGATCCAAACTTCCTCAGCATCTCTGATGTAAGTCTCACCCCCATCTTCCCCAGAGTTTATATTCAATAGTTCTCTCAATCACTTACTGATCATATTCAATCAACGGCTCATAGTACTGTATGTGTTGGAATGTCATGGGTCAATAAGTTCATGTTCATTGGAGACAGTTAATATGGATATGATTTCAGGTAGGCCTCCGAGCTACAGCAAATAAATAAAAGGTAAGAGGGATGCTTGGCAACAATGTAAAAAAATCAAACAAAAGGGCTTGCCAAGGAAAACTTACAAAAGGACTAATTCGAAGTAGAAAGGAGTTGGAGCACTCAACAAAAAAGGCAGGGATTTATTTTTCTCAGCTTTAATCCATTGGATGAGCAGTTACAGGTGACTGACCCAACAATTGCACTCAACTCCTATTTTTAGCCTAGTGGCCTATTGAGACACAGCAACGTGAAATTAAACATAACAGTGTCAATGGCTAATAATAACACAAAATAATAGTAACAAATATCAGGTGTCTCGTTGATTAATAGGCTATATCAAAATAAACAAAGGTGATATTTGGGTGTCTGTGAAAACAGCGGCAGAGAGACACAAAAAATCATGGCAACGTTATAGAAACGAGGACAATGAAAAATCATAGTTTAACCCCTATTCCTGCACCAAAGGAAATACAGATGAGCTTCGTGATTTACATACATTCACTGAAAACCCACACTAACACATGGTTATATTAAAAGGATTGCACTTTTAATGTAGCCTACATTTTGTCAGCTAATAGCCTAATCACAGATGAAGCAACATTATGGACTTAATGTTACAATCCTGTTTTCTTGGTAAGCCCTTTTATTAAATATGCTCATATAAGAGAGTTGATTGGATTATTGATTGAAATGGACTTCTGTCTGCCAAGAGACTATTTGTACAGCTGCTATGTTGAAATTTCTGTAAATGCAAACCAGTACAGCTTCATCATTCTAGACTGTTCTAAATGCTTATTTTTATTATTGGGCATTGATTTGAGACTCATTCTCCTGTCCCCTCGCCTCTTCAGCTCATCCGCAACATGACCTCAGATTACTTTGCCGATGCCCTCCGTCAGAAGATTACAGATGATACCACCCATCACATGAACTACTATGAGCCGGAGTACTTTGTCCCCGAGAACCACGGGACAGCACATCTGTCTGTGGTGGCAGAGGACGGGAGTGCAGTGGCAGCCACCAGCACCATAAACCAATTGTAGGAATCATGTCCCAGTTAAACATTTGATTAGAAAAATGAACTGGAGCTAGTCCTCATAATCATTCTTTTCCATTTCCTCCCTAGTTTTGGCTCCAAAGTCATGTCACGATCTACAGGAATCCTCCTCAACAATGAGATGGATGACTTCAGCTCCCCTCTCATCACCAATGGCTTTGGAGTGCCTCCTTCACCAAACAACTTCATCAGACCAGGTAAGGGCTACATCTGTACAGACGCCACACTTTTCAGTTCACCACCCGGCTCTAATAGCTAGAAATTGATACTTGATGGTCGGTAAGGATGGGCCTAACTGCCTTGTTATCTCTCCCCAGGTAAGAGGCCCTTGTCTTCTATGTGTCCAGCCATTCTCTTTGACAAGAGGAGCAACAATGTCAAGATGGTGGTGGGGGGCTCAGGAGGAACAAAGATCACCACGGCAACTGCCACGGTACATCAGGCTACAATGCCCTTTCATCGCTGTGTGAAAGTACTCTAATACTTTCTTTGCATTCTACCAAGTTGTCGTCTGTGAATGAATTGTTGGCTGTTCATTCTGCAGGTGATTCTCAACACGCTGTTCTTTAACTACGACCTGAAGAAAGCTGTGGCAGATCCCAGAATCCACAACCAGCTGAGTCCAAACACCACACTGGGAGAGCCCGGGTTTGACGAGGTGGGTTAGATGACTGACGACAGTGAATTCACATACTCTACAGTGCATAAAAAGGAGTGTTACAATGAGTATGCTTTCCTTACAGAAGGTGATGGCAGGTCTGGCTTTGAAGAACCATGAGACAGAGTTCCTGACAGCCACAGGGGCTGTGGTTCAGGCAGTGGTGCGCCAGGGGGACCGGCTCCATGCTGAATCCGACCCCAGGAAACAGGGCTACGCTGCTGGGTACTGAGACCAACCACAGAACCCTGCTCCCACGAACTGAGGCAAACCACACACCTCTGCTCCAACAGACAGGCTGGCTGATTGGACTTCTGATTCAGATGAAAGCCACCTCTACAATAGGGGTGTGACAATACCAGTATCGCAATATTTTTTCCATGGTCCTTTAAAAACCTGCTGTACTGTATGTAAAATATTGTGTGCTGTAGATGGAAAACATATACATCGGACTCTGGATGACAACATAATGATGTTTGTTTCCAACATTAGGGCTGTTTTCCTGAAGAAGTTAATCCGCTTGGAGATACTGGTATCGTCCTGGCCCTACTCTATAGACTATATTACACACCAAGAGAAAAACATTCCGATTCCTGTCACCTCAGCAAAGACCCACGACCTACAGTATGACCTTAGTCCTCTCTGGTAAACCAGGGTCACCTTTCTCCCCTCATTGGTGTCATAAGAAAGTGGAGAGAAGCTACCCTCCAACGTCTCCTATCCCTCCAGTGCCTCAGTCTGAGATCCAGATGCTGAGATAGAGCTATTCATTCTCCACAGTCCTCCTCCACTCTGCTTTACAATGCAGTACTATCTGTACCATCTCAATATTTCTTATTCAAAGTAACTGTGCCAACACTATATCAATGTTTTTCTTTCACTGCAATCTTTCATGGATTTTCAGTCAGGATTTTCATTTTGAGATAATAGATGATTATAATCACTGTTAGCCTTAAACCAAATGTTATATTCTGTAAAGAAAAATGTATATTATTTGTGTTGCTTTTGAGAAGACATGCTATTGGTTCAAGATGAATAATTCACAAGCCATACCCATATAACAGTTTTATGATGTAATGTTAACAAGACTGCAACAATCTTATAAGCACTGACCAACAATGAAAACATAGGAAGACAGAAACAAAGTTTCAAATAATAAAAGAGGGCTTACTTCATGGTTCAATTGTTCTCATGACACGACTGCAAAGTGCAATGTTTGTTTGCCGTTTGTTAATTTATGTTGGTCAAATACACCATGTAGGCTATACTAATACATAGAGTCACACACAGCCTTATTCTAAAATTGATTATATAAATCATAATAAAACAGAAATACCATATTTACAAAAGTATTCAGACCCTTTGCTATAAGACTCGAAATTGAGTTCAGGTGCATCCTGTTTCCATTGATCATCCTTGAGATGTTTCTACAACTTGATTGGAGTCCATCTGTGGTAAATTCACACACCTGTCTATATAAGGTCCCACAGCTGACAGTGCATGTCAGAGCAAAAACAAAGCCATGAGGTTGAAGGAATTGTCCGTAGAGCTCCGAGACAGGATTGTGATGAGGCACAGATCTGGGGAAGGGTACCAAAACATTTCTGCAGCATTAAAGGTTTCCCAAGAATACAGTGGCCTCCATCATTCTTAAATGGAAGAAGTTTTGAACCACCAAGACTTCCTAGAGCTGGCCGCCCGGCCAAACTGAGCAATCGGGGGAGAAAGGCGTTGGTCAGGGAGATTACCAAGAACCCGATGGTCACTCTGACAGAGCTCCAGAGTTCCTCTGTGGATATGGGAGGACCTTCCAGAAGGACAACCATCTCTGCAGCACTCCACCAATCAGGCCTTTATGGTAGTGTCCAGACGGAAGCCACTCCTCAGTAAAATGCTCATGGCAGCACTTGGAGTTTGCCAAAAGTCACCGAAAGGACTCTCAGACCTTGAGAAACAAGATTCTCTGGTCTGATGAAACCAAGATTAAACTCTTTGGTCTGAATACCAAGCGTCACATCTGGAGGAAACCTGGCACCATCCCTATGCTGAAGCATGTTGGTGGCAGCATCATACTGTGGGGATGTTTTTCAGCGGTAGGGACTGTGAGACTCGTCAGGATTGAGGGAAAGATGAACAGAGCAAAGTACAGAGAGATCCTGATGAAAACCTGCTCCAGAGTGCTCAGACTGGTGCGAATGTTCACCTTCCAACGGGACAACGACACTAAGCACACAGCCAAGACAATGCGGTTTCGGAATAAGTCTCTGAATGTCCCTGAGTGGCCCAGCCAGAGCCTGGACTTGAACCCGATCGAACATCTCTGAAGAGACCTGAAAATAGCTGTACAGTGACACTCCCCATCCAACCTAACAGAGCTTGAGAGAAGAATGGGAGAAACTCCCCAAATACAGGTGTGCCAAGCTTGTACTGTAGCATCATACCCAAGAAGACTCAAGGCTGTAATCACTGCCAAAGGTGCTTCAACAAAGTACTGAGTAAAGGGTCTGAATACTTATGTAAATGTGATATTTGAGTTTTTACATTTGCAAACATTTCTAAAAACCTGTTTTTGCTTCGTCATTATGGGGTATTGTGTGTAGATTGATGAGGGAAAAAAACAATTTAATACATTTTAGAATAAGGCTGTTACGTTAAGAAATGTGGAAAAAGTCAAGGGGTCTGAGTACTTTCCAAAAGCACTGTATAAGCTACCAGAAATGTATTGGCTAAACCACCAACGTTTCGGCATCACATTGCCTATACCATGACAACATATTTATTGATGATAATTGTTTATCTTGTAAGGCTAAGTGTTACATAACTTTTTTTCCACACTTTTTTAAAAACTATATATTGCATGTGTTTACTTGATGCATGTTATTTGGACAGTAAACATGAAACCATTATGTTATAATGGCATAGAGGATAACAAGAAAGCTAATGTAAACCGAACCTGAAACTATTTTCAGTGCCACTCAGGGATATAGTGAATGCATAACATAGACCATATACTCTATGACCAAATATAGCAAACAAAAAGGGACAAGGTCTGTTAGAAAATATTGAACCTGTGTCTATTGTCTTTAGCGTCATGTTTTGGACATAGTCTATGTGACATACTATGGCCAACGGTCAAAGTGAAAGTGGGAACAGCATGTGCTGCAGAGCTACAGTTTATGACTCTAACAATCATTTCCCACCAACAAGAGTTCAGTAAACACTCATGACATGACCTCAATAATATTGTCTCTTCTGACAGGGTCATACCACATCTCTCAATGTATTATTGGAAGGAAAGGAACATAAAGCACTAAAACGTTTGGAGAGCAGGATACAAAACAGAGACAAAACTATAAGGCAAAGCTTTTAACAACTATTTTACAGCAACTATTTTACAGCTTTGGCATGCCCTGGACAGAGAATACGCTGTATTGGAGAGTTGATTATTAACTAACGCTTTAGTCAAGCATTTCCACGAGTGTTCGAGATGGTCTGATTCACGAGAGCCTTACTATCATTCAGCTAAACCTGATGAAACACTCTGCCACATACCAAAGACTGAGCTCCTTTACTCCAAATGATCCCACATGAACACCAGACACCAGCACCTAACACTGGGTAGCAGATTTGCATGTTTTCATAATTCACATCTAGCGCCTGGGAGGATCCACTTCGGAGATCATTACTCATTCATAAGCTCCACTATTGAAACACATCTCATTACTATTGCCTTTGTCTCCGTCGGGGGGGGGGGGGGGGAAGCTGTTCTCACCTCTTTTAGGGCAAACAGAAAAAGTAGAACTAATTAGTATTCGTCTCAGACACAACATGCTGAAAGTTAACACTGGTTGAAGTTTTAATAGACCTTGAGGGGACTTATATAAACCTGTACATTTGTGACAACAGGCCCTGGTGAGGTCAATTAAATACATAAAAAGCTAACACAGTACTCTCACAGTATCAACATCAGTGCACATTACTTTTCACATTTTGGTAATATGTGCCATTATAGCTTTTGTAAGATTGCACACTATCACTATCGCACCCGTATTCATTCAGCCCCTCTAACCGATTTACTTGCTATTTCAGATGTTGATTCTATTACAATGTACTGCGAAAGGGGGCTGCAGAAAGCCTGTTTTATCTTAGTGAATGTGTGAGTCTCAGAGTATTGCTACTACACTCCAGAGAAGGACTAATAAATGAACTTGGAGGATTGTGTTGTTACATGTTCTGCCTGAATCTGACAGGTCCTTGTGGTCACAGCAAGAGCCCTGTGTTACCACAGGCTGACAGGCTGTACTGACCTTCTGTTCCCATGTCAGTTCCTTCAGGACCTCACTATACTGTACGTGTACTGTACAGTAAGTCCTCAAGAACAAACATGTACTGTATGCACTTTGTAAAATGTGAAACTCCATCCATTTGAGTGCCAAAGTGAGAGGCCCCAAAAAAGGCCAAACTATTTTGTCAAGTGGCACATTTGAATCTTCTTAAGGCTCTTGGACTGTTGGTTTAGAAAAATAGTTAATATATAAACATAAATGAACTATAAAAATACATCTCACTAAAATGATGATCCCCTTGGATCTACTGCAGTGTCCTGAGGCCCACTACTTGGCTGTAGACCTGAGTAAGGGAACACCTGGTCTTGGTAACCTCTTAACGTCCTTGTTTTCTATTGGTCAGTAGCCAGCAGCTTTGCCCTGCTTCCTGCCGTCTGACACGGCTGTGATGCATCTGTCCTCCTTGGCCACAGCATTGACCACGTTGAAGAAGTATGGGTAGTCTGTCACTCTGTGTCCAATTACTTTTAGGGCCTCTATCACAGACTGAAAGCACAGACAGACAGTTAGTCAGAGTAAAACAAGCACCACTCGCAATCCTTACCTATTCCACGTCATGGTTTGATTGCGATGAAGCAACACTTACTCAGTGTACATTTTTTTAAAACATTTTTTTAGGGGTGGATCAGCTTAATATTGGGAGAAAATGTTGCTCCCATCAATGTAATTGTCTGCATCATTTCCAATTCCCCATATATTTTGGGGTAAATATATATCCATATACTTTACATACACGCATGCATACATATACACATACACATACCTATATAGACATACATACTTTTTTTAGAATATACCTTTATTATTCCCCGCAAACCCTACCACCCTTCCCCCAATTGGTGTAAACCAATAAACACTTAGGCTTCTACCTTCAGTTTATATATCTTATACACATTTTACAGACACAATCTATTTTACAATAGTTATATTTTGTTTGTTTTTAGTCCTTCCTCTATTTCTGATGTCCATCCAGTTTGATTTCTATTTGTAACTGTGCTATTTCACAAAAGTTCTGAACCTATATACATTTTACAGACCCCGTATGTTTTCATTGGTTATCTTGTTATTAGTCCCACCCTTCAGCTCCATTCAACCCCTCCCATCTATCTCTCAACATCATCCATTTTGGATTTCTATTTGCCATATGACCAAAAACGAGCTACATATGGACAATACCAAAATAAATGATCTAATGACTCTGCCTCCTCACAGCAGAATCTGCAGAGCTGGGAAGATTGTATCCCCCATATATATAACATTCTATTGGTTGCAAGAATTTTGTATAGTAATTTAAATTGAAAAATTAAAAGTTTTGAATCCGCCGTTGTTTTGCGTATCAATTCATAAACCATGTGCCATGGAATGGGCACATCGAAAATCTCTTCCCAACTATTTTGCAATTTATATGGCACAGCTGTCCGTTTTTTGCTCCTTAAATGAAATTGGTATCTGTTTTTATTTATCACACTTTTCTTTAACCATTTATGTTCTTTAATACAGGGCCGACATACAAGTTCCTTACATTTCTCAAATGGTCACTGCTCTCAGGCAGTCAATTGCAGTGACCTTGGCTGTCATTTTCATTGGTTTACTGAGAGGATACGAACATGGGAATTACCTTATCAAAGGCAGGCTCAAAGTTCACATTGTTGTTGCCGTCAACAAACACTACAGGAGCAGCAATGGCCTCTTTCAAACTCATCCCCAGCCAAAGGTGGTTCATGATTGACTGAAAGGAGAGAGAAAGAAAGAAAGAAAGAGAGCAAGAGAGCGAGAGAGAGTTGATGAGGCCCTATGGATCCCTTTCTCAGTTTTTCAGACGGTAATGGGTTGAGAAGGAACAGTCAGACTTGTGAAATTGGTAGAAATTGAATCTAGACTCACCAGGGCCATGGCGGTGGTGATCATGCTGCCCCCTGATCCCCCAATTACAAGGGTATTTTTTCCAGAGCTGGAGCTCAGTATAGCTGGAGCCATTGAAGAGGGAGGTTGTTCACCTGTGAGAAATTAGATATAATCATATACACAGATATCACCCATAGACTTATATAATAAGATATCACCCCATGAATACCAGTTAGAGGTTAGACAGGTAGGCCTAAGTGATACATTCATTTAAAAACATTGAATCTACCTGCACTGACGCTCTCTGCTCTAAAACAGAAGTCCGCCAGCTCGTTGTTAAGGATGATGCCTGTTCTAGGAGAGTAAATCGCTGCACCAAAACTACGAGGAGAGAAAGAAAGACTGTTTTGTTAGCCAAGTGAAGAGTACACAACTCCAAAATCTGCAGTGTTAGCTGGTTTGTTTGCTGTCAGGACTGCCATCATATTCATATTTAGAAGGAGATTGTGTTCTAATACAGTAGACAGTGTTCTATTTAGAGGGACGTAGCTACTGTTCTGCAATGTTTTCTATCTCAGCGAGGGAAGAGGTTCACATTTGGTTGATGGTGCTTGTGACAGAGACTGCAGATCCATCTTCAGCCAGGACTGACACGTGTGTGGTCCCAAAGCGGTCAGGGGAAGGTGTGATGTTGTAGTAGGAGTTGTTATAGGTACGGTTATTACTGATCAATACCCTGATCTGATCAGCAAAATCTGAGTCCTTCATATACGATGCATCCTACATGAAAAAAAATATTTCACATATTAGTGGGTGAAAAGTACAGAATACACTTAAAGAGGCAGTTCTTCTCAGATCCTTACTTTTTTAGGGTTGAAGACAGGATCGCGGACGCGTCTCCTCTGTCCTTTAGCAAATTTAGCTGCCTCAATGTAGTAGTGATAGGTCAGGACCTTCTGGTCCCCCTCCATGGACCTGGGGGTGAAATGAAACCCTGGGAAAGGTTACAAACAGCCATTCAAATCTCTACTACCCGATGAAGGGACATTTTGGAACTCTTCAATGATTGTGAGCTACCACGATGATTTGAGTTGAAAGACTTGAGAAAGTATTTGATCATGCACCTTTAATGATGTTGAGAATAAAGGCAAGCATGGCTCCCCCTGCTGGAGGTGGAGGGATGTGCATCTGGTAATCTCCCAGAGGAACAGTCCAGGCATCTTCCACTCTGACTTGGAATGACTTCAGATCCTCCATGGTTAGGGTCCCACCTAAAATATAACGGGGAACAAAGTATGTCTATCCATGTGAGCAATCCAGACAAGAAAACATAACAAGCTGGAGTTTTCATATACATTTTTGGGGGATATAGTTTGTTCTTTCCTTCTCTCTCTCTCTTGCTCTCTCTCATTTACACATACAAACCTCACCCACCTGCTGCTTTTACATCTTGGATCAAGTCAAGTCCAATTTGGCCAGTGTAAAAGGCATCTGCTCCTTGTTCTGCAATGGTTTCCATGGTTTCCGCCAGCTTAGGGAACTTCAATATGTCCCCCATGCCCAGCACCGTTTTGTTCTTGTGGCAGAACACCTCACTGGAGGGGAATGCATTCATTATACCATAGCAACCATAAACTGGGAAAAGACAAGAGATCAAACATAAACATGCACATGTAGCCAATGCCATAGCCTATTACTTGGATGTTACGCGACTTCACTGGATTACAGAGATAGAACAGAGAAGTAGCTACCGCCAACAAACGTTACATCTGTTTACCACCTAATTTCATAAATATCTCCCTTCCTAAGCAGCTTGTGGAAACCCATTAGCATCTCAAATGATCCCTGAGTATATGTGAATCCCCCTGTCCATCTGCTGGGGGGCCAAGGGCACTTTCTCTATGCAGATCTTGTGCTACTGCTTAGACTTCTGTTCTGTAAGAGGAGGAGAGAGGGGAGGAGAGTGGGGAGCTGAGGGGAGACAACCTCCTTTGATGTTAATCCCAGGGCTGGGCTTTAGGAAAGCCTCTGCAGTCTGTCTGTGTATAGTACCGCACAACCATACGGATGAGAACTTGGTCTGAGCCAACAGATAAAGACTACAGCAGAAGACGTTTATTATTAGCTTCAATGCTAGGGTAATAGGACAGGATATCTGGACTTCTCTGACTGAGATACATGCACCTTGAAACAACTTTGTTGACTTTTCATTTGGGAAAATGCCTGTTTTAGGTAGAAGTACGGTTAGAATGAGAACAAATGGAACACATTTGAGTTCCTGTGTGTCAGTGTGAGATGTACTACCAGAGTGATGTTGCTTTCACCAGGTTTTCTATGATTGGGAAGTTAAGGAGGCGTCCCAGGTAGGGCGGCAGAGGGAATCCCTCTCTGGCCAGTCTAATGGTGGGCTCAAACAGCTTGGCCCAGGGCAGCTTCCCATACTGTCTGTGAACCACCTCATACCCACGCAACTCTCCAGGAACGCCAATCCATTGACTACCTACCAGGGGCCACAGAGGCAGAAGAGGTGTAAAGCACAAGCAAAAAGAGATATGTGATGCCACACTCCAGGACAGAGAGCAAAATGAAAGGGGTACAGACATGGGCTTGTGGTTTGTTCACATTTGATGTTAGAAATACTAAAAGACATTTCTACTTTAGTGGTCTTGGAGTAATTTGAATTTGAATCAGTTGTTGTTGTCATGCAACGTTTACATATTCATACTGTATATTGATCCTTCCATCAATCCATTCATTCATTCCTCCATCAATTGGCAAGTCTACCTACCTGTGATAAATGTGACAGATGTGGGACAGCCCTTCAGCAGGTCAGCTTTGAATAACTGTGGGACAGTCTCTCTCGAACTGAAGGTTTTCACCTTACCTGAGAATAGATTGATAAAGAGATGTAGAGGTCACACAATTCCACCACAAACATTATTGGCTAAACCGTACACGGTACAGTAACACAGAAGCAAAGAACAGTAAAGAACAGACTCACCAAATGTATCCCTAACAGTAAATATAGAGCCTCCTCCCAGGCCCATGCTCTGAGGGTTGACCAGTGAGGTGCACAACAGAGCTGCAATGGCCCCATCTACTGCCGACCCTCCTTGTAGCAGTATGTCTCTGGAAACACAGCACATATTACAGCAGCTTTTCCCAAACTCGGTCCTCAGGTCCCCAAGGGGTGCATGTTTTGGTTTTTGCCCTAACACTTGTAAGGTGAAAAATCCTGTATAAGCTTTTTAAGCTTGATTAGCAGAGACAATGTAATGAATAATGAATTTAATATTTCTTAATGGTTAACTTTGTTATGTACATGCGCTGTATGAGCCTTAAACCTGTACATTTCCACTGTTTTGTAAGAAGGAGCTGGCATTTTTCCACTTTGACTCTGTGTGGAGATATGAGGTGAACAGAGGCTGGCTTGAACAGAGAGGAGTAACAGAACCAACGCTATCACTTGTTTGTGCGCTATGACCTCACACACCCGATACACACAGCCACAAGAAGAAAACAAGGTAGCTTATGATGCCCTGGTCTGCCGGCGAGGGGTGGAACGAGCCATGACTAAGTCATTTTTAGGTCTGCTATATAACACATCAGCATTTCCTGTATCATCGGGCTCTCGACGAATCACCTACGGGTGGTTCGTTCACCAGCTTCATTATTGTAATAATTAATCGATATTAAAGTATGATTGTTTGGAAAAATAAAGTCTCTCCTTATTGGTTAGAATTTCCACGACACACTACACAGTTGATTTAAATGATCAAAGCTTGATGATTAGTTGATTAGCTGTGTAGTGCTAGGGCAAAAACCAAAACGTGCACCGCTTGGGGTCCTGAGGACAGAGTTTGGGAAACCCTGCATTACAGTATAACTTCAATGCTCCACTATAAACAATACTTGACAGGATAACACTGACCGTGTGCGCAAAGGCTACATGCACACACATGCACACACACGTCACAGCTTCCTGTAGTTGAGTCATTTTAATGAAACTTAAGTTATGTTATGTTCAAGGGAAAGTCAGAATGACCAATCCCGTGCCAAGAGGCAAGTTTGGGCCATGCACCATGTCTCAACCTGTCAGAGCACAGCTAACAGAGGAAACTGACTATTTCTGAATAGCACTCATCATATCTAACACGTTACTTTTATATGGGTCCTTGTTTTCACTTTGGTCGCTTGAGGATTTATTATTATTTATTTATTTTTTACATATGGATATTTTAAATCAGAGGTTTGATCAGGGTTACATTAAAGATGGTCATAATCACTGAGGATGACAAACATTTGCCAGCCGATGAATTTGCCTGGGGCTCATTGAATGAAAAAAAACATTATCTTTCAGATAGAAAGCAAAGAGGACCCAGTAAAATAATCAAATATGCCTATATAACCTCTTTCTATGGGAGTAGAATTCAAAACTTTAAGACTTTCTAAGAACACAGGGTCAAGTGAAGCATTCACATCTGTTTCTACTGTTGTCTCGCCATTTCCTGTTAATGGAACATCATTTTTGGCATGGGCTCACTGATGAATCAGATCCTACATTTACACTGAGCATACAAAACAATAAAAACACTGGCTCTTTCGAGGATAAAGACTGACTAAGTGAATCCAGATGAAAGCCATGACCCCTTATTGATGTCTGGCGGGACTTTTCCGGGACATTAAAATAGGGTCATAAAAATACTACGACACAGGTATTAAAAGCCTTGTGTCCTTTCTCATTTCCTCTCTTTGTTAAACAACAATAGACGGGACTGTATGGCGATCTGAGGCCACGGTGTCATCACACAGCTTGTTTGGTTTGTACATGTACATTCAGTGGGAATGTCCCACCAGACAGAAGTATGTCCAACTATAACGGTCCTTACATCCTCTCTCCTCCAGTCAGGTGGTGCATGTTGGGTAATCTGTACCCCTAGAGTGTCTTCATGTCTCATTGTTTGCGAAGGATAAAGATAGTTTCACCCAACTGAAGAAGGAAATGGATTGCTGAAGAGCGACAACTTTTGCAGCCGATAGTAATAGTATCTAGCTGCAGCCCCGCAGCAACCTGTCACTAAAACTAGCCTGTAACTAAAACCTATAATATCGCCATTTACTGGCTGTGGTTAATCACTACATGTTCTCACTACATGAGAACTCATTTACATAATTTATCCAGAGCATTTTAAAGCAGGGGTTCTCAAACTTTTTCAACTTCCCTACCTCCCTTTCCTCTCCTCCTTCTCTCTATTTCCTTATCTCGTTTCTTTTCAAGCTTCCTTTTCCTTATCTACTTTCCTGTCCTAGCTCATTTCCACCTCTCCTAGCACACTTTCCTTGTTTCCTTTCCTTCTTCCTTTCCTTTCCTAATTTTCTTTCCTGTAATTATTTGCTCGCTGGATGCATCTGGCCAATAGGGGACATATAATGACCTTCAACACAGAAAAGCATGGTGTGTGCTCTACCACTACCTGTTCAGCTAACAAAGCTGAATATTTTCTGTTGCTTGAGGAGCTGACTTCAAGCTTGATTTGATGCTACTTATTTAAGGTCATGGTAGCCCTCACATTAACAAAATGGTAATGCCAAGTTAGGGATTATATCGAAGGAATGTAAAGCTCAAGCCATTGAATACACAAAACATGTCAGTGTGCTTAAAATACTTGGGAAAAGTCACAGATAAAAAAACATAACAGTGTTTATTGTCGGACAACATTTTCTGAATTTACAGATATTGCCGTTGACTGGCACACTTGATTTGTTTTTTGTAATACAAGTAAAGCTATAGATCTGATCAGTCACAGTTGAATCAAGTCACTTGGGTTCAATGAAATGTTCTTCAGCCCATAATCTCCATGACAGCCTATCAAATCCCTTAATCCGTTTACTGTTCACTAGTCTACATTTTATATCTCACTGCACCTTGACTCGGTTGAAAATAAATAGTCTACAAAGATTCTAATCCCTGCAGTAAAGATTGAGTATTCCTGCAATATTGACATTTCAATTTATGTTGTACAGTACAGGATAAGGCACATGGCTTGAACCTGTAGCCTAAAGAGACCAGTTGAGCCATTTTACAGAACCATCAAACACCTGTTTAGATCAAACTCCTATTGATAACAGTGAAAACTTCAAATAAGATGTTTAAAATAAATCCTCACAAGCTTTACCTTCTTAGAAAAAGGTGTTATCTCGAACCTAAAAGGGTTTTTCAGCTGTCCCCATAGGATAACCTTTTGAATAACTATTTTGGTTCCAGGAAGAACCCTTTTCGGTTCCATGTAGTAAGGGTTCTACATGGAACCCAAAAGAGTTCTACCTGGAACCAAAATGGGTTCTACTTGAAACCAAAAATGATTCTCCAATGGGGACAGCTGAAGAACCGTTTTGGAACCCTTTTTTCTAAGTGCGTATCTAACTAAGCAAAGCAACCGTACTCTACTTTACCTGCCAATCTCTGAGCAAAGTTGAGAATCCGCAGAAACCGCCGCTTTCTTGAAGGTGTCCTCCGAGCATCCTCGGTGGATAAATACATCGAAGGCTATGCAGAGACAAATGGATAGTATAGCACCCAATAAACCAATACAGAGACAGCAACCAAGCTGCCAGGTCTTATATCTGGCCATACTTTCAGGAGTAAAACTTTTCCAAGTACACGTTCGTCCCAGCGGAGAATGGTATTGTATAGTCCCGTCACATGAGCGCGTGGTACAGCAGGCAATAAGCCCTCCTATTTATGCACCAAATCCCCCTCCCCCACACGTAAAAAAAGAAATAAATCAGTGCTCAAGAAGTTAAAGTAAATCTGGTATTCTCTTGAGACATGTTATATTAGATATTAGATGACATTATAGGGAATGTGGCATATTATACATTTCATAGGCTTATCATCATCCATGTTTTAAGCCAGGGTGTTCAACCGGGGGTCCGCAGACGGAAGCACTGCAGGGGGTCCGCGATAAATAAATACATATATTATATATATGAATAGCTCTAGCAACAACAGAATAAACAACATCTGAATTATATACCTACGGTAGAAAAGAGGAGGATATTTTTTTTTCTAATGATGTCAACTATTTCCTAACTACTAATGTAGTAGTCAGAATGCTTTTTTGTTTTTCTGGGAATTTGGGATATTTTTTAATGAGATGCCAACAAGCATTACTTTAGAGTGTACTTGGAAGCAGATAAACAGCCAAACAGATGAGTGAGCAAAAATCTGCTTTTCATCCTTTGAGGCGGAAATATAGTTCCGAAAGAGTATTTGTCCAATTGAGTCACTCCTGGAAAGAAAGAGAGAGCGAGAGAGGGGGAAAGATTAGAACCTGAGGTAGTGGAGAAACAGAGTACACAAAACAGTGTGAAAGAAATAACAAGCTATTGGAGGACTGAACTAAAAATGATTTTACGTAGAAGTAAAAGTGAATGGTTCATTCAATTATAAATCATAGAAACTAAAACCCTCTAAACTAATCAGTAAATTATATTGCAGTAATCATTATTTGTGAGCCCATGCAGGCACTTAGTATTAACGTCACTTTCAGTGACAGTGTCTTTCCAACCAGTAGAGATTTGCTTCTACCTGAGAAGCAAAGTATCAGATAAGAGCGTTCATTCACATTCTGTCCTCATTGTATATGCCATAAGCTTGTGTGTGGTTAATTATTAAAGCAACCGATAAATGTTTCAGGGGTACCAAACTGTGCCAGGGGACAGGGTTAATGGGGGTGCAAGATGTGGTCAGAGATAAGAGACAGTCAGCAGGGAGAGGGCTACATGGACAACAACGAACACCATCCACACATACTGTACCATCCACCATACATATCTCTATATTTTCGATTTTTTTTATTTAACCTTTATTTAACTACGCAAGTCAGTTAAGAACAAATTCTTATTTACAATGACGGCCTACACTGGCCAAATTGCGCCGCCCTATGGGACTCCCAATCACGGCCGGTTGTGATACAGCCTGGAATCAAACCAAAGCCAAATCTACACTGGAGTTGCTTACCAAGAAGACAGTGGATGTTCCTGAGTGGTAAAGTTAGAGTTTTGACTTAAACCTGCTTGAAAATCTATGGCAAGACTTGAAAATTGCTGTCTAGCAATGATCCCCAACACCTTTACAGAGCTTGGGAAAATATTGCACAATCCAGGTGTGCAAAGCTCTTATGAAACTTACCCAAGAAGACTCACATCTGTAATCACTGCCAAAGGTGTTTCTAACATATTGACTCATGGGGATGAATACTTATCTAATCAAGGTATATTAGTGTTTTGTTTTTCACTTTGACATTACAGAGCATTTTGTGTAGATCGTTGAAAAAAAAAGTCAATTAAATCGATTTTAATCCCACTTTGCAACACAATAAAATATGAAGAACTCCAGGGGGGTTGTAGATTTTCTACACAGAAAGAAGGACACATTGAAACAAGAAAGACAGGGAGGGTGAGAGGATGACACAATTAGAAATAGCATGAACAAGAACAGGAGAAGGCGGCGAGGAAAACAGGGGATGGGAAAGAGATGAAAAGAAAAGCGAGATATTCTGCTGCCTATCCCTGGAGCAGGGGAGACAGAGAAACAGATGTCAGAGAGGCAGGGGGCAGATGGGGGGAGGATGGGGGAGACAGAGAAACAGATGTCAGAGAGGCAGGGGGCAGATGGGGGGAGGATGGGGGAGACAGAGAAACAGATGTCAGAGAGGCAGGGGGCAGACAGAGGGAGGATGGGGGAGACAGAGAAACAGATGTCAGAGAGGCAGGGGGCAGATGGGGGAGGATGGGGGAGACAGAGAAACAGATGTCAGAGAGGCAGGGGGCAGATGGGGGGAGGATGGGGGAGACAGAGAAACAGATGTCAGAGAGGCAGGGGGCAGACGGAGGGAGGATGGGGGAGACAGAGAAACAGATGTCAGAGAGGCAGGGGGCAGACGGAGGGAGGATGGGGGAGACAGAGAAACAGATGTCAGAGAGGCAGGGGGCAGATGGGGGAGGATGGGGGAGACAGAGAAACAGATGTCAGAGAGGCAGGGGGCAGACAGAGGGAGGATGGGGGAGACAGAGAAACAGATGTCAGAGAGGCAGGGGGCAGACGGAGGGAGGATGGGGGAGACAGAGAAACAGATGTCAGAGAGGCAGGGGGCAGACGGGGGGAGGATGGGGGAGACAGAGAAACAGATGTCAGAGAGGCAGGGGGCAGACGGAGGGAGGATGGGGGAGACAGAGAAACAGATGTCAGAGAGGCAGGGGGTAGACAGAGGGAGGATGGGGGAGACAGAGAAACAGATGTCAGAGAGGCAGGGGGCAGACAGAGGGAGGATGGGGAGACAGAGAAACAGATGTCAGAGAGGCAGGGGGTAGACGGAGGGAGGATGGGGGAGACAGAGAAACAGATGTCAGAGAGGCAGGGGGCAGACGGAGGGAGGATGGGGGAGACAGAGAAACAGATGTCAGAGAGGCAGGGGGCAGACAGAGGGAGGATGGGGGAGACAGAGAAACAGATGTCAGAGAGGCAGGGGGCAGACGGAGGGAGGATGGGGGAGACAGAGAAACAGATGTCAGAGAGGCAGGGGGCAGACGGAGGGAGGATGGGGGAGACAGAGAAACAGATGTCAGTGAGGCAGGGGGCAGACGGAGGGAGGATGGGGGAGACAGAGAAACAGATGTCAGAGAGGCAGGGGGCAGACGGAGGGAGGATGGGGGAGACAGAGAAACAGATGTCAGAGAGGCAGGGGGCAGACGGAGGGAGGATGGGGGAGGTAGAGTCCACTTACAGTTTACATTGACATTTTAGTCATTTAGCAGACACTCTTATCCAGATCTTATTCCTCTTAAGATAGCTAGGTGAGACAACCACATACTAAAGTCATAGCAAGTACATTTCCACTCAACAAAGTAGTTATCAGCAAAGTCAGTGCCAGTAGGAAAATATATATTTTTTGTGGAGGGGAATCATTTAAGATACTGTTTGAAGAGGTAGGGTTTCAGATGTTTTCGGGAAGATGGGCAGGTACTCCGTTGTCCTAGCTTCAGGGGGAAGCTGGTTCCACCATTAGGGTGCCAGGACAGAGAAGAGCTTTGACTGGGCTGAGCGGGAACTGACCCGTAGGGGTTGGACAGCCAAGAGACCAGAGGTGGCAAAACGGAGTGCTCGGGTTTAGGGTTTGAACATAGCCTAGGTAGGGAGGGGCAGTTCCCCTTGCTGCTCCATAGGCAAGAATCATGGTCTTGTCGTAGATGCAAGCTTCGACTGGAAGCTAGTGGAGTGTGTGGAGGCGCGGGTGACATGGGAGAACTTGGGAAGTTTGAACACCAGGCGGGCTGCAGCGTTCTGGATAAGTTACAAGGGTTTGATGGCACAAGCTAACAGAGAGTTGTAGGTGTCTAGAAAGGAGATGACAAGAGCCTGGATTAGGACTGCACATTCAAACACAGTTAGGAGGGAGAGGTTGTATGTCTAATTGGGTCTCTATATAAAAATCCTTCAGATATGTACTTCTGCCCTGAATCCCTGGACATCTGCTCTGAGTCAAGACCATGGGTCTGCAAGACTGTCAGGTTTTACTGCAACTATCTGGCTACACAACATCGTTTTTCTTTCATTAAGTAATGATGCAATCATAAACAGAAATGGGTTATAAGTTTCTTATCTGAAGAGCTGCTATTGATAAAGAGCTTCAGATCTACTGTCCCTCACCTGTTGTATCTTCTGGTCTCTCATTAAATACTTATGGTCAAGAATGTATGGGGAATTTCATCATTTCTACACACTCATACTGAGTAAATGGTGCTGTTCAAAAGCACTTTACATTAAGCAGGCCTTTATAAAGGCTTTGCAAAAGTTGATTGAATTATAACAGCTACATAGAACACCATTATTTTCAGCAAGCACAAACAATCACACAATTTCAACCACTGATAGACAAACCCTTCATAACATATGAAGTGCTAAGTCATTTTACATTTTATTTTACCATAAAAAAAATGTATGCACTGTAAAAAAAGGATATAAGGATTCAGTCAAAATGACTCGTTTGAACTAGCAAAGTCAACTAAATTAGTTGAGTTTACCTTTTTTTCCAAAAGTTGAGTTGACTTCAACTCACTGAAAATGTCAAAACATATTCAATCAAGTTGAGTTAGCAAAGAACTATGTGTTTACTCCACATAGAAATGCATAACCATGAAGTCAAATCAACTGAAGAAACACAACAGTTGTGCTGACAAAAAATGTCAAGGTAAGATAACTACAACACATCAAATAGTCTTCATTTATGAACTCAAGTTGAGTTAGCAAAAAACGATATGTTTACTCAACTTATAAATTGAAAACTATGAAGTCAAATCAACTGAAGCAAAATAACACATTTCAAATTCAGATTACCAAAATTTACATTTTGGTAATTTAGCAGGCACTTTTATCCAGAGCAATGTCAACATTCAACGAAGGTAGATAAACAACCAAGTTAAAACGAACAAGTAAAACATTTCTGTAACGGTTACTTAGCATGTTGTAGTTAAAGTGGTGTTGGTTAGTTGACATTACTGAGTGCACTGCCAGTTTTGAAACTGGTGAAAATGCTCACACATGAGCAAGAGACAGATGGGAGCATAATGTTCCCTACTGAAATCACTATTATATTATTTCAAAGATTTCAGCCCAGTTCAGAAATGTGTAATTAAAAAAAGTTGTTGTTTTAACTGTTTTGGAAGTTGACACAACTTAAAATTGTAAGGCAGCATTATGACAAACTTTGGTAAGTTGAAACAACTAATAGTTCTGTTTTTCTGACTAGCAAATACTTGTCCTTTCCACCAAGTAATTTGCAAAAACAACTTAAGTAACTTTGTGAGCACAACTAAAACAAACAGTTGAAGCACATTGATTTGACTACAAGTATCATGGTCACTCAACAACCTATTAAATCCAAATGTGTCAGTTCCACTTACTTTACTAGGTTAAAGTAACTTTAGATTAAGCTAACTCAACATGAAATCCTGATTGGACTTGTAACAAACTTTTGTAAATTGAGTCAACAAATATGTTTTTATAGTGTGGAAATTGGGTTGAAAGGTGAAGGTACAATGTTACATAAGACTTTCAGCTTCAGAGCATCTGTTTACCCTAGAGAGAAAAGGGGAGCACACAGGGGGAGAGGCCAGAGAATGACAGAGGCCACTGGAAGAAGAGCAATCTGCCAACAGGAGTGGTAATAGCCTATTTAGACATTGTGGATGAAAATGAATATATAGAGATTTTTTTTGAGGCCATTGAGCCTCTAGGGTTTCACCAGCTCAATCATTTGAAAATGTTTAGTGTAGGCTAGGCTATACAAGATGTATAGAAAGCTGGGATATAGTAATATCTTGGAAAAGGAGAAATGCTCACTAACAGGGATGTAAACAAATTTGTGCACAAAATTTGAGCGAAAAAAAGCTTTTTGTGCATATGGAAAATGTCTGGGATTTTTTATTTCAGCTCATGACCAACACTTTATATGTTGTGTTCATATTTTTGTTCAGTGTATTTCCCTTTGACATGAATAGGCCTTTTGTATTTGTCCAAGAGATGCAGTCCCACTTAGGTTGCCTTTAATCAATAACTGACCAAAATACTTGAACAGTGATTGGTCAGTGTTCTGCATATCTTGGACCCTAACACCCCCCCCCCCCCCAGGCAGTGACCAATTTTGGTGATATACGACTCTTTTACTGTTCATTATAATCTGTGGTGACGTGGAACATAACGAACTTTGCGCGAGGATAGTGTGCAGAATGCCGTATAGGAGGCAACTATAAATCCCCATCCAAAGGCACTCAAAATCATTATGCATTATGCACCTGTATAGGGTAGTAGGGGGTAACTGCCCCCCCCCCCCGTAATTCACATAAAGACCACAAGATTTCACAAAATCATTTTCCCAACACTTTCCCTGGCTGTCACTGTTCTTGCTGAACAAAAATTGTGCTTTGTGTCATCACAACTTTTTGAGATATTTTAACAAAATGATTTTGTGGTAAAAAAATGCAATTTTGAAAAAGTTACAGATAGAAATATTCCAATGAAGTTAGATCTATATATTTTTTTAAAATATACAAGTAGAAAAGCCTATCAGCAGTGTAAAAAGGGGGGTGGGCAATGCAAATAGTCTGGGTAGCCATTTGATTAGCTGTTCAGGAGTGTTATGGCTTGGCGGTAGAAGCTGTTAAGAAGAATTTTGGACCCAGACTTGGTGCTCCGATACCGCTTGCCGTGCGGTAGCAGAGAGAACAGTCTATGACTAGGGTGGCTGGAGTCTTTGACAATTTTTAGGGCCTTCTTCTGACACTGCCTGGTATAGAGGTCCTGGATGGCAGGAAGCTTGGCCCCAGTGATGTACTGGGCCGTATGCACTACCCTCTGTAGTGCCTTGCGGTCAGAGGGCAAGCAGTTGCCATACCATGCAGTGATGCAACCAGTCAGGATGCTCTCGATGGTGCAACTGTAGAACTTTTTGAGGATCTGAGGACCCATGCCTTTGTCGTGCCCTCTTCATGATTGTCTTGGTATGTTTGGTCCATGATAGTTTATTGGTGATGTGGACACCAAGGAAGCTCTCAACCTGCTCCACTACAGCCCCGTTGATGAGAATTGGGGTGTGCTCGGTCCTCCTTTTCCTGTGGTCCACAATCATCTCCTATGTCTTGATCACGTTGAGTGAGAGATTGTTGTCCTGGCACCACATGGCCAGGTCTCTGACCTCCTCTCTATAGGATGTCTCATCGTTGTCGGTGATCAGGCCTACCACTGTGGTGTCAGCGGCAAACTTGATGATGGTGTTGAAGTCGTGCCTGGCCATGCAGTCATGAGTGAACCGGGAGTACAGGAGGGGACTGAGCACACACCCCTGAGGGGCCCCCGTGTTGACGATCAGCGTGGCGCATGTGTTGTTACCTACCCTTACCACCTGTCTTTAAAATTAGAATCGTGCAATAGCAGAGCATAATAGTTTCCACATCAAAGTTACACTGAGTAAAGTAGTTATTGTAATTAAATGTTATATTCCAGCGTTATTATTTATATTCCATTCCAATATTATATATTTAATATGAATTTTAAAAAATTATTCAAAACCTTTTGCTCCTGAATGTAATTTTAAAGACTGCTCTTGCATTATTCAAATCATATTTAGTGCAATTGGACATAACGGATTGTATGATAAAGGAACAACAAAGGAACAAAGAAAATGAATGTACAGGTGAGTTAAAAAGAGGAACTTTACATCAAATCTCCTTATGGTGGGGATATTAATGGTGACATGTGCAACACCATTACCCCCCTCCCCATATTTTATTTAAATCATTAAAATAAGACAACTAGACATAGCTTTTAAGTGTTACTTACTAAAGAATGTCTAAATAAAACGGATTAAATGGATTTTAACACACTTGTGTGAAACTCTATGCCATATTCTTCTACCAGGGAAACGTTCCTTTCTAAAAACAACATTTCATGAAAAAACTAAAAAAAGTGTAAACTGTAGCCATTTAGTTCCCTTTATATTGTATTCGCCAAAGCATGATCTTCATCCACATACCAATTTTTTTCAAAACTTGCTTTTTTTGTGTCAGCAATTAGACATTGTTCTTGGGGGGGGGGGGGGGGGCGCGTTACCCCCTAGTACCCTACTATAGAAGCGACTGATTCCTCACTTCGCCTGACACGTAAGGACATCTTTACAATTGCGCAAGCAGGTAGCATTCAGAACTTTATAATTTCACAAGTGAGAGTGTAGGTGGGTGTTCCTAGTTTGCATTGTAGCCTAGGCTAGAGACGCGCGAATAGGTTACTCAGAGGTGATCCAACAGGCTGCCCTGACTACACACTGGCTAAATGCTCAGCACGACCACACAGGTGCATCTGTCTTAACACGACCTCCTGTCTAGTCCTAGTATCTGCACACAGTAATACATTAAGGGAACGGCATACGACGATGAGCTCCTCTCTTCCCAAAAGCGAATCTACCACCTCTCTGCTGAGAGCTTCGGCCGTGCCGGTGAGTCGGAGGTCCGAACATTCCGAGCATCATGGGTCGCGCAGCCACTGCAGTCACATCCATCAACCCGACGGAGGTAAAGATGTACCAGACGAGCCGTGTTGGACCGATGAGCGCGAGGCAAGCGCGCGCAGACCCCTTTGTCAACCGAGCCATGCTGGTGGCAGGACAGACAGGAATGGATGTGATAAACGGGGACATTCCCAGCAGCAAAGCAGCCACTACAATGACGGCTACAGCCAGGAAGAAATTAGAGAGAGGATGGATCGGAGCGGGAAAGACCGCAGTAAGTCGTCTAGACACCCACACCACCACCACCACCACCACAACACCTCAAGAGCTGACCTGCCGCCAGCGCTTCACCACGGCAACGCACGTCCGGGGCGGAGGTCCTCGCCAACTCCATCCTATACTAAACAATCCGACGATACTGCGTACTTTTTTGAATCAAAGGACAGAATAAATACTGGGTCGTCCACGAGTTTAAACTCGGTCCCACCCGCAACGTCCACGCCAGTTGCCGGCCCCGTTACCAGCCGCACCTCCAAAAGACTCAGCACAGCTCCACCTGAACATGACTCCAATCTGCACCCGATAGTGAAATCAGTCTTCGGGCAGGTACGTAGTAGTCCCGTGTCTAGACAGAACTACAACACATGATTACTCTCGAACAAACATTCAAAGTCAGCACAAGGATTCAACAAGTAAATTAGACTGGGGATTAATAGACATTATCAATACATACGCCCATTGCCAAATAACGGCGCGCGACAGAAGTTCCCTTTTTATTCAATAGGAATATATGTATTGTTTTAATTCAAGGGTAATTTCTAATTGTCATTTTAGACAACCTTCATAGGCTACACCATCACTATACTGTAAAACTGACTGTCTCTAACAAAATGCAAAAAGATTCAACTTAATTTACGCTGTTGTCCCGTTAATGCATTGGTTTAAACCGCGCTCTTACGAATAAACGCGTAGGTGTTTGTTGTGTAACAAAGAAATGGGAAAAAAAACACGTTTAAAGTTCCAATGCAGCTGTTATTTTTTTTATCTCAATATCAAATCATTTATGGGTACAAATAAGTACCTTACTGTGATTGTTTTCAATTAAAATGGTCAAATCAACAAAAATAGCTTCTTAGCAAAGAGCAATTTTCAAGCAAGAATTTTACTAGGACTGTCTGGGAGTGGTCTGAGTTGGGAGGGGAAAACGGAAAACTAGCTTGTTACTGGCAGAGAAGTTTGGAACTCTCCTTCTTATTGGTCTATTGACACATTTACCGCCTGGTGATGTCACTAGGCAAGCCAAAACTGCATCCCACCAAAACAGGATGAAATTTCACGTGGTCTTGTCTCTTACACTAAAAAGGCTTTATCATAATGTTCACAATTTCACAATATTGTTTCAACCTCATAGTGTGGAAATATATATATAATCTCAGGAAAACATGTTTTTGAACGTTTTTTGAACAGTAATTCATGACACAGAAAGGTAGAATGCGTGACAACAGAGAAGGTATTCTGGATTTTTCCAACTGCACTACACAATGTCTCAAACTTGCCCCCAAGATTCCAATGCCTTAATATATTTGAAACAAGACAGTTTGAGACATATGAATAGTAGCCTATGGCTCAGACAGCTCAGACATGCGTGATATACACACCTAGAGAAAAATGGAATGCTTCACAGTGTCAGGTTGGTCTGGTAGGGTCAAAGGTGAGGGACAGGTAGAGCAGCAACCCAAGCCAAAATGTGACCGGACACCCATTCACCCCTGCTGACCATATTAAAAATGTATGTTCATTTTGAGTCCAAATTGAACTTCCGTGTATCTGATAATTAGTTTGATGGAGGGGTTGGCAGACTACCATGCGTAGCGGTATGAATAAGGATACTCTCATCATGTCTGTCAGGTGGATAAACTTTCCAATCCTGTGGAAATTGTAGCTGTGCTGAACACCCGACTGCGCACACGCACACACAAGCATACACACACACGCACGCACGCACGCACGCACGCACGCACACACACACACACACACACACACACACACACACACACACACACACACACACACACACACGCATACACACACCAAGCTATTTGTGGTAAGTCACACTCACATCAAGTGTTTAAAAAAGAAAGTGACATTGAACAGTGATAACACTGTGAGAAATTGGGGAAGGTAAAGGTATAATCTACGCTATACTTTGGGGCTGTACACCTACAGATGGAGAGGTGAGGGTGGATGGTAAAAGACGGGTGCTTCTCCATCTCTTCATTCCTGCATCCCATCTCCTCTACCATCTACAAATACGGAAGCCCTCCTCAAAGTCCTCATACAATAGTCTCATTCCTACTGTGCCTCTGTTGCTCTTCATATAGGATATCCAGTTTTTCTTTCTGTGCTTTGAAATATTCGTCTCAGTGCTGAAGGAGATATAAAGCTCAGGAGCCAATACTTTCCTCATGTGTTAATTTGTGACAGAAATAACTTCACTCAATCTAGGCCAGAGCTCTAATCAGTCACAGGAGTTCCAGGCAGCAAACCCCAATCTATGCAGCACTGCTGTGCTCTATACTGCCTATCTCAATCTGCTCCATAGTGAGACAGTAGCCCTCTATCACTCTATCCAATCATTATGCTTTGAAATGGGAATACAGAAGGACCTCTAATTACAGTATCTGTTCACACTCGCTTGCCTGTGAAGTTGCTCAGCTGGAGGAGTTTTCAAGTAGAAAAAGTGTGCAAGGTGACTGTGTCACTTGGCTTCTAGTTACTGAAAATCCGAGACTTGTCACAATGCTCTCAGACTCTTTCAGTAGTATCACATCTATAACTGGATATGCAGTGTGGTTGAGTCCAATTAAGTCATTGCAAAGTTTCAATGCACCTGAGAGTTGTGTTGTGGTGCCTAGACATTGCAAGATGTTCTGTTTGTCTGATACGCGCGTGTGTGTGTGTTTGCACAAATGTGCATGTTTGGACCTGTGGTTGTGTTACTCTATTAGAAGACACTGCCTTTCACATTTATATGCCACATCTGGTCGTGTTTTTTCATTGGCACTGGTACAAGTATACTTTGAATACATGTTTTCATATGGAGTGAGAATATACCCACTGACATTCTATATTTCATATTTCCATCATATTTCCATACAATCCCTACAGAACTTATTCTCTGCCAGTGGAAGCTAAATATAGCATTCCCAAGACCTGATTATAAGAGAGTAGAGGAGAGGAGCCTTTTATTTGGTACTAAAAATATTCAAATCCTTTGGTTAATGCGCTACCTGACAAAGCCAGTTTGCAAGCTGGTGACTAAAGCAGGGATTCCTGCATAAGCAAACAAATTATCTCAAGCATCCATATAAATGGCAGGTTTTCATTTTCTATAGAAGGAATGACTGAAATAGAGGGGCTATGAGGTCATGAGACTAATGAGTGTTTAAGGAGGAATGATTCCTATCAGTAAAGGAACATCTTGACCTAAGAACGACATCGCGGTCTAGGCGTATGAATAAATAAAACAACACAAATTTTGGTCAGACATGATAACAACATCATTACACTCCTACTCTCAGTTCACGGGGAACATAATTATCTCACACGTAACTGCTTTCATATTTTCAGTTCATCTGTGTTGTACTTAGCAGACTGTATGTCGATGTAGTCGTACCTTAATTACAGTATATAGGCTACATTTTCCATCGCTATCCATTTATAGACCAATCCAGGTAACAGCAGCACCTTGGTCATGGACAGAACAGCAGTGGGTCTGTGTCCGACATGGAACTACCACCAGTGACCTTCTGCCTTGCTTCTTAGCCACGATTGGGTCAAGCTCTTCTTTCAGTTTATTCACAGCTTTCACTGCTGTATTGAGTACTTTATTTGACCTAAAGATACCTGTTCTGAGGAAAGGAAAATATTCATTGGAAGTCTGGGAAAAGAAGTAAATAGATGATAGTTTTCTCAACAATGAGAAAACACCTCTGAGATGAGACCACCAGATGGAGGTGGCTGCTTGCAGTTTGTTAAACAGAGTGTGCGTTTGTTGGTAAGATTTGTGTCAAGGATTTGCATTACTATAAACCGTGGATACAAACACAAAGCATTTTCAATGTATTCAAAGTGGTGTATTTGTGTGTACATCCGTGTTTCATAACAGGCGGTGTGTTGGTTCTGCAGTTTACCCAGCTTGAGCTAATAAGTTGCTCATTATTAAACTGTGTTGTGTGTTAATGATTTTGACAATCACACATTAGCAAATCCACAGTTCTCAAACCAAACCTCTGTGTCATATAAGCAGGTATGTAAGGAATTGGATCAATAGGAGGAGGGATGCGAGCTAGGTGGACAGGCATGCTAATGGACCTGGGTTATGTAAGGAAAACACAGGACTCTATTTTTCCTCTTCAGCTCCCTGTTGTCACAGCATCTGACAGCTCTCTGGTAAAATCACAGCTGAGGCTTCCTTTTCCCTTGCTCCCTTTTCCTGCTGTTGCTCTGTCTCCCTCCTCCCTACCTTCCCTTGTCACTCTTCCACTGAACCATCTCCTCTTTCCCTCCCTCTCTCTCTCTCCTTTGTCAGTCTCATTCCTTTCCCTTTTTATTGGTTCTCTGACCATCTTTCCATCCCTCCCTTTTTACCTCCCTCCCTCCCCCCTTCCCCCTCTCCCGCCAGGGTCATACTGACCTTGATGAGGTCTGAAAGGGAAAGAGGTTAGAGGGGGGCAGAGAAAATGGAGAGAGATCATGGATGATAGAAAATAGAGAGAAAAGGGGAAGGAGTTGTGGATAAGCTGCTATGATGTAGGTATTGTCGTATGAACCACGTCATTTCAGGTTTCAATATGTCTATCGCCCAAAGACTATTTATAGGCACGGATGGGTATTTATACAGTCCATTAACGGATGGTTGTGAAGGAGCTAGATGTTTTCACTGTTCAGTTAAATCCTCATTGAAATGGGAAGGATTAGACCGTGAAATTCAAGAGACTGTGTAATGACGTGTGTGTGTCCGTGCGCATGTGCGTTCACGCGTGTGTTTGTGTGTGAATATTAATTATTAATATTCATGGTAACCTGAGGCTGTCTGTAGCCAGTGAAAGAGGAAATCAGTGAGAGAGAGAGAGAGAGAGAGAGAGAGAGAGGCAGAGAGACAGAGAGAGAGAGAGAGAGAGAGAGAGAGAGAGAGAGAGAGAGAGAGAGACAGAGAGAGAGAGAGAGAGAGAGAGAGTGTGAGAGAGAGAGAGACAGAGAGAGACAGAGAGACAGAGAGAGAGAGAGAGAGTGAGAGAGAGACAGAGAGACAGAGAGAGAGAGAGAGACAGAGAGACAGAGAGACAGAGAGAGAGAGAGTGAAAGGGGACACAGAGGTTAAAGCAGATGAGATGCAGAAGGAAAAGAGAAGTGTAATATTGGCTGGGGTTGTATAAAATACTATGTGCTTTGCTATTTGAAATGTTGACAGCAAACTACTCCCCCTCCATTCTCCTTTTTCATGAGCTTCTCTCTTCACTATCCCTAGCACGGAATGAATTAGTCTCAAATGAAAGATGATAGTTTCCTTGCCATAAAATAACAACCAATTCAACCTAATCAATTATTCACACTAGAATTAAAACGACTGTTATATTTTACCTCAGGAGATGACCTGTCACCATGAAGGTCACCATAGCCTCTCTCTGCCTGGGGCGCTTTTATAGGTCACTGAATGAATGCTCCTCTGGTGATCTTCACATACAGAGCTGTGAGGCTGCGAACATGCTACAAGGTCATCGTCCCAATTCAACTGGTTTCTCAGGCTCAGCTCTCCTCCATAAGGAGACAGAGATAAGGGTTATCCATTCTTCAATATTTACCCCCAGATGAAACGAAAATACGAAGAATAAAGCACATTATTCATCTAGTTTCTCAGAAGAACATCTGTGTCTGAAATGTGAATAGTTATGTGAGGCAACGTAGCGTTATAATATACAGTAATAATTATAGGTCATTGGAGGAGGTACAACCTTTTTACAGGGAGACTAATATTTTCATTGTTGTACAGAGGTTACAGAATGAGCCTGCACTCACATACAGTACCATAGTATAGTACAGTGGGTAGAGTACATACATGGAATGAGAAAATACATACCATGACGGCATCACGAGAGATGACGTTATCAGCCCTCCCAGTCCCAGACCCCCTCTCCCTTCTCTCCCAGCTCAGATCTTCTGTCAACTGCGAAAGCAATTATTAACATGACATTTCCTATTGGAATTAGTTGCCTGTCTCTCCCGTGACAAACTGTCTGCGTGTGTGCAGCTTGTTGAAATACTAATGCATGCTTTCCTTTGTGTGATGACTGGGTGTTCATGTGACTTGTTATTAGCACACATTATATAGGGATTGTTGTACGGATGAGTCGATATCAGGAGGTGTGTGAATGCAGTGAGCATGATTGTTTATGTGAATTGGTACCATTACGTAGGTTTAGTAAGCTGTGTGTGTGTGTGTGTGTGTGTGTGTGAGTGGGTGGGTGGGTGGGTGGGTGGGTGGGGGTGGGTGCGTGGGTGTGGGTGGGTGTGTGTGTGTGTGGGGGGGGTGGGTGGGTGTGTGTGTGTGTGTGTGTGTGTGTGCGCTGTGTCTTTGCACTGACGTTATGAGAGCCGACGGCTCCTGAGTCTGATTTCTGATGTGTTCTGATGTTCACAATGAGCCTCCGTAAGGGGAAACCGAGAGGCAGAGAATAAATGAATGGAAGAGAGAGGACAGACGAGAGATAGGACCTTGGTGTGTGTAACTATGGGAAACAATTGACAAAGTCAAACAGGAAATGATGTCGTTGATTATGTGACCAGTGGCTCCACTGCAGGGGATTGCAGGGATTGCTATCAGCATCAGCATCCCTGTGGCGCTTGCTGTCTAAAAGCTGAGACCCCTGTAGCTATCTAGCAAATATATGCAGTGATTTGTGGTGTGTTTGCGCGTGTGTGTAGTACATGTACGCATGTGTGTGTGTGTGTGTGTGTGTGTGTGTGGTCCATCATTCACATGCCTTTTATGTTCATTTCGTGCATATTCTGTAGAGCTTTGACTTTGATCTCAATACTGTCCCTTCTAGTTTAGCATGACTTTGTGATGAGCGTACTCCTCTGTGTGTGTACATGTGTGTGTACGAGAGAGGGGGAGGTAGTCTATTGGTTAAGAGCGTTGGGCCAGTAACCGTAAGGTTGCTGGTTAGAATCCCCGAGCTAACTAGGTGAAAAATCAGTCGATGTTTTCCCCTGTAGCAAGGCACTTAACCTTATTTCTCCTGGAAATTGCCCTGGAAAAGAGCATCTGACAAATGACTAAAATGTACATGAAGAGAGAGAGGGGAGGGAGAGAGCGAGGAGAGAGGGGGGGGAGAAAAAGAGAGGGGGAAAAGAGAGCGTGTGTTGTATTTTTAGCTCCATAGCCCCACATCTGTGTGTGTTTAATCCAGTGTATGCACGTGTGTGTTTAATCCAGTGTATGCACGTGTGTGTTTAATCCAGTGTATGCATGTGTGTGTTTAATCCAGTGTATGCATGTGTGTGTTTAATCCAGTGTTTGCATGTGTGTGTTTAATCCAGTGTATGCATGTGTGTGTTTAATCCAGTGTATGCATGTGTGTGTTTTAATCCAGTGTATGCATGTGTGTGTTTAATCCAGTGTTTGCATGTGTGTGTTTAATCCAGTGTATGCATGTGTGTGTTTAATCCAGTGTATGCACGTGTGTGTTTAATCCAGTGTATGCATGTGTGTGTTTAATCCAGTGTTTGCATGTGTGTGTTTAATCCAGTGTATGCATGTGTGTGTTTAATCCAGTGTATGCATGTGTGTGTTTAATCCAGTGTAGGCATGTGTATGTTTAATCCAGTGTATGCATGTGTGTGTTTAATCCAGTGTATGCATGTGTGTGGGTTTAATCCAGTGTATGCATGTGTGGGTTTAATCCAGTGTATGCATGTGTGTGTTTAATCCAGTGTATGCACATGTGTGTTTAATCCAGTGTATGCATGTGTGTGTTTAATCCAGTGTTTGCATGTGTGTGTTTAATCCAGTGTATGCATGTGTGGGTTTAATCCAGTGTATGCATGTGTGTGTTTAATCCAGTGTATGCATGTGTGTGTTTAATCCAGTGTATGCACATGTGTGTTTAATCCAGTGTATGCATGTGTGTGTTTAATCCAGTGTTTGCATGTGTGTGTTTAATCCAGTGTATGCATGTGTGTGTGTTTAATCCAGTGTATGCATGTGTGTGTATCTGGATTAGTGTCTCCAGTGTGTTGCTCGGGGGAAGGTAATATGTCAATGAGCTTCTTTACCACTTTCTCTTTGCAGAGATGGTTTGAAACAGTCCAACAGAGTGAGGGAGAGAGAGACGGGAGAGGGAGGGGGAAAAAGAGGGAGAGACTGGGGGAGAGAGAGAGACAGAGAGGACGGTGAGCCAATGAATAAAGCAATCTTGCATTTTCTGCTTTGAGCGCATGCATCTCGCTAAGACATGCCTGCCTCCTCTCCCTCTCATGTCTTTGTCACTTTGATCTTTCATTCTTTGTTGCATTTCTTTGCTTTCCTCCATTTAGGTTTACCTCCCCTCTTCCCTCTCTTCCTGTGACTCCCAGTGTCCTTCCCTCTAGGTCCTATGTTGATCCTGTGCAAGCTCACTCTCCCGCTCTTTCTCTGTGCGTCTCTCTCTCCCCCTAAATTCCCTCGTCTTAGTTTCTGACCCACTGGACCCCCCTTCTCTTTATCCCATGCATAGAAACACATGCACATGCAAACGCACACGCAAACGCATGCACACACACACCACACAGGCATACTAACACAGACACGTTTAGAGACGCACCACACAGCGAGAGGGACTTCACCATGGGGAACTCTGTCAAATCTCACTTCTCCAAGAAGGTAAGGTTTTGTGTACTGTGTTCTGGCTGTGGACCACCTGAACCCCTGACTGTCTGTGGTGCATGTCACACTATGTGTCCTTAACTTGACTGCAGGCTAATGGACCACACTGGACCTTTTTGACCCTGGGATTGTGTCACGGGAGGTTGGTGGCACCTTTATTGGGGAGGATGGGCTCGTGGTAATGGCTGGAGCGGAATCAGTGGAATGGTATCCTGGTTTCCATGTGTTTGATGCCATTCCATTTGCTCCGTTCCGGCCATTATTATGAGCCTTCTCCCCTCAGCAGACTCTACTGGATTGTTTACAGTAGTGTTGGACTGTGAGAGACTCGGTTTTAGAGCACACTGCTGTATTGACTGTGAGAGACTCGGTTTTAGAGCACACTGCTGTATTGACTGAAAGAAACTCGGTTTTAGAGCACACTGCTGTATTGACTGAAAGAAACTCGGTTTTAGAGCACACTGCTGTATTGACTGGGAGAGACTCGGTTTTAGAGCACACTGCTGTATTGACTGGGAGAGACTCGGTTTTAGAGCACACTGCTGTATTGACTGTGAGAGACTCGGTTTTAGAGCACACTGCTGTATTGACTGGGAGAGACTCGGTTTTAGAGCACACTGCTGTATTGACTGGGAGAGACTCGGTTTTAGAGCACACTGCTGTATTGACTGTGGGGCATCTCAGTCAGTCAGACTTCTGGTCTGAGGAGCAGTGCTCCCGCTCTTACAGGCTAGTTGTGAATATTAGAGGAGACAGGACAACCTAGTATGTCATGCTGTTGTCTCATCCACCCCACTGAACCACAGTAACTAAAATAGCCCGCTGACCAGCCTAGAATACCGACTGTGATGCTTGAAATCATTTGTGGACTGGATGACGACAATACCACACTACCACGCACTAGGGCTGTATTGTGTCTGCTTTTCCATATTTCTTTTTCATAGATATATACCAAATATATAACTGTTTTTCCCTACTGAATGTCAGTTGTGCTGGAGTGTCTGTGTTGGAGTCCTCAGCGTAGCCAATGAGGCTCAACCGTCACTCAACCGCAGTCGACAGTGTCTAGTTGTGTCCTGGAACCCGCTAGCTGGGATGAGTGGTGTCAATGAGCAGGTTCATGTCAAGATCGACCACACGAGTCAAAGGACTTAGCCCCAAACCAGCGCCACCACTTCACCCCTTTAGAGGGGATACAGTGGAGCGGACAGACCAACAGGTGGCGCCATCCTGTTTAACCCTGCCTGCAGGAGCACCATGCACCGTAACCTGATTTTAACAGAAACCTTGTTGACACAGGTTGTTTTTGCAACCGGCTGATGTTCATTGTTCCATACGTGGACTACAAACTGGATTTGACTGAGCGGCATGTATCTGTAAAATGGATATATTGGACTTAGTTGTACAGTATCTGCCAGCGCTACATGCTTAGTCTGTGTACAACAATGACAGCCACAGTTCTTTAGCTATCTCGTACAAAGATAACTGCACAATAAAGACATGATTTCATGTTCAGTGGGAGCGCTGGTTCACCATGCATCAGAGATTTAAATCCCCTTCGGCAGCTGTACATCCTTGAGCGTGTACAGTACAATATGACAAGCAACAGTTGAAGCCATCTGGTAAATAGGGAAGTTACTTCTTGACTGCTTCTCACATTCCAATATTGTTCTAGCTGCCTTTTCAACGTCATCATTTTTAACATACGTCTCCGCATTAGTAGTGATTTTGGTGACACGCTGGACCTTCAGAAAATCTGCACTGCTTCGTGCATCACTCGCTCAGATTACCCAGTGGACAGTGTGATGGGGTGCACTGTAGCAGGGCAGGAGCTGGCGCTAGAAATCCCACAGCAACAGATGGAGTATGAAGGTCACCCAAAATATCCCACCAAGCTAATTAAAATCCCACCAAGGGAGGGAAGGAAGGATAGTGGGGCAGGGGTAGAGAGAGAGCTGTCTCGCTGCTGAGAAAGGCTTTTTTGGGGGAAAACGAACAATGGAGGGAAATAGAAGCATGTCCTTCTTAAGCTGCCAGCTCAGTGTTCCTTGTATAGTGACCCTTTTGTCATAAGCCTGTCAGCGTTCCGGTCTCTGAACACAGCTCAGCTCTGTCCACTGATGCCACTTTTCTGTTTGTCTGTCATTCGACTGCAGAAAGGTTGGCCCTTATTTGCCTTGTTGCAGATTAATATTTGTAAAGGTTTCAATGGTGGCTGATGTTCCCCTCTTTAATTAACCTGAGGCTCTGTCTGTAATTGGGGCTGTGCATTGTGTGGCCTGCTGCTGCCCCGTGGTCCACAGACTAATTGGTCATTATAATGTAATGGCTGGATGGATTTGATTCCTTCCATCATTGGACAATGGCTAATTGGAACGAGCACAAATAAGCCATCCATCGCTTTCATATGCAAGTGGCTTTCCTGTCATGAACTAAACCCTGTATTTAAAGGTTAAATGGAGATTAGACAAAATGATGTATTGACAACCCTACATTTTTAACCAGTAATGAGTGTGACCATTTTTGGGGTACCTGTCACATGGAACACTGTACCACTACTAAACTGTGCCTGTCAAAAGCAATGGCTTGCAGATATTTGTTTGCGTCTTCCTGCGTGTTCTCCCGTGGATTGGTCTGATTGTCTTAGTTAGCTGTTGTGTCTCTTTGATTGTATAAATCTGGCAGTGTGCTGAGTCAAATAAGTGTCCCCAGCTGCATAGAGAGCATCTTTAGGATGGATGGATGGATGGGTGGCATTCAGTGCCCCGTTCACTGAACCCAGCCCCTGACTGTGTTCCTTTCACATGACTGACACCCTGACCAGCCCCATTACCATCCTGACCTCTGACCTCACAGGGACTAGCAGACCTCAGCCTCTCTACCTCCACCTCCACCCACCCACCCTCATGCCAGCTAGCCTCTTGTTGCAGTCTGACTCCATGTTGTCCATCCACAAGCTGAGTCACAGTCTCTGTCCCTGTCTCTGCCCCTGCGCCTCTATCTCCTGGCCCCACACCCTGGATGTCTGTGGCCCCAGGACCAGAAGAAGAACTACAGAGCAGTGCAGTCCTGTGAGGAGGGGACTGGGGGGGCCTATCTTGAGCCACTAGTGGCTCTGGCTCAGAACGGAGGCAACATGCACAACGTACTGGGGCCTGCCTGCATCTTTCTACGCAAGGGCTTCGCTGAGAGCCGGCAGGCTGTACGTAAGTCCAGACACAGACACATGCCCATGATGCATGCAGAGACACATTTACAGTATGGAGCTGCACCTGATAAAACAGTGTTCACAAAAGCTTCCGCACAATCATACAGACATTCTGTCTTTGTCTGCTTCTTTTTCACCCACGTTGACCAATACACTCCTTATGGACTCAAAGAAGAAGGTAATGGACTCCAAATATTTGCAGTAACCTACAAATAGAATGCCTGCCAGGTGGTGTGAAGATAAGTGTATGCGTATGCGACTGTGTGTGGGGGTGTGTGTGTGATGGCACTCATTGCCATTTGTGTCACGCTGATAGATTGTAAGTCCTTGTGGTACACCCAGTATTACCCTGACAGAATGCCACCCTGAGTACTAAAGTCTGCGTGGAGCAGCGGCAGATGTCTTCAGCTGTCTCACTCTCGCTGTGATCAGTGGCAAGGCCTTGTCGTTAAGGGAAGATGTGCACTGACCTCTCCTTGGTAGACTGGCACCGTTCATAGCCTGCCCTGACGATGTGCTCTGTTCTGGGGATGCAGGGGTGGAGGCGGGGTCGAGCTTCTTCAAAGGCTAGACTTTAAACTTGAGAGAGAACAAAAAAGGAACTCCTTCAGTCCTTGTTCCCCCACGACTCACCACCAACCTTCAAAGGTGGCAGGTACCTCTCACCTAAGTAGATGGGCTACTCAGACAAGCGTCAGACAAATTCTCTAGACTAAGTTGCATTTGGGTAGCCTGACAACTCACACTAAATTCTTCCCCTGTTTTTTGGTTCGCTACATACTTTAGTCTGAGGCTGCTAACATTGAAGTAATTTGTCATGACAAAGGGCATGAGGGGCGGTGTACAAAACAAAGACATCAACGATTGGATCGTCTCTTACTAATCAGAGTATCAAAGCCAATGAAGCTTTGCACTACGTGTGTCCTGGCCGAATACATTGGTTTCTGAACCAATCAGACGGCTCCAAATGTGTTCACATTCGGTGAAGGGTTGGGGAGCTACTCAGATCCAGACTTATTGTGGAGAAGAGTAACGTCAGTGGGCGTGGCATGGCATTTGGCCGGAGCAAGGAGTCTGGGTAGCCAGGCAAGCGTTTGGGTTCATCATTACATGATTTATCACAAGAAAGGGGTTGCACACATGACAAAGGTACTCTATGATATATTATACTGAACCAAAATATAAACGCAACATGTAAAGTGCTGGTCCCGTGTTTCATGAGCTGAAATAAAAGACACCAGACATGTTCCATATGCACAAAAAGCGTATTTCTCTCAAATTTGGTGCACAAATTTGTTTACATCCCTGTTAGTGAGCATTTCTCCTTTACCAAGACAATCCATATCCCTGACAAGTGTGGCATATCAAAAAGCTGATTAAACCGCATTATCATTACATATATGCATCTTGTGCTGGGGACAATAAAAGGCCACTCTAAAATGTTCAGTTTTGTCCCTCAACACAATGCCACAGATGGCTCAAGTCTTGAGGGAGTATGCAATTGGCATGCTGACTGCAGGAATGTCCACCAGAGCTGTTGCCAGAGAATTTAATGTTAATTTCTCTACCATAAGCCGCCTCCAAAGTCGTTTCAGAGAATTTGGCTGTACGTCCAACTGGCCTCACAATCGCAGACCACGTGTAACCACGCCACCCCAGGACCTCCACATCCAGTTTCATAAACTGCGGGATCGTCTGAGACCAGCCACCCGGACAGCTGATGAAACTGAGGAGTATTTCTGTCTGTAATAAAGCCCTTTTGTGGGGAAAACAAATTCTGATTGACTGGGCCTGGCTCTTCGGTGGGTCTATGCCCTCCCAGGCCCACCCATGGCTGCACCCCTGCCCATTCATATGAAATCCACAGACTAAGGCCTAATTCATTTATTTCAATTGACTGATTTCCTTATATGAACTGTAGCTCAGTAAAATCGTTGAAATTGTCGCATGTTGCGTTTATATTTTTGTTCATTATACTATTGTTGAATTGATAATATCTGACAAGCGTTTTGTAGCGTCATGAGTCAATACCTGAAGAATGTCACTTGCTGGATCCTGACCCTGTCTTGTAATTCTTTACAGGATAGAGAGCTGAGGCCGGAGGAAATGGATGGTAAGAATCCTTATACAGGAGCATACAGTTTAAATGACAAAGAGCCTTCATATTGCATGGTATTGCATGGTATTGCATAGTCCAGATTGGGCTGTAGCAGTCCTCACTGGTTTAGATGCAGACCAACAAAGGGTCTGACCTTGGTAAACTTTCATTGTCATGTTGTGTGCCTTTAAGTGCCTTTCCATGAACTTTTCTGCCCAAAATCATCATTGACCCTGCGGACTGTTCCAAGCTTACACAAGCTTACCTCTCACTCTCATGTTCATTATACCACTACACTCATTGTAGTAGTAACGATAAACTAACAATGATTTTGATAATGTGGTTGAAAAACCCATTTCCCCATGTGTGTCTCTGTCTCGCAGAGTTGCGTGAGGCTTTTAAAGAGTTTGACAAAGACCATGATGGCTTCATCGGCTGTAAAGACCTGGGCAACTGCATGAGGACCATGGGCTACATGCCTACTGAGATGGAGCTGATTGAACTGAGCCAGCAGATCAATATGAACTGTGAGTAACTGTGTGTGTGTGTGTGTGTTTAATAAGATAGGGAGAATGGTCCAGTGTTCCTTTGTTCTATGATATTTCCATTCCCTCTCTCTCTTTCTCTCTCTCTGTCTCTCTCTCTCTCTCTCCCTCTCTCTGTCTTTCTCTCTGTCTTTCTCTCTCTCTCGTTCTCTCTGTCTTTGTCTCTCTGTCTTTCTCTCTCGGTCTTTCTCTCTCTCTCTCTCTCCCTCTAGCACTTTCCTTTTTAACTCTATTACCCCTCTCTCTCTCTGTCTTTCTCGCTCTCTCTCTGTCTCTCTCTCTCTCTCTGTCTCTCTCTCTCTCTCTGTCTCTCTCTAGCCTTTTCCAACTCTCTTTTATTGTTTCCTCTCTCTATCTCTTCTCCATCCCCTAACACACACTCGAAGACTTGCACTCAGGCCTCTGAACATTCAAGGTCCAGTACCTCTGACGTACATCCTTTTAACAATTATCCCTGAAAGGAACATAAAATCACATCCGTCCAATAAATACTCTGTGGGCTTTGGGAACATTGATGGCTGAATATGACGCTGTAGATGTGACAAATAGCATAAGTCTTGCCAGCTTTGTCTTTCTGTCCTCTTTCAAGGTTGCATGTTTCTGTCATTGTGCAAATGTCCCTGTAGATGTATTCTGTAGAAATGAATGTTTCCTCTATCCTCTATCTCACACAGTGGGAGGACATGTTGACTTTGAGGACTTTGTGGAGCTGATGGGGCCAAAACTTCTGGCTGAAACAGCAGATATGATCGGGGTCAAGGAGCTGAGGGACGCTTTTAAAGAGGTGAGAATAAGGGATGGAGAGAAAGGGGGGTGGTATGGAATGAGAAAAGAATAAGAGAGAGAGAGAGTGATGGAAGTAGAGTGAGAGGGAAAGGAAGATAATGAAAATAGGAAGATAATGAAAATAGAAATTAGATAATAGAGAAAGAAAGAACCAAATCCAAAGGCGATGAAAGAAAGCTAGAAAGATTTAAGCTAAAGGAAAGTTGATTCAATGAGGAGAAGCACTACTTACAAGGGGAACTCAATAGTCATTTGGGAGAGATGACGGTGTTTGGAAAGGGCAGAATACAATATTGCATGATTAACTAGTTCACTATTAATTACTCGTTCAGTTTGACACCAACGGTGATGGCAAGATCAGCACATCAGAACTCAGAGAAGCAATGAAAAAACTTCTTGGTCAACAGGTAAGAAAAGCAGTCTTTCTGTTTGTGTGTCCTTTCACTCAACTTGTCCACCTATCTGTCTGATCCTGTCACTGTAGCCTACATCGGAGTAGTGTTATTTCTCGGTTCTTTCCCTGTTCTGCTAGGTTGGTCACAGGGACCTAGAAGACATCCTGCGGGACATTGACCTGAATGGAGATGGTCACGTAGACTTTGAAGGTGAGCTGTCCAAGTGGGTTCTACGATGCCTCCTTATAGGACGTTATTTGACCGGTATTATCGTCGTTGTTATTTTGTTGTATGAAACATCCCAGGGGGCACGAACTGGTTGAATCAACGTTGTGTCCACATCATTTCAACAAAAGTCAAACCTGGATTTGAAAAAGTCATCAATGTTAAGGAATTCCTTGGAATGTTTGTCTCTTTTTCACCCAACTTTTAACCTAAATCCAATGACATGGTTCAAATTGTTGTTGAGTTCACGTTGGTTGAAAACTCTATCAAATGTAAATCCAAACTAGACGTTGAACTGACGTCTGTGCCCAGTGGGATTAAATTGCAGCACCTGACAAATCCCTCTCCACTGTTCATATCCAACCAGCCCCTTTGGGATTGCTGATATTGCTCAAAGTGAGCTACCTCATAATAACAAGTCTCCACAAGATTTTCTAGCTTGCTTTATTGAACATAAAGCAAGCTAGAAATCTAGTGGAGACTAATCCCTTCGGACACTCTCACATACTCAAATACAAACACAGTGCACAAACACTCTCTGTCTCTCTACCGCTCACACACACTCTCTCAATCCCACACACACTCTCTCTCCAGCTTCACACTCACATTATCTCTCTCACACACATACAAGCACATTCACATGCGTAGACACGCTGCCTCAGTGCCAATCCTCACACACACACAGTTTGAGTCAGGATACTCCAGCGTCATGCTGAGAGTGAGGCGGGAGGATGAAGGGCTGTCTGTCAGATTATCTCCACACCAAGGGATTATGTCACCTCATAGATGACCAAGAGAACAAGGAAAGCATTTTCTCTCTCTCAAGACAGGCGGGAGAAAAATAGCAATGTGCGGCTATTCTTCCTAGAGTCATTACCCACTAAATCCATCCAGGTTTAGGATCCCCAGTGCTCATTTAGAAATAGAATTGTTGCTATGAAAATACACCTTTATTTTTATTGGCTGATAGCAGCGCGTACAGTTCTTCAGAGCGCCATGCTCTTCAGCCCCTACACTTGATCTAAATCATGTTCATTCTCTATCTCTGTTGTTTTATTCATCTTTCTCCACACCCCTCAGAGTTTGTACGTATGATGTCTCGCTGAGTGACAGGTTAAGCACCTGCAGGTCACGTTTCTGACGGGCCCCTTTTCCTGGTAAGAGAGGAAGAGAAGGAGAAGAGATGCCGGAGTCCTAACCAACGGACCACTTACCTCTGACTTCTGTACAACAGAAGGGGAAGACGACATATCAACAACCGCCCTGCTACTGCCACATCCGAAGACGAGCACAGAAGCTGACGGAACAACGTCAGCGACCATGATGCTGTATGCTGCTGACTTTAAGAGCAAAACAGAACAACAGCCAGCCTCCCACAATTTTACACTGTACATTTCCGATATTAGAGAAAACATATCTAGGTGTTTACAGGGGCTAAAGAGCAATGTGATGTTTGAGCTACTTACAATCATTACCATGGTTGGTTAAGGCTGTGGGAAAGTAAAGGAGACACATTGACATTTTTAGCATTTTCTCATGCTAGCGTCTCCCATAACTAACCTAAAGCACTATATTCCCCTCTGGGGCTTTGTACTCCTCAGCTAAACTTTTTAATGGCAATATTATTTCAATGTACCTACTGTCAAAATATGTATTGTTCATGTGTGCTTACGTGTATGTTTGTGTGTACCTCAATTCTCCCATATTGTACAATTCCATATGTCTTAAGCTACTGTAGAGTTAGTTTCAATCCCAAGGCATATGCTAGCCAACTGTCTCTGTCTTGAAATACATCTCATGTATTAGCGCTGATGCACTTCTTCAGGTTTTATTATTATCAAACACATAGAGTTACATTATACAAGCTTTGAACATAGACGGGCAACTGCTTTGATAAAGGAAAGAGCATTTTCATGAAAACCGAAGACTGGGGAATGGGGTAGCAATCATAATTCAACTGTTTACGTCTGGCCAACCCAATACCCCAAAATGTGCACATTGTTTTGCATGAATACTGAGATTGCAAGCTCCACTTTTGATTTAACCAGACACACTGTCACGCTGTCACTCCATACAAATCAACAATGTGCACCACAGACAAACATACACACTGTAATTTATTGTGGTGATCGACATAACATTGAAACCTGTGTCTCTATGTGTGTGAGATCAGTGTGTATCTCTGTACTGATGAGAGTGTGTTTGTGTTTGAGTGTAGAACTTGTGAGTTTTTGTGTGTCTCCCTTATGCAGTCTTATTTGTGACTTGAATTTGTCTTGTGCGATTCTATGCATGCCAAATACTAAAACAATGTGTAGCATAGTAGTTGAGAATAAAGAGCTTTATTGCAATTATACACTTTGTGTGTGTATGTGTGTGTGTGTGTGTGTGTGTGTGTGTGTGTGTGTGTGTGTGTGTGTGTGTGTGTGTGTGTGTGTGTGACCTTGTCTTTCTGCATTCAGAGCAGAGAGCAATCAGACTGAACCTGAGCTAGTTGGATTTACACTGAGTGTACAAAACATTATGAACACCTGCTCTTTCCATGACATAGACTCAAGATTTTCAAGCCTTGAGACAATTGAGACATGGATTGTTTATGTGTGCCATTCAGAGGGTGAATGGGCAAGACAAAAGATTTAAGTACCTGTGAACGATGTTCCACTGGATATCTTAAGGTGAATGCACCAATTTGTAAGTCGCTCTGGATAAGAGCGTCTGCTAAATGACTTAAATGTAAATGTATGGTAGTAGATGCCAGGCGCGCCGGTTTGTGCGCCTGGCACCTACTACCCAAAGGACATCCAGCCACCACCCAAAGGACATCCAGCCAACTTAACAGAACTGTGGGAAGCATTGGAGTCAACATGGGCCAGTATCCCTGTGGAACGATTTCGACACCTTGTAGAATCCATGCCCCGACGAATTGAGGCTGTATTTTGACGTCCGGATGAAAAGTGTGCCCAAAGTAAACTGCCTGCTACTCAGGCTAAGAAGCCAGGATATGCATATTACATTTACATTTTAGTCATTTAGCAGACGCTCTTATCCAGAGCGACTTACAGTAGTGAATGCATACATTTCATACAATTTCATACATTTTTTTTTTTTTTTTTTTTCTGTGCTGGCACCCCGTGGGAATCGAACCCACAACCCTGGTGTTGCAAACACCATGCTCTACCAACTGAGCTACAGGGAAGGCATATAATTGGTAGATTTGGATAGAAAACACTAAAGTTTCTAAAACTGTTAAAGTAATGTCTGCGAGTATAACAGAACTGAAATGGCAGGTGAAACCCCGAGGACAAACCATAAAAAAAAAATTAAATTCAGCATACCACTGATTTCAATGCCTGGCACTTTTATAATAGGGCGAAATTGTCCCAGATTGCAGTTCCTAGGGCTTCCACTAGATGTCAACAGTCTTTAGAAAGAGTTTCAGGCTGGTTTTTGTAAAAAATTAGGGAGAAGTTGTAGTTTTTCTAGTGGCTCCCATTTTGGCTGTAGTGTTTCGAAGTGCATGGCCGAGAGAGCACGTTCTTCGGTAAAGACAATAACAATAACAATTCTCCGTCTTGAATTGTATTGTTTATTTGCGTATTAGGGTACCTAAGGATTGATTATAAATGTTGATGGACTTGTTTGGATAAGTTTATTGGTAACGTTTGGGATTCATTTTGTATGCATTTTGAAGGAAGGAAACTGAGTGGATTATTGACTGAAGCGCGCCAGCTAAACTGAGTTTTTATGGATATAAAGAAGGAATTTAACGAACAAAAGGATCATTTGGAATGTAACTGGGACATTTGAGTGCCAACAGAAGAAGATCTTCAAAGGTAAGGCATATATTATATCGCTATTTCTGACTTTCGTGTCACAACTCCCTGGTTGAATATGATTTGTTATGCATTTGTGTGCTGGACGCTGTCCTCAGATAATCGCATGGTTTGCTTTCGCCGTAAAGCCTTTTTGAAACCTGACACCTTGGCTGGATTAACAAGTTAAGCTGTATTTTGATATATTGCACTTGTGATTTCATGAAAGTTTAATATTTATAGTAATTTAATTTGAATTTCGCGCTCTGCAATTTCACCGGCTGTTGGCCCGGTGGGACGCTAATGTCCCATCTATCCCAAAGAAGTTTTAAGACAGAGTAATAACAGAGAAAATGATAGAGAAAATGCAGGAGCGGTATCACCGAAAAAAGACACTCACAAAAGGTTCCCTTTAAACACACATACCACACATATGGTTAGGCCTACTCACAGTTCATGTTGATCTGCTGGCTCATCTCCATGAGCTCTAGCTTAGGCATCACAGGAGGTTGGTGGCACCTTAATTGGGAAGGACGGGCTCGTGATAATGACTGGAGTGGAATCAGTGAAATGGTATCAATTACATCCAACACATGGTTTCCAGGTGTTTGATGCCATTCCATTTGTTCCTTTCCGTCCACTATTATCAGCCGTTCTCCCCTCAGCAGCCTCCTGTGGTAGGCATGTAGCCAATGGTTCTCATACAGTCAGTTGCCCAGGTGTTTTCAGAGATGAAGCCTCACGCAACTCTGAGGGAGAGTCACAGAATCAAAATATAACCACAATCAAACACCTGTCACATACAAAAATAATATAATTGATGACAAAATATTTAGAGAACTGAAACAAACAATTAGCTTGAACAGAAACAAACAGTTAGCTTGAATTTGAACTGTTTTCTCAATCGGCTGGTAGAACATGTTTTGACAGTGGATTTAAAAGTAGATTTAAAAGGGAAAAAAACGTCACTAGAACTTGATTAGTCAACCCTCCCAGCCCTCATGCATCAATAATTTGTATTCTTTTGGGTAGCGGCAGTTTGGACTTGTGGCACTCGCTCGGAGGGCTGTAAGAAAACTCAAAATCAGGATAAAAGGCAAGAACTCAGTTGGTGGGGGATGAATATTGCACCAATCTTCTTAGTAGAGACCTTGAAGAGAAAGAATATGGAAATTAACAGTTCAAAAGGTTAAAAAAAACTAGACTTTGGAAAAACTGTGCTCAACCAGGCATTTGATATGTCCGTAAATGTCACGTCCTGACCATAGAGAGCTCGTATTTTTCTATGGTAGAGTAGGTCAGGGCGTGACTGGGGGGTTTTGTCTAGTTTAAATTTTCTATGTTGTTTTGGTTATAGTTTATTTTTTCTATGTTGGGATTTTTGTATGATCCCCAATTAGAGGCAGCTGGTCATCGTTTAAGTAGTTGTTTTTCCCACCTGTGTTTGTGGGAGATTATTTTGAGTTAGTGCATGTTGCACCTCTGTCGTCACGGTTTGTGTTTTGTTTATAGTTTATTGTTTGTTTTGCTAAGTTTCACATTAAAATAAAAGATGTGGAACGATACGCACTATGCGCCTTGGTCTCCTTCCTACGACGAACGTGACAGAATCTCCCACCACCAAAGGACCAAGCAGCGTGCCCACGAATGGACATGGGAGGACATCCTGGACGGCAAAGGATCCTGGACATGGGAGGATATTCAGGCCGGATGGGATCGCCTCCCATGGGAACAGGTGGAAGCAGCGAGGTAGGAACGGCGATGAGATCGGGAGTCACGGCAACGACGGAAACCCGAGAGGCAGCTCCAAAAAATTATTTTTGGGGGGGTACACGGGGAGATTGGCGGAGTCAGGGTTTAGACCTGAGCCAACTGCCCGTGCCTACCGTGGGGAGCGTGTGACCAGTCAGGCACCGTGTTATGCGATGATGCGCACTGTATTTCCAGTGCGTATTCATAGCCCGGTGCACACTGTGCTGCGCCCCGCACTTGCCGGGCTAAAGTAAGCGTTCAGCCAGGGCGGGTTGTGCCAGCTCTATATTCCAGACCTCCAGTGCGCCTCCAGTATATCCTGCACCGGTTCTACGCACCAGGTCTCCAGTGCGCCTCCACAGCCCAGTACGTCCTGTGCCTCCTCCTCGCACTCGCCCTGAAGTGCGTGTCACCAGTCTGGTGCCACCTGTCCCGGCTCCACGCACTAGGCCTCCAGTGCGCCTGCCCAGTCCGGTGCGTCCTGTGCCTGCTCTCCGCACTTGCCCTGAGGTGCGTGTTACCAGTCTGGCTCCACCTGTGCCAGCCCCACGCATCAGGCCTCCAGTGCGCCTTCCCATTCCAGAGCTTCCGGCGACAGTTCCCAGTCCGGAGCTTCCGGCGACAGTTCCCAGTCAACCTCCTGAGACGGCCCGCAGTCCGGAACCTCCTGAGACGGCCTGCAGTCCGGAGCCTCCTGAGACAGTCCGGAGTCTACAACGACGGTCCGCAGTTTGGAGTCTGCAGCGACGGTCCGCAGTCCGGAGTCTCCAGCGACGGTCCGCAGTCCGGAGTCTCCAGCGACGGTCCGCAGTCCGGAGCCTCCAGCGACGGTCGGCAGTCTAGAGCCTCCAGCGACACTGGCGGGTTCGCAGGATGAGAGGGTTCATCGTCCTGCACCAGAGCTGCCTCCTATGTTGGCGGATCCGCAGGATGTGAGGGTTCTTCATCCCGCACCAGAACCGCCTCCGATGTGGGAGGATCCGCGGGATGAGAAGGTTCTTCGTCCTGCACCTGAGCCGCCACCAACACTAGACACCCCCCCAACCCTCCCTTTTGGTTTCAGGTTTGCGGCCAGAGTCCGCACCTTTGGGGGGGGGGGGGGTACTGTCACGTCCTGACCATAGAGAGCTCGTATTTTTCTATGGCAGAGTAGGTCAGGGCGTGACTGGGGGGTTTTGTCTAGTTTAAATTTTCTATGTTTTGGTTCTAGTTTCTTTTTTCTATTTTGGGATTTTTGTATGATCCCCAATTAGAGGCAGTTGGTCATCGTTGTCTCTAATTGGGGATCAAATTTAAGTAGTTGTTTTTCCCACCTGTGTTTGTGGGAGATTATTTTGAGTTAGTGCATGTTGCACCTCTGTCGTCACGGTTTGTGTTTTGTTTATTGTTTGTTTTGCTAAGTTTCACATTAAAATAAAAGATGTGGAACGATACGCACGCTGCACCTTGGTCTCCTTCCTACGATGAACGTGACAGTAAAAGGTAGGCTACTATGGACTAAGAATATGGTAAATAAATGTTTTATTAAAAATACTTATTTTGGTTAAACATTTTATTGAATTGTTGGCAACACACTATATTATGCAATATAAATTGGTTAAACTACATTCGCCTTGGTGTCAATTTATCAATATTCAGACTACGGATTGTCTATAAAATAATGCTTATAATAGTTAAAAAAAAACTGCACTTTGTCACATTTTATGTCAAAATGTAGTCTAAACATGATGGAAGAACATGGATCATTTGAAATTTAAGTACATTGAACTATATACACCACCCGAATATGCCTTAATTTCAATGTAATTGAATATTTATGTTTGGACACCAAAAAATTCCATAATTTGTTCAAATTTGACATCAGTCCTCATTTAACAATCCTTAACCTCTATGGGCTAGGTGGGACGCCCACCTACTCAACAGCCAGTGTAATCCCGTGGCGCGATATTCAAATACCTTAGAAATGCTATTACTTCAATTTCTCAAACATATGACTATTTTACACCATTTTAAAGACAAGACTCTCGTTAATCTAACCACACTGTCCGATTTCAAAAAGGCTTTACAACGAAAGCAAAACATTAGATTATGTCAGCAGAGTACCCAGCCAGAAATAATCAGACACCCATTTTTCAAGCTAGCATATAATGTCACATAAACCTAAACCACAGCTAAATGCAGCACTAACCTTTGATGATCTTCATCAGATGACAATCCTAGGACATTATGTTATACAATACATGCATGTTTTGTTCAATCAAGTTCATATTTATATAAAAAAACAGCTTTTTACATTAGCATGTGATGTTCAGAACTAGCATACCCACCGCAAACTTCCGGTGAATTTACTAAATTACTCATGATAAACGTTCACAAAATATATAACATTTATTGTAATAATTATAGATACCGAACTCCTTTATGCAATCGCGGTGTCAGATTTTAAAATAGCTTTTCGGCGAAAGCACATTTTGCAATATTCTGAGTACATAGCCCGGCCATCACGGCTAGCTATTTTGACACCCACCAAGTTTGGGACAACCTAAATTCAGAATTACTATTCGAAAAATTGGATTACCTTTGCTGTTCTTCGTCAGAATGCACTCCCAGGACTTCTACTTCAACAACAAATGCTGTTTTGGTTCCAAATAATCCATAGTTATATTCAAATAGCTCCGTTTTGTTTGTGCGTTCAGGTCACTATCCGAAGGGTGACGTGCGAGCGCATTTCGTGACAAAAAATGTCAAAATATTCCATTACCGTACTTAGAAGCATGTCAAAAGCTGTTTAAAATCAATTTTTATGCTATTTTTCTCGTAAAATAGTGATAATATTCCAACCGGGCAACGTTGTATTCATTCAAAGGCTGAAAGAAAAAAATTGAGAATTCTCATGAACGCGCATCTCCAGTGTCACTGTCCCCAGGCTGACCACTCACAAATTCTCCTGCTGTTCTTCGCCCAGAGACAGCAGACACCCCATTCCACTTTCTGGCGGCTTTAGAGAGCCAATGGAAGCCTTAGAAAATGTCACGTTACAGCACAGATGCTGTATTTTCGATAGAGATGCAACAGAAGGACAACAAATTGTCAGACAGGGCACTTCCTGTATGGAATCTTCTCAGGTTTTGGCCTGAGAATATGAGTTCTGTTATACTCACAGACACCATTCAACCAGTTTTAGAAACTTTAGAGAGTTTTCTATCCAAATCTACTAATTATATGCATATTCTAGTTTCTGGGCAGGAGTAGTAACCAGATTAAATCGGGTACGTTTTTTATCTGGCCGTGCAAATACTGCCCCCTAGCCCCAACAAGTTTTAAGAGGCATTAAAAGAAGATAAATAGAACCCATCAAACGCATTTGGTGTGTCATACCCACGTACCGCTAGCAGCATTTTAGGCAAAGATTTACATACTAGCTGTCTAGTGTTTTATAAATGTGCAATAAGCATAAAACACAAGTATATAAGGAATTGACAACTCATTCTCATTCTGAGAAATATGGTAGGCCGCTTGATTTCTGTAACGTGTACACTGGGAGTCGGGAAGCAAGTTCATGGAGTGTATTTAATAAATAAATGAACATAGAACAGAACAAGAAACACGGGTAGTGTACAGACATGAACACTGGAACAATAACACCCGAGGAAAGAACCAAGGGGAGTGACAGATATAGAGGAGGTAATCAAGAAAGTGATGGAGTCCAGGTGAGTGTCATGAGGCACAGGTACGCGTAACGATGGTGGTAGATGTGTGTAATGAATACAAAGAATAAGGATACAAAAGAAGAATACAAATTATTGATGCAGGAGGGCTGGGAGGGTTGACTAATCAAGTTCTAGTGATGTTTTTTTCCTTTTATAGACAACTGGCGACAATGAGCGCCAGAGAGAAGGAGCGGGAGTAGACGTGACAATTTGAATATCTGAACAAAGTGGACAGGCTGACATGCTTTTCAAACAATTGGAAACAGACAATGGTGTGTTCATAACAATTCAACTGTTCAACCTTGTTAACTAGCAAATAGATACAAGTTGGCAAACTTGAAATACAAAGATTCGCTGGTCGATCACTAGCACTATAGTAATTTAGCCAATCCAACTGGACTCAGGGGTAGACGTAACATAGTAGACATAATATAGTCAATTTAAATCCGGGACACTCCAATTAGTATGATACAGTGCCTTAAAAAAGTATTTACACCCCTTGACTACATTTTGTTGTGATAAAGCCTGAATTCAAAATTGATAAAATATTTTTTTTCACACCTATCTAGACACAATAACCCATAATGACTAAGTGAAAACATGTCTTTAGAAATGTTAGCAAATTTATTGAAAATGAAATAAAGAAATTTCTCATTTACATAAATATTCACACCCCTGAGTAAATACGTTAGAATCACCTTCGGCAGTGATTACAGCTGTAAGTCTTTTTGGGTAAGTCTCTAAGAGCTTTCCACATCTGGATTGCACAATATTTGCCAATGATTATTTTCAAATTCTTCAAGCTCTGTCAAATTGGTTGTTGATCATTGCTAGACAAATATTTTCAAGTCTTGCCATCGATTTTCAAGCAGATTTAAGTCAAAACTGTAACTGGGTCACTCAGGAATATTCAATGTCTTATTGCTAAGCAACTCCAGTGTAGATTTGGCCTTGTGGTTTAGGTTATTGTCCTGCTAAAAGGTGAATTAATCTACCAATGCTTGGTGGAAAACAGACTGAAACAGGGTTTCCACTAGGATTTTGCCTGTGCTTAGCTCCATTCCTTTCTTTTTTTATCCTGAAACCCCCCACAGTCCTTAATGATTACAAGCATACCCTTAACATAATGCAGCCACCCCTATGCTTAAAATATGGAGAGTGGTACTCAGTAATGTGTTCTATTGGATTTGCCCCCAACATAACACTTTATGTTCAGGACAAAAAGTGAATTGCTTTGCCACATTTTTGGCCGAATTACTTGTTGCAAACAGGATGCATGTTTTGAAATATTTGTCTTCTCTGGAGGCTTCATTCTTTTCACTCTGTCAATTAGGTTAGTATTGTGGATTAACTACAATGTTAGTTAAGTACGCCTGTATCTATGTAGTGACTGGGTGTATTGATACACCGTCCAAAGTCTACAGTAACTTTTTACCCATCTACCATTCAGTGGCGTGTACTCATGGATGCCAAGGGAAGCCAGGCTTCCCAAAGAATTGACCAAGAAAAAAGCCAATCAGCGTTGAGCTAAACTGAGTGACCTCAACTCTGAATGGTCCTGCTCACCAAAAAAAGTGTCAAGGGAAGCCAGTTTGGATTTGGCTTAACACCAACCACATCACATCAAAAGCAGAATGTCATTACAGAAAAACTGGGTCAGCGTGGTTACACGTGGTCTGTGGTTGTGCGTCTGATTGGAAGTACAGTGGCTTGCGAAAGTTTTCACCCCCTTGGCATTTTTCCTATTTTGTGGTCTTACAACCTGGAATTAATATCGATTTTTTTTTTGGGGGGGGGGGGGGGGTGTATCATTTGATTTACACAACATGCCTACCACTTTGAAGATAAAGAAATACGACAAAAAAACTGAACTTGAGCGTGCATAACTATTCCCCCCCCTTTCGTTTTTGTCTTAAATAACCTTCTGTCTCATATAACCATACCAAAAGTAACATATGATACTAATTTGAAGGTGTCAGATTTCCGTTTACTATGTTACGTCTAGTTTATGAGACCAGGCTGCCAAGGCAGGGGTCTCTTGGGTTCAGATAAGATGCAGGCTCAAAGAGGTGTAGTTGGGAGGGGGGAATATGGTAATAGTGAACTTTTACAACCTGTTTAAGAAACTACCGTTGATGGCCCTTGGGAATGTAGAAGGTCAAGATAAGAGATAGGTAATGATTTTAATACTCATAGTACGCTCTGGGGAGGGTTACGGACTCCTGAGTGGCGCAGCAGTCTAAGGCACTGCATCTCAGTGCTAGCTGCGTTACTACAGATCCTGGTTCGATACCGTACTGTCTTGTAGTCGGCCGCGACCAAGAGACCCATGAGGCGATGCACAATTGGCCCAGCATCGTCCGGGTTGGCCCGGCTGGGATGTCTTCTCCCGTCATGCTCTAGCAACTCCTATGTGGCGGGCCGGGCGCATGCATGCTGACACGGTTGCCAGGTGTACAGTATTTCCTTCGTCACATTGGTGCGGCTGGCTTCCGGCCTAAGCGTGCATTGTGTCAAGGAGCAATGCGGCTTTGCGGGGTTGTGTTTCGGAGGACGCAAGTCTCTCAACCTTCCCCTCTCCCGAGTCCGTACAGGAGTTGCAGCAATGGGACAAGACTGTAACTACCAATTTGGATATGACGAAATTGGGGAGAAAAAGGTGGTTTAAATAAAAGGTACTCCTAGAGTGCTGGGAACATGAACAAAATCGGAATACAAGCTTTGGGTGGATAGGCAATGGCATGGCCAGACAGATGGGGTTGTTTGGGAGGGAGTTTAGCCCCTCAGTGGTTCTTCCTGCTATCCCACCTTGGTTTCTCCCTCAGCCAGTGATAGAGCTGGGGTTGCTTGAGAGGATAAGAGATGTTGAGGAAGGATTAGATTCAGTTGTAAGTGAACATTTAAGAACACAATACTATGCTTTCTTGAATATATTCACATATGGATCTAAGGACCCTAAAACAGGGAGGACAGGTGCAGCTTTTAGTGTTCCTGAGTTTAAGGTGGCAGTGACAAAAGGAGAAATGGATCATTTATCTGTTTACACAATGGAGTTGTTGGCCATACTATTGGCTACAGAGTGGGTGGAGGAGGTGAGGCCAGACAGAGTAGTCATCGGCTCTGACTCCTGTGCAGCACTGATGAGCTTCCATTCATTTGTCTCAGAGCAGACAGAATGTATTGTATGAGGTTTTGCGGTAATTGTATAGGGTGAAATAGATGGTGGTATTTGTGATGTTCATCTAGGTACCAGCTCATGTGGGAGTAGAGGGGACGGAGGAGGTGGATGTTATCGCCACGCAGGCTCTTAAACATCCTAATGTTGAGATGGAATTGTCACTCAGTAAAGCAGAAGCCAAGGGGTTAATAAGAACAGTGGTTTAAAACAAATGGCAAGAGTTGTGGAACAAGGAGAGAAAGGGAGGACACCCGCATAAGATCCAGGAAAAGGTGGGGGCAGGGAGGTCCTCAGGCCGAGAGAGCAGGGAGGAAAGTGTAGTCACAAGGCTGAGACATACAAGGCTCAATAGTACATTGAAATTGGTGGGGAAACATCTGACTGGGAGGTGTGATCATTGTCAGGAGGAGATGGAGAAAGTGGAACATGTTTTATTTCAGTGCCAGAAATATGTGAGGGAAAGGGAGTGATTGTTATTAGAATTGACAGGTAATGGGACTGAAGAGCCAGGATTAAGTGATTTTCAGGGGATGTATTTAATGATGTATTTTGTTTCCTTAGGGAGATGAGAATATTGGATAGAATTTAGACCTTCTCTGTATCTGGTCCACACTCCAGTCCAGTTAGTGGCGGTAATGCACCTTAAAGTTGGTTGCCAACCGCCAAATAAGACCAGAAGAAGAACTCGCAGACAGTAGTAACCTGGAAGGAGATGGGAATGTATGGAAGGGAGTTTAGCCCAACGGTAGCTATTCCTGTAAATCCACCATGGCTACTCCCACCTCCAGTAGTAGATCTAGAAGTATTGGAGAGACTACAGAAAGATAGGGAGGGTGTTTGATAAGTCTTGATGTTGTGTATCAGGATTTTGTGGCCATATACACAGATGGTTCAAAAGATCCAAGGACAGGATGTACTTGGTCAGCATTTGTAGTGCAGGAATGTGGGGTCAAAGTCAGGAAACAGATATTACAGATAATCTGGCTGTATCTACGGTGGAGATGATGGCCATACTGTTGGCCTTGCAGTGGGTGGAGGAATTTAAGCCAGATGAAACCAAAATTGAACTCTTTGGCCTGAATGCCAAGCGTCACGTCTGGAGGAAACCTGGCTCCATCCCTATGGTGAAGCATGGTGGTGGCAGCATCATGCTGTGGGGATGTTTTTCAGCGGCAGGGACTGGGAGACTAGTCAGAATTGAAGGAAAGATGAACGGAGCAAAGTACAGAGAGATCCTTGATGAAAACCTGCTCCAGATCACTCAAGACCTCCGACTGGGACGAAAGTTCACCATCCAACAGGACAATAACCCTAAGCACAAGTCATGGGGTCTAAATTCTTTCTGAATGCACTGTACATGACAGCTTTCTGACCATTAGTGACTCACCACCCTAGCCTGTACTGAGCTCAAAGCCAGTCTTATGGGAATTTGTGGAACACACTCGTTGTTTTTAGATTTATGAGAAAGGCGGTTTTGTTAGTGTCTCATTTAATAGTTTCTTTGCTCTGTCCACAGTGAGAACAAACCAAAGAATGGAGGCATATGTGTGTTCAATCACAACTGCAATTGACATCATCCTGGCCAATGACGGCTGCTTTTCTATGGTATGTAAATCCTAGTGTGTCACTGTGAGCATTGTGTGTATGTGAGGCCGTCTCTGTGGTGTATGTGTGCAAGTGCGGAACGTGTGGGGCGTTTGGTTGGCAGATGTGTAACCCATTATTTGCAAAGATGTTAAATTGATCAAGATTGCCACTCAGTCTTCACGTCCTCTCTCAGGTTGGCCAGATACATGGTGGCCTGTCTGGGGTTGTCCAGAGAGCCATGGTGAAATTCAGCCCCCACATTTGGTTTGAGATATCTGAAGTCAGACTGACACCTTGTGGCCAAAAGGTAATACTGCAGCTGCTTGTTGAGAAACAACTGCATGCTTTCCTTCCACGTCTCATACTCAGACTGTTGCCTAAGGGCATTAAAAAGCAGTGGTGGAAAAAGTACCCAATTGTCATGCTTGAGTAAAAGTAAAGATACCTTAATAGAAAATGACTCAAGTAAAAGCGAGTCACCCAGTAAAATACTACTTGAGTAAAGTCTAAAAGTATTTGGTTTTAAATGTACTTAAGTATCAAAAGTAAATTTCAATTGCTAAAATATACTTTAGTATCAAAAGTAAAAGTATAAATTCCTTATATTAAGCAAAACAGATGGCAAGATTTTTTTATTTAACTCCAACAAACTATTTGTGTTTGAGTCCACCAGATCAGAAGAAGCAGGGATGTTATTTTGTTAATCTTGGGGATGAGGGTAACCTAATCCCACTGACAGGATTGCTAGCAAGGCGGGAAATTCAAAACATCAAAAATCTAATAATTTCAATTTCTCAAACAATCAACTATTTTACACCATTTAAAAGATAAACATGTCCTTAATCGAACCACATTGTCCGATTTTCAAAGAGGCTTTACGGCGAAAGCATAAAGTTAGATTATGTTAGGAGAGTACATAGCCAAAAAAGTACACACATCCATTTTCAATTCAAGGACAGGCGTCACCAAAAGCAGAAAAGACAGCTAAAATTATGCACTAACCTTTAACAATCTTCATCAGATGACACTCCTAGGACATTATGTTAGACAATACATGCATTTTTGTTCTATCAAGTTCATATTTATATCCAAAAACAGCATTTTACATCGGCGCGTGTCGTTGAGAAAATGTGTCTCCCCCAAAACTGCCAGTGAATTTACAAAAAAAATACTAATTATAAAACGTGGTTAAAGTATTAAACTGTTATTCAAAGAATAACGGTTGCATTCTGAATGCAACCACATTGACAGATTTCAAAATAACTTTACTTTGCAATAATCTGAGTACTCTGGTCAGAAAAATACACTAGGCTATACAGCTAGCCGCTATGTTGGAATCATCTAAAACCATCAATAACATTAGCAATATTCCCTTACCTTTAATAATCTTCATCAGAAGGCACTTCCAGGAATCTCAGGTCCACAACAAATGTGTTTTTTTCGATGAAGTTCATAATTTATGTCCAAATAACTCCATGCTGTTCGGTGTTGTTAGCACGTTCGGTAGGCTACTCAAAATGGGAGGGAAAAGTCACGACGAAAAGTCAAAAAAAAAATCTATTTACGTTCGTTCAAACATGTCAAACGTTGTTTAGCATCAATCTTTTGGTCCATTTTTAACGTGAAACATCAGTAATATTTCAACCTGACCTCTCCTGTGTCTAGAAACAAGTTTTGAAAAATGTCTCGCCTCACATGAACGAGCATGTGTGCGCAATAATGAAGTGACGACCTCCCAGGGACGTCAACTTCCCTTCCTTCTCATTCGGTCTCTGTTCATCATAGACGCTTCAAACAACTTTATAAAGATCGTTGACATCTAGTGGAAGCCATAGGAAGTGCAAAATGAATCCTTTGTCACTGTGTGTTTTATTACCAATGACTTGAAAATGGTACAGCCACAAAATTTTCCTTTCCTGCTTGTATTTGTTCTCAGGTTTTTGCCTGCCATATGAGTTCTGTTATACTTAGAGACACCATTCAAACAGTTTTAGAAACTTCAGAGTGTTTTCTATCCAAATCTACTAATAATAAGCATATTCTATTTTCTGGGCCGGAGTAGTAACCTGTTTAAATTGGGTACGTTTTTCATCCGGCTCGTGAAAATACTGCCCCCTAGCCCCTAGAGGATAAGTGTGTGAATTGGACCATTTTCCTGTCCTGCTAAGCATTCAAAATGTAACAAGTACTTTTGGGTGTCAGGGAAAATGTATGGAGTAAGAAGTACATTATTTTGTTTAGGAATGTAGTGGAGTAAAAGTTGTCAAAAAGGAAAATAGTAAACTTTACACCACTGTAAAAAGCAACAAATCAATTATGGCACAATCTTCTAACGTGGTGCAAACAGTTATTATTAGCATGTTATTCACTTAAAGTTATTTATTTTATTTTTCAGGTTGAGCAACCATGTTGCAGACAACTCAACACCCCGTCCTCATCTTCCCAGAGGTTTAGTATGGAAACTTTTCTGATGGATTGAGATTGAGTGAAGGCTGTACTATAAATGAAATGAAATCAATTAGAATTAGTCACATGTGCCGAATACAAACGAATTCACCTTACAGTGAAATGCTTACTTACAACCTTTAATCAACAATGCAGTTTTAAGAAAAAAATAGATACATAAAAAAAAACTGTAACAAATAATTAAAGAGCAGCAGTAAAATAACAGTAGTGAGTACAGGGGGTACCGGTACAATGTGAGGGGCACCGGTTAGTCAAGGTTATTGAGGTAGTATGTACATGTAGGTAGCGGAAAAGTGACTGTGCATAGATAATAAACAGAGAGTAGCAGCAGTGTAAAGGGGGGGGGGGGGGGTAAATGCAAATAGTCTGGGTAGCCATTTGATTAGCTGTTCAGGAGTCTTATGGCTTGTGGGTAGAAGCTGTTAAGAAGCCTTATGGACCTAGACTTGGCGCACCGGTACAGCTTGCCGTGCAGTAGCAGAGGACAGTCCATGACTAGGGTGGCTGGAATCTTTAACAATGTTTATGGCTTTGCTCTGACACTGCCTGGAATAGAGGTCCTGGATGGCAGGAAGCTTGGCCCCAGTTATGTACTGGGCCATACGCACTACCCTCTGTAGTGCCTTGCAGTCAGAGGCCGAGCAGTTGCCATACCAGGCAGTGATGCAACCAGTCAGGATGCTCTTGATGGTGCAGCTGTAAAACCTTTTGAGGATCTGAGGACCCATGCCAAATCTTTTCAGTCTCCTGAGGGGGAATACGCTTTGTCGTGCCCTCTTCACGACTGTCTTGGTGTGTTTGGACCATGATAGTTTGTTGATGTGGACACCAATGAACTTGAAGCTCTCAACCTGCTCCACTGCAGCCCCGTCGATGAGAGTGGGGGCTTGCTCGGTCCTCTTTTTCCTGTAGTCCACAATCATCTCCTTTGTCTTGATCACGTTGAGGGAGAGGTTGTTGTCCTGGCACCACACAGTCAGGTCTCTGACCTCCCTATAGGCTGTCTCATCATTGTCGGTGATCAGGCCTACCACTATTGTGTCATCGGCAAACGTAATGATGGTTTTGGAGTCATGCCTGGCCATGCAGTCATGTGTCAACAAGGAGTACAGGGGGGGGGGGGGGGCTAAGCACGCACCCCTGAGGGGGCCACTGTGTTGTGGATCAGCGTAGCGGATGTGTTGTTACCTACCCTTACCACCTGGGGGTGGCCCGTCATGAAGTCCAGGATCCAGTTGCAAAGGGAGGTGTTAAGTCCCAGGGTCCTTAGCTTAGTGATGAGCTTTGAGAGTAGTATGGTGTTGAACGCTGAGCTGTAGTCAATGAATAGCATTCTCACATAGGTGTTCCTTTTGTCCAGGTGGGAAAGGGAAGTGTGGAGGGCAATAGAGATTGCATCATCTGTAGATCTGTTGGGGCGGTATGCAAATTGAAGTGAGTCTAGGATTTCTGGGATACTGGTGTTGATGTGAGCTATGACCAGCCTTTCAAAGCACTTCATGGCTACAGACTTGAGTGCTACGGGTCGGTAGTCATTTTGGCAGGTTTCCTTAGTGCTCTTGGGAACAGGGACTATGGTGGTCTGCTTGAAACATGTTGGTATTACAGACTTTTTCTCTCTATACGAATTGTATTTCATATACCTTTGACTATTGGATGTTCTTATAGGTACTTTAGTATTGCCAGTGTAACAGTATAGCTTCCGTCCCTCTCCTCGCTCCTACCTGGGCTCGAACCAGGAACACATCGACAACAGCCACCCTCGAAGCAGCGTTACCCATGTAGAGCAAGGGAAACAACTACTCCAAGTCTCAGAGCGAGTGATGTTTGAAACGCTATTAGCGCGCACCCGCTAACTAGCTAGCCATTTCATATCGGTTACACCAGCCTAATCTTGGGAGTTGACAGGCTTGAAGTCATAAACAGCGCAATGCATTGCGAAGAGCTGCTGGCAAAACACATGAAAGTGCTGTTTTGAATGAATGCTTACTAGCCTGCTGGTGCCTACCATTGCTCAGTCAGACTGCTCTATCAAATCATAGACTTAATTATAACATAATAACACACAGAAACACGAGCCTTAGGTCATTAATATGGTAGAATCCGTAAACTATCACATTTATTCTTTCAGTGAAATACGGAACCATTCCATATTTTGTCTAACGGGTGGCATCCATAAGTCTAAATATTCCTGTTACATTGCACAACCTTCAATGTTATGTCATAATTACGTAAAATTCTGGCAAATTAGTTCGCAACGAGCCAGGTGGCCCAAACTGTTGCATATACCCTGACTCTGCGTGCAATGAACGGAAGAGAAGTGACACAATTTCACCTGGTTAATATTGCCTTCTAACCTGGATTTCTTTTAGCTAAATATGCAGGTTTAAAAAGATATACTTCTGTGTATTGATTTTAAGAAAGGCATTGATGTTTATGGTTAGGTACATTCGTGCAACGATTGTGCTTTTTTCGCAAATGCGCTTTTGTTAAATCATCCCCCGTTTGGCGAAGTTGGCTGTCTTTGTTAGGAAGAAATAGTATTCACACAGTTCGCAATGAGCCAGGCGGCCCAAACTGCTGCTTATACCCTGACTCTGTTGCAGAGGTGACACATTTTCCCTAGTTAAAAGAAATTCATGTTAGCAGGCAATATTAACTAAATATGCATGTTTAAAAATATATACTTGTGTATTGATTTTAAGAAAGACATTGATGTTTATGGTTAGGTGCAAGTTGGAGCAACGACCGTCCTTTTTCGCGAATGCGCACCGCATCGATTATATGCAATGCAGGACAGGCTAGATAAACTAGTAATATCATCAAACATGTGTAGTTAACTAGTGATTATGATTGATTGATTGATTGTTTTTATAAGATAAGTTTAATGCTAGCTAGCAACTTACCTTGGCTTCTTACTGCATTCGCGTAACAGGCAGGCTCCTCGTGGAGTGCAATGTAAAACAGGTGGTTAGAGCGTTGGACTAGTTAACCGTAAGGTTGCAAGATTGAATCCCCAAGCTGACAAGGTAAAATTCTGTCGTTCTGCCCCTGAACAAGGCAGTTAACCCACTGTTCCTAGGCCGTCATTGAAAATAATAAAGTGTTCTTAACTGACTTGCCTAGTTAAAAAATATTTATAAAATAAAAATATATACATTTTTTTTAAATCGGCAAATCGGTGGCCAAAAATACCGATTACCGATTGTTATGAAAACTTGACATCGGCCCTAATTAATCGGCCATTCCGATTAATCGGCCGACCTCTAATGTACGTACAGTCACTGTTGGGACAATGTCATCGATGCACTTATTGACTTATTGATGAATCCCAGAACATGCAGTGCCTTGCAAAAGTATTCATCCCTACAAAAAAAATTATACAAAATAAATAACGGAAAAGTGGTCCGTGCATATGTATTCACCCCCTTTGCTATGAAGCCCCTAAATAAGATCCGATGCAACCAATTACATTCAGAAGTTATATAATTAGTTAGATTGCATACAGGTGGACTTTATTTAAGTGTCACATGATCTCAGTGTATATATACACCTGTTTTGAAAGGCCCCAGAGTCTGCAATACCACTAACTTGTGGAGAAGTACAGATCAGCATTGGGTTATAAAAAAATATCCTAAATGTTGAACATCCCACGGAGCACTATTAAATCCATTATTAAAAATGTAAAGATTATGGCAACACAACAAACCTGCCAAGACAGGGCTGCCCACCAAAACTCACGGACCAGGCAAGGAGGGCATTAAACAGACAGGCAACAAAGATAACCCTGATGGAGCTGCAAAGTTCCATAGCGGAGATTGGAGCATCTGTCGATAGGACCACTTTAAGCCGTACACTCCACAGAGCTGGGCTTTACAGAAGAGTGGCCAGAAAAAAGCCATTGCTTAAAGAAAAAAATAAGCAAACACGTTTTGGTGTTCGCCAAAAGGCATGTGGGATACTCCCCAAACATATGGAAGAAGATACTCTGGTCAGATGAGACTAAAATGTAGCTTTTTGGCCATCAAGGAAAATGCTGTGTCTGGCGCAAACCCAACACCTGGGGGGGGGGGGGGGGGGGGGGATAGTTATGCACGCTCAAGTTCAGTTTTTTTGTCTTATTTTTTGTTTGTTTAAAAAAAAGTATTTTGCATCTTTAAAGTGGTAGGCGTGTTGTGTAAATCAAATGATACAACCCCCCCCAAAAAAATCTATTTTCATCCCAGGTTGTAAGGTAGCAAAATAGGAAAAATGCCAAGGGGGTGAATACTTTCGCAAGCCACTGTATTCCAGTCTGTGCTAGCAAAACTGTCCTATAGCTTAGCATCCGCTTAATCTGATCACTTTTTTATTGACCAAGTCACTGGCGCTCCCTGCTTTAGTTTTTGCTTGTAAGCAGAAATCAGGAGGCTAGAATAATGGTCAGATTTGTAAAATGGAGGGCGAGGGAGAGCTTTGTACGTGCCTCTGATTGTGGAGTAAAGGTGGTCTAGAGTTTCTTTTTCCCCTGTGGTTGCAAATTTAACATGCTGATAGAAATGAGAAAACATATTTAAATTTCCCTACATTAAAGTCCCTGACCACTAGGAGCGCCACCTCTGGAATAGCGTCTTCCTGTTTGCTTATGGCCGTATACAGCTCATTGAGTGCGGTCTTAGTGCCAGCATCGGTTTGTGGTGGTAAATTTATTTATTTTATTTTATTTCACCTTTATTTAACCAGGTAGGCAAGTTGAGAACAAGTTCTCATTTACAATTGCGACCTGGCCAAGATAAAGCAAAGCAGTTCGACAACAGACAACAACACAGAGTTACACATGGAATAAAACAACATACAATCAATGAATGATGCAGTAGAAAAAAAAAATAAGACTATATACAATGTGAGCAAATGATGTGAGATAAGGGAGGTAAATGCAAAAAATGCCATGGTGGCAAAGTAAATAAAGTATAGCAAGAAAAACACTGGAATGGTAGATTTGTAGTTTGAAGAAAGTTCAAAGTTAAAATATAAATAATATGGTGCAAAGGAGCAAAATAAATAAAATAAATAAATACAGTAGGGGAAGAGGTAGTAGTTTGGGCTAAATTATAGATGGGCTATGTACAGGTGCAGTGATCTGTGAGCTGCTCTGACAGCTGGTGCTTAAAGCTAGTGAGGGATATAAGTGTTTCCAGTTTCATAGATTTTTGTAGTTCGTTCCAGTCATTGGCAGCAGAGAACTGGAAGGAGAGACGACCAAAGGAGGAGTTGGCTTTAGGGGTGACCAGAGAGATATACCTGCTGGACCGCAGCAGGTGGGTGGGTGCTGCTATGGTGACCAGTGAGCGGAGATAAGGAGGGACTTTACCTAGCAGGGTCTTGTAGATGACCTGGAGCCAATGTGTTTGGCGACGATTATGAAGCGAAGGCCAGCCAACGAGAGCGTACAGGTCGCAGTGGTGGGTAGTATATGGGGCTTTGGTGACAAAACGGATGGCACTGTGATAGACTGCATCCAGCTTGTTGAGTAGGGTATTGGAGGCTATTTTGTAAATGACATCGCCAAAGTCGAGGATTGGTAGGATGGTCAGTTTTACGAGGGTATGTTTGGCAGTATGAGTGAAGGATGCTTTGTTGCGAAATAGGAAGCCAATTCTAGATTTCACTTTGGATTGGAGATGATTGATGTGAGTCTGGAAGGAGAGTTTACAGTCTAACCAGACACCTAGGTATTTGTAGTTGTCCACAAATTCTAAGTTAGAACCGTCCAGAGAAGTTATGCTGGACGGGCGGGCAGGTGCAGGCAGCGATCGGTTGAAGAGCATGCATTTAGTTTTACTTGTGTTTAGGAGCAATTGGAGACCACGGAAGGAGAGTTGAATGGCATTAAAGCTCGTCTGGAGGGTTGTTAACACAGTGTCCAAAGAAGGGCCAGAAGTATACAGAATGGTGTCGTCTGCGTAGAGGTGGATCAGAGATTCACCAGCAGCAAGAGCGACATCATTTATGTATACAGAGAAAAGAGTTGGCCCAAGAATTGAACCCTGTGGTACCCCCATAGAGACTGCCAGAGGTCCAGACAGTAGGCCCTCCGATTTGACACACTGAACTCTGTCAGAGAAGTAGTTGGTGAACCAGGCGACGCAATCGTTTGAGAAACCAAGGCTACTGAGTCTGCCAATGAGGATGTGGTGATTAACAGAGTCAAAAGCTTTGGCCAGGTCAATGAATACGGCTGCACAGTAATGTTTCTTATCGATGGCGGTTACGATGTCGTTTAGGACCTTGAGCGTGGCTGAGGTGCACCCATGACCAGCTCTGAAACCAGATTGCATAGCGGAGAGGGTGCGGTGAGATTCGAAATAGTCGGTAATCTGTTTGTTGACTTGGCTTTCGAAGACCTTAGAAAGGCAGGGTAGGATGGATATAGGTCTGTAGCAATTTGGGTCAAGAGTGTCACCTCCTTTGAAGAGGGGGATGACAGCAGCTGCTTTCCAATCTATGGGAATCTCAGACGACACGAAAGAGAGGTTGAACAGGCTAGTAATAGGGGTTGCAATAATTTCGGCAGATAATTTTAGAAAGAAAGGGTCCAGATTGTCAAGCCCAGCTGATTTGTAGGGGTCCAGATTTTGCAGCTCTTTCAGAACATCAGCTGAATGGATTTGGGAGAAGGAGAAATGGGGGAGGCTTGGGCGAGTAGCTGTGGGGGGTGCAGTGCTGTTGAATGCAGTAGGGGTGGTTAGGTGGAAAGCATGGCCAGCCGTAGAAAAATGCTTATTGAAATTCTCAATTATAGTGGGCTTATCGGTGGTGACAGAGTTTCCTATCCTCAGTGCAGTGGGCAGTTGGGAGGAGGTGTTCTTATTCTCCATGGACTTTACAATGTCCCAGAACTTTTTAGAGTTGGAGTTGCACGAAGCAAATAGACAGCTACGAAGAATATAGATGAGAACCCTCTTGGTAAATAGTGTGGTCTACAGCTTGTCATGAGATACTCTACCTCAGGCAAGCAAAACCTTGAGACGTCCTTATATTTCATGCACCAGCTGTTGTTTACAAATATAGACCGCCACCCCTTGTCTTACCAGAGGTTGCTGTTCTATCCTGCTGAAAAAGTGTAAAACCCGCCAGCTGTATGTTATTAATGTCATCGTTCAGCCACGACTTGGTGAAACATAAGATATTACAGTTTTTAAATATCCCGTTGGTAGGATATACGTGCTTGTAGTTCGTCTATTTTATTATACAGTGATTGTACGTTGGCTAATAGGATCGATGATATGGGCAGATTACACACTCGCCGTCAGATTCTTACAAGGCACCCAGACCTACGTCCCCAATATCTCAGTCTCTAGTCTCTTTCTCCTGCGAATGACGGGGATGAGGGCCTTGTCGAGTGTCTGGAGTAAGTCCTTCGTCCCACTCGTTAAAGAAAAAATTATCTCTTTCAGTACGGTGTGAGTAATTGCTGTCCTGATATCTAGAAGCTCTTTTTGGTCATTAGACACGGTGGCAGAAACATCATGTACAAAATAAGTTACAAATAACGCGAAAAAACATGCACAATTGGTTAGGGGACCGTAAAGCGGCAGCCATCTCCTCTGGCGCCATTATCCAAGACTCACGCTGTATTTAAAGATTCACACTGTTTTGGATCTGTGTGAGTGTGTAATGTCACGGCGTGACTGTTTCCCACTCAGGCACCTGCATCAACAATACCTTAGTGATGTTGAAAAAGGGCAGCTTTGAGATCGACATGTTATGCTTGACCTGCTCAGTTTTCCACCACACAACACCAAAAATGTTCAAAAAACAGTAGAACCAGATAACCTGCTTTTACACTATGATTCAACTATTAGATGTTAAATGTTTCTTTAGAATTTTTCTTTTTTTAAAAGGAATAGTTTCACTATATTAAAATGAGAGTTAAATTCACCTATCAGGGCAGGGTGGCCCCTAAAATGACAGACAAACATAAATTAATCACTAATATTTCAAGTTTTTCGGGTTTTACAATGATGGTGAACATTGTTGGGTTAAGTGGATTAAAATAATCCTAGAAGACGGAAAAACATGAAGGACAGATTTTTGGCAATGCTAATTTTTTTTTGGGGGGGGGGTGCATTTAAGCCAATCTATTCATATAAAAAATTGGATTTATGGAATGTGTCATGTGTCTTACATTAAAGGGGACTTTTAGAAAGCAATAGTGGTGCACAATTACTACTTAAAATATCAAAGGGATGCAAAAGGCACTCTATTCGTGGAACAACCCATTTATGCATATTTTGAAAACGGGAGGAAAGGTTACCAAGCAACAGCAGACCATAGATACAGATAATAGGTCTATATATGTCCCTGTCCTATACGATAGAGATCATGACATGGAAGACCGTGTTACCAAAGCCCATTATCAAAGCTCATTGAATGTGTTGTATTGATAATTAAAACATACTCTTTTGATATTGTCAACTTTTGTCTCAGCATTTGTGGCTTCCCTTGGGGGTTGTCCTAGCCTGGGTGGCAGTCTTTCTGCTCTCTTGGCAACTCCTTATGGAATTGTCATGGCAATTATATTTGGCTTGACAGTAATGTTCGGCTTGACAATAATGGCAATGGAGTTGGCCAGAGCACAAGCAGATCTGGGACCAGGCTATAGTTGCCTTTATTCAATGGATCCTGTGGGGACACACAAACATACTCACTCATTACCAGCACAGTATCAGATCTTCTGTAAATCATTAAACCACACAATTGAATGAGCCTCTAAGATGCTTGCCCAGCTGATTTAAAAATATTCTACCTGATTAATGTTTTTTGTTAAGGCTTGGCAAACATTGTTACAAGCCCTTTATGACCTGTAAACTTCACAAAACAACTAATGGTTCAATCATTAAGTTTATCTCTGCAATCCTTCACAAGGCATTATGACCAAGTGATTTGGTTCCCCACACTTCTTCTCCAGATATAATGTAGGTATAATGGTAAATCCCCCAAAATAAGAGGCAATTTATGCTTGATCTGAAAATGTGTGGTCGGAGGCGACGTATGGATGGTGTGATGCAATTACCAAATTGAGCTCTGTATCGCAGCTCCAAATGTTGTAGTATAAACACAAACTCATTTCTTTGACAACTTCCTTCACAACAGCTCTGTGCTGCTCTGCGACACGCAAGAAGAATGAACATTGTTTGTGCAATGCACCTGAAGCCCTGAAGCTTTAAGCTTGTTTCCACACAATTCATTCAGTATATTTATAAGCTACTTGTGTTATCATACAGTCTGCAATGTTTACCTGATGTAGGAATGTTGTTAATTAACACCTGTGTGTTACTGTTATACTGTCCGGAGACACCTGAAACCCCACCTCTTTAAGGAATACCTGGGATAGGATAAAGTAATCCTTCTAACCCCCCCCCCCCCCCCCCCCCCCTAAAAGATTTAGATGCACTATTGTAAAGTGGTTGTTCCACTGGATATCATAAGGTGAATGCACCAATTTGTAAGTCGCTCTGGATAAGAGCGTCTGCTAAATGACTTAAATGTAAATGTAAATGTTATAAACAGGGTTTTTTTATTACAAAAAATTAGGAAAAGACCCACACCTGCACTTTCTGTTTCATTATCAGTGGTCTACATGGTCTGGGAATGTCATGGTCAGATCAACAATTACAAATGATGAAGTTTTACTTTTGCCCAACTATAAGTGGCTCTGTGATTGTACAAGAGAAACGTAGTTATTTCAAGCTCCTCTTGTGTCTCATTGTATGTAAATTGAGCAACTGGACCGAGAGTGACAGTCACTCAGGTAGATGTATGGGTTGGAACTGAGAAGTTGAGACAGCCTTACAATGCTTGCACAGCAAAAGGTGGATTCTTTGTTCGTCATAGTTAGGGTCCAGTGGTCTGTCATAATCCCCATGCACTTCTGAGGTAACACCAGGGGCTTCCCCACTCTGCTCCCAGCAGCCCCCTTGTGTAGACAGACTGGGACACACTCTGCTTCCTTCTCCACTTAGTCCGGCGGTTCTGAAACCATACCTGATGGGAGAAGAGAAGTTTTAGTGTGCACTGCAGTTTGTATCAACAGCTGTACTGACCACTACTTAAACAACATTTTGTCTTTATCATGCAACAAAACTGTTTCCGGAACCATTTATCAGGATAAAATGAGTGTAAGTGTGAAGGACTAAATGATGTTGGGCCATGAAGCAAACCGATTTACTTGAACTGTAGCCGTCTCAATTTACAGGAAATCGGTACGTATGATTTCATATCACTAAAGTCCTCTGTTTTATGGCTTTATTGTCTCTCTTGTTGATTGGTTAAGACAGTAATGCTGTATGACTGGGAGTAAAATTGAAACTGAAAGGGATGTTAGAATATAATTTATTAATGTCTCTGTGTAAGTGTTGATGCCTTCTGGCTGTGTGTCATGTTCAGTGTGTGAGCCAGTTTAGCAGTGGAGGAAAAAGTACCCAATTTTCATTCTTGAGTAAAAGTAAAGATACCTTAATAGAAAATGATTCAAGTAAAAGTGAAAGTCACCCAGTAAAATCCTACTTGAGTAAAAAGAAAAAAGTATTTGCTTTTAAATATACTTAAGTATCAAAAGTAAAAGTAAATAATTTAAAATTCCTTATATCAAGCAAGCCAGACGGCACAATTCTTTACTGATAGCCAGGGGCACACTCCAATACTCAGACATAATTTGCAAACAAAGCATTTGTGTTTAGTGAGTCCGCCAGATCAGGTGCGGTAGGGATGACCAGGGATTTTTTCTTGAAGTCCGTGAATTAGACCATTTTCCTGTCCTGCTAAGCATTCAAAATGTAACGAGTACTTTTGGGTGTCAGGGAAAATGTATGGAGTAGAAAGTACATTATTTTCATTAGGAATGTGATCGAGTAAAAGTAAAAAAATGTCAAGTATTTTTACTTAAGTACTTTATACCACTGCAGCTTGGCTTTTTCATCTTAAGATTGGTACTTATTTTGTTGAAAGGTTTTCTCCAAGTTCAAGATTTGATTGGTCTGGTGTGTTTAACTTTGCTCTCTGTATTGCCTCTGTCTCAGATTAGAGAGAACAACACAGTAAACACATAGATACCATAGATACAGACCATAGATACAGATAATAGGTCTATATCTGTCCCTGTCCTAGACGATAGAGATCATGACATGGAAGACCGTGTTACCAAAGCCCATTATCAAAGCTCATTGAATGTGTTGTATTGATAATTAAAACATACTCTTTTGATATTGTCAACTTTTGTCTCAGCATTTGTGGCTTCCCTTGGGGGTTGTCCTAGCCTGGGTGGCAGTCTTTCTGCTCTCTTGGCAACTCCTTATGGAATTGTCATGGCAATTATATTTGGCTTGACAGTAATGTTCGGCTTGACAATAATGGCAATGGAGTTGGCCAGAGCACAAGCAGATCTGGGACCAGGCTATAGTTGCCTTTATTCAATGGATCCTGTGGGGACACACAAACATACTCACTCATTACCAGCACAGTATCAGATCTTCTGTAAATCATTAAACCACACAATTGAATGAGCCTCTAAGATGCTTGCCCAGCTGATTTAAAAATATTCTACCTGATTAATGTTTTTTGTTAAGGCTTGGCAAACATTGTTACAAGCCCTTTATGACCTGTAAACTTCACAAAACAACTAATGGTTCAATCATTAAGTTTATCTCTGCAATCCTTCACAAGGCATTATGACCAAGTGATTTGGTTTCCCACACTTCTTCTCCAGATATAATGTAGGTATAATGGTAAATCCCCCAAAATAAGAGGCAATTTATGCTTGATCTGAAAATGTGTGGTCGGAGGCGACGTATGGATGGTGTGATGCAATTACCAAATTGAGCTCTGTATCGCAGCTCCAAATGTTGTAGTATAAACACAAACTCATTTCTTTGACAACTTCCTTCACAACAGCTCTGTGCTGCAAACCCCCCCATAAACAGCTCTGTGCTGCTCTGCGACACGCAAGAAGAATGAAGATTGTTTGTGCAATGCACCTGAAGCCCTGAAGCTTTAAGCTTGTTTCCACACAATTCATTCAGTATATTTATAAGCTACTTGTGTTATCATACAGTCTGCAATGTTTACCTGATGTAGGAATGTTGTTAATTAACACCTGTGTGTTACTGTTATACTGTCCGGAGACACCTGAAACCCCACCTCTTTAAGGAATACCTGGGATAGGATAAAGTAATCCTTCTAACCCCCCCCCCCCCTAAAAGATTTAGATGCACTATTGTAAAGTGGTTGTTCCACTGGATATCATAAGGTGAATGCACCAATTTGTAAGTCGCTCTGGATAAGAGCGTCTGCTAAATGACTTAAATGTAAATGTAAATGTTATAAACAGGGTTTTTTTTATTACAAAAAATTAGGAAAAGACCCACACCTGCACTTTCTGTTTCATTATCAGTGGTCTACATGGTCTGGGAATGTCATGGTCAGATCAACAATTACAAATGATCAAGTTTTACTTTTGCCCAACTATAAGTGGCTCTGTGATTGTACAAGAGAAACGTAGTTATTTCAAGCTCCTCTTGTGTCTCATTGTATGTAAATTGAGCAACTGGACCGAGAGTGACAGTCACTCAGGTAGATGTATGGGTTGGAACTGAGAAGTTGAGACAGCCTTACAATGCTTGCACAGCAAAAGGTGGATTCTTTGTTCGTCATAGTTAGGGTCCAGTGGTCTGTCATAATCCCCATGCACTTCTGAGGTAACACCAGGGGCTTCCCCACTCTGCTCCCAGCAGCCCCCTTGTGTAGACAGACTGGGACACACTCTGCTTCCTTCTCCACTTAGTCCGGCGGTTCTGAAACCATACCTGATGGGAGAAGAGAAGTTTTAGTGTGCACTGCAGTTTGTATCAACAGCTGGACTGACCACTACTTAAACAACATTTTGTCTTTATCATGCAACAAAACTGTTTCCGGAACCATTTATCAGGATAAAATGAGTGTAAGTGTGAAGGACTAAATGATGTTGGGCCATGAAGCAAACCGATTTACTTGAACTGTAGCCGTCTCAATTTACAGGAAATCGGTACGTATGATTTCATATCACTAAAGTCCTCTGTTTTATGGCTTTATTGTCTCTCTTGTTGATTGGTTAAGACAGTAATGCTGTATGACTGGGAGTAAAATTGAAACTGAAAGGGATGTTAGAATATAATTTATTAATGTCTCTGTGTAAGTGTTGATGCCTTCTGGCTGTGTGTCATGTTCAGTGTGTGAGCCAGTTTAGCAGTGGAGGAAAAAGTACCCAATTTTCATTCTTGAGTAAAAGTAAAGATACCTTAATAGAAAATGATTCAAGTAAAAGTGAAAGTCACCCAGTAAAATCCTACTTGAGTAAAAAGAAAAAAGTATTTGCTTTTAAATATACTTAAGTATCAAAAGTAAAAGTAAATAATTAAAAATTCCTTATATCAAGCAAGCCAGACGGCACAATTCTTTACTGATAGCCAGGGGCACGCTCCAATACTCAGACATAATTTGCAAACAAAGCATTTGTGTTTAGTGAGTCCGCCAGATCAGGTGCGGTAGGGATGACCAGGGATTTTTTCTTGAAGTCCGTGAATTAGACCATTTTCCTGTCCTGCTAAGCATTCAAAATGTAACGAGTACTTTTGGGTGTCAGGGAAAATGTATGGAGTAGAAAGTACATTATTTTCATTAGGAATGTGATCGAGTAAAAGTAAAAAAATGTCAAGTATTTTTACTTAAGTACTTTATACCACTGCAGCTTGGCTTTTTCATCTTAAGATTGGTACTTATTTTGTTGAAAGGTTTTCTCCAGGTTCAAGATTTGATTGGTCTGGTGTGTTTAACTTTGCTCTCTGTATTGCCTCTGTCTCAGATTAGAGAAAACAACACAGTAAACACATCACAATGTCCCTTCACAGTTCAATTTAAATTCTGTATAACCACATTGAACATTTCAAGTTTTATGAATATCATAATGCCTTTCAGATTTCACCGCTGTTTTAATTTTAGGTATCCCTTAACTCACCTTTGTTCTTCTCTTTTCCACTGCAGCTGCCTTGAGTCCATCTAGTGTGTCCCCTGAACTCCAGGCTGTGGCCCTGAGATGTTACTTCCACCTTGGGCATGGAGATGGCAACAGGCAGGGGTAGGGTGCATGCTGACTATGCACAGTCCTGCAGTCGATGCTGGGATGGGATGGCTCCAAAGCTGGCCAATTCAGAGAGTAGGGCACCAGACCTGATGCCTCAATATCTTGTTTGACCTTTAGGGTTCAATGTTGTGCTGGTCTTGACCTGACTGATAAGGCCTGGACAGCATGTAGAGGGTGGTCTGTGCAGTAGACTGGTACATGAAGGGTCGCATGTGGTCCAGAGAAAAGTGGTCCAGACAGCCACTGGGCAACCAAACCCTGGATTGTTTGGATTCATCTTGAACCCATGTCATCTCTCAGTTGATCATAAGTTGTTGTTTCCCTTCCTTTTCAAAGGGTTGTCATTGATGTCTGTGTTGTAACTATTTTTCTTATCCAGTATCCACGTTTCCATCCACGGTTTTTATGCAAGTAAAGTCATCATATACAGTTGAAGTTGGAAGTTTACATACACTTAGGTTGGAGTCATTAAAACTCGTTTTTCAACCACTCAACAAATTCTTGTTAACTATAGTTTTGGCAAGTCGGTTAGGACATCTACTTTGTGCATGACACAAGTAATTTTTCCAACAAATGTTTACAGACAGATTATTTCACTTATAATTCAATGTATCACAATTCCAGTGGGTCAGAAGTTTACATACACTAAGTTGACTGTGCCTTTAAACAGCTTGCAAAAATTCTAGAAAATGATGTCATGGCTTTAGAAGCTTTTGATAGGCTAATTGACATAATTTGAGTCAATTGGACTTGTACCTGTGGATGTATTTCAAGGCCTACCTTCAAACTCAGTGCCTCTTTGCTTGACATCATGGGAAAATCAAAAGAAATCAGCCAAGACCTCAGAAAAAAAATTGTAGACCTCCACAAGTCTGGTTCATCCTTGGGAGCAATTTCCAAACGCCTGAAGGTACCACGTTCATCTGTACAAACAATAGTACGCAAGTATAAACACCATGGGACCATGCAGCCGTCATACCGCTCAGGAAGGAGACGCATTCTGTCTCCTACAGATGAATGTATTTTGGTGTGAAATGTGCAAATCAACCCCAGAACAACAGCAAAGGACCTTGTGAAGATGCTGGAGGAAACAGGTACAAAAGTATCTATATCCACAGTAAAACGAGTCTTATGTTGACATAACCTGAAAGGCCGCTCAGCAAGGAATAAGCCACTGCTCCAAAACCGCCATAAAATAGCCAGGCTACAGTTTGCAATTGCACATGGGGACAAAGATTGTACTTTTTGGAGAAATGTCCTCTGGTCTGGTGAAACAAAAATAGAACTGTTTGGCCATCATGACCATCGTTATGTTTGGAGGGGAAAGGGGGAAGCTTGCAAGCCGAAGAACACCATCCCAACCGTGAAGCACGGGGGGTGGCAACATCATGTTGTGGGGGTGCTTTGCTGCAGGAGGGACTGGTGCACTTCACAAAATAGATGGCATCATGAGAAAGAAAATTATGTTGCTATATTGAAGCAACATCTCAAGACATCAGTCAGGAAGTTAAAGCTTGGTCGCAAATGGGTCTTCCAAATGGACAATGACCCCAAGCATACTTCCAAAGTTGTGGAAAAATGGCTTACGGATAACAAAGTCAAGGTATTGGAGTGGCCATCACAAAGCCCTGACCTCAAGCCTATAGAACATGTGTGGGCAGAACTGAAAGTGCGTGTGCGAGCAAGGAGGCCTACAAACCTGACTCAGTTATACCAGCTCTGTCAGGAGGAATGGGCCAAAATTACCCCAACTTATTGTGGGAAGCTTGTGGAAGGCTACCCGACACGTTTGACCCAAGTTAAACAATTTAAAGGCAATGCTACCAAATACTAACTGAGTGTATGTAAACTTCTGACCCACTGGGAAGATGAAAAGCTGAAATAAATCATTCTCTACTATTATTCTGACATTTCACATTCTTAAAATAAAGTGGTGATCCTAACTGACCTAAGACAGGGAATTTTTGGTATAATTAAATGTCAGGAATTGTGAAAAACTGAGTTTAAATATATTTGGCTAAGGTGTATGTAAACTTCCGACTTCAACTGTATGTATGGCAGGACCAAATCGGGGAGAGAGGTAGGAGCAAGCCAATATAATGCTTTGTAGGTTAGCAGTAAAACCTTAATCAACCCTAGCCTTAACAAGAAGCCAGTGTAGAGAGGCTAACACTGGAGTAATATTAATTCTTTTTTGGTTCTAGTCAAGATTCTAGCAACCATGTTTAGCACTAATTTAAGTTTATTTAGTGCTTTATCCAGGTAGCAGGAAAGTAGAGCATTGCAGTAGTCTAAGCTAGAAGTGAGAAAAGCATGGATTAACTTTTCTGTATCTTTGGACAGAAATGTTCTTATTTTTGCAACGTTGCGTAGATGGAAAAAAGCTGTCATTGAAATAGTCTTGATACGTTCGTCAAAAGAGATCAGGGTCCAGAGTAACGCCAAGGTCCTTCCAGTTTTACTTGAGACGACTGTACAATCATCAAGATTAATTGTCAGATCCGGCATCACCTCTACTTTATTGCAGACATGAAATAAAACAATTAAAGTGTAAATATTGCCAAGTAATTTTGCTAAGCAAAGACAATGTGATATGGGGAAGAGTGGGTAGGTGAGGCTGTGTTGTTATGCAACTCCCCCAACCTTTAACTGAAGAGGTTGTGCTGTCTCAAAACAAAACTATAAACGCCACACTAAGAGCCAACATCACTGCTGCCTTGCTACTGTATCAGTCCAGTCCGAAGACTCCATGGGAAGAAGCAAACTTCAAGACAGACAAACCTGAAGAGGATGGGAATCGGTAGGAGCACTGGTAAGAATACAATATTAATATTATTCACATTCTGATGTATTCATCAACAGATGTCTAGACAGATATAACACGTGTACTTAAATTAATTAGAAATGTAGATAGAATTAGACATTCAAAATTTTAAATAATATTTGCCAACATTTTGCACAAAAAGTATGTAGTTAACTGATATGCATGCTTTCTAGAGAGTTAAACTGAAGATCTGTTACTGGCGCTCTGTAGCGTTGTTTTTATCAGTGGTGGAAAAAGTACCCAATTCTCATACTTGAGTAAAAGTAAATATACCTTAATAGAAAATGACTCAAGTAAAAGTGAAAGTCACCCAGTAAAATACTACTTGAGTAAAAGGTTTTAAATATACTTAAGTATAGTTAAGTATAATTTCTGAATGAGTCTATTATTATTATTATTATTTACTCCTTTTTCCTCCCCAATTTCGTGGTATCCAATTGGTAGTTAGTCTTGTCTCATCGCTGCAACTCCTGTAACGGACTTGGGAGAGCCGAAGGTCGAGAGCCATGCGTCCTCCGAAACCCAACCAAACCAGCCGCACCAATGTGTCGGAGGAAACACCGTACACCTGGTGACCGTGTCAGCGTGCACTGCGCCCTTCCCGCTACAGGAGTCACTAGAGTCACTAGTGCGCGATAGGACAAAGACATCCCTGCCGGCCAAACCCTCCCCTAACCCAGACGATGCTGGGCCAATGGTGCGCCGCCCCATGGGTCTCCCGGTCGGCTGCGACAGAGCCTGGACTCAAACCCAGAATCTCTAGTGGCACAGTGTCACGGCTGTCTGAAGAATGGGACCAAAGTGCAGCGTGTGTATCGTTCCACATTTTATTTTCACTGTGAAACTATGCAAGATATACAAAAAAACTAAAGAACAAAAAACAACAAACCGTGACGATGAGGTGCAACAATCTCCCACAAACCCAGGTGGGAAAACAACTACTTAAGTATGATCTCCAATTAGAGACAACGATGACCAGCTGCCTCTAATTGGAGATCACCCCCCCCAAAAAAAACATTGAAATACAGAAACAAGAACATGACAACATAGAAAATCAAAACTTGACACAACCCCGTCATGCCCTGACCTACTCTACCATAGAAAATAAAAGCTTCTATGATCAGGACGTGACACACAGCTAGCACTGCGCCACTCGGGAGACCCCTGAGTCTATTTATTCTAGGCCATAAAAAGGGACCTTGACCGAGAGGAGTATGTAAACTTTTTCCTGTAATTGAGTAAACAGCTGGGGTTTTCTAAATAAATATATACAACAATTAAAAACAATCAATTGTACAGATTTGATAAATGCATACTTCACAACCAGGATGTGAACAAAGCATCAAAACAACTGCGGTGAATCATTTGAACTATTTCAAAGGTCTTGAAATAACCAGGTAAAAACTAACAAAAAATGGCAACTTTAATATTAAATGGTAACCTGTGAGATTAGGTTAATAACAGGAAAAATGTCCATTGTTGTTTGTGTGTAGATTGTGCAAGTTAGGAAATTAACATAATTTCTAAATTTGCAAATGTAATAATTAGGGACCAATTATTAGCAAGTATCTACCAAATGATTTAATGAAAGCCGCTGAGAAATGCACCCAGGTAAATGATACCATACAAGCACATACAGTGGAATGTTTGTGGAGTCATAATATGCAGTACACTATATATAGAGTTTAACATCAGTTTCAGTATTGAAAACTTGCTTCCCACGTGATCTTGTTAATCATGTAGAGCAAGGTATAAGGAGGATGTTTCAGAGAAATGGCTTGCATATAATAATGACAATAATGTAGTCATTCATATGACTTTTGGACTATGGAAAAAATAGAAGGGTTTAGCACGAGACATATTGACATATAATGAAACTGAAAGATCCGTAACATGACGGTAGTGCGTACGGCCCAGTACATCACTGGCGCTAAACTGCAGTCATAAACTGTTCTCTCTACTACCGCATGGCAAGCGGTACTGGAGCGCCAAGTCTAGGACCAAAAGGCTTCTCAACAGTTTTTACCCGCAAGCCATAAGACACTTGAACAGGTAATCAAATGCCTACCCGGACTATTTGCATTGTGTGCCCCCCCAATCCCTCTTTTACACTGCTGCTACTCTCTGTTTATTATATATGCATAGTCACTTTAACTATACCTACATGTACATACTACCTCAATTAGCCCGACTAACTGGTGCCTGTATATAGCCTCGCTACTTTTATAGCCTCGCTACTGTATATAGCCTCCCTAATGTTATTTTTCACTGTCTTTTTTACAGTTTTTATTTCTTTACTTATCTATTGTTCACCTACAGTTGAAATCAGAAGTTTACATACACCTTAGCCAAATACATTTAAACTCAATTTTTTACAATTCCTGGCATTTAATCGTAGTAAAAATTCCCTGTCTTAGGTCAGTTAGGATCACAACGTTATTTGTAGATTGTGAAATGTCAGAATAATAGTAGAGCGAAGGATTTATTTCAGATTTTCTTTCTTTCATCACATTCCCAGTGGGTCAGAAGTTTACAAAGTACGATATTTGTCCCCATGTGAAATTGCAAACCATAGTCTGACATTTTAATGTCAGTCAACTTAGTGTATGTAAACTTCTGACCCACTGGAATTGGGATACAGTGAGTTTTAAGTGAAATAATCTGTCTGTAAACAATTGTTGGAAAAATGACTTGTGTCATGCACAAAGTAGATGTCCTAACCGACTTGCCAAAACTATAGTTTGTTAACAAGAATTTGTGGAGTAGTTGAAAATGAGTTTTAATGACTCCAACCTAAGTGTATGTAAACTTCTGACTTCAACTGTAATGGCTTTCTTTTACTTAAAAATTGCACAGTTGGTTAGAGCCTGTAAGTAAGCATTTTACTGTAAGGTTGTATTCGGCGCATGTGACAAATAAACTTTGATTTGATGTTCATATTGAAAGATTAACCCATATTTAGCAAATAATGAAACCATAAACGAAAGGACATTTCTGCTTGAGTGTAGTCAACACCATGATATAATAATAAAGTTCATGAATATTCTATACAACACATGAAACATGTTTAAGGTACTAAATAGATGAAATCCATAAACTTAGTCTTCCCACATGTTTTGACTTGTCAGCCATCTGCGAGAAAGTTTAAAATCTCTGTGTTATCTTTAGGTTTTAAAGGAAGGTAAACTTGCCTGGTAAATAATGTCAGCTGATTGTTAGCAAAACATTATAAAACACAATTAAACAATCTTCCTCCCTCCCCTTTAGAGATGCATCCACCCAATATATGTGGGCGTCACTGTCTGGGGCCCCTGTCCTTCCACAAAGGGGCCTTGGGGACCAATGTGTGTCTGAGTCTGGGAGGTAGACGTGTGGAGAGGGACAGAGAGACCTTCCAGAATGGTCTGACTTTCAGCAGTCGTCCAATCAGGGTCCAGGAGAAGATACATCTGCGGGTGGAATGTTGTGACCAACACTGGCATGGAGCTCTGCGGCTGGGCTTCACCATCATACCCCCCTCCTCCTCTGGGCCCCTCTTCCCTCCTGCTATGGCCATCCCTGACCTCACAACCACCTACGGGTACTGGGCATCCACCGTGCCCTCCAGCCTCATCATGCCAGGGGCAGAGCTCCGCTTCTGGGTGACCCCTCGAGGTATGCTGGTTTACGAGGGGCCAAATGGTTTGCGGTACAAGCTACTGAAGGGGGTGGATGTGACACGCCCCCTGTGGGCCATGATAGATGTCTACGGACAGACCAGAGCTGTGCTCCTATTGGGTGAGGCACATGGTGAATTTCTTGGTTGATAAAGTAGCTTGTACTTTCTTTTATTTTTAGATAGTATCACATTAACTCCGACTGATCAGTGCTTTATGTTCTTCCTTCCTTTTTCAGGATCAGAAAAGAAAGACTTACTGAAGTTGCGGATCCAGAAGTCCTGTCCTGTCCCTTGTCCTCCCTCTGTGTCTCATGGGGACAGCTGCATGTGTGTGAACAAGGGTCATCCCTGTCGCACCCCTCAGGACTACAGGCTCTCTGCTGACCCTATCACCACCACACAGATAGACCCCTCTATAGGTATGTAACTAACTGCATTATTAAAGCCAGACAGTGCCGGCTCCAGGCATAAGCGACAAACGGTCTCAGCCACTAGGGGACCCCGACCAAAATGAATATATATATATTTATATATGAACTCAAGTCGGTGACTCAACTTACTGTTGAGAATTAGAATAGTAGAATACACAAGGTGACATTTTGAAATTTGGTTGTGCATCAGCAGTTTTTCTCTTATGTCAGTCATTGACAGTCACTCAATTAGCCATGTCAGCTAACAGTTTTTAGATTGGTAAGTTAGTCTAGCCAGCTATCTAAGTTTGTAGTAACCATGGCCGAATACCATGTGCCCAATGGCCCTGATCTCCCCCATTGATTTTGTTAGTCACTCTCACTCAGATATCATTAATATGGCCTAAGTCTTGACAAAATGTCTAGAATTGCAGGAAATTAGCTGTAAAACTGCATATTTGTTCTCTCTGCCCCATGGCAAAATTATATTTGTTATAAAATTGCTAAGCTTTTCTCCACCCAATGGCAACATGTGTAGAATTATAGAAAGCTTGCTCTATAACTGCAACATTTTCTCTACTCCTCATGGCAAAATGTGTAGAATTGCAGGAAATTCATTTTAAAATGTACATTTTTCTACCCACCTTCAAGAGGGGGCCTCCCAAACAAATCTCGCTTAGGGCCCCCCAAAAGGATAGGGCATTCAGGTTGGCGAGTGTAGATATTTACAAAGTTGATACAGTTGCAGTGACGATTTTAGCATATACAGTGCATTCAAAGAGTATTCAGACCCCTTGAGTTTTTACACATTTTGTTATGTGACAGCCTTATTCTAAAATTAATTAAATAGTTTTTTCCCTCATCTATCTACACACAATACCCCATAATGACAAAGCAAAAACAGGTTTTTTGAATTTTTTGCAAATGTATTAAAAATCATAACTGAAATCACATTTTACATAAGTATTCAGACCCTTTACTCAGTACTTTGTTGAAGCACCTTTGGCAGTGATTTCAGCCTTGAGTCTTCTTGAGTATGACGCTACAAGCTTGGCACACTTGTATTTGTGGAATTTCTCCCATTCTTCTCTGCAGATCCTCTCATGCTCTGTCAGGTTCGATGGGGAGTGTCGCTGCACAGCTATTTTCAAGTCTCTCCAGAGATGTTTGATTGGGTCAAGGCTCTGGCTGGACCACTCTAGGACATTCAGAGACTTGTCCCAAAGCCACTCCTGCATTGTCTTGGCTGTGTGCTTAAGGTTGTTGTTCTGTTGGAAGGTGAACCTTTGCCCAAGTCTGAGGTCCTGAGTGCTCCGGAAAAGGTTTTCGTCAAGGATCTCTCTGTACTTTGCTCCATTCATCTTTCCCTCGATCCTGACTAGTCTCCTAGTCCCTGCCGCTTAAAAACATCCCCACAGCATGATGCTGCCACCACCATGCTTCACCGTAAGGATGGAGCCAGGTTTCCTCAAGACGTGACGCTTGGCATTCAGGCCAAAGAGTTCAATCTTGGTTTCATCAGACCAGGGAATCTTGTTTCCTTGACACCTTTTAGGTGTCTTTTGGCCAACTCCAAGCGGGCTGTCATGTGCCTTTTACTGAGGAGTGGCTTCCATCTGGAGCTCTGTCAGAGTGACCATCGGGTTCTTGGTCACCTGCCTGACCAAGGTCCTTCACTCCCGATTGCTCAGTTTGGCCGGGTGGCCAACTCTAGGAAGAGTCTTGGTGGTTCCAAACTTCTTCCATTTAAGAATGATAGAGGCCACTGTGTTCTTGAGGACTTAAATGCTGCAGACAGTTTTTGTTACCCTTCCCCAGATCTGTGCCTCGACACAATCCTGTCTCAAAGCTCTAGGGACAATTTCTTCGACGTCATGGCTTGGTTTTTTCTCTGACATGCACTGTCAACTGTGGGACCATATATAGACAGGTGTGTGCCTTTCCAGATCATGTCCAATCAATTGAATTTACCAAAGGTGGACTCCAGTCAAATCTCAAGGATTATCAATGGAAACAGGATGCACCTTAGCTCAATTTCAAGTCTCATAGCAAAGGGTCTGAATATCTAAGAAAATAAGATATGTTTTTTATTTTGTATAAATTAGCAAAAATGTTTAAAAACCTGTTTTTTCGATTTGTCATTTGGAGTATTGTGTGTAGATTGATGAGGAAACACATTAATGTAATCAATTTTAGAATAAGGTTGTGACGTAACAAAATGTGGAAAAAGTCAAGGGGTCTCAATACCTTCTGAATGCAATTTAAATCTTGTTGGGGCAAACTCAAAAAAAGAAGAAAATGTGTAGATGCCTGCCAGCAAAGCCACTAAACAAGCCTAAACAATACATTCATTGCACTATAACGGTGACAAACGGTGCCCACACACTGTTAGGGCCAACATAAAGCTGTCCCAACTCCTTTCCACTGCTACAGCTGCCTATCAGTGGAGCCTTGTCTGGCAGCGAAACAGTTCATTCAGCATCATTTACAGCCTTTTAAAAAAACCTAGCTGATATAGCTGACTTGCTTAAAAAAATGTGGTTTCTACTGACAATTGAGATGTACAAACTTTGGCATTAGGGGACGACGAGCAGATAAGAGGCAATCCGTAACTTTGATTAAGATATTAATGAGCGAGCTAGGACGGATTTAGTCAATATAACTATTTTGTTCAGCACTTTTGTAATGTACAGTGAACAGAATTCAGAACATGGGTCGTTCTTAGTGTTCTCCCTGTACACCAAGTCAGAGCTGTAGGATAAATAAAGGGTGCATATAAGCAGACAATGAAAGCTCTTACAATATTCAATGATTACATTTCTCTAAAACAGGCTATAGGCTACATGTGCACCACCAAGTCAGAACAGTAGGCTAAGTTATGAGGGGGAAAAGGGACCAAATTATTAGGGTGAGGCACATGGGCTACTAACATCTTACTACACACCATACACTTAGTATTACTTTCTTAGCTACAGTATACATATCTGACTGACATATTACATCATTTATGCAGCAGCATACAAGCCATTGCTGGACTCACATTGTTGTGCTGTGCTCACTTGAAGAGGAAGGTGGCGCAACAATCTTTTGTGGACAGATTTTGTCATCAAAGTCTAGCACTCTCTGGATTTATGGTGCTTTCAAGACAACTGGGAACTCTGGGGGTAAAAACAAGGTCATGACGTCAGTGATCTTCAGGTTGGAGCTCTAGAAAGAGGTCAGAGTTCTCGACTTGGAATTCCGAGTTGGATGACCGTTCAAAACATATTTTCCCAGTCTGAGCTAATTTTTTTTCCAGAGTTCCGAGTTGTCTTGAACTCACTGAAGTCTGAGATTTCCGAGTTTCCAGTTGTTTTGAATGCAGCAGAAGTCATAATGGATTGACAGCATGGCCAATGTTGAATGCTTATCCTTTTAAAATTGGAAAAGATACCCTTAAACCCAGACTTTGACCACACATCCACTCCACTGCACAGCAGGCTAGTGATTGCTTTGCAATTCTTGCAGTTAGCCACAGATTCCTTCCAAACCACTCATTGTTGAATTTGTGTAATGTTTATGTCGAATGGCCGATGAGCACCGATACGTTTTATCTATAATTTCTCTTCATAATTTCTCTTCAATCAAGGTTTGAAAAGGATTTTCCAGTAGATTATCGACTTGATTCATGATGACTGCTAGCTAAGATTTTGAAAGTTTGATGTTGGCATGATCAGTCCAATCAACGCTACCGTAGATATAACGGGATTTTACGAAATTTTACCTTGGCGAATGACCTTGAGCCTTCTTGGATGGGCACTTCTAATGTAACTCTATGGCTGCATTTCAAACTCATAAGACACACCCTCGTCCACTTACCCTCACCTTTTTCCCTTGGGGGAATCCCCATCACCATCTTGGACGTCGGTCCAAACGATTAGCCAAACAAGGGAAGTTCGCAAAGTAAGCCCCTCAGCCCTCATTTTTGATCGCGTTTGCGAGTGTACAATTATGTTCACGTTGGGGCCTGTCCCATAATTAAATTCGGAATGACTGTACATCCGCTAAGAAAAGTCAGCCAAAACTTAAAACCTCAACGTTAATATGGATAAGTCAACATACACGTGTAAGTAAAAACAAATGTAAAAAGGTTAGAAAATGTGCTACTAATGACAGCACAAACACGTCTCGTAAAAGTAATGATGTTTTTGTTTGGCTAGCTTTTGGAAATTGTAGAAATAAAACATTTTCCTTCTTCAGAAGTTCCAGCTAGTCAGGCTAACGGTAGTTAGCTAATTAATTTGCTATCATACAGTAGGCGTATATTAATAATTATATAGTTAATGTAAGTAAACATGCAATCATAATTGACTGTAGTGCATATTAAGCACCCACAAGCTACAGTGGCTGAAAGCACAATCATCGCACAATGAACGAGTGACGAATTTCGGGCAAGGGCGGTCCATTTTAAAAATCATTCCTTCCTCCCTCACCCCTTGCCATGCAAGTGTATACTCATCAGATGTCATGATACGTCATCAGAAGTGTCCACTTCATTTGAGGGCTGAGGGGATAGGGTGTGTCTTAAGTGTTTGAATGCAGCCTATTGCAGCACCTAAGAGGCTTGAATTTTCGAGCTCTCCCCATAGATTTGGAGGTGACGTAGTGTCAACATGAGTGACAGAACACTGAGCCAATCACAGCGCAACAAGAGAACATTACCGCTCCATATTTTCCGCTGGCTGCCTCACCACCACGTAAAGCACTGAGCGAGGCTGAAACACCTGCATATTGGAGTTGCCTTACTCAAGAAAGCAAAAAATAGACCGCTTCATTAACTTAATAATACATTTTTTTTTACATTGTTTGCAAACTGATGTGTCACGTATTAATGCCAAAATAACATGCAAAACAAAAAAATGCTAAACAGGTGCCCCACCTACCCTGAATGATGGGTCGCCACTTGTGCAGTTGTAATACAGTTTTATTTCAATGATTGGATATGGATTTCTGTTGACCTAAAGGAACTGTGGTCTATTTACAATATAGTTTTCTTGCCAGCCTCTCTTGTGTTGGTGAGCGTAAAGTTACTTGCTTTCTATTTATTCTGCACTGTAGATCGGGACTTCGCGGACGATTGTGTGGTGTGTCTATCTGCTAGAGCTTCTGTGGTCCTTCCCTGCACCCACCGCTGCCTGTGCGCTCACTGCGCCCTGCGGGTCGCGGCCGAGTTCGGAAACTGCCCGCTGTGTCGCCAGTCAATCAGATACAGCGATGAGGACAGGTGGATAAAAAGTTGACCGACCGATGGGGAAAGGAGGGAGAAAAGCAAAGATGATCAAATCAGCATTATATTAGTACATAATATTGTAAACATTTCCCTTGTTCTTCTTTTATATCAACTGTCTATTTTTCACTGTGACTTATGTTATTGTGTAGGCATGTATACTACATGTAGACATGTATACTTGCCTATTCGTCTTTGTCAATGAATACAAATGTAAATAAATGCGCCCAAAATGAAGAGTTTCTCTTTTATTTGATAACTTTAAATAAATAGGCCTAGGGAAATGACAGTCATAGACAACTATGTAGCCAACTGGAGAAAAGGGTTTCTTCTCAAAATGTAAGCATATCAATATTTCTGGTACTACAAACACAGTTTCTATACCAGGCTACAGCAGAGATCTTGTGCAACTTCGGTGTGCAATATGCAGTAGGTCATGTCAGGATGAGCCTGCAGGAAGGGTACCACATGAGGGAGGAGGATGTCTTCCCTGTAACGCACAGCGTTGAGATTGCCAGTGTTCTGCCATGGCCAGCAAAGAACCCGGATCTCAATCCCATTGAGCATGTCTGGGACCTGTTGGATTGGAGGGTGAGGGCTAGGGCCATTCCCCCCAGAAATGTCCAGGAACTTGCAGGTGCTTTGGTGGAAGAGTGGGGTAACATCTCACAGCAAGAACTGGCAAATCTGGTGCATTCCATGAGGAGAAGATGCACTGCAGTACTTAATGCAGCTGGTGGCCGCACCAGATACTGACTGTTACTTTTGATTTTGACCCTCGCTTTGTTCAGGGACACATTATTCCATTTCTGTTAGTCACATGTCTGTGGAACTTGTTCAGTTTATGTCTCAGTTGTTGAATCTTATGTTCATACAAATATTTACACGCTAAGTTTGCTGAAAATAAACGCAGTTGACAGTGAGAGGACGTTTCCGTTTTTGCTGAGTTTATTAATTTTATCCACTTACAATACTTTGGCCCATGGAAAGTTTGTCCGAGACTCACAAGGGCCGGGTGAAGCAGCCCTTGTGGGCAGTCTCAGGGCTTGGATCTAGATACAGGTCGTGGTTCTCTATTCGTCTTTCGCCGTCTCCAAGCTTTCCTGTCTGGGCACTAAATAACAAGGCAGGTGAGATTAATATTTTGTTGAATTTAATGCACTATCTATTCATATTTGTCAAATAAATAAGGCTAGGCTATGACATATCTAATGTTGTTTAGGCTACATGAGTTTTGTCGTTACGGATACAGGTAGTGTGTATCCTGTATGTGTATTTCTCTTCTCTCCTTCTCCTCACAGGTGACAATCATCATTTCCCAATCAGTAGACACCTTCTCCTTTTTCATTACCCTATCACATCCCTTTCCCTTAGTTTAAAACGTCTCTCTCTCTCTCTCTCTCTCTCTCTCTCTCTCACTGTTTGTTGGTGGGAAAAGGGGGTACCAAGACAAGTCACCCATGGGCATACATTACCCGTAGGACTACTGTCTAAGTACCCTAGTTAGCACCCACTGTATTTATGGTTAGTTAGCTAGCTGTTATTGAAATAGGCTAGTCTAGCTTAGGGGAATTTTTGGATTATTGTTTCTTTCCTTGGGTCCAGCTCAGCCCCTTTTCTCACACCCCATTACCGTGTGTTTAGAAATAAACCAATAGTGTTTGATGGTAAATTTAAGTTGTCTGTGGTTATTTGTTCTCACTGTTACTTTTTCACTATTATAATTTGCATGAGTTATGCTACGGGTCTCGTCTCCATCCCCCCTAGACTGCCGGGCCAAAGGGATTCGTAACAATAAGCATTTGTAATTCATGTGGAAGGGGAGGGAGGCAGTGCAATATTAACAATAGTTTATTAGGCAGACATTGTAAAAGTAATGTGATCGGTGGGTTCAATTCCACAGACATAAGGCTTTAACTCTGTTATATGTTACTCTATTATAAAATGGATGGTTCAAGCCCTGAATGCTGATTGGCTGATAGCCGTGGTATATCAGACCGTATACCATGGGTATGACAAACATATTTTTTACTGCTCTAATTACGTTAAACCAGTTTCTAATAGCAATAAAGCACCTCTGGGGTTTGTGGTTTATGGCCAATATACCACGGCTAAGGGCTGTATCCAGGCACTCCGCGTTGCGTCGTGTGTAAGAAAAGCCCTTAGCCGTGGTATATTGGCCATGAACCACACCCCCTCGTGCCTTATTGCTTAAGTGTATACCAGTAAGTCGATTTACTGACAGAGATACAATCTTTCGGAGAACGTCATGTACAGATGTTCTTGGGTGGAGGCTCCATATCGCACAAGTGCATAGGCGCTCAACTGCTGTAACCACGCTCTTTGCTGTATCTGCGTTATATCACACTCACTTGTCAGATTTACTCAGCTTGCTCTGTTTCCTCGACCTCTTACCCTGATGACATGGTAACCCTGACTAGACCTCCATGGTGCCACCGCCTCTGACTGTCACCAAGGTAGCTGCAAACACAGACTGCTCTGCCACACACACTACACAAATGAACAGATACAACATTCTTAATTTAGTAACATTTCTGTGTATTTTCTCACACCGTCTCTACATCTACAACTACAGGTGAATGGGTTAAGTGAAGCTGAGCTGGCTAACTTGTGAGTGAGTGATATCATAGTGGAGATAAATGGAGAGTCCTGCAGGGATGCTGCATGTGCTGGCTCAGAAAAACAGCAAGAAATCCAGACCTCAGCTCCCACTCTCTCATAGACAGGTATGCTGAGAAAGAGAAGAGTTATATATTCACTTCATTAGCGTATTGTAAACAGATGACTGGGTTCTGTTCACTTTGTTTCAATCTGTCCCTACATGACAGATCTGAAACAGTCTTTGGACTGACCAGAAGGGTGGCTTTTCCTCAGGAGTTAGTCTGTCATAACCAGGTTGGTTCTTTTACTGTGTGTTTACTGTAAAGAGATTTATTGAACAGATCTTTATGTGCTGTATTTCTAATATGATTTGTATGACTATACTCTATACAGATTGAAGCAGCTATAGACAGTTTAAAAATAATTCAAGTATATTTTTTTAATTATTCAATGTCTCTAGATTGCTGCCAGTCAATGGAGTAATGAGAACTACAGCAAACTAAAATATTCCATCACAGCAAGTTACCTTGATTTCCGTGCCTAACATATTTTCCATGACTCCTGTGAACAGGAAGACTGATCATATCCCCAACAACAACGAGGTGACTGATTCAGGACAGTAAATCAATGATCGTAGCCAACAGATTGCGATTAAAGTAATTTGCTGCCCCCATGTGGATACTCTTTAAAGTGTCCCATGCAGGGAGAGGTGATGCTTCCAATTACTGTATGCATTTTTATTACCTAAAGGTAACGCATCTGTATATAGTGTATAATGAGTATCATAATTGCATCATTATTCGCCGCTCCCTCCCATTTGCCACAGTTGTGATGTCCCCAGGCAGAGGTATCCTCTTCTGGGCTCTGATGTCTACCACAAAATCCAGGGCAGGGGAGAGAGACATCCACAGCCCCTCAGCAGTCGTAACTCCTTCTGCCTGGAAGAGGAGGTGCTGGGTAAGGACTGTAGAAGTGAGACAATTTATAGGTCAAACTTAGAAGAAACAGGACTGAAGTGAATGCTACCTTTTTTTGGACACACGGAGAGGTTATCTATAAGAACAGATAGGGAGTTAATAGTAGTGTGAATGATTTCGGGAGATGCGGCTCTGCGGATCCCAAAAAAACTTGGCCACCCAGCAACCCCTCCCTGTTGAGAGTGCAGAGGTTCCGCGAATGTGAAGCTGTGGAACTCTTATCGTGTAAGAATATGACCCTGCTCTTGGTCTCCAGTAAAATATTTACTTTCTTCTCAGGGTGTGCCATGATATTTTTTGCCAATTATTGTATCAAGTATTTTGAAATACCTTCGAGCTTTCTAGTAAAACATTCACACAGAGTAAATAGTCATTGTCCAAAGTTAATGTACAAATTGTAATGTATGCCATTCTGAGATCCATGCAGCTGGGTAAATGTTTGATCCTCTGTGCCATTGACTGTGATGGTAATGGAGTTTCTCTCTGCGGTACTCTACCCGGCAGGACCAGAGAGAGGCATCACAGACACCAGTAGTGTTACACCTGTAGGGACTGTGGGCTGAGCCTGCTCAAGAGGCGCCACCTCTTGGTGGATGAGGAGCTGTACTGTAGGAATTATTTAAGATACTCTTTGAAGAGGTAGGGTTTCAGATGTTTTCAGAAGATGGGCAGAGACTCTGCTGTCTTAGCTTCAGGGGAAAGTTGGTTCCACCATTGTAGTGTAAGGACAGAGAACAGCTTGGACTGGGCTTGGAGGGGGCTGACCCATAGAGGACCCATAGAGGATTGACAGCCAACATACCAGAGGTGGCAAAACACAGTGCTCGGGTTGGGGTGTAGGGTTTGAGCATAGCCTGAAGCTAGGGAGGGGCAGTTCCTCTTGCTGCTCCATAGGCAAGCACCATGGTCTTGTAGTGGATACGAGCTTCGACTGGAAGACAGTGGAGTGTGCGGAGGAGCGGGGTGACAAGGGAGAACTTGGGAAGGTTGAACACCAGGTGGGCTACAGCATTCTGGATAAGTTTCACTAGAGCTTGAACCTGCAGGAGCTAGCCACTGCTTTGATGTTTGCAGGGAATGACAGGGTATTTTCCAGGGTCACGCCAAGGTTCTTTGCACTGGGAGGGGGAGACCATGGAGTTGTCAACCATGATGGAGAGGTCTTGGAGCGGGCAGAACTTCCCCGGGAGGAAAGTAGCGCATTCGTGCAAGGTTGAGCTTAAGGTGGTGGGCCGACATCCAAGCTGAGGTGGCACGCAGAGATGTGCGTCGCCACCTAGGTGTCAGAAGGCGGGAAGGATAAAAGTAGTTGTCATCTGCATAGTAATGATAGGAGAGACCATGTGAGAATATGACAGAGCCGAGTGACTTGGTGTATAGAGAGAAAAGGAGAGGCCCTTGAACCGAGCCCTGAGGGACACCAATGGTGAGAGTATGTGGTGCAGACACAGATCTTCTTCACGTCACCTAGTAGGAGCGGCCTGCTAGGTAGGATGCAATCCCTGAGAGGGTGGAGTGGAGGATTCTGATGGCTCATGGTGTTGAAGACAGCAGATGGATCTAGGAGGATGAGAACAGAGAGAGAGGCAGCTTTTTTCAGTGTGGAGAGCCTACGTGACACAGAGAAGAGTCTTGGTTAAGTGACCCGTCTTGAAGCCTGAATGGTTAGGGTCAAAAAGATTGTTGTGAGAGAGTTGGTCAGAGACACCATACTCAGGTGTTTCGGAAAGAAAAGAAAGGGATACCGGTCTTTAGGTTTTCAAGTCAAAGGAGTCGAGTGTTGGTTTCTTGAGGAGGTGAGCGACTCAGGCCATTTTTAAGTTTGAGGGGACGTAGCCAGCGGTCAAGGATGAGTTGATGAGGGAAGTGAGGAATGGGAGAAGGTCTCCAGAGATGGTCTGGAGGAGGTGATGGAGGCATGCAGGCAGGTTGTCGGCAGCTGGACCTCACTAGTCGCAGGATTTCATCTGGAGAGAGAGAGGGGAGAAAGAGGTCAAGGCGTAGGGTAGTTCTGTGTGAGCAGGACCAGTGGACTCAATGAGGGGCGAATGTTGTCAACCTACTTTTCAAAGTGGTTGACAAAGTAATCTGCAGAAAGGGAGAAGGAGGTGGAGGATTAAGAAAGGAAAATAGTTTCCTAGGGTTAAAAGCAGAAGCTTGAACTTTAAAAAGTGGCTTTAGCAGTGGATACAGAGGGAGAGAAGGTAGAGAGGAGGGAGTGAAAGAATGATAGGTCTTCCAGATGTTTCATTTTCCTCCATTTTCAGAGCAGGGGGAGGGCTGAGCCGGCCGGGAGGAAAGGGGACAGTGTGAGTCATAGGATGCAGAAAGGGAGGAGTGTAGGGTCGAAGAGGAGAGAGTAGTGGGAGATAGCGAGCGACGATTGTGACGGAGCATGACCATCTGGGTAGGGGCTGAGTGGCTAGGGTTGGAGGAAAGGGAGACAGAAAAGGAACAAAGTAGTGATCAGAGACCTGGAGTGGGGTTGCAGTGAGAATAGTGGGCAAACAGGCTCCAGTAAAGATGAGGTCAGGCAATACGCCTGCCTTGTGAGTGGGAGAGGACTGGTAAAGGGTGAGGTCAAAAGAGGCAAGGAGGGGAAGAGAGTAGGAAAGAAATGAATCGAAGGCAGATGTCAGGAGGTTGAAGTCGCCAAGTACAAAGAGCAGTGAGCGATCGTCAGGAAATTAGCTTATCAAAAAGTGTCAAGCTCATTGAGGAACTATCTAAGGACACCTGGAGTGCGATAGATGAAAACAATGTTAAGCTTGAGTGGATAAGTGACAGTGACAGCATGGAATTCAAATGAGGAAATGGACAGGTGAGAGAGGGAGAAAAGAGAAAATCTCCACTGAGTAGACCTGTGCCACCACCGCGACAACCAGATGCTCTCGGACTATGAGAGAAAACATATTCAGATGAAGAGAGAGCAGCTGGAGTAGCAGTGTTCTCTGGGGTGATCCATGTCTCCGTCAGGGCCAACAAGTCAAGGGACTGAAGAGCAGAATAGGCTGAGATGAACTCGGCGTTCTTGCCCACAGATCAGCAGTTCCAAATGCTGCCAGAGGCCAGGAATTCCACATGGGTTGTGTGTGCACGGTACACTAAATTAGAAGGGTTTTAGCCAAGGGGTGGGGAGCATCTGTAAAGCGTACAGGAGGAGGAGCAAACAGGTTTAGACAACACACTCTTAGTTGCCATAGCCACAAAAGAGCAAAATGAGATCTGGAAATAACTAAGTAAGATACTAAAGTGAGAGAGCGGTGTGGAACCTTACTCTCTTTCCATCTTTGAATAATTCTGCAGAACTGTCTTTGTTTCGGCAACGGTCTTAGTTTTGCGACGAGACCGCTGCTTACAGCTGGCGATGAGAAAACAGAAGAGACTGAAGTACTAATACTAATTGTTAATTGCCTTGCAAAGGTGTTGAGCCCGCTTCCCTGTACTAATTGCCAAGGAGAGAAGAAACCACTTCCACTCCAATACAGCCACTGATTACCAAAACAACAACAGTCACAAATTGAATCCTGGTTGATGTGTCAACAATCATCTGCAAGGTATGAGCAGACAGCAGTTCACGCACCAAGTAGGCTACTGGGAAGACAGGCGGCACTTAAAGTAGATTGCCTAATCTAGCAAAAAAACAATACTAGACAACAACAGATCAAGACAAACATTGTACTTATCACCTCTTGAGATATCAGGGCCCTGTTTCAGAAAGCAGGTTTAGTGAAAACTCAGTTGACTCAGAGTTGAAGGAAACTCTGGGTTTTTGGTTTCACAAAGCCAGTTCAGCTTAACTCCGAGTCAGTTACTATGGCAACGTACTCATTGAAGGAAGCTAACCTGCCAGCGTGCAGGTTTTCAACTAACCCGGAGTTTCTCCTCCTCTTTAGCTGAAGCCTGCAGACTGAATGAGGTGTCAGACATGGCATGTCCTTTTCTGGAAGAGCCAGTTGATATTGAAATGCAAATACTCTGCAGAATTCTCCGTTGGGAGAGGGTGATCAGACCCCGCTTGGATGTTTAATCATTCCCTGATGTTTATCTGTTTGAGCATTTCCGGTTTTTTGCACAATCGATCATTCATCTGAACAATATTCTCAGCCCTCATATCGTTCATATGACACATCGTGGACATACTCTCAGTTCGGAAACAAATGATTTGTGTTGCACTTGTTTTTTTTGCCAACGGGAGTTTTCTATATAACATCGGTGACGCTGAGCATATTTCCAAGGCAACCGTCTGTCTGGCTGGCTGTCAGAAATGTGACTCTTGCACTGAAACGTTTACTGTACACTTTTGTGGTGTTCCCAAGTCACAGACCCACAAGACTCATCAGAGAAGAATTCCACAAAATTGCAGGTATCAATTTAAGCAATAATTAATTCATTTAGTATGAAGCTTTGAGACTTGAAGCACTAATCAGTTAATTTGATATATTTTATGGTTTCCAGGTGTGATTGGCTGCATATGTGAATAGGAAGTCTTCCCGAACAGAATTAATATGCAGGTAGGCCTAAATAGTAGCCTTTAGCATTCCAAATAAAAGATACTTTACAATACAGCTACTGCAGCTAGTTACTGTTCTGCACTGTGAAGATCATATGTGATGCAGCCCACGTCATCAGCAACGTGGAAGCAAAGTGGCCTGGGTCTGTGCATGACTCGCAAATACTTTGAGTGTACACTGAGCGCTAGAGTTGCCTGTAGTGAGCTATATATATATACTGCTCAAAAAAATAAAGGGAACATTTAAACAACACATCCTAGATCTGAATGAAAGAAATAATCTTATTAAATACTTTTTTCTTTACATAGTTGAATGTGCTGACAACAAAATCACACAAAAATAATCAATGGAAATCCAATTTATCAACCCATGGAGGTCTGGATTTGGAGTCACACTCAAAATTAAAGTGGAAAACCACACTACAGGCTGATCCAACTTTGATGTAATGTCCTTAAAACAAGTCAAAATGAGGCTCAGTAGTGTGTGTGGCCTCCACGTGCCTGTATGACCTCCCTACAATGCCTGGGCATGCTCCTGATGAGGTGGCAGATGGTCACCTGAGGGATCTCCTCCCAGACCTGGACTAAAGCATCCGCCAACTCCTGGACAGTCTGTGGTGCAACGTGGCATTGGTGGATGGAGCGAGACATGATGTCCCAGATGTGCTCAATTGGATTCAGGTCTGGGGAACGGGTGGGCCAGTCCATAGCATCAATGCCTTCCTCTTGCAGGAACTGCTGACACACTCCAGCCACATGAGGTCTAGCATTGTCTTGCATTAGGAGGAACCCAGGGCCAACCGCACAAGCATATGGTCTCACAAGGGGTCTGAGGATCTCATCTCAGTACCTAATGGCAGTCAGGCTACCTCTGGCGAGCACATGGAGGGCTGTGTGGCCCCCCAAAGAAATGCCACCCCACACCATGACTGACCCACCGCCAAACCGGTCATGCTGGAGGATGTTGCAGGCAGCAGAACGTTCTCCACGGCGTCTCCAGACTCTGTCACGTCTGTCACGTGCTCAGTGGGAACCTGCTTTCATCTGTGAAGAGCACAGGGTGCCAGTGGCGAATTTGCCAATCTTGGTGTTCTCTGGCAAATGCCAAACGTCCTGCATGGTGTTGGGCTGTAAGCACAACCCCCACCTGTGGACGTCGGGCCCTCATACCACCCTCATGGAGTCTGTTTCTGACCGTTTGAGCAGACACATGCACATTTGTGGCCTGCTGGAGGTCATTTTGCAGGGCTCTGGCAGTGCTTCTCCTGCTCCTCCTTGCACAAAGGCGGAGGTAGCGGTCCTGCTGCTGGGTTGTTGCCCTCCTACGGCCTCCTCCACGTCTCCTGATGTACTGGCCTGTCTCCTGGTAGCGCCTCCATGCTCTGGACACTACGCTGACAGACACAGCAAACCTTCTTGCCACAGCTCGCATTGATGTGCCATCCTGGATGAGCTGCACTACCTGAGCCACTTGTGTGGGTTGTAGACTCCGTCTCATGCTACCACTAGAGTGAAAGCACCGCCAGCATTCAAAAGTGACCAAAACATCAGCCAGGAAGCATAGGAACTGAGAAGTGGTCTGTGGTCCCCACCTGCAGAACCACTCCTTTATTGGGGGTGTCTTGCTAATTGCCTATCATTTCCACCTGTTGTCTATTCCATTTGCACAACAGCATGTGAAATTTATTGTCAATCAGTGTTGCTTCCTAAGTGGACAGTTTGATTTCACAGAAGTGTGACTGACTTGGAGTTACATTGTGTTGTTTAAGTGTTCCCTTTATTTTTTTGAGCAGTGTGTATATATAGAGAGAGAGCTATATCCTATTATAATCAATATTTCGTTTCCTCCAATTGCAACTAAAAATGTAAACTGTATCCTCATATTATCATAGGAGAGTTTAATGGTTACCTGCTCGGTGACAGAGGGTACCCCTGCCACCCCTATTTGCTGACCCTGATCCTAAGCCCGGCCCACAGCAATGTTAAAACTTAGCTCACTGCAGGACACGAGCCAGGATAGAGATGACCATTGGGATGCTCAAGGTCCGGTTCCAGTGCCTTCGTAGGCTCAGGGTCACCCTAGAAAGGGCATGTGACATTGTGGCATATGTGATTCTCCACAACATTGCCACAATTAGAGGAGATCAATGTCCTACTCAACCAGTGAACGATCCTGACCACCCCGCGGACGCACCAGATGGAAGAGCAGTCAGAGACACAATACGCTACCATCATTTCTGATTGACCCATCACCTCCCCAGTGTCAAATAAAGACAATATGCCTTTCTTTTTATGAAGTCTTCCTTATTTCCTGCAAGTACAAATGCAGTACAGTAGTTTGTATTTTTTGTGTTGTTCAGACAAATCATCCAGCTGTGGGCACCTCACCCACCTTTAACTGATGTTCCAGCAGTTGTATTTCTATTTTTATCTTTTGCATCTGCAGCCTTATGTGGTACATTTCTAAATTACATTTTTCAATTTGTTTCTCTAAGTACACTTTGTACAGGTGTTTCACAGGGAGCTATAGGAACACAAAAAAATGACATTAAAATTTCACAGTGCCAGGTCTAGTTAGTTTCACTGTAAGTCATGGGCCAATGCTGAACAACATCTTACTGAGGTAAGTTGTGCTGTGGAGGTGGATGGACCCTCTTCCTCATTGTAATTGCATTGCTCTGTTAGAGAAAAAGAAGGTGAATGTTAGCCTTCCCTGTAGCTCAGTTGGTAGAGCGTGGTGTTTGCAACGCCAGGGTTGTGGGTTCGATTCCCACGGGGGGCCAGCACAGAAAAAAAAATAAAATGTATGAAATGTATGAAATTGTATGAAATGTATGCATTCACTACTGTAAGTCGCTCTGGATAAGAGCGTCTGCTAAATGACTAAAATGTAAATGTAAATGTTTTATTATGATACAACACTATCAACTGCTAGATGTTATTTTTACGGTGTAAACCTCAATAGGCCTCTGTATCTTCTCTCTCTGTGGCAGCTGGCAAGGTGTCTTCATTATCCTCCTGTAATGAAAATGAACAATTCTGATGTTCTACTCTAAACCATTATGAAACATCTGTGGAGTATCAAGAGTACTGACAACTGCATGGATGTCTGTTATGGCAGAAGGCTCCACCAGACATTACACCATCAGTAACTGGTAGAAGATGAAGATTAGACAAATGATAAACTTTACCTAGAAAAGTGCTTCACCTAATTTGAATTTTGTTTTTACAACAGTGTGCAGGCTACATCACAATTGTTCAAATATATAACTCTGAGTCACCTTAAAATAGATTGAAGGACAACTAAGAATCTGAAAAAGTAACAGTCAATTGCAAAGAATTGTACCGCTACAAGAAAATCAACGTGCCAAGTTGTGTCTAAGATGGATGGGTGGGCGTCACTGAGGTAACACTGGCAAAAGGATGAATGTACATACAGTATATCATTAATCTGAATAACTAACCTCTTATGTAGGCCCTTGTGTCCTGGGGGGTGGTTGGGTCAGATGAGCTTCCTCCAGAGATGCCTCCAGCAATAGGTCACCCACTGTTTGACTGAGGGCCATCTCTTCAGCCTCTGTGAGTGGTGCTGGACCCCTACCTGAGTGGTGGTGGACCCCTACCTTTCGGCCCTCAGACTTTTTTATATTTTCTATAATGGAGGTCGAATTTGAACATGTCCAGTAAGCACAACATTTGGAGACTTGTATGTATAAAGGCATTTAGGTGTTACTTTCAAATAAACAATATTAAATACTGGCAGTGTTGGGATGGCTGAAAAAAATATATATTTGAAAAAATACTTAAATATATCACATGTTGAATGTAGCCACTGAATGCTGTTTAATTATGTAGTGTAGGCTAAACAACATCACAATTGCTTGTAATGAAATTATACCTTACCTGTTTGAAGTATATTTTTATATTTCATCTTCAGTTGCTGCCAAGTATGTTTTGTGCCTGTTGGGTTGCACCTGCATAAATATTAAACACACACACACACGCGCACACACACGCACACACACACACACACACACGCACACACACACACACACACACGCACACACACACACTATATAAATTGTTGAATAAGTGAAACACTCAAGATAAAACTTTTTTTTCAATTAATACTCACGCATTGACTCGGTCAGCAATTTTCTGCTACGCCAGCTTACGTTCTTTTGCTGCTGCTACTGTATTGCTTTTTTTCTTAAATATATATTCATATTCTACATATGCATTCATTAATATTTCTAACTCCACTGGGGGAGAAGTAGGAGGATTGAGACCTTTTTTCTCCTGTTGCCTTGATGAATCATGTTGTCTGCGTTCCATTGATGAGGGCTTTTTATCTCCTCATGCATGCGCTTTACTCAGGGTTAACTTAACTCAGAGTTGATTGAACTAATTGTTATCACCTGTTCTGAAACCGAAAACTCTGAGTTTGACAGCTCAGAGTTAGTCAACCCAGAGTTCAGGTTTAAACTCAGAGTTTGTTAAACCTGCGTTCTGAAACAGGGCCCTGGAGTCCTCTAGCTACAGAATGGAGCAGTAGGGGGCAACCTTTACACGTTTGCTGCCTGTGTTAGTTTGCCCCAAGTGTGTGTGATTTTATTATGATAAAACTACATCATTTAATTATGTGTAACCATGATTTTAATTGAATTTAGATATTGGGCTGTTATATTAAATTGATGAGTTTAAATAGAACGATCTGAATACAAATCACGCTGTTATTATGTAAAAAATAAAGTAATCACTTTTGAATAGGAGGTGAGACATTTGCATGAGAGATATAAGAAAGCTCTGAAGGCATATGTGGAAGACGGACATTCAACATTCAGCAGGGGCCAGAAGCCAAAATGATTATAAACCACTTCTTTCAATACTGAATGCCTCAAGCTTTCAATCATAACTGGCTACTGGGTTTCCAGGATAACACTGAGAATAGGTTTTTCTTGTATAGCTTTAGAACTAAAACCATGAGAGGGTGTTTTGGCAATTCAGTCCTCTTCCAACAGACAAAATTAAACTTCTCTGGTACAGAGACAGAGAGAGAAAGAGAGAGCGAGAGAGAGAGAGAGAGAGAGAGAGAGAGAGAGAGAGAGAGAGAGAGAATTTTGCTCACTAAATTCTAGTGGAATGACAATTAGTTGATGCTGTGTGAGCAGAGATTCATTTTTCCTCCTCACTACTACTTGGTCTGAGTGTCAGGTAGATATTGGTCATGCTCCCCGGCTCAGATGTTGCATGCATCAACCAATGATTGCGTACCACGTCATCGACCGTGTCATCGACTGACAGATTTCTTTAACATATGATGTAGTTTGCTTATACGTAAAATACCTATCTAGGCGTTGCAAGATCTAGCAGACGTCAGCAACACTTGGGGAGGGGAACGCGCCCATTTCCTGCAGGCTCCTGCTTCAATAGACCTGTCCTGGTGAGCTTGGATCTCTCATTAAAGCCATGACGACTTGACTGACACAGGTTGGTCAGCTATCATGGACAGGTTGGTAGTAGCTACGAAGTCTCACATGTGTAGGCCTATACTGTCTAGTTTTGCATTAAGCGAAGACATGGACAAAATATAGTGTTTTCATTACTGTACCTGGTAAAATATGTGCATACATAATATTATATTTCTCCATATTACAGCATAAATGTCACAACAAAACTTTTAAAGAGGATGCAGGGAAATGTCTGCACACTGAGAAAAGTCTTGACAGGAATTCTTTCACAAATAATATACAGTACCAGCCAAAGGTTTGGAAACACAAAATCATTCAAGGTTTTTCTTTTTTTTTGCTATTTTCTACATTTTAGAATAATAGTGAAGACATCAAAACTATGAAAAAACACATGGAATCATGTGGTAACCAAAAAAGTGTTAAACAAATCAAAATATATTTGAGATTTGAGATTCTTCAAAGGAGCCAACTTTGCCTTGATGACAGCCTTGCACAATTGGCATTCTCTCAACCAGCTTCATGAGGTAGTCACCTGGAATGCATTTCAATTAACATGTGTGCCTTGTTAAAAGTTAATTTGGGGAATTTATTTCCTTTTTAATGTGTTTGAACCAATCAGTTGTGTTGTGATAAGGCAGGGATGGTATACAGAAGATAGCCTTATTTGGTAAAAGACCAAGTCCATATTATGGCAAGAACAGCTCAAATAAGCAAATAGAAACGACAGTCCATCATTACTTTAAGACATGAATGTCAGTCAATGCGGAAAATTTCAAATGCAGTCGCAAAAAACATCAAGTGCTATGATGAAACTGGCTCTCATGAGGACCGCCACAGGAAAGGAAGACCCAGAGTTACCTCTGCTGCAGAGGACAAGTTCATTAGAGTTACCAGCCTCAGATTGCAGACCAAATAAATGCTTCACATAGTTCAAATAACCTACACATCTCAACATCAACTGTTCAGAGGAGACGGCGTGAATCAGGCCTTCATGGTCAAATTGCTGCAAAGAAACCACTACTAAAGGACACCAATAAGAAGAAGAGACTTAAATGGGCCAAGAAACACGAGCAATGGACATTAGACCGGGGGAAATCTGTCCTTTGGTATGATGAGTCCAAATTTGAGATTTCTGGTTCCTACCGCTGTCTTTGTGAGATGCAAAGTAGGTTCCCCATGTGTGGTTCCCACTGTGAAGCATGGAGGAGGAGGTGTGATGGTGTGGGAGTGTTTTGCTGGTGACACTGTTGGTGATTTATTTAGAATTCCAAGGCACACTTAACCAGCATGGCTACCACAGCATTCTGTAGCTATACGCCATCCCATCTGGTTTGCACCTAGTGAGACCATCATTTGTTTTTCAACAGGACCATGACCCAAAACACACCTCCATGCTGTGTAAGGGCTATTTGACTAAGGAGAGTAATGGAGTGCTGCATCAGATGACCTGGCCTCCACAATCACCCGACCTCAATCCAGTTGAGATGGTTTGGGATGAGTTGGACTGCAGAGTGAAGGAAAAGCAGCCAACAAGTGCTCAGCATATGTTGGAACTCCTTCAAGACTGTTGGAAAAGCATTCCATGTGAAGCTGGTTGAGAGAATGCCAAGAGTGTGCAAAGCTGTCATCAAGGCAAAGGGTGGCCACTTTGAAGAATATAAAATATAAAATATATTTTGATTTGTTTAACACTTGTTTTGCTTACTACATGATTCCATATGTGTTATTTCATAGTCTTGATGTCTTCACTATTATTTTACAATGTAGAAAATAGTAAAAATAAAGAAAACCCTTGAATGAGTAGGTGTGTCCAAACTTTTGACTGGTACTGTATATTTTTAAACAAAATAAATCCAAATGTAGGCCTACCTCTATCGTTTGCTGTAGGCCTAGCCTACTATGATAAAACCAATTTCTGCATTTAATGGGAAATAGAGATTAATGTAAATATTGTAGTGCCTATTAATACCCTACTACTTTAATATGAAGCATATACTGTACTGAACAAAAATGTAAATGCAACATGTAACAATTTCAAAGATTTTTACTGAGTTACAGTTCATATAAGGAAATCAGTCAATTGAAATAAATTAATTTGGCCTTAATCTATGGATTTCACATGACTGGGCAGGGGTGCAGCCATGGGTGGGCCTGGGAGGGCATAGACCCACCGAAAAGCCAGGCCCAGCCAATCAGAATTAGTTTTTCCCCACAAAATGGCTTTATTACATACAGAAATACTCCTCAGCACCCCTCCCCCCTTTCGAACGATCCTGCAGGTGAAGAAGCCGGATGTGGAGGTCCTGGCCTGGCGTGGTTACACGTGGTCTGCGGTTGTGAGGCCGGTTGGACATACTGACAAATTCTCTGGGGTACATTCCTGCAGTCAGCATGCCAATTACACTCTGTGGCATTGTGTTGAGTGACAAAATGTCACATTTGAGTGGCCTTTGATTGACCCCAGCACAAGGTGCACCTGTGTAATGACCATGTTGTTTAATCAGCTTCTTAATATGCCATCCCTGTCAGGTGTATGGATTATCTTAGCCGAGGAGAAATGCTCACTAACAGGGATGTAAACAAATTTGTGCACACAATTTGAGAAAAATAAGCTTTTTGTGTGTAGGGAACATTTCTGGGATATTTTATGTCAGCTCATGAAACATGGGACCAACAATTTACATGTTGCGTTTATATTTTTGTTCAGTATATATACTTCTATTGGATAATGTTTCCTAATGATGTGGGTATTTTTTCAGGCATCCGGTCGAAAGTCGAGCTTTGTCATTCATTTGTGGGAGTGTCTTGGCTTAGCAAATAACCTGTCTCGCAAGAGTATTTCAACATACCACTCCCACTCAGCTGTTTCCTCAACCGTCCATAGGTAAAAGTTTTTCTCTGTCGCGCTACACTAACTTCTCTACTTCTATTTAGCACACCAACACGTTTCTAGACGTTATTCAGAGGCCCCCTCGTCCAAACCTCCGCAGGTCTCAGCCATGTCTCTATCGGACCAGAGCCAACAGTGGTATCCCACCAGCGTAAAGGTAACTGTGCTTCAGGCAAGAAGCCTGAGGATAAAGGGAAAAAATGGCACCAACGACTCATACGCTATCATGCAAGTGGCCAAGGATAAATTCTCTACGTCGGTGGCAGAAAAGAGCGTGGCACCGGTGTGGAAAGAGGAGGCCACGTTCGAGCTGCCGCTCTTCCACAACGGTAACACAGAGAAGTGTACGTTGCATGTCCACGTAATGCACCGGGCTCTCGTGGGATCGGACAAGTTGCTCGGGCACGCAGTCATCAACCTGTTGGAGCTCAGCGAGGTTAAATCCCGCAATAAGACTGAGTGAGTGTTCACGTCTCTGTCCAGTAATAATCACAGCTTTCTATTTCTACATTGCTCAAGAAAGTGTTTGCCGTTAGTTACACAATTCCTTTTTAAATGGATGATCTCTGTAGTTGTAATAGCCTATTTAACACAATGGAGCACCACAATGTCACTACTCCATTGGCCTTCAAAAGGGGTTGTAATTATACAAGAACAGAGACTGCTTCATATTCCACTTGTGTAATAATTACTCAACATGCAACAACAATGTTATGTAATAATTACAACAATACAGTATAAGAGCAGGCTATAGGCCTGAAGTGTTAACCCACATGGTTTAACTCTGACAATTCCCTCAGTAGAGTGCTACAACCAGTCGTTAAGCCTATGGTATAATATTGATTGTTGCCCTGTTGCTTTTTAGTTCACTCCTCTTGCTTGCCTTCACCTCCCATTGAGTGACACTGTTTGTTTTGACAGCCCACTGATTTAGCTCATAATAGTGCAGCAGCACAACACCCCATTACCAATACCTCACAAATTGCCTCTGAGTCATTAGTTCATAGCAGTGTTCTCTCCCTTTATGAATATCTGTAAAGGTTTAATATCCCCGAACCATTGGTTTGCCGTACTGAAGCCCTGAAAGAGGGGTTTGGTTGACTGTATACTGTATTTTGACTGTATTCATTTATTATGTTATAAAGGCAACGTTATGTACATCTATCTGTATGTCTCAGGTGTTCATATATTATAATAACAGTCAAAACAATCCCTAATGTATAGTTTTGAACTGAACAATGAGGATCTGAGTCAACAGTAAAAGCCTCGGTCAAACAAAAGCTGAGCCTTGTGGTCGTCTGTTCCGCGACACTCTGTCCTGGAATAAAACACCCAGCTGAAGTCTGGAAGGAAATGAGGAGGAGGAGGAGGAGGAGGAGGAGGAGGGGGGCAGGAAGAGTCAACCAGGGGTCTCAGATCTGTGAGGTGTGTGACCATGAGTACCCTCTTGGAGGTTACAAAATGAACAATGAACACAATGCTGTGACTGCAGCTTCTTATCTTCGGTGAAGCACTCAATGTGAATCCAAACAGAAAGGCAATAAAAAAACAGACTGACTGCTCACAGAATGACAAATATGATGAATAACTGTATGGGGGAGAGCATCACCTCACTATTACTGCAGCTGTGTTGAGAAGACAGTGTGGAGAAACGTAGGGCAAGGTAGGTAGGGGTGGCAGCTTTCATTGTTGTCCAATGTTGTTATTCATTCACAGAAAAATAGAGCAATACATTTGGGAATCGTACAAAAATGTAAAACAATGTGGTCAGGCTTGTTCAACATGTCCCTCTAGTCCAGGGCTCTCCAACCCTGTTCCTGGAGAGCTACCCTCCTGTAGGTTTTTGCTCCAACCCTGTTCCTGGAGAGCTACCCTCCTGTAGGTTTTTGCTCCAACCCTGTTCCTGGAGAGCTACCCTCCTGTAGGTTTTTGCTCCAACCCTGTTCCTGGAGAGCTACCCTCCTGTAGATCTTTGCTCCAACCCTGTTCCTGGAGAGCTACCCTCCTGTAGGTTTTTGCTCCAACCCTGTTCCTGGAGAGCTACCCTCCTGTAGGTCTTTGCTCCAACCCTGTTCCTGGAGAGCTACCCTCCTGTAGGTTTTTGCTCCAACCCTGTTCCTGGAGAGCTACCCTCCTGTAGGTTTTTGCTCCAACCCTGTTCCTGGAGAGCTACCCTCCTGTAGGTTTTTGCTCCAACCCTGTTCCTGGAGAGCTACCCTCCTGTAGGTTTTTGCTCCAACCCTGTTCCTGGAGAGCTACCCTCCTGTAGGTTTTTGCTCCAACCCTGTTCCTGGAGAGCTACCCTCCTGTAGGTTTTTGCTCCAACCCTGTTCCTGGAGAGCTACCCTCCTGTAGGTTTTTGCTCCAACCCCAGTTGTAATTAACCTGATTCGGCTTATCAACCAGGTAATTATTAGATTCCGGTGGGCTTGATTAGGGTTGAGTCAATTACTGTGAAATGTACATGGAGAAATGACATAATTGATGTAGATTACTGTGTGTGTAAACAAGTTCTGTTTAGTTAAACGCATCTCCCTTCAAGAGGGAGGCCATTCAGTCTAAAAATACTGATCCAGTCTGGAATATTAGTCAGGTTCACACATCATCCTTCCATGTTACTGAGTGACTGACAACACCCCAAAGACTCATCCTTTCCTTCTACACCCCCCTGCTAGTGTTTGGAATACTGAGCAAGTATGTCAGGGAAATACGTGCCCGCTTGTGGAATCTACTTAGGGGCCACATAGCAGCCACAGCTGTTATACTGTATGCAGTAGCTGAGTAGTTATGTAAACATAAACATTTTAAACCAACACTCTGGCCTTACAGCTGCACGATCACAAGCTGCATTGCCAAAGCAGTAAGGATAGGACACTTACAGTAAGCCCAATTATTATTTCATCCCAATATAGCTCTGTAATTCAATTGACGTTAGACAACAAAGGACAGTTCATTCTTCTCTCTGTGAAAATGTCAAGTGGTTTTGAAAGTTTCTCAGTGAACAGGACACACCCAGACAATCCATGTAGTTGTTCACTGATTTGATGCCTGTGTGGACGTCACATCACGCCTCAACAGACCCTTGTGAACAACGCCCTGCTAGGGAAGGGCCGGGCATTGGAGAAGAACAAGAGAAGTAACTTTACTGAACATCAGTGAAAAGGAAGTAAACTGTAGTGGCGTTAGCTGGGTGGAGGGAGCTGACTAAGAACAGGATAGAACAGTCAATGAAAGGGTCATTTAGTATGAAAAGGCCCGGCGTCAGAGTATCATCTCAACGCAGCAGTCTCACATCCCAGTGTGAAGTACACAACGTGCAGTACTACTGCTGCTCACAGGCAGGATAAACTAATGGAAAGAGATGGAACACTGAGTCAGCATTTAGGCTATTATTATTCTAATGGCTCTTCAGCACATACTCTTCCTGTGTAACCCTGAATGGCTGATAAAACAATGACTTCCTTGACACAAACCTTTCTTATCACAATATGCAGCTGAGTCTCTCCCCCTCATACACACATTCACTGAGAGAGAGAGAGACAACTGAAAGCCAGCCTTTTATTCAAAATATGGCCACTATAATAAGGTTTGCAGATGAAATTGTGTTTGGTGCAGTCACTCTATTAAACTATCTGTGTATGAACAGCCTTGTCCGTGCCATAGTTATGCCACAGAGGTACTCCATGTACCTTCATTGTGATAAAAAGAGCTGAAGAAAAATATGCACAGATAAATGTTCTGCCAAGAACAGGGTTGGAGAGCCCTGCTCTATTCCATTGAGTCAATTACTGTGAAATGTACATATAGAAATTACATAATTGATGTACATTACTGTCTGTCTGTGTGTGTGTGTGTGTGTGTGTGTGTGTGTGTGTAAACAAGTTTTCTAGTTCTCTCGTTGAATGACAAACACTTCATTTAATAATCTTTTTGTACGAGCGAACAGCTGAAAAAAAAACCCTGCCTAAAATCCAAACCGAACAAAAACGTCACGAAATTTCATCATAATATATGCGGGAACTGTTTCAACTGGGAAGCATGCAATAGTCTTTACTGTTTTTCGTCCTAAATTAAGTAACGTTCTTGTTAAGCCTGTCGCATGATTCCCAGTTGAAACAGTTTGTGCATGTATTATGATTTGGTGACATTTTGTTGTTCCACATTTTTGTCCAGATTTTTTGGGAGGCAAGTCAAAGTTATATAGCTAAAGTCTACGCCCCTTCGTCAGTGATTGGTCAACAGTATAGACTAGCAGGAGTGGGAACTGTGGACTGGATTCTTAAATTAAGTGTTTGTTGTCATTTAACAAGGGGAGACTAGTTTTCATGCACATCTTGTCACTTGAGAAATACTGCACCGAACATCTTAGTTAGATGTAAAATTGCGAGACTAAGACCTCCCCTGCAAAAATGTCAAATCAAGAAATCTGTAATTACTTTTGTCAGACTAATCCAGACTATTTTGAGGAAGTGTTATTGGTTATGTTATTACTACGATGGCTGAAGAGGGACAACAATAATATTGGCGCTTTTTTAAAGCGTTTTTCAACCGAAGCTCTTCAGAGAGTATGCGAGCACAGACATTCACTTCACCTAGTCGAGTTCTGCTAGGAGCAAGCCGAACCTATGTATGCGGACGGATTTAGAGAGTACAGCAGCGGGGGGGGTTATTAATTAGGCTGCAGGCTTATTTATTTCACAACTTCTTGAGAAATATTACATCTCACTAAGCTGTCTCTGGGTATTTCAGTCCACACACAAGATGTGACCATGTCTTATTTCGCTGCTATACGCAGCACCAGGTGATGTGCAGTGCACACACACACTTAAGTCTGGTAAGTGGACACTCTTGAAAGTGGATATTGCTGTGTCTTGTGATGTGTAAGGAGAGCGCTTCTTGGTCAGACTGTTAGAGTAAATCTAGTTTGGTTATTGCATCTTTCTGATGACCTATGCAAAGATCCATCATGATTTGCCATCTCCTTATATAGGATCAGACTTCTCATGCCCTATGTAAAGTCCATTCTCCATGATGATAATTGGTTTCATGCTACATGCTTTATCTGAGTAGTAGACAGTCTGGAGACAGGGCTGAGGATCTCCACGGCGGATAGTTTTTTTTTTCTCTCTGTGTGATAGGTTCATGTGACGTTGTTATCGCTGACCTTTAGCTAAAATGCCCAACTTCAGCAGAATTATTTTTCTTTTCTTCTCAGACCTGAATTCTTCCCAGAGCTACTTTTATATGCCATCTTCATAGCGTCTCAACTGTTTTCTATGTCAGGTCAAAGGACGTCCATGGTAACTCATAAAACCTGATTCATACACCTTAGTACTGTATACAATGCATATCGACCTTAGCTTTGAGTTCTTCAGAAAATGTCTTAACTCCCTGAACAGGGCTCACTGGTTTTTTCTTATTGTGTTCTACTCTGCTTTCTCAAGGTTGACTATGGTGTACCTGATTTCTGCGGCGGCCAAATCCAGACTTAACCTCACATTCCAGAGTGTTTAACTTGAAAAACAAACCTATTATTGTCCCTGTGCTCCCCCTCTCCGGTGGTTGGGACTTGACCGTGGCTTTACCAGCTCCCAAACAGACCGCTTTATGTTTGACTTAAAGCAGACAACTCGGTGTTACTGTTTACACCGCCTTCCTTCCAATTCTCACTAGCCCCTGCCTGCTGCAGACAGCTTCTACCTCTTTCTGAAACAGATGCAGTTCATTCAGACATTTTTTTTGTCATTTTCTAAAGGACTAGCTGATTGCCTTTTGAAAGATTAACATGTTTTATTCGAAGGGCAGTTTCATACATTGGCACTGTATCTAGACATTGACACAGCACAAATATCCCTCTGGTAATGATTTCTTACTCTTAACTCTGAACTGTGTTTGTACAGTACCAGTCAGAAGTTTGGACACACCTAATTATTCCAGGGTTAATCTTTATTTTTACTATTTTCTACGTTGTAGAATAATAGTGAAGACATCAAAACTATGAAATAACACATGGAATTCTGTAGTAACCAAAAAAGTGTTAAACAAATCAAAATATATTTGAGATTCTTCAAAGTAGCCACCGTTTGCCTCGATGACAGCTTTGCACGCTTGGCATTCACTCAACCAGCTTCATGAGGTAGTTTCTTCAAGTTCAGTCGCAAAAACCATCAAGCGATATGATAAGACTGGCTCTCATGACGACCGCCACAGGAAAGGAAGATCCAGCATTACTTCTGCTGCAGAGGATAACTTCATTAGATTTACCAGCCTCAGAAATTGCAGCCCAAATAAATGCTTCAAGTAACAGACACATCTCAACATCAACTGTTCAGAGGAGACTGCTTGAATCAGGCCTTCATGGTGGAATTGCTGCAAAACAAACACTACTGAAGGACACCAATAAGAAGAAGAGACTTGCTTGGGCCAAGAAACACGAGCAATGGACATTAGACCGGTGGAAATCTGATGATGAGTCCAAGTTAGAGATTTCTGGTTCCAACCGCCGTGACTTTGTGAGACGCGGAGTAGGTGAACGGATGATCTTTGCATGTGTGGTTCCCACCGTGAAGCATGGAGGAGGTGTGAGGGTGCTTTTCTGGTGACACTGTCAGTGATTTATTTAGAATTCAAGGCACACTTAACCAGCGTTCTGCAGGGATAAGCCATCCCATCTGGTTTGCAGTTAGTTCCACTATCATTTGTTTTCAACAGGACAATGCCCCAACACACCTCCGGGCTGTGTAAGGGTTATTTGACCAAGAAGGAGAGTGATGGAGTGCTGCATCAGATGACCTGGCCTCCACAATCACCTGACCTCAACCTAATTGAGATGGTTTGGGATGAGTTGGACCGCGGAGTGAAGGATAAGCAGCCAACAAGTGCTCAGCATATGTTGGAACTCCTTCAAGACCGTTGGAAAAGCATTCCATGTGAAGCTGGTTGAGAGAATGCCAAGAGTGTACAGAGCTGTCATCAAGGCAAAGGGTGGCCACTTTCAAGAATATAAAATATATTTTGATTTAACACTTGTTTTGCTTACTACATGATTACATGTGTTATTTCATAGTTTTGATGTCTTCACTATTATTCTACAATGTAGAAAACAGTAAAAATAAAGGGAAAAACCTTTGAACGAGTTCGTGTGTCCAAACTTTTGACTGGTACTGTATATACCTGCAAGCGCTTCCCCATCAATTTTCTGAAGGGGGAACATGGACCTTATAAATCAGCCTCAAATCCCTTCTCTGTGTGTTACTGATCTGACACATGTATAGAACTAGGGTAGATGTACAATGGGGACCATAAACATTTGGATAGTTCTGAATAGTGTATTAATATAACACTTAGTATGTTTATGCACACTAATAATTCAATATTAAACTGATTATGGCAGTAGGCTGAGCATGGCATTTGTCATGTAAACACCTTACTCTGCTTATCTTAATTGGCCTAAAGTCATAATCACAGTAAGTATACGCCAATTGAACACCTGGATTTCGGAGCAATCTTTAGAATTATTAGGACATGTAAACGCCTTAGTGTGTTAGAGGTGTATTTGATCTGCGCATATGCAAGCATCCCTCTTTTGTGAGTTTGGTAAAACTGAAAGTATGCATTTTAGAAATAGTTTTCACACACAAACTTCATATGTCCCAACTCAGAATCAAATATGCATCACAAAAATAACACGGTTGCGGTGATAGAATGTTTGTTTATTTTGATTGGCGATTTTCTGCGTTTACCAAAGTCCCATCAGGTAACCGGATTTCAGATGTGTCCATGTAAACAGGATTATTAGGAAAATAATGATTCTTTCAAAGCATGTAAACATTTAAATTGAACTATTATATTAACCTTATTTAATACTAATGATCATATTATTGTGTGCATGTAACCATACTCGTTACTAATGCTTGATTTCCATGAGGATATGGAAAGCGACATGGCAGCACATTTATCTGTGCATATTTTTCTTCAGCTCTTTTTATCACAATGAAGGTACATGGAGTACCTCTGTGGCATAACTATGTCACGGACAAGGCTGTTCATACACAGATAGTTTAATAGAGTGACTGCACCAAACACAATTTCATCTGCAAACCTTATTATTATTATAGGCCATATTTTTTATGTCTCTCTCTGTCTCTCTCTGTCTCTCTCTCGCTCTCTCTCTCTCTCTGTATGAGGGGGAGATTCTCAGCTGCATATTGTGATAAGAAAGGTTTGTGTCAAGGAAGTCATTGTTTTATCAGCCATTCAGGGTTACACAGGAAGAGTATGTGCTGAAGAGCCATTAGAATAATAATAGCCTAAATGCTGACTCAGTGTTCCATCTCTTTCCATTAGTTTATCCTGCCTGTGAGCAGCAGTAGTACTGCACGTTGTGTACTTCACACTGGGATGCGAGACTGCTGCGTTGAGATGATACTCTGACGCCGGGCCTTTTCATACTAAATGACCCTTTCATTGACTGTTCTATCCTGTTCTTAGTCAGCTCCCTCCCTCCACCCAGCTAACGCCACTACAGTTTACTGTAACTGTTGTAACTTCCTTTTTACTGATGTTAAGTTACTTCTCCTCTTGTTCTTCTCATTGAATGCATTCAGTTGTACAACTGACTAGGTATCCCCCTTTCCCTTTCTCCAATGCCCGGCCCTTCCCTAGCAGGGCGTTGTTCACAAGGGTCTGTTGAGAGGCGTGATGTGACGTCCACACAGGCATCAAATCAGTGAACGACTACAAGGATTGTCTGGGTGTGTCCTGTTCACTGAGAAACTTTCAAAACCACTTGACATTTTCACAGAGAGAAGAATGAACAGTCCTTTGTTGTCTAACGTCAATTGAATTACAGAGCTATATTGGGATGAAATAATAATTGGGCTTACTGTAAGTGCCCTATCCTTACTGCTTTGGCAATGCAGCTTGTGATCGTGCAGCTGTAAGGCCAGAGTGTTGGTTTAAAATGTTTATGTTTACATAACTACTCAGCTACTGCATACAGTATAACAGCTGTGGCTGCTATGTGGCCCCTAAGTAGATTCCACAAGCGGGCACGTATTTCCCTGACATACTTGCTCAGTATTCCAAACACTAGCAGGGGGGTGTAGAAGGAAAGGATGAGTCTTTGGGGTGTTGTCAGTCACTCAGTAACATGGAAGGATGGTGTGTGAACCTGACTAATATTCCAGACTGGATCAGTATTTTTAGACTGAATGGCCTCCCTCTTGAAGGGAGATGCGTTTAACTAAACAGAACTTGTTTACACACACAGTAATCTACATCAATTATGTCATTTCTCTATGTACATTTCACAGTAATTGACTCAATGGAATGGAGGGACAGGTTGAACAAGCCTGACCACATTGCCCTTTTTTAAAAAACGTTATTTTGTACATAATGTTGCTGCTACCGTCTCTTATGACTGAAAATAACTTCTGGACATCAGAACAGCGATTACTTACCTCTAACTGGAGAAAGATTTTTTTACTTATCGAGTCCGACGCGCAGGATATACTGCTTTGTCGGGAATGGGCTCAGATCCCCGTCATTTGTGTGAAGAAAAGACGGAGAAAAAGGTTGCGGATGTCAGGCTGTTTTCTGAGAATTTCGTAGTCGAGTGAGTAAACCTCCACTACCATCCGTTCTATTGGCCAACATGCAATCATTGGAAAACAAAATGGATGATATTCGATCAAGACTATCCTACCAACGGGACATTAAACTGTAATATCTTATGTTTCACCAAGTCGTGGCTGAACGACGACACTGATAATATAGAACTGGCGGGATTTTTCATGCATCGGCAGAACAGAGAAACTACGTCTGGTACGACAAGGGGCAGGGGTGTGCGTGTCTATTTGTCAACAGCTGGTGAGCAATGTCTAATTTTAAAGAAGTCTCAAGGTATTGCTCGCCTGAGGTAGTGTGATCTACAGTTTATCATAGAGTACTCCATCTACCAAGAGATTTCTCATCTATATTATTCGTAGCCGTCTATCTACCACCACAAACCGATGCTGGCACTAGGACCACACTCAACAAGCTGTATAAGGCCATAAGCAAACAAGAAAATGCTCATCCCGAAGTGGTGCTCCTAGTGGCCGGGGACTTTAATGTAGGCAAACTTAAATCTATTTTACTTCTACCAGCATGTCACGTGAATATGTCAGAGGGGTAAAAAAAACTCTAGACCACATTTACCACACACGGAAATGCATACAAGGCTCTCCCTCGCCCTCCATTTGGCAAATCTGACCATAATTCTATCCTCCTGATTCCTATTTACAAGTAAAAACTAAAGCAGGAAATACCAATGCCTCGCTCAATATGGAAGTGGTCAGATGACGCTGATGCTATGCTACAGGACCATTTTGCTAGCACGGACTGGAATATGTTCTGGGATTCATCCATTGGCATTGAGGAGTATACCACCACAGTCATCGGCTTCATCAATAATTGCTTCGAAGACGTCGTCCCCACAGTGTCCGTACGTACATATCCCAACCAGAAGCCATGGATTACAGGCAACATCCGCATTGAGATAAATGCTAGAGCTACCACTTTCAAGGAGCGGGACACTAATCTGGACGCTTATAAGAAATCCCGCTACGGACTCAGGCGACCCATCAAGCAGGCAAAGCATCAATACAGGGTTAAGATTGAGTCATGCTACACCGGCGCTGATGCTCGTCGGATGTGGCAGGGCTTGAAAACTATGACGGACTACAAAGGGAAACCCAGCCGCGAGCTGCCCAGTGACATGAGCCTCGACGAGCTAAATGCCTTTTTATGATCGCTTCGAGGCAAGCAACAATGAAGCATGCATGAGAGCACCAGCTGTTCCAGACGACTGTGTGATAACGCTCTCGGTTGCCGATGTGAGCAAGACCTTTTAACAGATCAACATTTCCAAAGCCGCGGGGCCAGACGGATTACCAGGACGTGTATTCAAAGCATGCGCGGACCAACTGGCAAGTGTTTACAATGACATTTTCAACCTCCATGACCGAGTCTGTAATACCTACATGTTTCAAACAGACCTCCATAGTTCCTGTGCCCAAGGAGGCGAAGGTAACCTGCCTAAATGATTACCGCCCCATAGCACTCACGTTGGTAGCCATGAAGTGCTTTGAAAGGCTGGTCATGGCTCACATCAACAGCATCATCCCTGATACCCTAGACCCACTCCAATTCACATACTACCCCAACAGATCCACAGATGACACAATCTCAATCGCACCCCACACTGCCCTTTCCCACCTGGAGAAAAGGAACACCTATGTGAGAAAGCTGTTAATTGACTACAGCTCAGCGTTCAACACCATAGTGCCCACGAAGCTCATCACTAAGCTAAGCACCCTGGGACTAAACACCTCCCTCTGCAACTGGATCCTGGACTTCCTGACAGGGCACCCCCAGGTGGTAAGGTTAGGCAACAACACGTCTTCCACGCTGATCCTCAACACTGGGGCCCCTCAGGGCTGCGTGCTTAGTCCCCTCCTGTACTCCCTATTCACCCACGACTGCGTGGCCATACATGACTCCAACACCATCAAGTTTGCTGACGACACAACAGTGGTAGGCCTGATTACCGACAACGATGAGACAGCCTATAGGGAGGAGGTCAGTGACCTGGCAGTGTGGTGCCAGGACAACAACTCCCTCAATGTGAGAAAGATGAAGGATCTGATCGTGGACTACAGGAAAAGGCGTGCCGAACAGACACCCATTTAACGTCAACGGGGCTGTAGTGGAGCGGGTCGAGAGTTTTAAGTTCCTTGGTGTCCACATCACCAATGAACTATCATGGTCCAATCACACCAAGACAGTCGTGAAGAGGGCACGACAACACCTTTTTCCCCCTCAGAAGACTGAAAATATTTGGCATGGGTCCCCAGATCCTCAAAGTTCTACAGCTGCACCATCGAGAGCATCCTGACCGGTTGCATCACCGCCTGGTATGGTGCTACAAAGGGTAGTGCGTATGGTACATCACTGGGGCCAAGCCTCCTACCATCCAAGACCTATATACTAGGCGGTGTCAGAGGAAAGCCCAGAAAATTGTCAAAGACTCCAGTCACCCAAGTCATAGACTGTTCCTTCTGCTACCGCGCGTGAAGTGGTAATCCTAGCGCCAAGTCTAGGACCAAAAGGCTCCTTAACAGCTTCTACCCCCAAGCCATAAGACTGCTGAACAGTTCATCAAATGGCCTCCCAGACTATTTTCATTGACCCCCCCCCCCCTTTTTTTTTACACTGCTGCTATTCGCTGTTTATTATCTATGCATAGTCACTTTACCCCTACCTTCATGTACAAATTACTTTGACTACCCTGTACCCCTGCACATTGACTCGGTACCGGTACTCCCTGCATATAACCTCGTTATTGTTATTTTATTGTTACTTTTTTATTCTTTTTTACTTAAGAAAATATTTACTAAATAAACTAAACTCTTTCTTGAACTGCATTGTTGGTTAAGAGCTTGTAAGAAAGCATTTCACGGTAAGGTCTACACTTGTTGTATTCGGTGCATGTGACAAAGTTTTGATTTGTTTTATGTTGTACAATTCCCAAATGTATTGCTCAATTTTTCTGTGAAATGAATAATAACATTGGACAACAATGAAAGCTGCCACCCCTACCTACCTTGCCCTACGTTTCTCCACACTGTCCTCTCAACACAGCTGCAGTAATAGTGAGGTGATGCTCTCCCCCATACAGTTATTCATCATATTTGTCATTCTGTGAGCAGTCAGTCTGTTTTTTTTATTGCCTTTCTGTTTGGATTCACATTGAGTGCTTCACCGAAGATAAGAAGCTGCAGTCACAGCATTGTGTTCATTGTTCATTTTGTTTTTGTAACCTCCAAGAGGGTTTGAGACCCCTGGTTGACTCTTCCTGGCCCCCTCCTCACTCATTTCCTTCCAGACTTCAGCTGGGTTGTTGAGGAACAGGCGACCTCAGGCCTTATGGGTTTTGCTTGACAGACTTTTAATGCTGACTCAGCTCTGCATTGCTCAGTTCTAAACTATAAATGAATGATTGTTTTGACTGTTATTCCATTATATGTACAGCGGAAACATACAGATGTATGAACAGAACCTTCTTTATAACAGAATACAGACAATAGTGATATCTTGAGGGTCATTGAACAAATCAGCATGAACGACAAGAAATGACTTGATGCAGTTCTTACAATGCGAGTCTTTCTCTTTGTACTCTGACCTTCTTTTTCCCAGAAGGCATCTTCTATACAAGTGAACCAGTAAATGAAACGGACTAGGTGTAGAGGAACTCGTTTTGTGATATTCTGATTATATTTTATTTACTGCATTCATTAAAAGAAGTGCCTGGGGATTTTGTAAGTCATTAATTAAATATGAACCTAAATTGAGTGTAATCGTAACAGACTCATAACTATATTTTTCCTGCATAGCCTGTAGCTATGATCACTCCTAGAACCCTCCAATGTAAAGTCCATTAATTCAGTTTAGAGATTCACATTGAAAAATGATTTCACTCCCGGATCCCGGTAAACCCATTTCCACTCCTGGCCTGTAGTAGTATATACAGTACATTTTAAGGCATGGTGTTCAGTCTTAACATACAACAGAAGTGTGCTACAACTATGTGACCATTTAGTATGAATCATAATGCCCACTGACTCTCAAGATCACTTACCGCATCTTCGGTCATTTCCCCTGGCTCCTCCACCCTTGGGCCTCTCCAAAGAAATCACTGTTTCCATGGAAGAACTCTTAACATTTGAAAGGAAAAATAGCAGCAGCCCCAACTTACTGGAATTATTCTTGGTTATGATAAACCCCTTGGAACCAATAGGATTAGAGTGCAACAAATAAGGGGGAAAAAAATACAGCCTTGACTAAAGCTATGCAATGGGTGACAGCTTTCTTTTTGTGATAGTTAACAACATGTAGACACTATATATTTTAGAACTGGGAGGTGAAGCCCAGGGGCTGATGAATACATGACACATTATTTGATCTTCAGCCTTCCTCTGCTTATGCAGACTGTGGTTGTTCAGACAGATCAGTCTGCTAAGTGTGTGTGTTATCTGAAAAGAGTAGTGAATGCCTACACATTTCTAGTTAATTCTGAGTGCCCTTACATGTTATTGGAGGAGCTCAGTAGACATCGAAACAAATATAACATTACCTTGGTTCTTTCTTTCACTGCCTCACATTCATAGACCTTGTTCTTGAGCCATCTCTCAGATAAGAACAGCATGTGTTTCAAACCAATTCAATGAGACTATTTGATAAACAATAGACTTTCTCTCAACAGTTGGCATAAGCTGTTGGATAAGGCAGGCAAGCCAGACAAAGACAGGGGAGAGGTGCTGGTGGACATCCAGTTTATGAGGAACAACCTGACAGCCAGCATGTTCGACCTCTCTGCTACAGACAAGCCTCGCTCCCGCCTGGGCAAGTTCAAGGACAAGGTTCGAGGCAAGAAGAAGGAGGGTCTGTCGGACTCAGCGTCTGCCGTGGTGCCGTCCTGCACCCAGGTTCTGACGGACAGCGAGGGAGAGGGGGAAGGGGAGGGAGGTGCAGACAAAGAAGAGAAAAAGAAGAAAAACAAGCTGAAGTCTCTGTTTTCTCCCAAGTCTAATCTGCAGCGTCACGGACTGTCGCAATCCATGTCTGTCCTGGGCCCTCTGCCTGAGAAGAACTCCTCACTGAGTGGCAGCCCCTCAGGCCTCAACGAGGACTCCTCTGAAGGTGAGCATCATTACAGACTGGCCTTCCATTTTAAATATAGCATAATCTATTAGAAAAGTTGTTACACTGTGTTTACAAATCAAACTTCCTCCCCTTCTTTCTCATCCACAGGTAAAAATAAATTCAAGTTTCTGACCCATAAGCGCACAGGCAGTTCCGACAGTAAGGCTTCTCAGGGCTCCTTGTCTCTAGGGCGCTCTAAGATCCCTGCCCCGCTTGCAGAGCAGAGTAACCTGTGCATCAACGGCAGTCACGTGTACACAGAACATCCCCAGCCCCGGAGCGCACGCACCGGCTCCACCTTCAGCCTTGCCAGCTCAGGCCATGGTTCCATGGAAGACCTACGCAGGGCCCAGGGCCGTAAGAGCTCCAGCACCTCCATGGACTCTCTCACGGCCCTGAAGCAGCCCTCACCCTGGGCAGAGGTGGAGAGCAGCAGGGCGGAAGAGGAGGAGGAGGAGGAGGAGGAGGAGGAGGAGGAAGAAAGAGTTAAACTGGACGAGATGAAGAGAAAGGAAGAGCAGGAGAGAAAGAAGTTAGAGGAGGAAGAGAGGATGAGGAAGGAGGAACAAGAGAAAAGGAGGATTGGGAAGGAGGTAGAAAGACTTAGGTTTGAGGAGGAGAGGAAACGGATTGAAGAGGAGAAGTTGAGGTTTGAGGAGGAAGAGAAAACAAGGAAACGGGAGCAGGAAAACAGAAAGAGGATGGAGGAGGAAAAGATTAGGGTTGAGGAGGAAAGTAGAATGATGGAAGAGAGGAAGAGGAGACTGAAGGAGGAGGGAGAGGAGAGGGAAAAGAAGAAAGAACAGGAAATGATTAGGTTACAGGAGGAAATGGAGGAACAAGAGAGGTGGGAAGAAGAGGAAAGGATGAGGAGAGAAGAGCATGAACGAATGAAGAGGGAGGATAGACTGAGGAAGGAGGACGAGAGGAAAATGAGGGAGGTGGAGGAAAGATTGAAGAGGGAGAAAGAGGAGAGGATTAAGGAGGAGGAAGAAAGGATTAGGAGAGAACAAGAGGAAGATATGCAAAGAAGGGAGGAACGGGAGAGGAAGATGAGGGAGGAAGAAGAAAGACTAAGGGCTGAAGAGGAGATGAGGGAGGAGGAAGAAAGAATGAAGAGGGAGCAGGATAGAGTGAGGGAGGAGGAAGAAAGAATGAAGAGGGAGCAGGATAGACTGAGAGAGGAGGAGAGAAGAGTGATGGAGGAGGAAGAAAGAGTGAAGAGGGAGCAGGATAGACTGAGAGAGGAGGAGAGAAGAGTGAGGGAGGAGGAAGAAAGAGTGAGGAAGGCCGAGGAGGAAGAGAGGCTGAGAGAGGAAATGGGGATAAAGAGGACAGAGGAGGAGGAAAGAATTAAGAGAGAAGAGGAGGATAGGCTGAGAAAGGAGGAAGAGGAGAGGAAGGAGGAAGAGAGGATCAGGATATTAGAGAATGAGATGTTGAGGAAGGATGAAGAGCAGAGGAAGATCTGGAAGGAGGAAGAGAGGATAAGGAGATTAGAGGAGGAGATGTTGAGGAAGGAGGAAGAGCAGAGGAAGATCAGGATGGAGGAAGAGAGGATAAGGAGATTAGAGGAGGAGATGTTGAGGAAGGAGGAAGAGCAGAGGAAGATCAGGATGGAGGAAGAGAGGATAAGGAGATTAGAGGAGGAGATGTTGAGGAAGGAGGAAGAGCAGAGGAAGATCAGGATGGAGGAAGAGAGGATAAGGAGATTAGAGGAGGAGATGTTGAGGAAGGATGAAGAGCAGAGGAAGATCTGGAAGGAGGAAGAGACGATAAGGAGATTAGAGGAGGAGAGGCTGAGGAAGGAGGAAGCAGAAACAATGAGGCTTGAAGAAGAAGAAAGGGGGAATGAACAGGAGAGGAGGGATAAGGAGCAGAAAGAAAGATTTAGGGTGGAGGAAGAAAATGTGAAAAAAGAGGAGTTGAGACAGGAAGAGAAAAGGAGAAGTGCACAGATGGAGGAAGAGCAAAGGCGTGAGGAAGCTGAGAAGCAGATGGAGCAGAATAGCGAGGCGAAGGTCACCGTATGCAATAATCCTTTTGAGGAAGCCTCTCCCACCAGTTCATTTGACACCTCTTCAAATAATCTGTTTGAGGAGAACCCTATGACCACTACTGGACCCATCAGCTGCCGGATAAATAAAGTATCAGCAGTCAAGCCAAGGTCAGTCACATACACACACTGTCTCAGTTCCCTTTGCCAGAATTCCATTAGCCCTTGGGTGCCATAAATTATGGATGCGCTATTTATTTAGTCTCCAAAAGCAGCAGGGGGAAAATACCCAAGTGTCTTCTGGAACCCCCTGAGATCTCTCCTTTCATCCGCACACACTAACTTTCCCTCTCTCAAATCTTCAGATTCTCTGATTCAGACATCCCATTTCATCTTCTAACAAAACAATATCAATAATGCTAACATTCTTTTTCCTCTGCGCTGTCAGAGCAGGGTGGCACAAGTCAGATTTATGTGGAAAACCTACCAACTTGTCTGAGAGACTTTTATACCACCAGTTAATCAAGGGAGGCAACAAGCCCAATGTATGGACGAGACTCGGCTGGATGTAATTGGGTTGGTTTTATTGGATCTTTACTGCTTTGGTACAAAATTGAGATTTGAGCAGAAAACCTGTTGCCTTATAAATGACTTTGGTACAGGGTGATGCTCAGTAGAGAATATTAAGTTCATCTCCGAGTGTTGGAGTCATGGCTGTTTGGCGTTAAGCGAGATGTCCTGGTATCTGTTGGCCTGAGGTGTATGACACTACTCTCACATGCGCATCTCATTAAAGCACAATCCCCTGAAGTAATATGACACCGTCATGAAAGTTGCAGTGCAGTGGAAAATGTGGATGTTCGTGTTGGAAACCTTTGGCTCAGCTAGGATTGGCTGCTACTCCCATGAATCATACCTTGCTATACAGTTTCTACAGATGTCATATTAAAGGTGTTACAGTGAGACACAAAGCATTATGTTATTGCTCAGGTTTTTAACTAGGGCGTTGATGTTGAATGACTCATGAGTATGTATGCTGATGAGGATGAAACAAAACAACAGGATGATGCGACTCAGTGTATTCAAGCAAGGCTGTTTGGTCATGTGAACAGGCAAGGTTCAGATGCTAGAAAGATGATTTATCTTTTTTATTTCTCGTTGTGATCCATGTTTCATTCATGTTTTATTTTAAATCTACATGTAAAATCTTTCCGTTCCTTAGTGTGTATGTGTTACTAACATAAACATTATAACTAACCTTCATGTCCCTCTCATAAAGACCTAATAAAATTAAATCCCACCCTTTCTCCCATGTTCTTGTCTGGTGAGTTACGAGCAACTAGTAACGACTTTATGTAACACCTCTTGTAGTTTGCATTGCCTACCTCTCCGCTAACTGGAATGTGCTTGTGTGTGGATTCCAACAAGACTTTCATAGCATTTCATCATTTAGTTTTAGAAACAAATTCTATGTTCTTTAGAAAGTTTTGAAGGTTGTTCCATTTTCAATGTTTGGTAGTTAGACCTTGTCATCAGCAACAACAACAAAAAGTCTCACTGCACCCTCCCCTTCCTAACCCTGCTCTTCCAGACCCTCTTCATGGGGGAACCCTTCAAAGCCTGCTATATCTTCCAACCCCTTCTTATCGTCCTCGTCTCCTGAACTGGAGAGTTCTATGGACTCCCCCAGAGGCGATGGGGAAACCGGAGACGCTATTGACCCGTCTACTGATCTGATGGAGAAGAAAGACCCTGACCCTGTGGCTCCCAACAATCAGCCCTGGGCTCGTAAGGACAACTGGCCCAGTAAATCTCATTGTGCCACACCTACCCTCGCTAAAACAAAGCCAACAAAACCGCCCCCTCCCCTCAGACGTCAATCTTCCACGTCATTGGTGGGAAGTGGGGATGACCGGGGGAGTGTTAGTGGTAAGGACCATTCCAGTGTCAGACAGGATAAGGGCCCAGCTCCACTGCCTCCAGACAACCAGCGATGGGCTCATAAGGACAACTGGCCCAGTAAGTCCAACCCTGAATCTGCCACTCCTACCCTCACCCAAAAAACGGCAACAAAACCACAGCCTCCTCCAAGACGCCACTCTGCCACGTCATTGGTGGGAAGCGAACATGACCAGCACTTAAATGAGAGTGTTAGTCAGGATGATTCCAGTGTCAGGAGGGACAAGCGTCCTGCTCCACTGCCTCCTGACAGACCAATCCAGGCTCCAAGCCAGACACAGAGGGACCAGAGTATGACCAGTGTGAATCAGGGACATAAGGACAGAGTGGGTGCCTCCATGTCCAAGGTTTCTCAACGTGTGGTACAGATGATCACACCACTGAGATCTTCCTCCACAGCTACAACAGAACACATCAGTGGAGGCCAGAGCTCTGCCCACCATGGGAATCAAGCAGAGGAACCCATGCCATCAGCCACTGGGGGGTTGATGGTTGCGAAACACAATAAAGGTCCAGCACCCTCCAGGCCCCAGCACCTTCCAGGGAAGACAATGCCAACAGTTGATGTGTTAGATGAGCAATCAAATACTGAGGAACATGACTCTTCAGTTGAGTTTGGTCCAAATAATCCCTTTGCAGAAGACTGCAGAATGGAGAAGTCCTCTGGATGTGGTGAAGAACAGAGTCTAACTGGTGAGCGTCAGGAGAGCCTGGACTCTCACAATCAACAGAGTTGTACCTCCACAGATGCAGATCTAGGTCCGTTTCAGAAGCATGTGGTTGGGGACACAACTGAGCTTCCAACGCCAGATGTTCTGCCAGCTGAGGATGTCTCCTGTCCCACCAAAAGCACATCAGCAAAGCGGGCCCGTGCTCCCTTGCCTCCAGTGAAGATAACATCCACCTTTAGAGAGGAGGGAGCTGGTAAACGGAGTTCTGGAAAACTACAAAGCCCAGGGGCTCCCACTTCGAGTAAGCTTTCCTCAGGTAACTGGGTAAAAAAGCAGAATTGCGGAGTGGGTGTGGCACTACCATGTGTTACCCTTGCCCAGCCCCCATGTTTCCCCTCACCTGCCCCCTCCGCCATACCCCACCCCGAGCCCCTGAAGGGATCAGGGGGCAGGAGAGACTGCCCTCCCCAGACAACAAGCTCTGTCCCTGGCCAGAAGACCCTGCTTCATGCTGGAGCTCTGCCCTCCATTACAGAGCAGTGCAGTGGAGAGGAGGCAGGAGGGAGAGGGGACAGGTCTGCCTCAAGCACATGCAGGTGAGAGAGATCTCAGCCTTTTCCTGAAGCGTGTAGCAGCTATGTGCTGTCCACCAAACCTCTCCTGTAGAATGTACTGTAGTTAGAATTACTAAACCTCCCCAATCGCTTGTAAAATGCATTGTTCCAGAACACTTCATGAATGTGACCCTTTATAAAACTCTTCTACTCTCTTATCAAATGTTTATCTGCACTTTCCTGAATTAAATCACTAACTTATGACTAGGTTGTATTTGCAATACTTTCAAACATTTTGCAAAGGAAATCATAGCTGGTACTATTTTATTAATTATTTTATTATTATGGAGTTTAACATAAAGCAAAAGGAACATAGCTCCCCAGAGCAATTAGCAGTATATTATGTCATCAAAGAGCACTTAGCTACTAATTACTGCAGATGTCATTTATTTTCTGCTAGTTGTTTAATTGTGATGTCATTCACACAATGCCCTCAGCCAGTATGAATCACGTCTATAGAAATGCCAGCCTTTGTAGCTTTCATTGCTTTTTGTCATGTTATTCTTCCTGTAGAATCTGATAAAGCTCAGTGGAGCCTGTAAAATGCCATTACTCAGACTGTGTGTACACTGTGGATCCTCTGCAGTCTAACCTTATCTAAGAGGTAAAGAAGAGTACAGATACAGTCAATTGTGAAGACAAACCCTGCTCAGATTTCTTGTAATTTCTAACTGATCAAACAAATCGTTTCCCACTGTTGGCAGCAAGCTTCAACTCTTTTTTTTTCTGTGCTAGGAGACAGATAATAATCAGACCTGCTTTTTGAGAAAAGGCATTTATCCCGATATCCCCCACATCCACCTGCTGCATCCCCTCTAATAACACAATACTTTTCAGAAAAGTTTGAGTCTCTTACTCTCACTGTCTCTGTCTCTCGATTCAGGCCACACCCAGTAAAGCCCTTGAGTTCCCTGGAAAACCAGCCAGCCTCCAACATCCACGAGGAACAGGCTGGCAAATGTACAGGGATCCTCGGTGGCCTTCAAGAGAAGATAAAGGTACTTTAAAGGAATATACAGTCAGGTCCATAATTATTGGCACCCTTGATAAAGATAAAATAAATAATACAAATACTGAGCTGTATTATTTTATACTAATACGCTTGCTCAGAGAAAGATTTTGTTTAACAAAATAATTGACACCTCTATTTTCAATACTTTAGCACCCTCCCCTTGCGAGGATAATGAGGCTTTTTGTAAAATGTTTTATGAGATTGTAGAACATGTTGGGCGGGATCTTAGACCATTCCTCAATACAGAATCTTTCCAGATCCTTGATATCCTTTGTCTGCTCTTATGGAAGGCCCTCTTCAATTCAAACCACAGGTTTTCAATGGGTTCCATGTTCGGAGACTGAGATGGCCATTGTAAAATGTTGTTTGTATAGTCAATTAACCATTTCTTTGTCGATTTTGATCAGTGTTTGAGGTTATTGTCTTGCTCGAAGATCCACTTGTGGCCAGGTTTTTTGGCTAAAATGTCCGGGTACTAGGTAAAGTTCATGATGCCGGTGACCTTAACAAGGGCCCTAGGACCAGTAGAAGCAAAATAGCCCCATAACATCATAGAACCACCACCATATTTAACTGTAGGTATGAAGTACTTTTCTGCATACAGTGTAAGCTTCGGTTTTTCAAACCCACCACTGGTATGGGTGGTCAAAGAGCTCTATTTTCATGTCATCTGACCACTAACTTGTGACTAGGTTGTATTTGCAATACTTTCAAAAATTGTGCAAAGGAAATCATAGCTGGTACTATTTTATTAATTATTATTATTATTATTATTATTATTATTATTATGGAGTTTAACATAAAGCAAAAGGAACAGTATAGTAACAGTATATTATGTCATCAAAGAGCACTTAGCTACTAAGTCATTAATGCAGATGTCATTTTTCTCTGCTAGTTGTTTAATTGTGATGTCATTCACACAAAGCCCTCGGCCAGTATGACTACAGAAATGCCAGCCTTTGTAGTTTTCATAGTTTTTTTTTTTTTGCGCCTGGGCTGGAATTAAACATTATGGCCTTTCTCTTGCATTTCAAAGATGATGGTACAAATTTTTTATGATTTCATGTCAGTTGACAACTCAGCCAAATGTAAATAAAAACTAGACGCTGAACTGACTCTATGTAGGATATTACATTATGTTAGCCAGTGTAAAGGACGTCACGCCGCTTGGTTAGCAAGTACCACTTCCTCCTGATTCGTATCACACGGGCTCAATCCCAAAACCATGTGACCGCCCTCCTGAAGCGTCTTTTACAAGTCGACGGCACACGAAAGGGGAGGAGACCGGTTAAAGAATAATTTTTAAGCCTTGAGATAACTCAGACATGGCGTGTGTATGTGTGCCATTGAGGGGGAATGGGCAAGACAAAAGATGTACAGTTGAAGTCGGAAGTTTACATACACCTTAGCCAAATACATTTAAACTCAGTTTTTCACAATTCCTGACATTTAATCCTAGTAAAAATTCCCTGTGTTAGGATCACCACTTTATTTTAAGAATGTGAAATGTCAGAATAATAGTAGATAATTACTTCTTTCAGCTTTTATTTCTTTCATCACATGGTCAGAAGTTTACATACACTCAATTAGTATTTGGTAGCATTGCCTTTAAATTGTTTAACTTGGGTCAAACGTTCAGGTAGGCTTCCACAAGCTTCTCACAATAAATTGGGTGAATTTTGGCGCCTTCCTCCTGACAGAGCTGGTGTAACTGAGTCAGGTTTGTAGGACTCCTTGCTCGCACAAGCTTTTTCAGTTCTACTTACAAATCTTCTATGGGATTGAGGTCAGGGCTTTGTGATTGCCACTCCAATACCTTGACTTTGTTGTCCTTAAGCCATTTTGCCACAACTTTGGAAGTATGCTTGGGGTCATTGTCCGTTTGGAAGACACATTTACGACCAAGCTTTAACTTCCTGACTGATGTCTTGAGATGTTGCTTAAATATATCTACATGTTTTTCCTTCCTCATGATACCATCTATTTTGTGAAGTGCACCAGTCCTTCATGCAGCAAAGCACGCCCACAACATGATGTTGCCACCCCCGTGCTTCACGGTTGAGATGGTGTTCTTCGGCTTGCAAGCGTCCCTTTTTCCTCGAAACATAACAATGGTCATTATGGCCAAACAGTTATATTTTTGTTTCATCAGTCCAGAGGACATTTCTCCAAAAATTATGCTCTTTGTCCCTATGTGCAGTTGCAGGACTTGTTTTACTGTGGATATAGATACTTTTGTACCTGTTTCCTCCAGCATCTTCACAAGGTCCTTTGCTGCTGTTCTGGGATTGATTTGCACTTTTCGCACCAAAGTACGTTCATCTCTAGGAGACAGAACACGTCTCCTTCCTGAGCGGTATGACCGCTGCGTGGCCCCATGGTGTTTAGACTTGCGTACTATTGTTTGTACAGATGAAGTGGTACCTTCAAGCGTTTGGAATTTGCTCCCAAGGGATGAGCCAGACTTGTGGAGGTCTACAATTTTTTTCTGAGGTCTTGGCTGATTTTCTTTTGAGTTTCCCATGATGTCAAGTAAAGAGGCACTTTGTTTGAAGGTAGGCCTTGAAATACATCTTGAAATACATCCACAGGTACACCTCCAATTGACTCAAATTATGTCAATTAGCCTATCAGAAACTTCTAAAGCCATGACATCATTTTCTGGAATTTTCCAAGCTGTTTGAAGGCGCAGTCAATTTAGTGTATGTAAACTTCTGACCCACTGGAATTGTGATACAGTGAAATAATCTGTCTGTAAACAATTGTTGGAAAAATTACTTGTGTCATGCATGAAGTAGATGTCCTGACTAACTTGCCAAAACTATAGTTTGTTAACAGGAAATTTGTGGAGTGGTTGAAAAACGAGTTTTAATGCCTCCAACCTAAATGTATGTAAACTTCCGACTTCAACTGTAGATATGTATAGGGGTAAGGTGATTAGGCATCAGGATATATGATAAACAGAGTAGCAGTAGTTTAAATTATTATTATGTATGTGTATAGAGTCAGTATAAATGTGACTGCATGTTATGTGTATGTTGGCGTTTCAGTGTGCATAGAGACAACAAAAATACAAGGGTCAACTTAGTCTGTGTTGCCATTATGTTAGCTATTTAGCAGTCTTATGGCTTGGGGATAGACACTGTTCAGGAGCCTTTTGGTGTCAGACTTGATGCACTGGTACCGCTTGCTGTGCGAAAGCAGAGAGAACAGTCTATGGCTTGGGTGGCTGGTCTTTCACACCTCCTGATATAGAGGTCCTGGATGGCAGGGAGCTCGGCCCCAGTGATGTACTGGGTTGTCGGCATCAACCTCTGTAGCACCATGCGACCAAGGGTGGTGCTGTTGCCATACCAAGCAATGATGCAGCCTGTTAAATGCGGCGTACAATAAAGGTTAAATAACAAAAATATTTTAAAAAAGTCAAGATGCTCTAAATGGTGCAGCTGTAGAACCTTTTTGAGGATTTGAGGCCCATGCCAAACCTTTTCAACCTCCTGAGGCAGAAGAGGCGCTGTCACGCTTTCACAACTTTACGTGTGTGAGTGGACCATTTTTAAGTCCTTAGTGATTTAGACAGCGAGGAACTTGTAGCTCTTGGCCCGCTCCCCTACAGCCCCGTCGATGTGTATGGGGGCATGCTCGCGGCCCCCGTTTCCTGTAGTCAACGATCAGCTCCTTGGTCTTACTGACGTTGAGGGATAGGCTGTTGTCCCGCCACCACATTTTCGTGTTGTCAGCAAACTTGATGGTGTTGAAGTCATGTGGGTCCACGCAGTCATGGGTGAACAGGGAGTACAGGAGGGGACTAGGCACACTGTGGGGCCCCTGTGTTGAGGGTTAGCGTGGCGGAGGGGATGTTGCCGACCCTCACCACCTGGGGTTGGCTCGTCAGGAAGTCCAGGATCCAGTTGCAGAGGGAGGAGTTCAGTCCCAGGGTCCTAAGCTTGGAGGGAACAATGGTGTTGTATGCTGAGTCAATGAACAGCATTCTCACATAACTTTACAACTACTTTGCAAGGTTAGGGGAAGGAGAATCTAACATGCTAATTAGTTGCAAAATAGCTAAAAAGTACTTGCAAAGTTACTAATTAGCTTAAATGCTAAAGTTGTCCATGATGAGATTCGAACAAGCAACCTTTGGTTTGCGAGATGTTCGCGTCATACACTCGACCAGCCACCTTACTTTCATTTTTGCCTTAAGCAACCTGTCTTATGTAACCATACAAATTGTAACACATACTAATTTCAGTGTCCCGGATTTACATTTACTATGGTACGTCTAGTTCGAGACCAGGCTGCTAAGACGTCTGTCCTCAAAATAGTTTATGGACTTGGGCTCATGTATAACGCATTTAATGAACTTGCCCTGTCCAAGTGTAGCCTATGTCTTGCAAGATCACATAGGCCTAATGATTTAATTAGTATTTACATAACAGACCCGAATATAATAGCGTAGAAGTAGGCCTATATTACTGTTACACCAAAAACACCACCTCAGTAATTTATGACTTAGGGTTCTCGCTGAAGTCACTTTTTTTTTTTTTTCATGCGGCCAAAACTCAACTGAGCACACAACTCGGCAGGATGTATAGTCTATGCTTCGATTGAAACAAAATACAAGAAAGGCTAATTGTTTAGGCCATCTGCTGTAATTCGCTTACAGAACAGTAGTTCAAGAAGATCTAAATGCATATTCCCATGAAACTGATTGAGATCAAATGAATAGCATGGAGTTTGGACATTACACCTGAATAATTAGCATTCATGATTGCCTATTTTGGTGTGAGGGTAATAAAAATAGAAACGTTTGGCCTTCCGAGTGGCGCAGTGGTCTAAGGCACTGCATCACAGTGCTAGCTGTGCCATTAGAAATCCTGTTTCAAGTCCAGGCTCTGTCGCAGCCGGCTGTGACCGGGAAACCCATGGGGCGGCGTACAATTGGCCCAGCGTCGTCCGGGTTAGGGGAGGGTTTGGCCGGCAGGGCTGTTCTTGTCCCATTGCGCACTAGCGACTCCTGTGGTGGGCTGGGCACAATGCACGCTGACATGGTCACCAGGTGTACGGTGTTTCCCCTGACACATTAGTGCGGCTGGCTTCCGGGTTAAGCGGGCATTGTGTCAAGAAGCAGTGCGGCTTGGCTGGGTTGTTTCGGAGGACACACGGCTCTCGACCTTCGCCTCTCCCGAGTCCGTACGGGAGTTGCAGCGATGGGACAAGACTGTAACTACCAATTGGGGAGAAAAAGGGCAACAACAAAAAATTGGGAATAATTTGAGACAATATGTGTGGGCATAGGCAGATGTTGCAGTTGGAGGATGCATTATTCTATAATGCATCTGTTACAAACTTTGAGAAATGATGACGTCATTTAAAAAAAACAAATGCATTTCCGTATCTAAAAGAATGGCACCACACCCCTCTGTATGTGTACTGAATAATCAGACCCCATTGTGTCTAAGAAAAAAGGTGCTATCTAGAACCTAAAAGGCTTCTTCGGCTGTCCCATAGGAGAACCCTTTGATGAACCCTTTTCGGTTTCTTTCCACAGAGGGTTCTACATGGAACCCAAAAGGGTTATCCAATGCGAACAGCCAAAGAACCCTTTTGGAACCCTGTTTTCTAAGAGTGTATGTTGGGAAAAGTGTTAATATGCACAGCAGGGGCTCTTTTTGATAATATTATCATAATAATCTTATGCAATTAACGTACCAGGATATATTTGAAATCAATCCCCCAGGCACCTCATGCAAATGTCCTGTGCTGCTGTTTCAATTTATCCAACAAGTTATTTGATGCACAGTTGGTTTTAATGAAACATTAGTACAATAAAATCCCATTCTAGCTACATGTAACACGGACGCACACTCACATACATACAAACACAGTCGCAACAAGCCCTCCCACCAAATGCTCCCTGTAAAGAATTGCCACAGATGAATTGATCTATTCTACAACATTCTTTCTCTTGTCGATGGCGCACCATAAGCTCACTGTGAATAACACTGGGCTTTGCCTATCGTGTTGGGATCTGAGACATACGAGCTCTAACAGAGTTCTCACAAAGCTGTCAGAGCTCACAAACCTCTGCGTTTCTGTGCCCATATCATAGGCTCAAAGACTTTTTAGAATGGAGATTTAGCTAACATTGCACCCATCCAATGCCCTCCATTATTAGTGTCTGAAAGCTAGACCTTTCTTGTGCATTGAATGTTTCTCTATGTAAGGGTTTGTGCATAGTTCAAACATTGCTTTATAGGGAAAGGGGGATACCTAGTCAGTTGCACAACTGAATTAAACCAAAATTTGACTTCCAAATTTAACCCAACCCCCCCTGAATCAGAGAGGTGCGGGGGGTTGCCTTAATCAACGTCATCAGTGCTCAGAGAGCAGTTGTTGGGGGTTAACTGCCTTGCTCAGGGGTAGAATGGAATATTTTCCACCTTGCTGGCTTGGGGATTCAAACCAGGGACTTCTCAGTTACTGGCCCAATGCTCTTAACCACTAGGCTACCTGCCGCCAGACATTATAGATAATGTATGGCATATAGTATACTCGGAGAAGTCTATGGAAAAATATAAATGGCACTGACTGATTGTACCACCTCCATTCCCTCCCTTTCCTTCTAGGTCAAAGACACAGGGGTTAAAGGTCCCTACTCCCAGCTGACCCAGGAAGAGCTGATCTCCCTGGTGGTGAAGCAGCAGGAGCAGCTCTCCAAAAGGGGCAATAAGATCAAGGAGCTGGAGCAGTACATTGACAACCTGCTAGTGCGCATCATCGAGGAGCAACCCAGTATCCTGATGACCATGAACTCACTCAAATGAGTGTTCCTAATCATTCAGAGCAGGGCCTTCCTAAAATGTGAATCTTCCTCAATGCACATGTATTGGGCTGGTTGAATATTTCTGGCTTTCCTCCCAAATAACTTTGAATTCACCCAACACCCATGTACAGTATACCATACCAAACACTGGCTTTCTGTTTCTACTGAACAGATGCACTTTTGTTCATTACATTTTGATTGTTGACTATTTGATTGTTCATTACATTTTGACTAAAGGATTTCTTTACTTTATGGTGTGTAAAGATGGTATAAGAACACAAACAAAGCACAAGTCCATATAAGCCTGTGGGAAGTTGCCTTATGTTTTTGACAGTTTGATTTTTCTTAGTATTAATGTTTTGATTTTCTTACGATGAGTATGATATGAAGGTTAAATCCAGCGCAATGACACTGAAGAATGAATTGAATAATAAAAGCTCCAACAGAACAGTGGAGTTTGCATATTTGGTAACACTTTCTGTGAAGCAGACAGACTGGTATATTAAGGTGTCATACATGCTTATGACAAGTATTACAATGAATTATAATCACGTAATGAGTAATATCTGTCGGTAAAGTGTTTGTATTGCTTGTCTGAGGTACAGATATTATTCCCTGATACTGTATAACTCGTATAAATGTTGTACATAGAGATGTCCTTTTCCTATTGTCAACTTCATGTTGAATCACTTTGAGGAGGAAATAATTGATAAATTGCTAGTCTAAGAGATAAACATGGATTGATAATTTTTACAATTTAGACTACAGATAAGCAAGGTTTACTGGGAAGTGTGGACTATGCAATGAATCGAGAGTGCATTCATCAAAAGGCAATCTCACTGACAGATGCACCTCTGGAAACAAATTGCATGGGTGTAACCTATAGACACCGTTCAAAGTGGCATTTCCTTGTGAAGAAAGCTATTGAAATTCAGAGACTGTTTTCTTAAACCAGCTACCACTGGCCATAGGTAGATATAGTAGCAAGATGTGTCAGAGTATGTTGGTCTGCCTTTGGTCATACACATTATTACTGTATAGTTGGGGGGGAAAGTTAATCTCGGACACCCAGAACTAAAATCTCATGTATCCCACGTAATTGCGTCAAACGCTCAATTACATCTGTCCACGAGAGATTAGGTGAAAGTCGGGACGTTTATATTCGGTCCATGTAAAGCCTATTTTACAATGATAAAATAAAGACTCATTTTCAAAAAATAATGTAATTTATTTAGCCTCCGGTTGACAAACACACACCACTTTCTCTCTCTTCTCTCTTTGTCTCTCACTCGCGCACACTTTCTATCGCTCTCTCATCTGTAAAGTGTGTATTAATACCTTGTGATAAACCTTTAAATAAAGCTTGACGCATCTATTCCACGCGATGAACGTAACGTATGGATATAATGCGCTCTTCCAATAGAAGTTGAACGTTGCAGTAGCTTTCAATAGCGGAACGAAAGTAAGGATGCCTTGTTTCCACACGGATTATATAGGTTGAGCTCAAGTTAAGAATTCGAAACGTTCATTGGTCGTTCACAGCACATGAACGGTATTGTAGTAGGTTCTGGCTGACTCACAAGTTTATGATTTGCTAGCTAACGTTTACCAACATACATCAAACTGAAGATGGCTACTGTCGGTCTGAAGTGTCCGGACTGTGGCTCGCTCGACATAGTGGATGACGAACATTATTCACAGCCACAACTTGTATGTGCAGATTGTGGCGCTGTGGTATCCGAAGGTCTACTCACCACTACCCGAAGTGAAGAGACACAGGGCACAGGTAGCTAGTTATCTAACTAACTGGTTTATCTGTCACCTTCTTAGCACAATTATTTATGCAGCTGCCTGTAAGAATGTGCTTTCATACTGACTGTTGGTCATGCAGTCTTCTGTAAGGCTATTCCACATGCCTGCTGTCTATATTATGACTCTGATTTAATTGAGCACTTTGTTTGTATTTCCTTGTCTGCTTGTTTTGGTCCTGTAGATGTAAGATACACTAATAGCACAGAAGTGGACAAGAAGCCATGCCGGAATCTAATCAATGGTAGGAACTGCACCGTTTCCCTGTAGAACTACTGACTACCTGTTTCTGACACAATGTGAGGGTTGGATATCACAAAATGCTGTGTATTTTAATCATGTGTGGCTGGCAATACTGTATCACTTCCTCCAAACAGGCATACACCGGGTGCGTGCTCTCTGTCGTATTCTCAGACTCACTTTCCTCATGGAGGAGACTGCAGAGACCCATTTTAAGCAGGCCTATGAGCACCCTAACTTCATCAGGGTCAGCCTACAGAAGAAAGAGGTTCTGGCAGGATGCTGCGTGCTGGCGACCTGCAGGCAGCACAGCTGGCCCATTGCCATGGGAACTATTTGTTGTCTCCTGGAGGCGAACCCCAGGCTGATAGGCGTGGTCTACCAGGAGATGGTGAAGACTCTGAAGATAGAGGCTCCCCCCACCAGTATCATTGACCTACTGGAGACACACTGTCAGGCGTAAGTCAATCACCTCAACTATAAACATTAGCCTTGATTGCATGATGATAAATAAATTGCCTGACTAAGCACATGTTGTTATTAGGTAGACATTTGATGCTTATTGAGAAACTGTCTTTTCTCTCCTTTCTCTGTCAGATACAAACTAAGCCCTCAACATGTCCATGAAGAGTTGTCGGAGTCCTCCAAGGATTTGACAAAGCGAGCTGCTGTCCTGTTGGAGCTGGCTGCAGATGCCTGGCTAGTGACTGGCCGCCAGCCCGTCCCCATCCTCACGGCCTCCATCTTCCTGGCTTGGCAGTCCCTGAAACCCACCCAGGCCCGGCTCAAATACACACTGGCCAGGTTCTGCCAGATGGCCAAGGTGACCAAGTCCTCCATAGCTCCGAAGCGGGTGACCGAGCTGAAGGAGGTGCTGTGTAAGCTGGGCCAGGAGCTGCCCTGGTTGAGGGGGGACGAGGTGACACCCCAGACTGTGATCCAGATGGTGGATGACATCCTGAACCATAGACTCACGCTACTGAGGAGGGCCCTGAGCAGCCACGAGGAAGCCCTGGCCTCTGAATCGGTACTCCCACCAAGCTTAGAGGACTCCCTACCTGGATCCCACACCAACACGCCCTGCCTGGAGGGTGCAGCTTCATCCCAGACCCCAGGGCAGACCCCTAAAGAACCCTTTGTGGGGGAACCAGACACAGGGAACGTCCAGCAACAAGGAGACGTTGACCTGACATACGCTGTTGTAATGGAGGTGTTACCACATACGGGGCCTGGCACAGACTCTCAGTACAGCCAGCCCTCAGCACTAAACTCTGGCAAGAGGAGTTTGTTTGAACCCCCTTCTGTGAGGTACGCTAAGATAAGGAGGGTGCAGGTCCCGGTGGTGGAGGTGACTGGTGATGAGGAGATCTCAGACAGTGAGATTGACAGTTACATCCGTACTCCTCAGGAGATCAGAGACTATGTTGAGGCTAAAGAGGCATTAGCTTCCTCTGATGATGAGTTCTGACAGGAAGGGATCACATTGTAACCAGGTGACTTAGCTATACTGCGCTGTCTGATCTGTAATGCATTATAATGCAACTATTTGGCTAACTATTTATTTTGTATGAATATTGAATAATCTCTTGTACCCTTCAGGTCATAAGGCAACACATTAAATCTACTTATTTCAAAACACTCACCAACAGTGTTTAGGACTATATTCATTTTAATGGTGACTGTATCCTTAATGTGTTAGTTTAATTGAAAGATTCTTATTTGGCTGATCAATTTTATTGCATTGAAGGTGTGTGTGCATCCAAATATGTTCCTAAATGGTCTGTACTTCAAACAGGAAAACAAGCCCATATACTGTACTTGAAGTGGCCCAATAGACTCCTTGGCTTTGTGGTTCTCTGCAAATGATCTATTTGACTAATTACAGTGGCCTAAACCCAGTTCATCATCTCAGGCCGGCTGTCAGTGATTTTAGAGCACATTCACCTAATTAGTGTCAATGTTGTCACAGCACAGCCTGTAGCCTAAAATTGTTTTTTTAAACTGTCAGCACTGTTGGTTATTAGGTTGTCTACAGCTGTCAGCCTAAAATATTTCTGTATTTTTTTGTTGTTGGTATTTTAGTATTTACAGAAGTTTGGTATTAGTCATCTAGATTTGAACTTCCTGAAGCCACGTTGTTCTCTAGTATTTTTTTACTGATGTTGTGGTGAGAGGATTGTTACCATAGCAACCGCAGGCAGGATTTGTGGACGGTCATACAGATCACTGTTTACTTGTCACAATAAAGTATTCATATTCTTTTTACTTGGATTAGTGCATTCTAGTTATTGTCTACCTGCAGTCTTGCCTCTCCATTTACTCCTCTTGTCAGTCCATTCATATCCCACTGGGCACACACTGGTTGAATCAATGTTGTTTCCACGTCATTTCAATTAAATATTGTTGAACCAATGTGGAATCGATGTTGAATTGATAAAATGTAACTTTGGGGCCCCGAAAGGCTAGGGCCGGTTTTGACTATGTGGGTATGGAAACCAGCGAGCCACTGCAGACCCTCATGATGAGTTCAGATGTTTTGTTAACCCCACCCCCATCAAAGTTGCCCATACCTTATCCAAACATTTCATGCAAATTAATTACTTGACGACCGGGCTGATGGAAACAGGAAATGATCAGTGGTGTAAAGTACTTATAAGTCAAAATAATTTAAAGCACTACTTAAGTCATTTTTTGGGGTATCTGTACTTTACTATTTATATTTTTGAGAACTTTTACTTCACTACATTCCTAAAGAAAATAATGTACTTTTTACTCCATTTTCCATGACACCCAAAAGTACTCATAACATTTTGAATGCTTAGCAGGACAGGAAAATGGTCCAATTCACACACATCACAGGGATGCAAACTAGTCACCTTTTCGGTGAAATTCGGCATTTTGAATCCAAAGTAGGTGACCTAAGTGATTTGTGTAGATCTGATGAGAAAAGTTTGGGAAGGGAGGGGGGTTTGGATCACTACTGCCTGTGAGCGAGTGATGTGCGTTTGGAGCAATACTGGCTGTATCCAAGGCTCAGCCAATCGTTCACACAACAGCATGCAGCACGCGACTGAAGAAAGAAGAGACAACCAACTTACTAGTTACAGCATCAGTGCGCACTCTGGAAAGACAGCTTGCCTGTTACAGCAGCGCATCCCCTGAACGATAACGAAGGTGTAATGTTAAGTAAAAAGCATGACCACGTAGACAACCGAGGTTAAGTTGGTTTTATATTCACACATTCGGACGTTCAACAGACATTCATCAGACATTCAACAGACATTCGCCAAAAGCCATTTAAAAATGTCAAAATCAATAACTAATTCACTGTTTGTCACAGAAACATCAAACTAGGTATGATTTATTCTATAAATGTCTAGCATACATTTACAGCCTTTTTTTTGAGGAAAGATTCCAGTTTTGATTTTATGATGCCATCTATTTTGTGAAGTGCACCAGTCCCTCCTGCAGCAAAGCACCCCCACAACATGATGCTGCCACTCCCGTGCTTCACGGTTGGGATGGTGTTCTTCGGCTTGCAAGCCTCTCATTTTTCCTCCAAACATAATGATGGTCATTATGGCCAAACAGTTCTATTTTTGTTTCATCAGACCAGAAGACATTTCTCCAAAAAGTACAATCTTTGTCCCCATGTGCAGCTGCAAACCGTAGTAGTAGTCTGGCTTTTTTATGGCGGTTTTGGAGCAGTGGCCTCTTCCTTGCTGAGCGGCCTTTCAGGTTATGTTGATATAGGACTTGTTTAATTGTGGATATAGAAACTTTTGTACCTGTTTCCTCCAGCATCTTCACAAGGTCCTTTGCTGCTGTTCTGGGATTGATTTGCACTTTTCGCACCAAAGTATGTTAATCTCTAGGAGACAGAACGCGTCTCCTTCCTGAGCGGTATGACAGCTCCGTGGTCCCATGGTGTTTATACTTGCGTACTATTGTTTGTACAGATGAACGTGGTACCTTCAGGCATTTGGAAATTGCTCCCAAGGATGAATCAGACTTGTTGAGGTCAAAAAACAATTCTGAGGTCTTGGCTGATTTCTTTAGATTTTCCAATGATGTCAAGCAAAGAGGCACTGAGTTTGAAGGTAGGCTTTGAAATACGTCCACAGGTACACCTCCAATTGATTCAAATTATGTCAATTTTGGACACACCTACTATTGTGAAGACATCAAAACTATGAAATAACACATATGGAATAATGTAGTAACCCAAAAAGTTTTATACAAATCAAAATATATCCTGTATTTTAGATCCTTCAAAGTAGTCACCCTTTGCCTTTGACAGCTTTGCACACTCTTGGCATTCTCTCAGCTAGCTTCACCTGGAATGCTTTTCCAGCAGTCTTGAAGGAGTTCCCACATATGCTGAGCACTTGTTGGCTACTTTTCTTTCACTCTGCAGTCCAACTCATCCCAAACCGTCTCAATTGGATTAGGGTCGGGTGATTGTGGAGGCCAGGTCATCTGATGCAGCACTCCATCACTCTCCTTCTTGGTCAAATAGCCCTTACACAGCCTTGAGGTGTGTTGCATCATTGTCCTGTTGAAAAACAAATGATAGTCCCACTACGAGCAAACCAGATGGGATGGCTTATCACTGCAGAATGCTGTGGTAGCCATGCTGGTTAAGTGTGCCTTGAATTCTAAATAAATGACAACAGTGTCAACAGCAAAGCACACCCACACCATAACACCTCCTCCTCCATGCTTCACGGTGGGAACTACACATGCAGAGATCCTCCATTCATCTACTCTGCGTTTCACAAAGTCACGGCGGTTGGAACCAAAGATCTCACATTTGGACAGATTTCCACTGGTCTAATGTCCATTGCTTGTGTTTCTTGGCCAAGCAAGTCTCTTCTTATTATTGGTGTCTTTTAGTAGTGGTTTCTATGCAGAAATTCGACCACAAAGTCCTAATTCACACAGTCTCCTCTGAACAGTTGATGTTGAGATGTGTCTGTTACTTGAACTTTGTGAAGCATGTATTCGAGCTGAAATTTCTGAGGCTGGTAACACTAATGAACTTATCCTCTGCAGCAGAGGTAACTCTTGGTCTTCCTTTCCTGTGGCGGTCCTCATGAGAGCCAGTGTCATCATAGCACTGCATTGAAGAAACTTTAAAAGTTCTTGAAATTTTCCGGATTGACTGACCTTCATGTCTTAAAGTAATTATGAACTGTCGTTTCTCTTTGCTTATTTGAGCTGTTCTTGCCATAATATGGACTTTGTCTTTTACCAAATAAGGCTATCTTCTGTATACCACCCCTACCTTATCACAACACAACCGATTGGCTCAAATGCATTAAGAAGGAAAGAAAACCCAAAAATTAACTTTTAACAAGGCACACCTGTTAAATGAAATGCATTCCAGGTGACTACATCATGAAGCTGGTTGAGAGAATGCCAAGAGTTTGCAAAGCTGTCATCAAAGCAAAGGGTGGCTACTTTGAAGAATCAAAAATCAAAAATATAATTTGATTTGTTTAACACTTTTTTTGTTTACTACATGATTCCATATGTGTTATTTCATAGTTTTGGTCTTCACTATTATTCTAAAATAGTGAAAATAAAGAAAAACCCTTGAATGAGTAGGTGTGTGCAAACTTTTGACAGGTACCTGTATACACTGTATATAATACCTTTTTTATTGTTTTTTTGTGCCTGTTTTGCATGTTATTTTGGCAATAATATGTGTCACCTATCAGTTTGCAAACATTAAAAAAAATTAAATTAATTGAGCTAATAAAGCTGCATACAAACATGTTCTCTTTTTGTTTTCTTGTGTAAGGCAGCTCCAAAATGTAGGTATTTCAGCCTAGTTCAGTGCTTTCTGTGGTGGTGGGGCAGCCAGTAGAATATACGGAGCGCAGGGGTTGGTAATGTTCCCTAGTTGCGCCGTGATTGGCTCAGTGTTCTGTCACTCATGGGGGCACTACATCACTGCAAAATCTACGTTGAGAGCTCGAAAAGTCTATCCCCTTGGGTGCTGCCATAGATTTACATTAGAACTGCCCATCCAAGAAGGCTCGAGGTCGTTGATCACAGATAAAAGGACATCAAATCACGTTATATCTACCATAGCTTTGATTGGACTGATGTCAACCTCATAGTTTCAAAATCTTAGCTAGCAAGCTAGACAAGCAGTCATCATCATGAATCAAGTTGACAATCTACTGGCAAATCCCTTTCAATCCTTATGAAGAGAAATTATAGATAAAATGTATCAGTGCTCATCGGCCATTGGACATAAACATTACACAACAAGTTGGAAATTGCAAATTCAACAATGAGTGGTTTGGAAGGAATCAGTGGCTAACTACAAGCTTTGCAAAGCAATCACTAGCCTGCTATTCAGTGGAGACAGTGTGTTGTCCAAGTCATGGTTTAAGGGTCTCTTTTCCAAGCTTAAAAGGATAAACATCAAATCAAATCAAAGTTTATTTGCCATGTGCGCCGAATACAACAGGTGTAGACCTTACAGTGAAATGCTTACTTACAGGCTCTAACCAATAGTGCAAAAAAGGTATTAGGTGAACAATAGGTAAGTAAAGAAAAAAACAACAGTAAAAAGACAGGCTATATACAGTAGCGAGGCTATAAAAGTTGCAAGGCTACATACAGACACCGGTTAGTCAGGCTGATTGAGGTAGTATGTACAGGTAGATATGGTTAAAGTAACTATGCATATATCATGAACAGAGAGTAACAGTAGCGAAAAAGAGGGGTTGGTGGGTGGCGGGACACAATGCAGATATCCCGGTTAGCCAATGTGTGGGAGCACTGGTTGGTCGGCCAATTGAGGTAGTATGTACATGAATCAACACCGTTGAAGTGACTATGCATATATGATAAACAGAGAGTAGCAGCAGCGTAAAAAGAGGGGTTGGGGGGAACACACAATGCAAATAGTCCGGGTAGCCATTTGATTACCTCTTCAGGAGTCTTATGGCTTGGAGCTAAAAACTGTTGAGAAGCCTTTTTGTCCTAGACTTGGCACTCTGGTACCGCTTGCCATGTGGTAGTAGAGAGAACAGTCTATGACTGGGGTGGCTGGGGTCTTTGACAATTTTTAGGGCCTTCCTCTGACACCGCCTGGTGTAGAGGTCCTAGATGGCAGGCAGCTTAGTCCCAGTGATGAACTGGGCTGTACACACTACCCTCTGTAGTGCCTTGCTGTTGGAGGCTGAGCAATTGCCTTACCAGGCAGTGATGCAACCAGTCAGGATGCTCTCGATGTTGCAGCTGTAGAACCTTTTGAGGATCTGAGGACTCATGCCAAATCTTGTTAGTTTTCTGAGGGGGAATAGGCTTTGTCATGCCCTCTTTACGACTGTCTTGGTGTGTTTGGATCATTCTAGTTTGTTGGTGATGTGGACACCAAGGAACTTGAAGCTCTCAACCTGCTCCACTACAGCCTCATCGATGAGAATGGGGGCGTGCTCGGTCCTCCTTTTCCTGTAGTCCACATCTCCTTAGTCTTGGTTACGTTGAGGGATAGGTTGTTATTCTGGCACCACCCAGCCAGGTCTCTGACCTCCTCCCTATAGGCTGTCTCGTCGTTGTCGGTGATCAGGCCTACCACTGTTGTGTCATCTGCAAACTTAATGATGGTGTTGGAGTCGTGCTTGGCCATGCAGTCATGGGTGAACAGGGAGTACAGGAGGGGACTGGGCACGCACCCCTGGGGAGCTCCAGTGTTGAGGATCAGCGTGGCAGATGTGTTGCTACCTAACCTCACCACCTGGCGGCGGCCCGTCAGGAAGTCCAGGATCCAGTTGCAGAGGGAGGTGTTTAGTCCCAGGATTCTTAGCTTAGTGATGAGCTTTGAGGGTACTATGGTGTTGAACGCTGAGCTGTAGTCAATGAATAGCATTCTCACATAAGTGTTCCTTTTGTCCAGGTGGGAAAGGGAAGTGTGGAGAGCAATAGAGATTGCATCATCTGTGGATCTGTTTGGGCGGTATGCAAATTGGTGTGGTCTAGGATTTCTGGGATGACGGTGTTGATGTGAGCCCTTGCCAACCTTTCAAAGAACTTCATGGCTAAAGACGTGAGTGCTACGGGTCTGTAGTCATTTAGGCAGGTTGACTTTGTGTTCTTGGGCACAGGGACTATGGTGGTCTGCTTGAAACATGTTGGTATTACAGACTCAATTAGGGACATGTTGAAAATGTCAGTGAAGACACCTGCCAGTTGGTCAGCACATGCCCAGAGCACACGTCCTGGTAATTCGTCTGGCCCCGCAGCCTTGTGTAAGGTGGCCTGTTTAAAGGTCTTACTCACGTCGGCTACGGAGAGCGTGGTCACACCATCGTTCGGAACAGCTGATGCTCTCATGCATGCCTCAGTGTTGCTTGCCTCGAAGCGAGCATAGAAGTGATTTAGCTCGTCTGGTAGGCTCGTCACTGGGCAGCTCGCGGCTGTGCTTCCCTTTGCAAGCCCTTCACTCGCAACACACCATGGGCCAGAAAAGGTTGAATACATTGGCCATGCTGTCAATCCAGCATGACTTCTGCCCATTGGCAGAACTAGAGTTTTGTACATGGGGTGGCCAAGGCTACTTCAGGGGGTCCATAGACCATGACAAAAAATGTGTGTAACCCTAACCTGGCATCTAAGGAGCATGAATGAATCCTATGATTGCTGATTAGAGGTAGAAGTAATAATTCACTTAACCCGGAGTTCTTCAATGTAGCAGATGGTCAAAAAGGGTTACTTCACTTGAATTATTTAACATACTATGAATAGTCAGTGTCTCTACTTCGGAACTGCAGCTCAATTTCTTTCTTTCTATAATTGTTGAACATCCAAAATATTTTCTGAAAATAAAGCTCAAGCAGCAGGGAGATAAGATAGCACTTGTGTGTTACATAAATTGCATAGTTTATTTACAAAAAAGTAAATTTACAAAAAGAACACACTGTAATTTTACATACCAGGTATGAAGCAGAAATGGACTTGAAAATAAATTATACTTTTGGTGCCCATCAATATTACAAACTTACAGTATCATATTTAGGCTCATATATCTTATGTTAACTAATAGCAAAGAAAAGTTTTGGAATTGGCCTAATCAAGACCAAATTAAATCTGTGTGACATGATACCCTTTGGATTTATCCTTTTAGAATGTCAGTATACACAGTACAGGTTTTAATCATGACCAGAGGAACCGCCTAAGTGCCAAATTATCCTAGGTAGATTTTAAACAGCATAATTCTACGGTTCTGGTGAGAACTGGCAAAATGTTTCACAAACTCATCCATGTTGAGGGAGCGTGCCCGCCTTGACTCAACACTGAGAATTCCGAGGTGACTTAACCTGTCATACATTTACATTTAACATTTAAGTCATTTAGCAGACGCTCTTATCCAGAGCGACTTACAAATTGGTGCATTCACCTTATGATATCCAGTGGAACAACCACTTTACAATAGTGCATCTAAATCTTTTAGGGGGGGGGGGGGTTAGAAGGATGACTTTATCCTATCCCAGGTATTCCTTAAAGAGGTGGGGTTTCAGGTGTCTCCGGAAGGTGGTGATTGACTCCGCTGTCCTGGCGTCGTGAGGGAGCTTGTTCCACCATTGGGGTGCCAGAGCAGCGAAGAGTTTTGACTGGGCTGAGCGGGAACTGTGCTTCCTCAGAGGTAGGGAGGCGAGCAGGCCAGAGGTGGATGAACGCAGTGCCCTTGTTTGGGTGTAGGGCCTGATCAGAGCCTGAAGGTACGGAGGTGCCGTTCCCCTCACAGCTCCGTAGGCAAGCACCATGGACTTGTAGCGGATGCGAGCTTCAACTGGAAGCCAGGGGAGAGAGCGGAGGAGCGGGGTGACGTGAGAGAACTTCGGAAGGTTGAACACCAGACAGGCTGCGGCGTTCTGGATGAGTTGTAGGGGTTTAATGGCACAGGCAGGGAGCCCAGCCAACAGCGAGTTGCAGTAATCCAGACGGGAGATGACAAGTGCCTGGCCTAGGACCTGCGCCGCTTCCTGTGTGAGGCAGGGTCGTACTCTGCGAATGTTGTAGAGCATGAACCTACAGGATCGGGTCACCGCCTTGATGTTAGTGGAGAACGACAGGGTGTTGTCCAGGGTCACGCCAAGGTTCTTAGCACTCTGGGAGGAGGACACAAGGGAGTTGTCAACCGTGATGGTGAGATCATGGAACGGGCAGTCCTTCCCCGGGAGGAAGAGCAGCTCCGTCTTGCCGAGGTTCAGCTTGAGGTGGTGATCCGTCATCCACACTGATATGTCTGCCAGATATGCAGAGATGCGATTCGCCACCTGGTTATCAGAAGGGGGAAAGGAGAAGATTAATTGTGTGTCGTCTGCATAGCAATGATAGGAGAGACCATGTGAGGATATGACAGAGCCAAGTGACTTGGTGTATAGTGAGAATAGGAGAGGGCCTAGAACAGAGCCCTGGGGGACACCAGTGGTGAGAGCACGTGGTGCGGAGACAGATTCTCGCCACGCCACCTGGTAGGAGCGACCTGTCAGGTAGGATGCAATCCAAGCGTGGGCCGCGCCGGAGATGCCCAGCTCGGAGAGGGTGGAGAGGAGGATCTGATGGTTCACAGTATCAAAGGCAGCAGATAGGTCTAGAAGGATGAGAGCAGAGGAGAGAGAGTTAGCTTTAGCAGTGCGGAGAGCCTCCGTGACACAGAGAAGAGCAGTCTCAGTTGAATGCCCAGTCTTGAAACCTGACTGATTAGGATCAAGAAGGTCATTCTGAGAGAGATAGCAGGAGAGCTGGCCAAGGACGGCACGTTCAAGAGTTTTGGAGAGAAAAGAAAGAAGGGATACTGGTCTGTAGTTGTTGACATGGGAGGGATCGAGTGTAGGTTTTTTCAGAAGGGGTGCAACTCTCGCTCTCTTGAAGACGGAAGGGACGTAGCCAGCGGTCAAGGATGAGTTGATGAGCGAGGTGAGGTAGGGGAGAAGGTCTCCGGAAATGGTCTGGAGAAGAGAGGAGGGAATAGGGTCAAGTGGGCAGGTTGTTGGGCGGCCGGCCGTCACAAGACGCGAGATTTCATCTGGAGAGAGAGGGGAGAAAGAGGTCAAAGCACAGGGTAGGGCAGTGTGAGCAGGACCAGCGGTGTCGTTTGACTTAGCAAACGAGGATCGGATGTCATCAACCTTCTTTTCAAAATGGTTGACGAAGTCATCCGCAGAGAGGGAGGAGGGGGGGAGGGGAAGGAGGATTCAGGAGGGAGGAGAAGGTAGCAAAGAGCTTCCTAGGGTTAGAGGCAGATGCTTGGAATTCAGAGTGGTAGAAAGTGGCTTTAGCAGCAGAGACAGAAGAGGAAAATGTAGAGAGGAGGGAGTGAAAGGATGCCAGGACCGCAGGGAGGCGAGTTTTCCTCCATTTCCGCTCGGCTGCCCGGAGCCCTGTTCTGTGAGCTCGCAGTGAGTCGTCGAGCCACAGAGCAGGAGGGGAGGACCGAGCCGGCCTGGAGGATAGGGGACAGAGAAAATCAAAGGATGCAGAAAGGGAGGAGAGGAGGGTTGAGGAGGCAGAATCAGGAGATAGGTTGGAGAAGGTTTGAGCAGAGGGAAGAGATGATAGGATGGAAGAGGAGAGAGTAGCGGGAGAGAGAGAGCGAAGGTTGGGACGGCGCAAAACCATCCGAGTAGGGGCAGAGTGAGAAGTGTTGGATGAGAGCGAGAGGGAAAAGGATACAAGGTAGTGGTCGGAGACTTGGAGGGGAGTTGCAATGAGATTAGTGGAAGAACAGCATCTAGTAAAGATGAGGTCAAGCGTATTGCCTGCCTTGTGAGTAGGGGGGGAAGGTGAGAGGGTGAGGTCAAAAGAGGAGAGGAGTGGAAAGAAGGAGGCAGAGAGGAATGAGTCAAAGGTAGACGTGGGGAGGTTAAAGTCACCCAGAACTGTGAGAGGTGAGCCATCCTCAGGAAAGGAACTTATCAAGGCGTCAAGCTCATTGATGAACTCTCCAAGGGAACCTGGAGGGCGATAAATGATAAGGATGTTAAGCTTGAAAGGGCTGGTAACTGTGACAGCATGGAATTCAAATGAGGAGATAGACAGATGGGTCAGGGGAGAAAGAGAGAATGTCCACTTGGGAGAGATGAGGATTCCAGTGCCACCACCCCGCTGGCTCGATGCTCTAGGGGTATGCGAGAACACGTGGGCAGGCGAGGAGAGAGCAGTAGGAGTAGCAGTGTTATCTGTGGTAATCCATGTTTCCGTCAGCGCCAGGAAGTCTAGGGACTGGAGGGTAGCATAGGCTGAGATGAACTCAGCCTTGTTGGCTGCAGACCGGCAGTTCCAGAGGCTGCCGGAGACCTGGAACTCCACGTGGGTCGTGCGCGCTGGGACCACCAGGTTAGAGTGGCAGCGGCCACGCGGTGTGAAGCATTTGTATGGCCTGTGCAGAGGGGAGAGAACAGGGATAGACAGACACATAGTTGACAAGCTACAGAAGAGGCTACGCTAATGCAAAGGAGATTGGAATGACAAGTGGACTACACGTCTCGAATGTTCAGAAAGTTAAGCTTACATTGCGAAAATCTTATTGACTAAAATGACGAAAATGCTAGCTAACTAACACTAACACTACACTAATCAAGTCGTTCCGTTGTAATGTAATAGTTTCTACAGTGCTGCTAGTCGGTAGAGGTTGGCTATTATACAAAAGCAACTTTGTAGCTAGCTAACATAACACTAATCAAGACGTTCCTTTGTAATGTATTTAGTTTCTACAATGCTGCTCGTCGGTAATAGTTGGCTAGGTATGGAACAATGGCGTCGCGGGGGACGGAAATAGCTGGCTAGCTAACCTCGATAATTACTAAACTACACAATTATTAAGCTATGACAAAGACAACTATGTAGCTAGCTAGCTAACACTGCACTAGTCAAATCGTTCCGTTGTAATGTATTAGTATCTACAGCGCTGCTAGTCGGTAACGGTTGGCTAGCTAGCAAACCCACTAGCTAGCAGTGGGTTTGATGACTAGGTGTGTTGACTAAGTCTGGAGTCTGGACAAGGCGTCGCGTCGTGGCTGGCTAGCTAACCTCGATAATTACTCTAAACTACACAATTATCTTAGATACAAAGACAGCAAAGACAACTATGTAGCTAGCTAACTAACACTAACACTACACTAATCAAGTCGTTCCGTTGTAATGTAATAGTTTCTACAGTGCTGCTAGTCGGTAGAGGTTGGCTAGCTAGCAGTGTTGACTAGCTAGCAGCTAGCAGTGTTGACTACGTTAGGAGGACGAAAAAAATAGCTAGCCTCGATAATTACTCTAAACTACACAATTATCTTTGATAGCTAAGAAAAATTGCTCAGATCAAACAAACCAAACCGTTGTAATGTAAAGAAGTGTAATATTACCTGTGGAGCGAAGCGAAGTGCGACTGCTCGCTCCGGACCGGAAGTACACAACCATTGTTCTACTTAGGTGGGTTTTAATTAGTTTTAAAGCTGAGAAGCTTCTCTCGCAAGAAGCACTGCTGACTGGTGTAACAACAGAAATCTTACAAAGTTGAAATAGCTCATGGAAGACCTCTTTATAAGGTTCTAGAAACACAACAAGGAGAGTAGACGGTCTGTCCCTTCCACTTTTCTCTCACCTATCAAGAAGCCACTTGGTTTATTAATGAAGGTTCATTAATAAACCATGTTTGAGGTCCTCTAAATCTGACTCAAAGGTCTGAGCAAAGGCAAACAGAGGCTCGTCATACAAGAATGTTGTACTCTGCGTTGAGAGACTGGACCCCTTGCCTTATCTCGCAATTCTTCTTTGAAAAACGCCTCCCCAGCTCAGCTACGAGACTGTCAAGCACCTGATAAAAGATAGCTATTTGGAAGCTCTCACCATCACTTTGGTCACTATTTTTCTGTCCTACAGTGCTCATCATCAATGAGTCGTGAAATCTTAAGCTTGTTTTAGACTGTCTTTTACACACTGTTTGTACACTTATTTTGCAGTGCTCTGCAATCTCTTCAACCTATTTCCATAGTTCTCCAAAGTAACCCTCACTTCTGTAGTCCTGTAATGTGTCTGTAAGGGCACCTACTAGATCCACAGCCCTTGCTAGGTCAAGAGAGCTTGATTGGAGCATGTCAGAAAGACATTTGGCATCACCAAGCACTTTACAAAAGGTACCCAAAAGCCCCATTAAATGTAAATCTATCTGAGAAAGAAGGCCCCTTGCCTCCACTGATCTAGCACCACTATTTTCAAGTATGATATCCTGTAGCACTCTCAGAACTGCTGGAGGCCTGTCCCTCAGATTACGGCATGCCATGTATCTGCATGCCCACCTTACATCCATACGTCTCTGTAGTTCCCTGGGCTGCTGCTGTGGATATAGCTCTTTCTGAACTGCAAACCACTTGAGATGAACGTACGAGCTAGATACAAATAAATAAATAAATATAAAAAATAAATATAAAGCTTCTGCAGGAGAGCAAAAAAGTGAACTGCCTCAGGCCCTGATTTTACAGCATCAACAAGAACCAAATTCAAACAATGTGCATTACAGTGCACATAAAGTGCAAATCTTACACTGTTTTTAATCCGTGCAGACACACCAGAATGCTTTCCGCACCATCATAGCCTTGCCCCACAAGATTATTTCTGTAGTCCAGACCATGTTATTCAAGGCAATTAATTATAATTGTTGTGAGACCTGCTGCATTCTAAGCTTTTAGCTGACTGAAAGTGTTAAAAGCTTTTGTGGATGGCCCCGTTGTAATAGTACCTCACAAATAAAGATGTCTTATTTTTCTTTAAATCTTTGTTTTCATCTGCAATTACACTAGACACTTCACTTTCTTTTACTTCTCTTATTATTTCACTTTGTACCATCTCAGCTCAGCCCTCAAGAACTTCCTTCTGGATTTGGTGGCTTGTGTACATAGCATTATCACATGCATTCCTCCTTTTCTCTATGAGAGGGTCATGATTAGCTATATCCTCTAAGATTGTCAAAAAATTACCCTTGTTGTGAGTCATCAGACTCTCGATGACCTCTCTGCGCCATATTTGGCAGTTAATAGAAGCACATCTGAAATTGTTTTAATATAAGTACACTTTTCCTTTCTTTTTACGGTCCTCATTTATGACGTCTAACATTGATGAGTTGCTGTCAATAGCCCTTTTATGCTGATTCCAAGCATACATAGCATTGATATGATGCTCTGCCTTTGAATGGAGCTTAAACCCAGAATCTTTAAACAGCGCATTTTTCCAGTTACCGTAAATTCCGGACTATAAGCCGCAACTTTTTTCCCAGCTTTGAACCTCGCGGCTTAAACAATGACGCGGCTAATATATGGATTTTTCCGGCTTTCAATTTAAAAAAAAAAAAAAAACACATTCTGTGACGTGCTCAGTTTTTTGGCGGCATGAAGCTTTCATTAGACCAATGAAATTGCCGAACGGGTTAAGGTCAAACAACTTTTTTGTTTACTGTTTAGATTAAATCGAGCGCTCTCAAACTTCCCATCATTCTGATTACGGCAGTCATTTTGTCACCCTCATCATGGCAAAGACACGGAGAAATGCATATGATGCAGCTTTCAAGTTGAAGGCGATTGATCTGGCCGTTGGAAAAGGAAATAGAGCTGCTGCACGGGAGCTTGGTCTTAATGAGTCGATGATAAGACGTTGGAAACAGCAGCGTGAGGAATTGACTCAGTGCAAAAAGACAACTAAAGCTTACTGCTAATTTTTTATTTTTTTTACAAGCCGTGTTTCGTTAAAGCCTATTTATTTTTGTTACAAGCCGTGTTTCGTTAAAGCCTGTGTAAAGTTCATTTGTTTCAATGTACCGGTAGGCACCTGCAGCTTATAGACATGTGCGGCTTATTTATGTTCAAAATTGTTTTGTTTTTAAATTCAGTGGGTGCGGCTTATATTCAGGTGCGCTTAATAGTCCGGAAATTATGGTACAAAAACATGAATGTGATGTGAAGGCAGATTCAGGTGTATTGGGCAGAGAAAAATGCCTACAGACGAAACATTAAGTCGAATCTTGACTTACAGAATATTCAAGCCATGAATTGTCCTTATACCAGGAGCTCTATTCCTAGTACCATGCTGAGTTCTGGAAAATGTTTTCAAACACGGCTGTACAGGACCCTCTTATCTGGATCTTGAAATGTCTGAAATACATCTTATTAAAAAATGTGACATATCTCTATGGAAATGTATAATTAAGGGATCAACAAGATTAGATACTAACAGCTGCTAACTATAATGTGTAGTTTAAAGTATAGGCCTGGCATACCATTGGGTCCTTTTGGAACAGCATATCTGGTGCTTGGCGCAGTTAGGAGGGGCTCGATGACATCTCCTGGCAGCTCTGGCTCACTGTCTTGCTCAGAGCCAGAGGTCTCTGTGTCATCCCTTGATACATCTATTACATTAAAATAACACAAGAATAATTAGTATATAATCACAATAAAAATGCCACAGCCATCAAAACAAGAACACACATGAATCAACAACCAACATTTTAAAGTGAGGCTTAATCTGACAAAATCATCTATTACAAGATGAAGCTAAACTTAAATTCTGAACTGGGCATGTGACTGACTGCCTGGTAGATGCTCTGACGTGGTGGTGGTAGACTGGGTCCTTGTGAAGTCTGACCACACTGACTCTGACTAGCCTCAGGTAGGTAGCTGCTCTGACGTGGTGGTGGTAGACTGGGTCCTTGTGAAGTCTGACCACACTGACTCTGACTAGCCTGACTCTGACTAGCCTCAGGTAGCAAGCTGCTCTGGGGTCCGGTGGTGATGTAAGGGCTGGGGTCTGTTTGCACCTGATCTGCCTGTTGTGCTTCTTTAAAAAGAAGTCTGATATCTCTTCCTTTCTTTCATGTTTAATTGACCCTATGCAAAAATATGACAGTCTAAGCATCCAATTACCCACATTTTAGGCCAATCTCAATCTTAATTACAAATCCCCGTTATCATAACTGTACCTTAAAATCAACTACCAGCCTAAGTTACTGTTAGATCATGGCTAGCTCTGCTCTGCAGTAAGTAACTTAGCTAACTATAAATACTTACACCTTTACGATAGCAAACAGGCTATCTGCAAATTGTGGTAATCTTTTGAGTAACGTTAACAGATTGATAATAACATTTGCTCGTTTTGAGTTCAAGTACGAAAATCTAACGGAGTTAATGGATTTCAAATAGCTGAATGTTAACTTGCTGAACACTGACAGATGTAGCCTACTAATTACCCCACATTAGCTAAACATTCATATACTGTAACTTATGACACTGCACTGTATATGTGTGTATTACTAGCACAGATGTAAACATAATGTTAGGCTCTCTCTTATATGAATAACTGTCTGTTTTAATGGAGCCAAAGGTCTAACGTTAACTTACACAGCGACTCAACTTTCGTAAAAGTTGTTCAGGAAACCTAAACCCGATGCTAAACCTTAAAACTTACTTCAAATATGATGCTTTCGCCAATCGTGAAAAGAGCTTGTCGAGCTGTGGAAATATTCTCTCTTCTTCTTCTTCTGTATTTTCTTCTTATTCTTATTCTTCTCTATCTCGCAACCAACGTTAATATTCTCTCTTCCTCGTCCTCGATTTGAAAAATGTGCCACCGAACGTCAAAATAAATGCATCTTTCAACAACAGGTGAAATGAGATGTCAATCAGCATCAAACTGCCAGTAGCGAATTCAATTTTGAGGTGGCACCCAGGGTGGCCAATCAGATGTCAGGGGTGTTCAGTGCCCACCGGACACCCCTCTGGCTTCGCCCATGCTTATGCCCCATTCAAAACAACTGGAAACTCGGAACTGGGAAATCTCAGACTTCAGTGAGTTCAAGACAACTGGGAACTCAAAAAAACTAGCTCTGACTGGGAAAATGTGTTTTGAACGGTCATCCAACTCAGAATTCCATGTCGGGAACTTGGGCCTCTTTCTAGAGCGGCAACCTGAAGATCACTGACGTCATGATTCAACCTTGTTTTTTTCAGAGTTCCCAGTTGTCTTGAAAGCACCACAAATCCAGAGACTGACAGACTTTCATGAGAAAGTTAGACGACAAAATGTGCCCACAAGAACGACTGAGCGCCACCTTCCTATTCAAGTGAGCACCAGTTGAGTCCAAGTTGAGTCCAAAAATGTATTGTATACTGCTGCATAATTGATGTAATATGCCAGGGAGATGTGTATACTGTAGCTAAGAAAGTAATACAAAGTGTATGTTGTGTAGTAAGCTGTTAGTAGCCCATGTGCCTTCCCCCAATCATTTGGTCCCTTAGCCTACTGTTCTGACTTGGTGGTGCACATGATGCCTGTAGCCTGTTTCAGAGAAATCATCGATGTAATCATCGAATATTGTAAGACCTTTCATTGTCTGCTTACAGTAAATGCCCCCTCTATTTATCCTACGGTTCTGACTTGGTGTACAGGGAGAATACTGTAAGAATGGCCCATGTTCTGAATTCTATCGCTGTACATTTCAAAAGTACTGAACAAATAGTTACATTGACCACGTCCATCCTAGCTCGATCATTAATGTCTTAATCGAAATTACGGATTGACTCTTATCCGCTCGTCGTTCCCTTATGCCATAGTTTGTACATGTCAATTGTCATTAGAAACCACATTTGTTTAAGAAAGTCAGGCCAATCAGCTATCTTTTTTAAAAAGGCAGTAAATAATGCTGAATGAACTGTTTTGCTGCCAGACAAGGCTCCAATGATAGCCAGGTGTAGTGGTGGTAAGGATTCACTCCATGGTGCTGAATAGAAAGCTCTGCTGTTGGGACAGCTTAATGTAGGCCCTACCAACTTGTGGGGATCATTTGTCACCTTTAAAGTGCAATTAATGTATTGCTTAGTGTTGTGTAGTGGCTTTGCTGGCGTGCATCGATTGTTTTTTGGGGGGTTTTGCCCCACCAAGATTTACAGTCGTGGCCAAAAGTTAGGAGAATGACACAAATATTAATTTCCACAAAGTTTGCTGCCTCAGTGTCTTTAGATATTTTTGTCAGATGTTACTATGGAATTCTGAAGTATAATTACAAGCATTTCATACGTGTAAAAGGCTTTTATTGACAATTACATGAAGTTGATGCAAAGAGTCAATAGTTGCAGTGTTGACCCTTCTATTTCAAGACCTCTGCAATCCACCCTGGCATGCTGTCAATTAACTTCTGGGCCACATCCTGACTGATGGCATCCCATTCTTGCATAATCAATGCTTGGAGTTTGTTAGAATTGTGGGTTTTTGTTTGTTCACCTTCCTCTTGAAGATTGACCACAAGTTCCCAATGGGATTAAGGTCTGGGGAGTTTCCTGGCCATGGACCCAAAATATCGATGTTTTGTTCCCCGAGCGACTTAGTTATCACTTTTGCCTTATGGCATCATGCTGGAAAAGGCATTGTTCGTCACCAAACTGTTCCTGGATGGTTGGGAGAAGTTGCTCTTGGAGGATGTGTTGGTACCACTCTTTATTCATGGCTGTGTTCTTAGGCAAAATTGTGAGAGAGCCCACTCCCTTGGCTGAGAAGCAACCCCACACATGAATGGTCTCAGGATGCTTTACTGTTGGCATTACACAGGACTGATGGTAGCGCTCACCTTGTCTTCTCCGAACAAGCTTTTTTCCGGATGCCCCAAACAATCGGAAAGGGGATTCATCAGAGAAAATGACTTTACCCCAGTCCTCAACAGTCCAATCCCTGTACCTTTTGCAGAATATCAGTCTGTCCCTGACGTTTTTCCTGGAGAGAAGTGGCTTCATTGCTGCTCTCCTTGACACCAGGCATTCCTCCAAAAGTCTTCGCCTCACTGTGCATGCAGATGCACTCACACCTGCCTGCTGCCATTCCTGAGAAAGCTCTGTACTGGTGGTGCCCCGATCCCACAGCTGAATCAACTTTAGGAGACGGTCCTGGCGCTTGCTGGACTTTCTTGTGCGCCCTGAAGCCTTCTTCACAACAATTGAACCGCTCTTGAAGTTCTTGATGATCCGATAAATGGTTGATTTAGGTGCAATCTTACTGGCAGCAATATCCTTGCCTGTGAAGCCCTTTTTGTGCAAAGCAATGATGATGGCACGTGTTTCCTTGCAGGTAACCATGGTTGACAGAGGAAGAACAATGATTCCAAGCACCACCCTCCTTTTGAAGCTTCCAGTCTGTTATTCGAACTCAATCAGCATGACAGAGTGATCTCCAGCCTTGTCCTCGTCAACACACACCTGTGTTAACGAGAGAATCACTGACATGATATCAGCTGGTCCTTTAGTGGCAGGGCCGAAATACAGTGGAAATGTTTTTTTGGGATTCAATTAATTTGCATGGCAAAGAGGGACTTTGCATTTAATTGCAATTCATCTGATCACTCTTCATAACATTCTGGAGTATATGCAAATTGCCATCATACAAACTGAGGCAGCAGACTTTGTGAAATTAATATTTGTGTCAATCTCAAAACTTTTGGCCACGACTGTACATGCTAAAATCGCCACTGTGTCTGTCCCAATGTAAAAATTCAGACCCTTTGCTATGAGACTCGAAATTGAGCTCAGGTGCATCCTGTTTACAGTGATCATCCTTAAGATGTTTCTACAACTTGATTGGAGTCCACCTGTGGTAAATTCAATTAATTGGACATGTGTCACAGTTGTCGTCTGTAATGGAGGACCAAGGCGCAGCGGAAGTGTGGATACTCATATTTTATTTCCCCAACAAAAGGAGTAAAGCATCCACCGGAAAACAAAAAACCACGACAGCAGCAGCAACAGTTTGCAGGCTTAAAAACCACAGTGCAAAACAATTCCCCACAACCCCAAAGACAAACACACACACCTATATAGGACTTCCAATTAAAGGCAACTATACACACCTGCCTTCAATTGGAAGTCCCAATCATCAACCCAACATTTAACAAACACAAAGCTGCCACGTCCTGACCCCAAAACTAAAACACTAGCTCCATCTGCTGGTCAGGACGTGACAACATGATTTGGAAAGGCACACACCTGTCTATATAAGGTCCCACAGTTGAAAGTGCATGTCAGAGCAAAAACCAAGCCATGATGTCGAAGGAATTGCCCGTTGAGCGCCTCGACAGGATTGTGTCGAGGCACAAATCTGGGGAAGGGTACCAAACATTTCTGCAACATTGAAGGTCCCCAAGAACACAGTGGCCTCCATCATTCTTAAATGGATTTTTCTGGGATCCACCAAGACTATTCCGCGAGCTGGCCTCCCAGCTAAACTGAGCAATCGGGGGAGAAGGGCCTTGGTCAGGGAGGTGACCAAGAACCCGATGGTCACTCTGACAGAGCACCAGAGTTCTTCTGTGGAGATGGGAGAACTTTCCAGATGGACAACCATCTCTGCAGCACTCCACCAATCAGGCCTTTATGGTAGATTGGCCAGACGGAAGCCACTCCTCAGTAAAAGGCACATGACAGCCCGTTTGGAGTTTGACAAAAGGCACTTAAAGACTCATGATTCTCTGGTCTGAGGAAACGAAGATTGAACTCTTTGGCCTGAAGGCCAAGTATCACGTCTGGAGGAAACCTGGCTCCATACTTATGGTGAAGCATGGTGGTGGCAGCATCGTGCTGTGGGGATGTTTTTAGCGTCAGGGACTGGGACACTAGTCAGGATCGAGGGTAAAGATGAACGGAGAAAAGTACAGAGAGTTCCTTGATGAAAACATGCTCCAGAGCGCTCGGGACCTCAGACTGGGGCGAAGGTTCACCTTCCAACAGGACAACGACCCTAAGCACAGAGGCAACACAACGCAGGAGTGGATTCAGGACAAGTCTCTGAATGTTCTTGAGTGGCCCAGTCAGAGCCTGGACTTGAACCCGATCTAACATCTCTGGAGAGACCTGAAAATAGCTGTGCAGCGACGCTCCCCATCCAACCTGACAGATGATCTGCAGAGAAGAATGGGAGAAACTCTCCAAATACAGGTGTGCCAAGCTTGTCATACATAAGAAAACTCAAGGTTGTAATCGCTGCCAAAGGTGCTTCAACAAAGTACTTAGTAAAGGGTCTGAATACTTACGTAAATGTGATATTTCAGTTTTTTATTTTTAATAAATGTGCACTAATTTCTGACTTGGCCCTCCCCTTCTTCTCTATGGCTGAGTAATTAATTGCGAGCTTACAGAAAATGGAGGAAAACTAAACTTCCGCAGGACCTATCATCCTTTCTTTCCCTCCTGTCTACCTTCTCTTCCTCTGTATCCACTGCTAAAGCCACTTTCTATATCTTTCAATTTCAAGATTCTGCCTTTAACCCTAAGAAACTATTTTCCACCTTCTCATCCCTCCTTAATCCTCCACCCCTCCCCCTCCCTCCTCCCTCTCTGCAGACAACTTTGTCAACCACTTTGAAAAGAAGGTTTACGACATTTGCTCCTCATCCACACAGCCTATTGAGTCCACTGGTCCCACTCACACAGAACTACCTTATGCCTTGACCTCTTCCTCCCCTCTCTCTCCAGAGACTGGTGAGGACCGGCCCGCCCGACAACCTGCCCACTTGACCCTGTTACCTTCTCCCTCCTCCAGACCCCATTCCCTTCTTTCTCCTCCATCTCTGACCTTCTCCCATTCCTCACTTCCCTCATCAACTCATCCCTGGTTGCGTCCCCTCTGACTTGGCAACAGTTGCTCCCCTCCTCAAGAAACAAACACTCAACCCCTCTGTCAAAAACTACACACCGGTATCCCTTCTTACTTTCTTTCCAAAACACTTAGGCGTGCTGTGTCTGACCAACTGTTTCGCTATCTCTCTCAGAATGTTCTTCTTGACCCTAACCAGTCAGGCTTCAAGACATGTCACTCAACCAAGACTGCACTCGTCTGTGTCACGGAGGCTTGCCGTACTGCCAAAGCTGACTCTTTCTCCTCTGTTCTCATCCTCTTAGATCTATCCACTGCCTTCGACACCATGAACCATCAGATCCTCCTCTCCACCCTCTCAGGGCATGCTCTGCACGCTCTTGGATTGCATCCTACCTACGTGGAGAGGATATGTGTCTGCACCACGTACACTCACTACTGGTGTCCCCCAGGGCTCGGTTTTAGGCCCTCTCCTCTTCTCTCTATATACCAAGTCACTCAACTCCGTCATATCCTCACATTGTCTCTCCTGTCATTGCAATGCGGATAACACTCAGCTACTTTTCTCCTTCTCCCTTTCTGACATTCAGGTGGCGACACACATCTCTGCTTGCCTGGCAGATATCTCAGCTTAGATGTTGGCCTACTACCTCAAGCTCAGCAAACTCAGCATGCCTAGTGTTCAACCTTCCATGTCACCCCGCTGCATCGCACACTTCACTGGCTTCCAGTTGAAGCTCGCATCCACTACAAGACCATGGTACTTACCTACGGAACAGCAAGAGGAACTGGCCCTCCTTACCTTCAGGCCATGCTCAAACCCTACACCCCAACCCGAGTACTCTGTTCTGCCACCTTTGGTCTCATGGCCATCCCAACCCTATGGGAGGGCAGCTCCTGCTCAGCCCAGTCAAACTGTTCTCTGAAACCCTGCTTCTTCAAAGAGTATCATAAATAATCCCACAACACCCCCCCCCCCGCACCCCCTGCTCACCCCATCCCCTCACACCCACAAAAAACTTGCCTTTCTTGAACTAACACATGTACTTGACTTTTCCCCCTACTATCCCTGACTTTGCTGATAACTACTTTATTTAGGAAAAATGTACTTCCTATGACTGAGATATGTGGTTTTCCAACCTAGCTATCTTAAGATGAATGCACTAACTGTAAGTCACTCTGGATAAGAGTGTCTGCTAAAGGACTAAAATGTAAATGTATTTCATGTGATTAGTGATTAATTTACATTTGTACCTCATTTTAAGGTCAACCCTTTTATGTGAATTTAACTCTCGTTTTAATATGGTGAATCTATTCCTTTTAAAATTATTTTTCAAGGAACATTGAACATCTAATAGTCAAATCATAGTCGAAAAGCAGGTTTTCTTTATGACAGAATGCTAAAATTAGGTGAAATAAATAAATTACCAAATTTAACTACCCAAAAGGCACTCTATTGATGGAATAGCCTAATTAAAGTGTATATGAATTAGTCCTGTGTAAATATTGTTCTGTGATGTTGGTCTATGTGATTTCAAGTCTTTATTAATTAAGACATTTGCCATCTGTAATACATTAAAGCCCTCATGCAGTCTTTTCAATTTTATTTTTTAAATCATCACTAATAATGTCTAATAAATCACTGGGTTTTTATTCATGAAAATAACTCAAAATATATTTTTTATAATTTATTTCCCTGAGCCTCTGCCATTGAAATGCTCAGTCTGATCGTGTGGGCGTGTTGATACAAATGTAGACATATTTACATACACAACCCTGATTGGCGGATAGGATTCTCTAGGCCAAGTGTCTCCAACCCTGTTCCTGGAGAGTTACTGTCCTGTAGGTTTTTGCTCCAACCCCAATCTAGTGCACCTGATTCTAATAATTAGTTGGTTGATAATACCCCACCTACCCCTTGGTTACATATGCAAATAAAATATGACTGGTCATTGGTCAGAATAATCTGATCAGATCTGGCCCAAAAACTCCATCCCACCTGAACAGGCAGAAATTCCAGGCAATTACACAAAAATCTAATTTTTGACTGCACTGCCCCTTTAAGCTTATTAGCACTTCCAAAGAGAAATCAATAAATAAAAATGGCCAATTGTCAGTGTTCGTTTATTGAGAATTTTACACATAATTGCATGCAATCACTTAATAAGGACAGGCATTTTATATAGCATGACACAAACCACAGAAGGCCATTTATTACAAAGGGACACACGACAACTTCAGCAAACCACCATGACATTTTGCTTAAATGTATTGAAAGTGGGCAGTCTTGTGGTTTGTCTAAAAAACAATGAGAATCAACACCTCAGTGAAACTTTCGGGAGTTATGATAATCAGTCAATAATGCAATCATGCAGTGGCAAGCATGACCTTAGCAAATGCCTAATAAACACCTAATTCTGAATGACTATTTTCAGAGGCGTGGTACATTCCCCACAAACAAAGATATGTAAGAGACTGAGAAGACTGCAATAAAAATTAAGAATTGAACCATAGGGGGAAAAAGCTCCCCTACTGTTTTATTAAGCATGTTTATTCACAGGTTGCAGACAGAGATATCTGTAATCACATCATTCAGCAGTGCTCCAGGGATGTGCAGTCCAACCTGGACTCGGGTAGACGTAACATAGTAAATGGAAATCCAAGTTACTTCAATTAGTATGATATTTGACTTCTGGGTATGTATTCATTTGTGGATGTCCATTATCAATTTTGTATGATATATTGCGAATTGTAATTTGTATGATGCATTACGAATTGCATTTGTACAATATATTATGAATTGCAATTCGTACAATATGTTATGAATTTGCAAAACATATGATATGTTACGAATTCCAATTTGTTGGAGCCACCATTAGCTAGGTGGCTAAAATTTGTTGTAGCCACCAATTTGTTGTAGCCACCATTAGCTAGGTGGCTAACATTTGCTGGGGGTTAAGTGTTAAGGTTAGATTTGGGTTAGGGTTAGGTTAAAGGGTTAAGGTTAGGGTTATGATTAGGGTAAGGTAAAATACTAAGTAGTTACAAAGTAGTAAGTAGTTGCACAGTTGCTAATTAGCTAAAGTTGTCCGTGATAAGATTCAAACATCCAACCCTGGGTTGGTAGACGTTCGCTTTAGAACCCATCCACCCTGACCAACCACCCTACTTTCTGTTTGTAACCATACCAAATGTATCATATCATACTAATTTGGGTCTTTACAGATTTACATTTACTATGTTACATCTAGTCTATGAGACCAGGCTGACCAGTCTGGGGACCAAACCTGTAGTTGACTATTAACACAACACATTAACACGACAGAAGCATACTGGACACTGAGTTGAGTTGACATTGTATAGTCTGTCCACTGAGTGCTGCGCTCTAACCTCAGCAGACAGCTGTCCATCTGGATGAACGGAAGATGTCTTCCTGTAGCAACTACTGTGATGATTACTTAACTAATGGTATTATTTACAAGACCTATTATGAGCATTGACAACATTTTGTGGATTCAGATTTTCCTGTTTGCTACTGTTCTCCTTGTGTTAAACATTAATCTCTCATGGACAGATTGACGGGAAGTAACAACTTTCGCTAGAATTTTACTTCTGGGAACTGAGATTAGTTGAACATTGTCTGTATGCATAATTGCCTTTTGTATTCCAAAACTTCAAACGGAAAGTTCCTGCCACCTCTTTTCTCCCCTCCCTCTCTTTCTCTCTCTATTTTTCTCTCTTTCTCTCTCTATTTCTCTCTCTTTCTCTCTCTCTCTCGATCTCTCACTCTCTCTCTCGCTCTCTCTCGTCTCTCGTCTCTTGCTCTTTTTGTCTCTTGAATTTCACCTTCTTATTGTTGTTCAATCTGCTAATTTATTGATTATTTCCAGTCAATCACCTAATTTATGTTCAATTGATTTGTTTACCTATGAACAATGAGGAAACCACCTCATATCTCTATAATCACCTGTCCAAGATTTCCTGTATTGTTAATGATGATCTCTTGTTATGTCTACATTAGGTCACCAACAAACATGAACATTATCAGGAAATTGGACCTACAACATGCTTACACAGGTATCAGAGGCCTTGTGTCTCTTCTATCTCCTTGTCCCTGCGTAGTCAGAGGACCACACTGGCCATAGCACAGTGGTTGGTGGGGATGCCGATGCGGTGGTGGCAGGTGAACATCTTGCGCAGCTCAGCACGAAAGCGGTCGTGCAGCCAGGCATACAGGAAGGGGTTACAGCAGGAGGAGCTCATGGCACACAGGTGGCACAGCAGCTGAATGAGCAGGAAGTGGCGCTTGTTGATTAGGCGGATATCGATGTCACGCAGCACGTTGAACACATGGATGGGCAGCCAGCACACCCCGAAGGCCGCCACCACTAACGCCACCAGACGGAAGATCTTCCGCTTTCGTGCTCGCTGTGCCTCTGCCTGGTCTCGGGACCGATGTCCCGGCGCCACGCAGTTCCTCAGCTTGAAAGAGATGCAGAGATAGGAGGTGCAGACAGCGGAGAGTGGCAGGACGTAGGTAACCAGCAGGGTGCTGTAGGCGTAGGCTAGCCTCTCCTTCTCCTGTCCCAGCCAGAACTCCTCACAGATAGTGAGGCCCTCCTCTCTGAACTCAACGTGGTACGTGTGGGCCACGGCCGGAGCCACCAGGCCACAGGACAGCAGCCAGATCCCTGACAGGACGTAAGCACAGGTGGACACAGAGGTGCGCTTCTTCAGAGGATGCACAGTGGCGTAGTACCTGGCAGGGAAAATGCACAGCAGTATTCATTTTAATGAATTGAGAGAAAAAATAATCATAGATATAGATCAACAATTACAACGTCATTATTTTTATTTCTTTTATTTTCACAGTTCATTTGAAATTGCCCTTTGAAAAACCCATGGGCTTTTCGTTCTCTCGAGTCAAAGTGGGTACACTCACCTGTCAACAGCGATGGCGGTGAGGGTGAAGACAGACACATAGACGGTAACCGGCTGGATCAGGAACACCAGGTAGCACATGAACCTCCCAAACACCCAGCCACGAGGGTTGAATGCATAGGCCAGGGTGAAGGGTACACAGGTCACACACATCAGCATGTCTGAGAAGGCCAGGTTCCCTATGAAGAAGTTGGTGACATTGTGCATCTTGCGAGTGCGGCAGATGACGTAGAGCAACAGGTAGTTCCCCAACACACCCACCACCACCACCAGGGAGTAGCAGGGGATGATGAGCAGCTTGAAGCTCTGCAGCAGAGCCACGTCTGCAAACAGGGAGCTGTGGTTGGCCGAGTCATTCTGAACAGCCATCTCAAAGGCTGAGTGCCCCTCTGTGGTCTTCTCGCTTACAGAGGGCAGCAGACCTCCAGTCCAGCCACTGCCACTGCCGTCCATACTGTATCTGATTAACCGCAAAGCAATAGGGAGCCCTGGGTAGCAGCCTCTTAGCACCTTACCCTGAAAGAGTCAGAGCACAGAGGTTGGGAAAGTTTTAGTGACAAACAATAAGCAAAAATGTATTTTAACTACCAGTATATTCATCATAACTGGAAATGAATGGCATTCAAACATGTGAATGATATACAGTAGATCATACGTTAATGTACAGTATATATTCATCAACAAAACCAAACTGACTTTTACTTTTATATGACTTTTTCCTTTCGATGATTGGTTACAAGTATGATCGTCCCCAGGTCCAGAACAAATTGAAGGAAACGTACAGTACTATACAGAGCCATGAGTGCATGGAACTCCCTTCATCTTATACAGCGCAAGTGAACAGCAAACCTTTGCTTTATGGGGATCCTAATCAATCAAATCATCCAAAAAAGATCCACGACTATCTACATTACTTTAATCAATCAGAACATGCCTGTAGTGTGGGGCTTGCTACAGTATGTCTATTAAAGTGTCACAAACTTCGTTGTCTGAAGAGGTGAAATCATCGGACCAATATGCAGCGGTTAGAATGCTCATCTTCCTTTTATTAGAAGGGGAAAAATACTCATACAAAACAAACGACGAAAACCAGTCCTGTAAGGTGCTCAGACTATACAAGGAATCAAACACAAGTGAAAACACACACAACTAAATATGGCCTCCAATTAGAGACAACGACAACCAGCTGCCTCTAATTGGAGGTCGTTCCAAAACCCCAACAAAGAAATAGAAAAACTAGATAAACACATAGAAATAGAAAACATAGAACATCAACCAAAACCCCCGAAACACACTAAACAAACAACCCCTGCCACGCCCTGACCCAACTACAACAACAAACAACCCCTTTTACTGGTCAGGACGTGACATAAAGTGAATTCCCTCTGGAGTGATTGAGAAAATGTTCCCAACCCTTCAGATAGACTCAGCTGCACAGTATTCCAAATGCTTTCGGGAAACGAGTTTTGGGGAGGGGAAACTCTTGTGAAACGTAAAGAATTTTCTACAAAAATATCTTATAGTATAAGTGCATGCATGGCCAATTAAAGGCCCATTGCAGTCAAAAACTTGATTTTCCTGTGTTTTATACACAGTGCCAGTTAAAAGTTTGGACACACCTACTCATTCAAGGGTTTTTCTTTATGTTTACTGTTTTCTACATTGTAGAATAATAGTGAAGACATCAACACTATGAATGTAGTCTTTGCCTTGATGACAGCTTTGCAAACTCTTGGCATTCTCTCAACCAGCTTCACATGTGATGCTTTTCCAACAGTCTCGAAGGAGTACCCACATATGCTGAGCACTTATTGGCTGCTTTTCCTTCACTCTGCGGTCCAACTCATCCCAAACCATGTCAATTGGGTTGAGGTGGGGTGATTGTAGAGACCAGGTCATCTGATGCAGCACTCCATCACTCTCCTTCTTGGTCAAATAGCCCTTACACAGCCTGGAGGTGAGTTCGATCATTGTCCTGTTGAAAAACAACACGACAATGATAGTCCCACTAAGCTGGGATGGCGTACCGCTGAGGAATGCTGTGGTAGCCATGCTGGTTAAGTGTGCCTTGAATTCTAAATAAATCCTGACAGTGTCACCAGCAAAGCACCATCACACCTCCTCCTCAATGCTTCACGGTGGGAACCACACATGCGGAGATCATCCGTTCACCTATTCTGCATCTCACAAAGACACTTTGTGAGGTTTGAACCAATAATCTCTCATTTGGACTCATCAGCGCAAAGGACAGATTTCCACCGGTTGTTTTTCTTGGCCCAAGCAAATCTCTTCTTATTATTGGTGTCCTTTAGTAGTGGTTTCTTTGCAGAAATTCAACCACCAAGGCCTGATACACACAGTCTCCTCTGAACAGTTGATGTTGAGATGTATTAGTTACTTGAAGCACGTATTTGGGCTGCAATTTCTGAGGCTGGTAACTCTAATGAACTTGTCCTCTGCAGCAGAGGTAACTTTGGGTCTTCCTTTCATTTGGTGATCTTCATGCGAGCCAGTTTCATCATAGCGATTGATGGTTTTTCCGACTGCACTTGAACAAACTTTCAAAGTTCTTGAAATTTACCGAATTGACTGACCTTCATGTCTAAAAGTAATGATGGATTGTTGTTTCTCTTTTCTTATTTGAGCTCTTCTTGCCATAATATGGACTTGGTCTTTTACCAAATGGGCTACCTTCTGTATACTGTACCAGTCCTACCTTGTCACAACACATCTGATTGGTTCAAATGCATTAAGAAGGAAAACATTCCATAAATGTACTTTTAACTAGGCACACCTGTTAATTGAAATCATTCCAGATGACTACCTCATCTGACATCAGCAGGCGGTAAATTGGTTAATAGACCAATAAGAAAGAGAGTTCCAGATCTCTGCCAATAACAGCTAGTTTTCCGTTTTCTCCTCCTCACTCAGACCACTCCCAGACAGTCTTAACAAAATTCTTGCTTGAGAAATTGTTCTATGCTTAGAAGCTATTTAAAAATATATTGGCTTTGATGAAATGTAACAGTTCAGATTGCTGACATGCCTACATGACCCTCATTTTGATGTAAATTTGGTTAATAAGGAGTGTTATAATGATTAATATATACATTTAACATGATATGATGCAGTGATGGGCAACTGTGATGGGGGTGGTGGCCACAAAAGAAATTGAACTTATCATAAGGGGCCGCAGTGGCTCGTGGGTCTGATTGGAGACAACGTAGAGAATCTAGACAATTATTCATCAAAGCATTACACCCACTGTCTAAGCCAACAGATACAACTATATAGAGATAAAGATGGATGCAATGTGAGATGTACGCATTCTATTTAAAATATATATATATATATTGTGGCTACCTGGCTGCAACTCAATAATATGCAATTATTTTAAAACCTGCATTCAATATATCTGTTCCTTATATATATCTTTATGCCAATGGCCTCTTGGGCTTCAATAAAGTATGGGTTAATGAGAACTATTGTATTTTATTATCTTCTTGCCTGCTAGTCATTTTTATTCAATTAGGAGTAATTGTTTCCAGGCATCTTTTTTCATATTTGCTAAAAGGACAACTGCAGGGTGAATGAAATAAAGGTTTAGACATTAATTCAATGTGGAATCTTGTTCTAATAAAATACTAGTGTACTCTTGCTATACTTCTTTTACTACCACTTCTATTATAACTACAACAACAACTTACTACACAACATAATGATAACCAGTGTAATAATCTGATTAATATCAACAACAACTTACTACACAACATAATGATAACCAGTGTAATAATCTGATTAATATCAACAACAACTTACTACACAACATAATGATAACCAGTGTAATAATCTGATTAATATCAACAACAAATTATTTTGGCAAAAAAACACTGATCAAACACTTTTTATAGTAAAGATAAGAATGATAGCAATTAATAATAGTAAATCACAAATTAACTTATCCTACAACTCTTAGGCTACCTTGCTTATGAGGTAAAAATGAAATTCGTAATTATAAAAAATTAAGGAAACTAATATATTTGATCAAAGGCATCGTACCTCAAGTGCTGATGAGCAAAAGGAGAAGTGAACTCCTTGAAAGACTGAGAACCTCCGTCAAGTGCGCTCTCGACACACTCATATCCTTCCTGAACAGTGGTGAGTACATAGCACGTTGCGGAGCCACTGCTGCTGATATGGAAAGAGAGAGCAAGACAGAGAGAGAGAGAGAGAGAGAGAGAGAGAGAGAGAGAGAGAGAGAGAGAGAAGCAGAGCGAGAGAGAGAGAGAGAAGCAGAGCGAGAGAGAGAGAGAGAGAGCGAAGCAGAGCGAGAGAGAGAGAGAGAGAGAGAGAGAAAGAGAGAGAGAGAGAGAGAGAGAGAGAGAGAGAGAGAGAGAGAGCAAAGCAGAGCGAGAGAGAGAGAGAGAGAGAGAGAGAGAGAGAGAGAGAGAAAGAGAGAAAGAGAGAGAGAGAGAGAGAGAGAGAGAGAGAGAGAGAGAGAGAGAGCAAAGCAGAGCGAGAGAGAGAGAGAGAGAGAGAGAGAGAGAGAGAGAGAGAGAGAGAGAGAGGCGGTGTTCTCCCAGTCGGGTGGAGATTTTATTTTCTCCAATGTCAAACTCTATTATACATTTTATTATCATTTTAGTAGCCCTACCTGTAATTGGCTGCCCATAGGCTATAAAATAATAGCCAGAAACAAAATGGGCATACTGGTAATTCACCCGGTTACAGAGCTTGCAGGATGTGTTCTGAAGAAAACCAATTGATTGGTCAAGATTGATCTCTTCAAGCCCATTACTTACAGACACCACGTGGTCCTCCTGTGTCAGTCATCCATGTGCAGGGTGACAGTTATTGTCCAAATTGTTCAGTTGGTTGGAGAATGCTCCTAGCAAATACAAGCTGTTACTGCAATGCTCAGGTGGAAGGGACACATTTGGATATAGGCACACACAATGTGCCTCAACAGCAAGTCACATGAATAAATGTGTATTTTATCAACTATTCTATGGCAATCTAATCCTGGCTCTCCTACTGTATTATCACTCCAGGGATGGGATGAGGTTTAGGGCTCATAGAGATTCCAAGGAAATGTACTGCACTGGCATATTCATGAATTATTGGGAACATGCCTCCCATGTTTTCCATGAAGTACAATATAATCTAGATAGATTGGTAAGACTTTACAACAGGATAGAGGTTGAACTCCATTCACCTGTTTTAAAGCTAGAGTCCTTAATTGAAACAACAACAAAGCGGACACCCCACCTCTGTTTTGGTAAAAATCTGAGGTAGGAGCCTGGAGAAATGTTACCACTCTCAAATTCATTCACAGAGCTATGGATGCAAGGACTGACCATCCATGATATCAAAATGCTAGTTTTAACCATGTTTTAGTGGTTGTTTACATTTACTTTGTTTACAAACATTGGAGTAACACAATCTATATTTTGTGTTCTGGTGGGGTACGACAGTTGAACTAAGCACTTTAGGCATTTATAAGTTATATTCTTCAAGAATCAGTGGGTATACAGTATATCATACATTTGGATGTAGAAACTAAGGATTCTAGCTTTAAGTCTGCCATGGTCTGCTTTACTGATCTGTGAAATTAAGACAAATTGCCTGCACGGGACGACTTTTGGGGCAGATTTAGGATTTTCATTTGAGCCAGTGTATTACAGCAGGAAAATAATCCTGCAGCAACAGGAAATTGTTAAAAAAAATAATGTGGATTAGGGGTTGATATGTTTTGATATGTTTTTCATCAGGGCAAAATTTCTAAATTGAAATTACAAACTTTTTAAGCTTTTTAAAACCTCAAATACACTACAGGAAAATTCTCAGAAACAAAAGAGTGATCAAATGAAGATCCTACGTCTGTAGATATGAAGACCAAAGCTGATGACCCTTTGGCTGGAGAGGATCTCTGTGAGCTGCAGACATATTTATGAACAATCGTCTCTTCACTGAGAACAGCCTACCTGTTTACTCAGTGCACTCAAGGATGTTGTTATTTCAGTGTTTTGTTTGTCTCTTTCTTTCAAAGATGTCTAGTTATCTGTGTCTGTGTCTATTCAGACCTCTCCAACACACATCATGTCTGAAGAGCAGGTTGAGAGCATTAATACCGCTCTCAAACACAGCAGAGGACAATGGAACAGAACAGGAAACAAAACACTTACAATTCCTATTTCATTTGCTGGGTTAGGCTTGGGTGGGTTTTACCTTATTTTATACCTTTCAGCATAATGAAGAAGCCGGTCAGTATTACCCAAAGTGTAGGTAATGCCGTTTCCATTTCATTGGTCCTCCCTTATCATCTGATAACCCGTATTTCATGTTTCCATGGGTACCTATTTGTGTGCTGCCGAACTTTTGGGTTGTTACCAAGCCATGAACAGTCACTAAATGTCACACAGGGAAAAGTTAATCCACAGGAGGCTATCTCCTTTGAATCAATTGATCACTCAGGGGTGAGTTCGCCACAGGGTTTCTACCTGCACATGAATCTCTCTACCTTGAAGGGATTATTGTGCCGAGGTTAAACTCAGTGAGGTGCTGATGGTTTTCTCACAGCCCATTCTGTCCATTAATACCCATGTCTCAGAACCATATGGGGGAACGTTATTCATTGATGGCGTGTGATCCATCAAATAAAAATGCTATTTCTATGGTGTAATAATAACACCCCTCCCAGTATTTCTAGTGGATGCATCAGTAAGAAAGAGTCAAATAATGACGAGCTTAATGTCACGCCCTGACCATAGAGAGCCCTTGTTTCTCTATGGTGTAGTAGGTCAGGGCGTGACGAGGGGGGGTTCTAGTTTAAAATTTCTATGTTGGTGTTTTGGTTTGGTTCCCAATTAGAGGCAGCTGGTAATCGTTGCCTCTAATTGGGGATCATATTTAAGTAACTATTTTTTCCACCTGGCGTTTGTGGGATATTGTTTTGTGTTTGTGCACCGCGTAGTCATGTTTCGTTTATTGATATATTTTGTTTTGCTAAGTTTCACTTTGGAATAAAGATGTGGAACTCTACACACGCTGCACCTTGGTCCCGTTCTTACGACAACCGTGACACTTAAAGAAAGCTTTTACTAACCGGTGCAGGTGCAGGTGGAGTTGAGGGGGGCTTGGGGAAAATGGAACAAGACTAAAATAACTGTCTCTTTTCTTTATACGTATTTGACATTTAACAATGTGTAGAAAACGTGTTAGCTGTGGAATATTCTGCGAAATGTCAGTAATAAAAAGAAGTCACAGTGGAGCTTGAGTGTCACATCACCAAAGCAACCCAGCTCACAAACAAACATTTGTTAAGGTTTCCAAGAATACAGTTGTGTGCATAGCTCTGAAAAATAAGGAAGAAAGCTGCTCCAATTGTTCTGTTCTGAGAAAATGGTGATGGCTCCTGACTCCTCTTTGTACCATGAACCAGAGGATGAGATAACAAGAGCAGCCTGAACATTGGGATGAATGCTGTCCACCCCCTGTAACCAGGTGCTCAATTTGTAAATGCATGAATTACTTCAACAATCCACATCTTATCACCCAAAACATCTCTTACCATGTCCAGTAGCAGAATATCCTCTCTGCATAGGTTTTCATACTATATAACAAGGTAAATTGAATCATAAAAAAAAGAGAGATCTCACTTGACTGTGCCTGCTGGATGCCCCTGCATGCATTTTATGTTGTGTGAGAGGTAGTTTTCCAGCAGCCATCTCCTTGTTGAGATTCATACTCTATTTTTACATTGGGGTTTCAAGTGTGCCTGTTCATTTAGCTGTCTGTGTGACCAGTGTTTATCGATTGAGAGAGAGAGGCATTGTCCGCTTGCTGGCACACTATGCCCCAATTTCCCCACACCTCTTCTCCTCTCACCCAGGCTGGCATTTCCATTAGGCAAATGCTGCATACTGCTTCGTGCATGGCATTACCCCTGGGTACCCGCCAAGATATCTGCCAGTGTGGTTCCAGGACAACAACCTCTCCCTCAATGTCAGGAAGACAAAGGAGCTGATCGTGGACTATAGGAAACGGAAGGCCGAGCATGCCCCCATTCACATCGACGGGACTGTAACAGAACGGTTGGACTCACTGAATTCTACCCACACACTCACAAATACTACACTGACATTCTAACACACACACACACTACATATGCTCACACACACACTCACACATTTTCACACTCTTTTTTTCACACTCTCTTACACATGCGCTGCTGCTACTCTGTTTATTATCTATCCTGATTGCCTAGTCACTTTTACTCCTCCCTACATGCTCTTGAGTGGCGCAGCGGTCTAAGGCACTGCATCTTAGTGCAAGAGGCGTCACTATAGTACCTGGTTTGAATCCAGGCTGTATCACATCTGGCTGTGATTGGGAGTCCCATAGGGTGGTGCACAATTGGCCCAGTGTTGTCCGGTTTTGGTGGAGTAGGTCATCATTGTAAATAAGAATTTGTTCTTATCTGACTTGCCCAGTTAAATAAAACAATATATAAATGACCTAAATTACTTAAACTACAGTACCTTGTACCCCTGCACATTGACTCGGTACAGGTACTCCTTGTATATAGTCTCTTTATTGTGTTACTATTTCCTGACATTTGTTTTGCAAATTGTTCGTACTTTTTAACTCTGCATTGTTGGGAAAGGGCTCGAAGTATACATTTCACGGTAATGTTTACACGTGTTGTATTCGGTGCATGTGACAAATAAAATGTTATTTATTTTGTTACAGAGAGTTGACTTACAATTGAATGTTGTAATTGCAAAGAATATTTTCATATTCATGAAAACGTTGTATTTTTATCAGTGGAGTACAGCAGTTTTGCAGGGCCCCCAAGCAAGGTCTGTTTTTGGGGAACACAGCTAAATTCCTACAATTCTACACATTTTGCAACACACCACCAGATCCAGCAGTACACCTCCAGTACTCCAGTGATTTTGATTCATTCAATTCTAGATTTGGTTCATTAAGAAATTCTAGTGACCAATTCAAACGTGAGTTGGTTTCGGAGTGTGGTTTGATGTGGGTGTCTCGTTTGTGTGTTCAAAGGTGGGAAGAGTTAGACAAATTCTTTAGCCAATTCGCTTCAGCCGGCTGGCGTACAACTGTGGCAAAGTTGGTATGACTTTGGATAGTCTGTCTCCGAAGCTAGTTAGGGACTGTCAATAAATTACAAAATGTAAATGAGACAATATTTTCGTGTTGCACACCTTTAAGTTTTCTCATTAAAAGCTTTCAATATTTGTATATGGTTGGTTTGAAATTTACAGTTGGTTTGAAATTTGGAGCTATTGGAATTTTAACATATTGTCCCATGTACATTGTGTCATTTACCCATGGTCCCTAACCAGCCCTATAGGGATATCCAAAGTCAACCCACATTTACCACAGGCATAATGATGGGGTCATATGAAGATGCACTCTGAATTGATGATTACTTCTGTTTTGCCAGCTGTGGGCAGAACATTAAAATGGATGTGCTGATGCTGTCACGACCACCAGACTGACTTTATGACCCAAATTATCAATGCCACATATTGTAGGCTGTTTTCTAAATGAGAAGTTGTTTTTTAGGGGCTGTTGCTCTTTAAAGGTTTTTGCCAATGACAGGTTCAAGCAAACTACCTTTGACATTTACTGAGGCTGAGACATCTTAGGAGGAGGAATGAGCTAAAAATAGAAAAGTGCAAGGACAATGAAATGATTCCAATAGAGACAATTCCACTCCAACTTCTGCCTTGACACCATAATGTATCTTGAAAATGGCTTGTCTGCCACCTTCACCAGCAAAAGCTGCTGTAGATGACAGCTCTGCTACCTGCATTGGTAGAGGCTGCTGCCTATGTCACCACTATTACCTCCACTGGCAGCATTAGATGACAGGGCCACAGTCATTTTGGGTAGTGTTTATTTATCCTCCAAGACAAATGATAATACACATGAAATGAATGTGTTGAACAGTGGAAGAATTGTAGTTATAAGAGCTGTCATTGTTTTGACAAATGATTTATATATAAACTACAATACTGACAAGGGGAGCTGTTTTGAAGCCACCGGGCCTCCATCTTGGCACTCCCCCACCATTATTTGTATTTATTTAGAAGCTATAGAAATGCATTTATTCATGTCTATATTTGTTTTTGCCACGTTTATTCTATTACAGAAACCTTAATGCGTACTTCTACATAATATTATGTGAGCTAAACATGAACAATTTTAAATATAAAAATATAAAATAACATTTTTCCTTAAAGTATCATTTTTGGAAAGTTATAATGTCACTGTCCCCACTACAACAACAAAATATTGAAATACATGTAAATGTATCCTTGAAACATTTAATTGAAACACTGTAGAATTCCATTCATTCCTATGGAGGACTGCTTCTTCTGGGGAGTTCCAATATGGCAGATCATTGGCAACAAAACCTGGCCATTAAATAGCATCAGCAATCTAGGGTTTATAGACAGGTTGGTTGTTTATCAACAAAACCAACATGTCCACAACTATTGAGCAAACAGAGAGGGTTGGCTTAGATTTTTTGACAACATATATTTAGTCTCCAAATGTTTATTGAAAACATAAACACATTTGCACAATGACCACTTATTGTCTCTGAAATACATTATTATAGTTGTTGGTTAAATATCTAGCCTAATTTTAGTCATATTAGCATTGATATGAAATCAGTCAAACACCTCAAAACAAGACATGGTATCAAGAACAAGCTAAAACTTGCTGAAACGAGCCATCTACAATTCCCCACATGGCAGCTTATTGTTATTGTTGCTAGCTATCTGGCCGTTCAGAATCATAACAAAGCATGGCTTCCGCCCCTATCTATGGGTGCGCGTCATTTTCATGACGATGTCAGGTAACCCGTCTATATACATCATTGGTTTTGACAGGCAATCAAATCTAGATTTATTTTCTAAATTGTATTTGTTTACTTGGATCCCCATTAGCTTTTACAGAAGCAGCAGCTACGCTTCCTGTGGTCCAGAAAAAAACCAAAACATTACAACTAACAAAACACTGGTACACCTATAGACAAGGACAGTCACACAATGCTATAAGTCATTACTGAGTGAAACTATCCACAGCAGCAGCAACAGAATGAGATGACAAACCCCTCAGGTGTTTTAATCTTTCAATTTTGGATATATCTGTTCATTCGTTTTTGATCTTAAATGCAGTCAGCGTCGTTATTTTGTTGTCTCAGAACTAATTATCTGCTGTCTGCCTCTTTTGCCTCTGGCTATTGTTGAGGTATGAATTGTCTTCTGAGTTCTTAGGTGGAGAATGATCAAATATAAGAGAGAAAGAGCCCAGTTATATTGCATGCAATTACTATGGAATAACATTAGCATGCAAAACTGCTAAGAATCCCATGATGAGAAAAGCAAAGTAATCCCACACTTTTGATTGGTGGGTTAAATTTAATCTTATCTTGTCAGCACTAATCACACTGTTCTATTACCATAATCACACACTGGGCTCGAAGTAATCTGGAGTCTTTTTATGGTACTGTACACTGAATATGCAGACAGGTAAAGACAGCTGTGTGACTGCTTGATTATCTGCGAGGAGCCAAGAACGGCAGAGAGCTGACAGCTTGTCCAACAATGGCTGTTGCTGTTGTCAAGGGTGTCGATCTCGGTATTATCCTCTCTCTATATCTCCATCAGTCACGATTCACAGAGCATCTTACTCTGTCTATTCTAGATCGCCTCAAACTGCCTGCCTACGTCACAACTCCGTTTATAACTCCATTCGTCTCTTCTGCCCCAATGTCACTAATCTGTCAAGGAAATGGGCAAGCAATTTTCTTTGCCTGTGCAGATGATATGGTGTCCATTATAGTCTATCTGTTGCTTGTCAAGTGACCACTCTTGGCTCTAAGAGTTCTCATTTAAAGTTTCAAGTTGTTATACAGTTTCAGTCTATTTCTACTCATATTAATTATCTGTTATAATAGGACACGACTACCGTAAAACATTTTCTATTTTCTTTTTAAAATCACAACCCCCCCCCCCCCAGACTTAAGCTTCTCCACGTTTTGCCCTGGTGATGTAGAAGTGATAGTGAGAATTCGAATATCTGATTTGTTGCTCTCTTCAGCGGAATCATCTCTACAATAAGAGTGAGTGTGAGCACACGCTGATTCAGTGTTTTCATTCAATACTAGCCTCTGTTTGTGTCATCGAAGCCCCCAAGACGCCCAGTTAAAATCTTCCTCTGACACTTTCATGTGCATGGATTTGCATGGATTTACTTAATATTTTTTTTAAATTTCACCTTTATTTAACTAGGTAAGCTAGTTGAGAACAAGTTCTCATTTGCAACTGCGACCTGGCCAAGATAAAGCAAAGCAGTGCGACACAAACAACAACGCAGGGTTACACATGGAATAAACAAACATACAGTCTATAATACAATAGAAAAAGTCTATATACAGTGTGTGCAAAGGAGGTAGGATAAGGGAGGTAAGGCAATAAATAGGCCATAGTGGTGAAATAATTACAATATAGCAATTAAACACTGGAGTGATTGATGTGCAGAAGATGAGTGTGCCAGTAGAGATACTGGGGTGCAACGGAGCAAAAATAAATAAAATAAATAACAATATGGGGATAAGGTAGTTGGATGGGCTATTTACAGATGGGCTATGTACAGGTGCAGTGATCTGTGTGCTGCTCTGACAGCTGGTGCTTAAAGCTAATGAGGGAGATATGAGTCTCCAGCTTCAGTGATTTTTGCAGTTCGTTCCAGTCATTGCCAGCAGAGAACTGGAAGGAAAGGCGGCCAAAGGAAGAATTGGCTTTGGGGGTGACCAGTGAAATATACCTGCTGGAGTGCATGCTACGGGTGGGTGCTGCTATGGTGACCAGTGAGCTGAGATAAGGCTGGGCTTTACCTAGCAAAGACTTATAGATGACCTGGAGCCAGTGGGTTTGGCAATGAATATGAAGCAAGGGCCAACCAACGAGAGCATACAGGTCGCAGTGGTAGGTAGTATATGGGGCTTTGGTGACAGAACAGATGGGACTGTGATAGACTGCATCCAATTTGCTGGGTAGAGTGTTGGAGGCTATTTTGTAAATGACATCGCCGAAGTCAAGGATCGGTAAGATAGTCCGTTTCTCAAGGGTATGTTTGGCAGCATGAGTGAAGGATGCTTCATTGTGAAATAGGAAGCCGATTCTAGATTTAATTTTGGATTGGAGATGCTTAATGTGAGTCTGGAAGGAGAGTTTACAGTCTAAACAGACACCTAGGTATTTGTAGTTGTCCACATATTCTAAGTCAGAACCGTCCAGAGTAATGATAATGGACGGGCGGGCAGTTGTGGGCAGCGATCGGTTGAAGAGCATGCATTTAGTTTTACTTGCATTTAAGAGCAGTTGGAGGCCACGGAAGGAGAGTTGTATGGCATTGAAGCTCGTCTGGATGGTAGTTAACACAGTGTCCAAAGAAGGGCCAGAAGTATACAGAATGGTGTCGTCTGCGTAGAGGTGTATCAGAGAATCACCAGCAGCAAGAGCGACATCATTGCAGTATACAGAGAAAAGAGTCATCCCGAGAATTGAACCCTGTGGCACCCCCATAGAGACTGCCAGAGGTCTGGACAATAGGCCCTCTGATTTGACGCACTGAACTCTGTCTGAGAAGTAGTTGGTGAACCAGACGAGGCAGTCATTTGAGAAACCAAGGCTGTTGAGTCTGCCGATAACAATGCAGATGATTGACAGAGTCGAAAGCCTTGGCCAGGTCATTGAATACGGCTGCACAGTATTGTTTCTTATCGATGGCGGTTATGATATCGGTTAGGACATTGAGCGTGGCTGAGGTGCACCCATGACCAGCTCGGAAACCAGATTGCATAGCGGAGAAGGTACGGTGAGATTCGAAATGGTCGGTGATCTGTTTGTTAACTTGGCTTTTGAAGACCTTAGAAAGGCAGGGTAGGATAGATATAGGTCTGTAGCAGTTTGGGTCTAGAGTGTTTCCCCCTTTGAAGAGGGGGATGTCCGCGGCAGCTTTCCAATCTATGGGAATCTCAGACGATACGAAAGAGAGGTTGAACAGGCTTGTAATAGGGGTTGCAACAATTTCGGGCGGATAATTTTAGAAAGAGAGGGCCCAGATTGTCTAGCCCGGCTGATTTGTAGGGGTCCAGATTTTGCAGCTTTTTCAGAACATCAGCTATCTGGATTTGGGTGAAGGAGAAATGGGGGAGGCTTGGGCAAGTTGCTGTGGGGAGTGCAGGGCTGTTGACCGGGGTAAGGGTAGCCAGGTGGAAAGCATGGCCAGTCGTAGAAAAATGCTTATTGAAATTCTCAATTATCGTGGATTTATTGGTGGTGACAGTGTTTCCTAGCCTCAGTGCAGTGGGCAGCTGGGAGGAGGTGCTCTTATTCTCCATGGACTTTACAGTGTCCCAGAACTTTTTGGAGTTTGTGCAACAGGATGCAAATTTCTGTTTGAAAAAGCTAGCATTTGCTTTCCTAACTGCCTGTATATATTGGTTCCTAACTTCCCTGAAAAGTTGCATATCGTGGGGGCTATTCGATGCTAATGCAGTACGCCACAGGATGTTTTTGTGCTGGTCAAGGGCAGTCAGGTTTGGAGGGCTATATCCGTTCCTAGTTCTCCATTTTTTGAATGGGCATGCTTATTTAAGATGGTGAGGAAAGCACTTTTAAAGAATAACCAGCCATCCTCTACTGACGGAATGAGGTCAATATCCTTCCAGGATACCCGGGCCAGGTCGATTAGAAGGCCTGCTTGCTGAAGTGTTTTAGGGAGCATTTGACAGTGATGAGGGGTGGTCGTTTGACCGCGGACCCATTACGGATGCAGGAAATGAGTCAGTGATCGCTGAGATCCTGGTTGAAGACAGCAGAGGTTTATTTGGAGGGCAGGTTGGTTAGGATGATATCTATGAGGGTGCCCGTGTTTACGGCTTTGGGGTTGTACCTGGTAGGTTCATTGATCATTTGTGTTTGAGGGCATCAAGCTTAGATTGTAGGATGGCCGGGGTATTAAGCATGTCCCAGTCCCTAATGAACTTGAGAGTGCCATTTTGTCTGACATCCATGCAGCTTATTTTTTGACCATTGCAAAACGAATAGTTTATTAATCATGTATTAATCCTTACTTCCACATTTATAAATGTTGGTAACCTAGTTATTCGCACATTTATAAACAACTTTTAAAATATTTAATAATCATTCATAAGATCATTCATAAGATGTTTAATATATGTCCTTATAAACCATTTCCTAATCATTAGTTAAGTATTTTTGTGTGTCCTCATTTAAAGTATGGGCTATTTATACTTTATAGACATTTTATAAATGTTTTGGATGATCAGTGTAATTTCTCACAAAAATATGGACATGCCATTGGTAGACATTCCAGCATAGTGATCTTAAACATAAACTGTATATGACATGAGTTTTATGATATGGAAATGTGAAGTGCACATTTGGTCTCACGGGTGTTTGGCTTGTATGACATTAAAGCATGATTTATTATAATCCTTAACGTCTCATCTTTCAAAATACATTGAGTCCTTTTAATTTACAACATTTCTCTCACTCAGACAACAAAAACATTTGCAAAAGTTGCCCAATTAGCGAGAGTGATGGGGGCAACTTCTTGTCACATGCAGTGCTCAAGTTCAGAAAGGCTGTAGTGTGTTGGGTGAGGGAGCTGAACACTGTGGGATATGTAGCACTACCTAGCTTGCTTGCTAGCTTGTTAGCACTCACATGAGGGTGAGGCTAGAGTTTCTAGGCAAGTGCCACTTGTATAGTGTAAATGAGACAGCTCTGTGAAGCGCAGAGCCTGAGATCTGATGTCATTTATAGCATGTTACACTTATCAGGACCCAAATCTGAGTGCAAAGGTCTACACAACAAGCACACAATACCGAGGATGTTTAAGAAAATTGCAATGTGTAACTTCTTGGGTGACCGACCAAATTCACATAGAAATGTGAGTTATAGATCTGTCATTCTCATTGATGATTTATAGATCTGTCATTCTCATTGTAAGCAAGTCTAAGAAGTGGAAGACATGTTCTATGTATGCTATTTCTATGCATCCCATTCTTAAATGTAGTTTTTGCTTTTACTTTTGGTTTTGTACACCAGCTTCAAACAGCTGAAAATAAAATAAATTGGATTATTGAAAAGATATTTCACAGCGGATTAGTACAATGATTGTCTTCATTGCTTGTTTTGTCACATAAAGTGAAATTATGCGAACTATTCGAATTTTAGCAACCAGGCAACGTCAGAGCAATTTTTGCATATTGCACCTTTAAGAAAACATATTGAACAATTTATTCCAAAACAATCACTGTTGTAATACTGTGATGCGTAACTTCAGACACTATGCTGAGTAAAATAAAGTTTTTAGTCCGAAAGTGCTAACATAAGCATTTCCTGGCAATGAATGTTCTACCTATGTGGATTGCAGTCACTCCTGAGTCTAATATTGGTTAACACAGAACTAAAATCTTGCGTATTTTGGGCAACCAGGTGATTAAATTCAGCTCCATATGTGTTTGCGAAATCTCCTCACCCTTGCAACTCTCAGCCAATTATTAAAGTGCTACCAGATTATTCTTTCTAACGGAGATTAGTGAATGAGACGTGTGTGTACAGTTGAAGTTGGAAGTTTACATACACTTTCTTATCTTGTGAATGTAGCCTAATACAAGGATTGCGTCGAGACCGATGGCAAGTGCCTGTCGGGCTCAAAGGCTGCCCCTGAACCCCTGTCATGGATGATTTGCATAGCCATACGTTTTTTGCAATGCATCAGTGTGATAACTTCCCCGCCAGTTCATTGCCAACGCTGTAGCCTATTTTATAGCAATTCAGCAAGAAAGAGGATCAATCGATGCTTCCCACCTCGAACAGGCCTAAGCCTATTCATATTTACAAATTGTTTCGAACTATGTCGCTGTTCGTTGTCAATATATAGCTATAGGCATCTCGTTTAATAGCTAGAGAGAGGGGGAAGAGATAGTCGAGTTGCCAGCGGAGATATGTGAATTATAAGAAAGGAACAGTGAAACATCCGTTGGACTTTAGGCTACCCTTAAGTGGTTGCACAGATTTAGATTTTATCACAGCTACAGTTGGCCATAGCTGCAGTAAATATAACCTTGCCTCTGTTGACCTTGTATTTTTCACAACAGCATTTTTCTCATCATATAGTAACCTATTTGCATGTATTCCTTATGTATATACAGTTGAAGTCAGACGTTTGCATACACTTAGGTTGGAGTCATTAAAACTAGTTTTTCAACCACTCCACAAATTTCTTGTTAACAAACTATAGTTTTGGCAAGTCGGTTAGGACATCTACTTTGTGCATAACACAAGTAATTTTTCCAACAACTGTTTACAGACAGATTATTTCACTTATAATTCCCTGTATCACAATTCCAGTGGGTCAGAAGTTTACATACACTAAGTTGACTGTGCCTTTAAACAGCTTGGAAAATTCCAGAAAATGATGTTATGGCTTTAGAAGCTTCTGATAGGCTAATTGTCAGCATTTGAGTCAATTGGAGGTGTACCTGTGGATGTATTTCAAGGCCTACCTTTAAACTCAGTGCCTCTTTGCTTGACATCATGGGAAAATCAAAAGAAATCAGCCAATATCTCAGAATTTTTTTTTTAGACCTCCACAAGTCTGGTTCATCCTTGGGAGCAATTTCCAAATGCCTGAAGGTACCATGTTCATCTGTACAAACAATAGTACGCAAGTATAAGCACCATGGGACCATGCAGCCGTCATACTGATCAGGAAGGAGACGCATTCTGTCTCCTAGAGATGAATGTACTTTGGTGAGAAAAGTGTAAATCAATCCCAGAACAACAGCAAAGGACCTTGTGAAGATGCTGGAGGAAACAGGTACAAAAGTATCTATATCCACAGTAAAGCAAGTCCTATATCAACATAACCTGAAAGGTCGCTCAGCAAGGAAGAAGCCACTGCTCCAAACCGCCATAAAATAGCCAGACTATGGTTTGCAACTGCACATGGTGATGAAGATTGTACTTTTTGGAGAAATGTCCTCTGGTCTGATGAAACAAAAATAGAACTGTTTGGCCATAATGACCATCATTATGTTTGGAGGAAAAAGGGGAAAGCTTGCAAGCCGAAGAACACCATTCCAATCGTGAAGCACGGGAGTGACAGCATCATGTTGTGGGGGTGCTTTGCTGCAGGAGGGACTGGTGCACTTCACAAAATAGATGGCATCATGAGGGAGGACAATTATGTGGATATATTGAAGCAACATCTCAAGACATCAGTCAGGAAGTTAAAGCTTGGTCGCAAATGGGTCTTCCAAATGGACAATGACTCCAAGCATACTTCCAAAGTTGTGGCAAAATGGCTTAAGGACAACAAAGTCAAGGTATTGGAGTGGCCATCACAAAGCCCTGACCATCCCATAGAATATTTGTGGGTAGAACTGAAAAAGCGTGTGAGAGCAAGGAGGCCTACAAACCTGACTCAGTTACACCAGCTCTGTCAGGAGGAAGGGGCCAAAATTCACCCAACTTATTGAGGGAAGCTTGTGGAAGGCTACCTGAAACATTTTACCCAAGTTAAACAATTTAAAGGCAATGCTACCAAATACTAACTGAGTGTATGTAAACTTCTGACCCACTGGGAATGTGATGAAAGAAATAAAGCTGAAATAAATCATTCTCTCTACTATTATTCAGAGATTTCACACTCTTAAAATTAAGTGGTGATCCTAACTGACCTAGGACAGGGAATTTTTACTAGCATTAAATGTCAGGAATTGTGAAAAACTGAGTTTAAATGTATTTGGCTAAGGTGTCTGTAAACATCCGACTTGAACTGTATATGTGTGTGAACGTGTGGCTGTGTGTGTGTGTTTTGTCTCGGTTGCCCAGTGTGAAGCTGCACATTTGAGTCCATTTAGACCATGTGTAAAGGAAAAATGTATTGATTAATTATTTTCCAGTATTTGATTTACTTTCGATATTGATTGATGTAAAAGGGGAAGGGAAACAGGAGTTAACCATTTATGTTGAAGTAAGTAGTTTTCCTTTGTTAGTCTATTGTGATCTGTTTTACCTACTGTATGAGCTGATGTTCTAACTTTGACCTGTATAGCTGCCAGTATCAAATGTCTGCTGTTGAATGTTATCATTAAAGCTTGACGCCAGACTAACAGGCACACTGATGATGTATCTGTGACACTATGCGATTCTGTATCACCTGATGTTGTGACTTCCTGCACGCCTCTCGGGCTGGTGTTTACAGGACATAAGGTGCTGTGTGATTAATATATAAGTGCCTTCTCAGACATTTTCTCTGCTTCTGTGCTGGAGGGGAAACTTGTATTAGACCAGATTGACTTTATCTGCTCTTCTCTTTTATTCACCTTTAAAATCTCCATGTGACTTCATCCTCTTACCACTCACCATTAAGAAACACTTAACACTCCATCACTAATGATGCTCATTCAGAGAGAAGAACTTGTTTCCCTGCTGAGGCTTTTCTTTCAGAGAGGGAAGGTCGGTATGACTAAATGGCAGCAGGGAAGTGGGAGTATTTGTTTAGTTTTGTGAGTTTCTTGAGGGTAATCACATAAGAGGCAGAGTTGCATGCTGTTGCTGTTGAGCAAAGAGGAGATTCAAGGATTCTGCGTGTCAAAAGTTGGCATTGCTCAGTATATTTTATTTTATTTTAGTCTTCATTTGGACTAATCTTCCAAGAGTCCTTAAACATTAAAATACAATTTACACAGGGAGCTTTGCAAAGAACATATTCAGCCCAAACTAAATGTACTAAAACTGGGAGTGCTATGCTCTTCAGTTAAATTCAACCTCATTCCCAGTATGCATAACTCTAGCTACATACTGCTTAGCACATGAGGATGTGTGAAACTTACTCATCAGCCTGAAGTGTCCCCACTTGCACCAGCAAATAGGTAGCTTTTTGCGTGGCTCCGACTGGTAAGACGCTTCAGGAGAGTGGTCACGTGTGCTAGCAAGGCAGAGGTCCCGAATTCATGCCAGTTATGGGCTGAATCTCGAGGAGGTGGTATTCGCTAAGCAAGCAGCGTGACGTCCGTTACATATGCCACTCAAAATAATGTAATAAAGATGAATGTCCTTAGCAGGCACTTTCATCCAAAGTGACGTATAAGTACAGGGACTGCATACAAAAATAGGATTATATGTTCTTTGCAAAGCTCCCTGTGTTACTTTGTCCAACAAAGACCCTAGATTTGTGATTCCTTTGGGTTCAGCCTGTCAAAGGACACGTCTTGTTCCAATGTCAATTTGTCTCTGGCGAGAGAACATTGTACCTCAGCAGTCATGCTGCTATTTAATCAGCTACAGTTCACTACTCTGACCATGGGGAAAACAATCCTAACCTGAAATATACATGGTATTTTACTTACATTGTAATTTTTTTCCATGACTGAAAATAAAATGGAGAGCTACAGCACAGTGGGATTTCAGGCATTGCAACAGGGTCATAGCTCTCCACTTTTACTACTCCAACTCATCCTTGTCTTCTAACATGTTCTATTACATAATTGCAAAGCAGCTTTGTCTTTCTGAGAGGATGGCACAATTTGTCCATGTGCAAATTTTGTCCATGTGCCGCAGATGTCTCAAGTTTTGAGGGAATGTGCAATTGGCACGCTGACTGCAGGAACGTCCACCAGGGCTGTTGGCAGAGAATAGAATGTTAATTTCTCTACCATAAGCTGCCTACAACATTGTTTTAGAGAATCTGGCAATACGTCCAACCGGCCTCACAACAGAGGACCAGCGTCGTGTGGGCGAGCGGTTTACTGATGTCAATGTTGTGAACAGAGTGTCCCAGGGTGGTGGTGGGGTTATGGTATGGGCAGGCATAAGCTATGGAGAACGAACACAATTGCATTTTATCGATGGCAATTTGAATGCACAGCGATACCGTGATGAGATCCTGAGGCCCATTGTCATGCCATTCATCCGCCGCAATCACCTCATGTTTCAGCATGATAATGCACAGCCCCATGTCGCAAGGATCTGTACACAATTCCTGGAAGCTGAAAATGTCCCAGTTCTTCCATGGCCTGCGTACTCACCAGACATGTCACCCATTGAGCATGTTTGGGATGCTCTGGATCGACGTGTACAACAGCATGTTCCAGTTCCCACCAATATCCAGCAACTTCGCATAGCCATTAAAGAGTAGTTGGACAACATTCCCCATGCCACAGTCAACAGACTGATCACCTCAATGCGAAGGAGATGTGTTGCACTGCATGAGGCAAGTGGTGGTCACACCAGATACTGACTGGTTTTCTGATCCATGCCCCTAGCTTTTTTAAAGGTATCTGTGACCAACAGATGCATATCTGTATTCCCAGTCATGTGAAATCCACAGATTAGGGCCTTATGAATTTATCTCAAATGACTGATTTCCTTAAATGAACTGTAACTCAGTAAAATCTTTGAAAATGTTGCATTTATATTTTTGTTCAATAACGTTGTCAAGAAGCAGGCCAACTCAAGAGCATCTGAAATTGATTGAAACAAATAGACTGTAGAGGAACATGCCCAACTAATGACCAAACTATATATGATCTAATGTCATCTCATATTTCAAGACTCTCAGTTTGATATAATAGAACATTTTGAGATGTTTCACCTTCAGACCTGGCTGAAAATCACTGGAGAAGCAGCAAAGATTATTGATCACAGAGCTCATTATATTAAGCTTGCTTGCTCATTCCTCTCCTGTATCTCTAGCACTCACCCCCTAATCCTTATTTCATGTTGCTCTACTTAGTCAAATCACATGTTGCAACTCATGTGGAAGTTCTTATGACTTATCATGACACCTCAATTGTGAAACATCTGGCAGCACTTAGAGGGATCTCTCTCTTGGGTTCTCAGTTCAACCTTATGGACACAAACAGAGCTCAGATACCAATTGTGATTAAACAGAACTTTCCTTCCCTCTGAGCAGCCAGCAATGTGCAAATAACGACACAACCAGCAGAACCACTGCTTTGCAGTCATCAGAAGCAGATGGATAAGAATAAATGCTTTTATCCAGCCCAGCCAATTCACTTCAATTCACTCTGATTGAGAACATGATCTTGGTGGAAGGAGGATATTACTTTCCCCAACGTGACACCTGGTTGATATATCCATGTGAACATTAGAGGTGTGAATGGAGTCATGAGAGATTGGAAATATTGAAATTGTAAATCAGATTATGTGAAACGTGATTAATTCCGAGTCACGTGCTCAGATCATTTCCTATTTAATGGAAAACCTCTGTGAAAGGAGAAGAGTAGAATTCTTATGCTGTCATTTACTCTGATGGGTCTTTTGCAAACGAACGGCTCTTTTTGAACGTCTCTTTTTGGTGAACATTGAGAACCCGAATCTCATTTGTGAAAGAGCTGTTCATTAGACTCACTGATTGACATACTGTTACTACTGCTTAAGTTCTAAAAACATTCTCTGATGATTGTAATTCCTCACTCCAGGAACAATAGATAGTGAGGCGAGAGACATACACATTTTTACAGTGCGTTATTTTGTATTTTTTTTGCAAGCCATCCAATAATTTGGTCAGGTAAAACATGTATTTAACTCACATGTCATGATCTGACATAATGGCAGGCAACTTTGTAGGCTTTACATTAGAGATATGCAATTTTTAATTACTACTGAACAAAGAGCTGATTGGGAGCCCGCTTGAGAGCCAAATTAACATCTCTTTTAGCTGAACGGAGCCAAATGATACGACTCACTGAAAAGACTCGGAATGCCCATCACTGATTTACTCCCTCTGGTTGGTAGAAATAATGCATACAACCTTGTGTGCCATATGTCTTCCTTAGATGGAGCGTTCCATTTGCACATAATTAGCAGATTTCATTTTGACTGGGCCATTCTCTGTCTCCATGGAGGTCATGCATAGAAAGAAAGATATGTGGAAAAGGTCTGTCTGACCCTGACCTAAAGAAATAACTTTAACTAAGATTAGTATGGCTGTCATCTCCTCTGGAATCTTTTGAAGGAAATTCACAGTTAATACTCTTTTCCTAAATTCACAGTTAAACTCTTTTCCTAAAATTAAGTTATTTGTTCCTCTCAAGTTTTGCTTGGATAGCAGTAATTAGATTTTTCAGAAAATTACCCTAGTTATTGCATTCCTCTCTAGTACATGTGGGACGAACTCGTCCCACCTACGTAACAGCCACTGAAATCCAGTGGCGCGATTTTTGAATCGTTAGAAATGCTATAACTTCAATTTCTCAAACATATGACTATTTCACAGCTATTTAAAGACAAGAATCTCGTTAATCTAACCCCACTGTCCGATTTCAAAAAGGCTTTACAACGAAAGCAAAACATTAGATTATGTCAGCAGAGTACCCAGCCAGAAAAAATCAGACACCCATTTTTCAAGCTAGCATATCATGTCACATAAACCCAAACCACAGCTAAATGCAGCACTAACCTTTTATAATCTTCATCAGATGACACACCTAGGACATTGTGTTATACAATACATGCATGTCTGTTCAATCAAGTTCATATTTATATCAAAAACCAGCTTTTTACATTAGCATGTGACGTTCAGAAAAAGCATAACCACCGCAAACTTCCGGTGAATTTACTAACAGTTTGCTAAATTACTCACGATAAACGTTCACAAAAAGCATAACAATTATTTTAAGAATTATAGATACATTACCCCTCTATGCACTCGATATGTCCGATTTTAAAATAGCTTTTCGGATGAAGCACATTTTGCAATAATCTAAGTACATAGCCCGGCATTACAGGGCTAGCTATTTAGATACCCACCCAGGTCAGCATCCACCAAAATCACATTTCCTATAAGAAAGATGTTCTTACCTTGCTTGTTCTTCATCAGAATACACTGCCAGGACTTCTACTTCAATAACAAATGTTGGTTTGGTCCCAAATAATCCATCGTTATGTTCCAACAGCGACGTTTTGTTCGTGAGTTGTAGAATGCTTTTTCGCGGTGTCGCGCATGGCGCATTGGCGTGTCAAAAATGTCTAAATATTCCATTACCGTACTTCGAAGCATGTCAACCGCTGTTTAAAACCAATTTTTATGCCATTTATGTCATAGAGAAGTGTTAATATTCCGACCGGGAGTATGCATTGAGCCTAAACAGCCGAATAAAATTTCTCCTCATGCACGCGCATCATTGAAAGGTCCTCCGAGCATCCACTTACAAAAGGCGATAATATATTTCAACCTGAGGTTCCCTCGTAAACCTTCAGTTATTTCGCGGGCTCTGAGAGCCTATTGGAGCCCTGGGAATTGTCACGTTACAGCTAAGATCCTTACTTTTCAATAAAAAGAGGTAAGACGCACGACTCCTTGTCAGACAGGGTACTTCCTGCTTGAAACCTTGTCAGGTTTTTGCCTGCCATAGGAGTTCTGTTATACTCACAGACACCATTCAAACAGTTTTAGAAAATTCAGAGTGTTTTCTATCCAAACCTGAACAATAATATGCATATTCTAGCTTCTGAGTTGGTGTAGGAGGCAGTTAAAAATGGGAACATATTTTTTCCAAAATTCTCAATACTGCCCCCTATACCAAACAGGTTTTAAACACAGGCAAATATTTTGTCACAGGTTCTGTGTGCTCAGTATAGTTGCCAATTTACTTTAGTTCCTCTTGCCAAGTGCGAAGAATTAGCATTTCTACTTGTCTGCACAATTATAAACCATAAGCAAAATATGCAGAAAGTATTCATACCCTTTAACTTATTCCAAAAGTTTTTGTGTTACAGCTGGCATTCAAAATTGATTAACAGATGTTTGTTTCCTCGCCCATCGACACACAACACCCCATAATGACAGTGAAAACATTTTTTTTTATATATCTCATTTACATACAATACCAGTTAAAAGTTTGGACACACCTACTCATTCAAACTCTTTTCTACATTGTAGAATAACAGTGAAGACATCAAAACTATGATATAACACACATGGAATCATGTAGTAACCAAAAAAGTGTTAAACAAATCAATATATATTTTAGATCTTAGATTCTTCAAAGTAGCTACCCTTTGCCAGCTTTGCACACTCTTGCCATTCTCTCAACCAGCTTCACCTGGAATGCTTTTCCAACAGTCTTGAAGGAGTTCCCACATATCTTGAGCACTTGTTGGCTGCTTTTCCTTCACTCTGTGGTTCAACTCATCCCAAACCATCTCAATTGGTTTGAGGTCAGGTGATTGTGGAGGCCAGGTCATCTGATGCAGCACTCCATCACTCTCCTTCTTGGTCAAATAACCCTTACACAGTGTGGAGGTGTGTTGGATCATTGACCTGTTGAAAAACAAATGATAGTCCCACTAAGCGCAAACCAGATGGGATGGCATATCGCTGCAGAATGCTGTGGTAGCCATGTTAAATACATCGACAGTGCCTTGAATTCTAAATAAACACTGACAGTGTCCCCAGGAAAGCCCCCCCCACACCATTACACCTCCTCTTCCATGCTTCACTGGGGAAACCACACATGCGGAGATCATCCGTTCACCTATTCTGCGTCTCACAAATACATATGAATCTCAAAGTTTGGACTCGTCAGACAAAAGGACAGATTCCCACTGGTCTAATGTCCATTGCTTGAGTTTATTTGGGCTGCAACTTCTGAGGCTGGTAACTCTAATGAACTTATCCTCTGCGGCAGAGGTAACTCTCGGTCTTCCTTTCCTGTGGCGGTCCTAATGAGAGACAGTTTCATCATAGAGCTTGATGGTTTTTGCGACTGCACTTGAAAAAACTTTCAAAGTTCTTGAAATTTTCTGGATTGACTGACCTTCATGTCTTAAAGTTTCTTTGCTTATTTGAGCTGTTCATGCCATAATATGGACTTGGTCTTTTACCAAATAGGGCTATCTTTTGTATACCACCCCTTCCTTGACACAACACAACTAATTGGCTCAAATGCATTAAGAAGGAAAGAAATTCCACAAATGTACTTTTAACAAGGCACACATGTTAATTGAAATGCATTCCAGGGGACTACCTCATGAAGCTGGTTGAGAGAATGCCAAGAGTTTGCAAAGCTGTCATAAAGGCAAAGGGTGGCTACTTTTAAGAATCTCAAATATAAAATATATTTTGATTTATCACTTGTTTGGTTACTATGTAGTGGTCTGGGTGTAGCTGGTGCAGAGGAGTCAGGCACAGGACAGCAGAGATGAGTAACACAAGTAACTTTACTCAAATATTCCAATAACATGTCGTAATACCGAGCCCACAATAACGGACCGAACATACATAAAACAATCACGCACAAAAACCATGGGGAAAACACAGGGTTAAATAATGAACATGTAATTGGGGAATTGAAACCAGGTGTGTAAAACAAAGACAAAACAAATGGAAAATGAAAAGTGGATCGGCGACCGCCGAACGCCGCCCGAACAAGGAGAGGGACCGACTTCAGCGGAAGTCGTGACATACTACATGATTCCATATGTGTTATTTCATAGCTTTGATGTCTTCACTATTATTCTACAATGTATAAAATACTAAAAATAAAGAAAAACCCTTGAAAGAGTAGGTGTGTCCAAACTTTTGACTGGTACTGTATGTTACAGCGCTAATAAATATGTTGAAATGGAACCAAATTATCTGTTTTTATTCAATCCCTTATAAATGGCTAGATGGACTAGATGGGTTATATGGCCTACGATATAGGTCAAATGTGATCGTCTGCCTATAACCAGCCTGAGTAGGCCTATCACTCCATTCCTATTCTATTCAGAGTTTAGAGAAATTAATTGAATTAGAAATAAGCTAATATCAGGCTGGTTAATGCGATGCATGTCTGTTGAATTTGGAAAATCCCCCTGCACTGGACCCCGACCTACCTACTCAGCCAGTCAGGATCTGCTACTGCGTTGCGGCCATGCATACTGCATAGTTTTGACTAAATGATACGTGCTAAAGAGTATGTCACGATGAGTACATAGTATGTAATTTAAGTATGTAGTACGCTGGTATGGGTATTCGGACACATCAGTTTCTTGCGGCTTCATGATGAGCGTCTCCTCTGTAAAGGAATTCAAATCAATAGTGTGTCAGCTTCTCTCCCTGTCTTAGTGTTTAAAGCAACAATCTACCACAATGTGTTAACTACACTCTTAGAAAAAAGGGTTCCTGAAGGGTTCTTTGGCTGTCCTCATAGGATAACCCTTTTTGGTTCCACGTAGAACCCTAAGAGTGTACAGTATTAAAACAACAGGGCTTCTGTGCCATGTTTGGAACCTGGCACTGAACACAAACCTGGGTATCCATCACCTGGTATAAAGATGGACATATAGTATCACACCATGTTGTGTGAAGTGGAGACGCGACAGGGTGTAATTACCAGCGCTTTTTTTTTCAAAAACACTGAATCATCCAACTGCAGACATGAAGCCCTGTTGAAAGTCTGCTGTGCTGGCTCCATTTCACCAGGATCTTGTCTGTTGGTGTGCTAAGGTGAAGTGTTCTGATCAGTTTCACTATAATAGCTTGTATAACGGCCTGAACCTGGAACCTGATATATACGAACCTGACACAGAGCACTAGAAACCAAGTTTGATGCAATACAACCCAAACAAAACAGTACATTCCCATGGAAATATGCTTGTAGAATGTTAACTAGATGTGTGTACTGACGAAGTTCCTGTTCCAACTGAAGAGACCCACTAACTGTAAAGCTTATGGAAAAATCTTTAGTTTAGACCTACCAAAAAACTACAAATAATGTTTCCAGCCACCTAACATTGCACTAAATGCAGCTGCTCTTTATCAGAAGTCATAACTTGTTTCTGAGTTTACCATTCCAGAGAATGGTAAGGGCTCCACCCCATGGTTTTACAAGGTACTGCCACATATTTATTCCCTACAAAGGATTTAACATTTCAACGTTTGAATCTCACAACTCTGTGATTAGGCTGTAGGTGTATGAGGTATGGGGGCCTGACTAAGTTGATCAGCTACATTTGTTTATTTTATTATTTAACTTCCCTGTAGCTCAGTTGGTAGAGCATGGTGTTTGCAACGCCAGGGTTGTGGGTTCGATTCCCACGGGGGGCCAGCACAGGAAAAAAAAAAAAAAGAAATGTATGCATTCACTACTGTAAGTCGCTCTGGATAAGAGCGTCTGCTAAATGACTAAAATGTAAACTTGTATTTATACAGAGTGGATCACCATTAAGACCAGTTTCTCATTTGCAGGGGATCCCTGTGAACATGAACGCACAATAAATACAAGATCAATCAAAACAAATTCACATAATACCTCTCTTAAACTCCATCTAAACTGCCCAATGGAGACAAGCGAGTCTAATTTCAAGGTGGCCTGAAGGCTCAAAACCATGCTGAATGAATCATGAATGACCAGGTGTACTGAGTAGGCACAGGAGTAAATAACTGTATTATCTGCGTAGAGATGAATGTTACAGGTTTTAACAGATAGACCAATATTATTTACATAACTTGTGAAGAGAACAGGGCCCAAATTTGACCCCTGCGGCACACCTTTTGCAATATTGAGGAAACTAGATTTGATACCGTCAGTAAGCACACATTGTGTCCTGTCAGTTAGATAGTTCTGGAACCAATTGCAAGATGCCTGATTTCAGCCTATTTCAGACAACCTTCGAACAAGTAAGAAAGGGTCAACCGTATCAAATGCCTTCAACGGGTCAATAAATAAGGCAGCACAATGATTTTTATAGTCTAAACTATAGCACATCATCTAAGACAAGTGTAGCTGCTGAAACAGTGCTATGTCCCGCTCTAAAACCAGATTGGTGCTCATTCAAAACAGAATGAGAAGTTTAAATAGTTCTATGTTGAGAGTTGGCCAGGGCCTCTAACATTTTGGCAAGGCAAGATAGCTTGGAAATTGGACAGTTGTTATCTAAGTCAGAAGGATCTCCGTCTTTGTGAAGGGGGAATACTTGTGCCGTTTTCCAGATCTTAGGGATAACCCCAGAAACAACTGTCAAGTTAAAAATATAGGTTCATGATTCTGCAACAAGTGGGGCAGAAAGCTGCAGCAAAAAAGGATCAAGCATTTCACTACACCCGCAATAATCTTCTGAACATGTGTATGTCACAAATCAAATTTGATTTGAAGTGAGTCAGCCCCAGTGTATTTGTTTTACATCAATCTTCAATAAGGCACTTAGTACATCATAGACATCAAATGGTTGAAATGAAAATGAGGAATGTATATCTGGGAATGTATTGTTCTCTGCAACCTGACTCGAGGTGAGTAATGGACTCTCTCGGCTGGAATCAAAGTTTTCAGAAGCTAGGTGGCCTGCTGAGGCAAAGTGGTTATTAAAATCACCACAAATGTCCCTGATCTGTTATGGGACCAGAGGCTGTCATAACCCGATGGGGTAATGAGGGTTTGGAGTTTTGATTCAGAGATTTGACTACCTTGCAGAAGGCAGCTGGATTCCCACCATTCGTAGAAACACAGTTCAAGAATGATGTCGATTTTAATTTTCTAACCAGGGAAAGACATCTATTTCTCAAGGGTCTGAAAGACTGCCAGTCAGACGTAGAATAAGTCAGCCTAGCCTTAACCCAAGCTAAATGTATCTTCTGAAGTTTCTCTGATACTTAATGGACCAGGCATTAGCTCGATCCCGTACCCTTAGTTTGTTGAACGGATCAGGCTTATCTGTAATAGAGTTGAGCAAAGAAGTAAACCAATTTAGGGCCCGATCCAAGTCTGAGATATCTGACACAACCTTCCATTCACACAATCCCAGATCAGAAAATAATCGTTACCTAGAATTTCTCTTTGTAATAATACAAGAGCGAGATATAGGTAGCTTTGCATCTCTTATGTAGGCAATGAGACAATGGTCACTAAATACCAAGAGTTCCATTGGGGCATTTGTCAAAATAATATCTAAAAGAGTAGATTTTTCAGCGTGTTTAAAGTTGGGGTGGGTTGGTTCATTTATCAACTGAGTTATATCTGCATTGAACTAAATCTCTTTCAGCCTATCAGAAGCTGGCATCAACCAATCCAGATTAAGATCACCCAAAATGTATAATTCAGATTTTGCATAGTTAGATAGCAAGTCAGACAATTGGCTAAGAGCACATGTTGCGGCAGAGGGAGGGTGATAAATTCCCACTAGTGTAAATTGGGCATTATTATCAAGGACCACATTTAGGACGAGACATTCAAATTGCTTAGGGACAGAGATAGTGAGAGATACAGAAACATTTAAGTTGTCCTTTGTAAATATGGCAACACCTCCACCAACTGTAAGATCTAAAAACATTATAACCAGACAGATACACATTCGGCATAGTCTTATTAAGTTCTAGATATTACCAGAATGTCCATGTTGGCTTAAGAAGCAAGCGTTCAAAATTCTGGCATGCCACAGCTGCGGGATTTCAGATCAGATGGAGTCTCAAATACAAGCATAGGCCTACTTTGCCTAGTTGGTAACCCCTTATTTGAAAATTCCATAGGGCTAGTTTGAATTGTATAGATACAAGAATGTCTAGATCTGTATCATTGGGCCTATGCTTTGAGCGAGGAAGTGGATTAAAACAAGTCAATGAGGGTCACCTGTTGCGGGCCTGCGGTAGAATGATAATGCTGATCATTTATGGTTGGGATTACCTGAGTGAAACTTGGGGTGTTGATAAGTCTCAGCGCAGCCTTGAAATACGAGGACAGGGTCTAGGCACAAAGATGAGTACATACTTTGCCTTCCAAATCAGACTAACATCCAATTAAGGTAATTGAATCAAATGACTCAGAGGTGACTCAACAAACAAGCCATCCAAACTAATTCATTAAATGGACTTCAAACAGTGAGAGATGAAAATGGCTTTCCGCTGAGACGGGGTTGGGAGGCAGAGGTTCACAAGGTCCATCTTTTATGCTTCCTGAGATGTGGCAACAGCTCTCTCTAACCAACAACACTAATTAAAGCTCTAGCAGGGGATCAATAAAGAATGCAAGCAGGTGTAAAATGTCACTTGTCTTTGGTTTAATCAGTATTACAAACTGTGAAAAAAGGCATCATGGTCAGTCTAAAATGCTCTGGCTACAGAAGAGCAGAGGATATTGAGAGACCTGTAAGCAAAGGAAACAGCAGATAGTAGAGGCACCAATGGTGTTGTTGCAGAGTGAAGTCATCGCTGAATGATGTCCTAGATGTTCAACGTCCTACTCTCCACATAACTGCAGCAGAATTTTGCGGTAATCTCCAGATGTGTCTCCCTAAACAATACAGAAACACTCAGATTACGTCAAAATAACAGAAAGAAATGGGCACAAATCTAACTTTTAAATGAGACAAATCTTTACTTCATCCCTTGTGACCAGGGTCTCACCTTGATGAAGGAATGGAGAGTCTTGCCGTACGCTTTCAAGAACTCGGCCTTGATGTCCAACATGTCAATCTCGGCCCGAGCCACCATGATTCTAATCAGTACGCTGTCTGTAGTTCCCAGACCCTGAAAAAACAGGAGGGAAGGAGCTGTCAACATTCTGATGAAGTCAGTCTGATAACCCACAAGCGTAAGCAGATATGCACCCTCCATGGGAGGTGTGTTAAAAAAGTCTCAATTTCAAAATCTTTACCTTCATGGATTTATATAACCGCTCTGCAAAGAATGCTGGCTTGTTTTTAAGGCATTTCACTGCAAAAAATAAATCAGATCGATACATCAGGCATGATAGCTCAACAAGCTTTAGTTTAGCTTATTTTCATCAGAACTGATCGGACTCTCAGTCTTATCTGTCTTCGGTACATTATTACAAGAGGCACTGAAACAAATTGGACCCGTCTGACCTATTGCCAGAAAGACATTCTCCAGAGAGCCAGACATCTCCCTCTTAATGCTGTCCTCGATGTCCCTCCCAGAGATCTTCTGATACTCCTTAAACACTGAGACAATGAGGTGAGAGAGCGAGATATGGAATCAATCATACTGTTGTAGTGAGTAAGAAGCACATGACAAAATGTTGGTTCCTCAAATAACCAGAACATGTCGGCAGAACAGTGTCTGTGCATTACATTTTGTGCCAAAGTCAGTGTGGAAGTAAGTATCTTAACTGAAGAGAAGTGTAAAGTGCAATAAACAAACAATAAACAAGTAGACTGTGAGAAGGTCACTTCTGGTGATATGTAACTTGTTGTAACTTGTCACTCTGATCTTAAACGTGAGTCTCGGCAGAAATGTTATTTTATTATTATAAAATATTTTGGGAGTGTACCGCTGCGGCGACGGTGGTGGTGTACAGCGTTGGTGTACCGCTGCTAAACGAATATACACAGAAATATTTTGTGGGGACAATACCTTGGAGTAGGTGATTTCTGTTCCTCACACAGAGCACAGTGAGGAACTTGACCTCATCTGTTCCCCAACGAGCCTCCCCAGCCTCGTAGATATCCTGAAAACCCACAGCAAAAGTACTTCACAAACCCAAACAGAAAATCTCCCAACACTGACTGTTTTGGGACATATTTGATGTGAGATTAGGTTTTAAAAAAACTATGTCTAAAGTTGATCTTACTGTTCATCTTCCTAACCGTGGGGTGATCCTGATACCCCAGCATGTGCTACTATGCGAGATAGACAGAGCCAGGTCACCTCCTCTCTGGGTCCATATTCTCACCTTAGCATCCTTCACAGCCTGGGCCTCATCCACAGTGTTGCTCTCATCTCGCCCCGCCTGTCAGTCACAGGACAGACACAGAGGCCATGTTAGCAAAGAGTCAGACAATGACATGACCATTACCTGGCCATAAGAGGCCTCTAAAAACTACAAACATCCATTATGTGTTAAATTGTACCCAAGTGATGAAGTGAAGGGGGAGTGACTATTTCCTTTACAACAATTCATGTACTGTAGTTCGGTTGGCTTTCCTTTGATTGTTGGAATATGAAGGTCAACCAGGTGTGTATTCAGAGAAGTCAATATTGTAACGGTCTATTCTCACCGTGAGCAAAGAGACCAGAACCCTCTGGAACATTCCGGAAGTATCACCATCGATATCTTCCTCCAGGTTCTTTTCATAATCTGCCATCACACACGATTTAAGCAAAAAGTAGGAGTTAAGAATGACCTTAGACCCAGTGATCGGACTCTGCAATTATAACACACAACACTTGAAACGGTTCGTGAACACCCTGTCAAAAGCTATGGCAGGCAACAAAAGTTGAATATTGCTCTATAGAAGACACTAATAAATCATTCATATCATGCATTGTGTTCACGTTATGTGATTCATTGTTGGTCCGTACACTCTCAAGAGGGCGAGACACTGATATCCTAGATCAGATTTCCTCTTCATATACAGTGATCAATACTAAAGTATGAACTTGTACCATACACCGCATGCGATACCTCTTCTACAGATGGAGATTCAATACATGGCACAGACAGAATGTGTACTGTGTAGCTACTACCTTTGATGTACGCCGCTGTTATGGCTCTAATTTCAGCGTTCGTCCTTGAGGCCAGGATATCAATGAGAGCAGCCTCCTCTGTTCCAGCACCCTAGCATTCAGTAAAATAGAGATGTGGAGAGCTATGTAAGTACCTCAAAGAGTAGTGTGATGCAACACATTTATGGATTGTGGATGAGGTGAATAGCCCAATACAATGTCAATAGCTCGAAGACGTGCAGTATTGAAAAGTGTTACATCAATCCCCACTGTGATGGTGTCCCTAGCAGTGATAACCTCTGACCTTCATAGCGTTCCTCAGCTCGTAGGCATCATACACAGGAGCGGTCATCAGGAGGCCCAGCACCACGTTCTCAAAGTTCCCCGTCAGCTCTCCCTTCAGATCATCTGTCAGGTCCTACAGGGACAGAGAGACAGACATTTAAATGGGTCCCGATTGACACAATCTCCTGCCTAGTGCGCAAGTAAGCATACACTACTTCTCTCATACACTCATATCTCAGAGGTGATAAACAAGGTCTTCAAAATGTTTAATCTGTCAGACTAAATGCTTCAGACATTCCAGATACAAGTCTGCTTCCAGAAGGGCGTGGCTGCAAAAGAGCTGTACACAGAAGGTTTGTAGTGGACACATTTAGCTTCTTCATGAGCCTGCCTGTGGGCGTCCCCGTGCACTGTATGACTCACTGTTTCTGACCAGGAGGATTCCACTAGCAATCTTTGTCCTTCCCTGTGGCAAGCTTCCTCATTCATGGGACCTTTTAGATAACTTTATCAATGATTTATTGTATGCCAGACTGTGTCAGCTCCTATCTAACAGTGTCAATAGAGTAGACATTGATCAGACTTCCCTTTTAGTTTTAAATGTCGAGTTTAGTTATCGTTTAACATGGGGCCTGTCATTCTATAATCTCTCTACTTCACTTAAACACAAAGTGCAGTATCCTGACTGACATTGGCCTTCATTTAAAATCAGGTTAACCTCAACCCTCATGAGCGAGAGGTCTTTCCACCTAACCTGTGATGGTAGACAAGCTTCTCTCTATTCTCTGAAACACATAACCATCTTTGTGTAAGAGTTAATGATCAACCTGAGGCACCAACTGTCAGCACAATGTTACCATTAACACCAGACACCACCACACCCAGAAAAACACACACACACACACACACACAAAGCCACAAACCAGAAGGGTATACTATAACAATTAATCAATAAGTCAGCCAGCTAAAATTGGATAAATAGCCAGAAATATTTGTCGATTTTCCACTTCATTAAGAAAGCTAAACTTAGATATGTGTTTTTGGTTGTTGAGTCAATTAGAGAATGCCCGTTTCAAGCTTATCTTTCTAAAAAATAGTTACTTTAGAATATTTAGGGCAGTTAGCTGGCTAACTCCATGATCCTGCTTTATAGTATATCCTTCCATGACTGATCACATGATAAATATAACCATTTACACAACCCCTGCAGTCTCCTGTCACTATAAACTATTAAATACTCCCCCTTACTGGAGCTGGTGGTGTTAGGCTTTTGGAACGTTTTGAGAATAGTCTGATCATTCAAACTGTGATATGAGAAATGTAATAAGACAGGCATAAGTCAGTAGAACACTTACCTTCCCCACGGTCTGCTTGTAAGCCTCCTTGATGCGTTGCCTCTGAGCAATGGTACGACGTGCCAGGACCTCAATGACAGCTGCCTCATCCGTGCCTATAACAAACCATCACAGGGTTACATTACTGTATACCTTCACATTATACTGATCCATTAGGTAAAATAACTTGCTGTTGATAAAACAGCATCAATCACCATTGAACTATCCTAAATATCGCCCCGATGTCACACAGTTACAAAGAACTCAGCCAGATTTCAACCTGAATGTTGAACAGACACACTTCCGGCTTCCAAGCTCCTCTCTCACCCTGGAAAAACCCGGGTCCTACAGGCACGGTTGGTTCTCAGTGTATGTGCCATCTGGTTCTAATGCGTCGCACACTAGAGTCAGGTGAAACCTATTACGTCTAGCTAACAGCATCAGCATTCCCAACGTGGAGCTGTATACTATCTTGTAGGCTTGTGTTTAACAGCGCGTAACTTGTTTTCTTACAAAGCTCATTGTATTTTCTGCATTGTATCCCTACAGCATAGATGTGTAAAAAGCATAGACACAAATAACACAGGCGCAAAGATAATGCAATCCTACAGTAACTTCTGACTAGAACAGGAAAAAGGCAAAAATAATGATGAAAACGGGGGAAAAAAAGAAAAAAAGATGAGTCAAGTATACCAGAGTGGAGAAGGAAAGAAATGACTCCCAGGCCACACTCAGAGAAATGAAGGAGGTCTTAGAAATGGAAAGTGACTACAGTCCTGTGTAGAGGGCCTGTAGAGAGTTCTAGAATAATTACAACTGATGTGAAAGTACTAATAGCATACTGTTCAACAGGAAGGTATTATTGAAGCTTTCATTGAAAGGAAAGACATACAACTTTTTTTGAATTAAGACCTATTTATCAGAAGAAAGGGGATCCTACCATACTCATTGACATTGTTTTCGGAATGTCTGAATTGATCTTAGAAACAAACAGCCAGTCATCGCTTAGAATGTTGGGATCACTCACCAGCCCCCTTCATGGCTCCTCTCAGTCTGTTTACATCCTCCTCTACTTTGAAGCCAGCGGCTTCAGTCACAGTTCCACGGTTGCCAATCTGCAGTGGCAAATATTAAAATGGCATACATATAACTCCCTATGAATTCAGCAGCTGGCATTTATCCAGTCACTATCCAACACTATTGTACTTTGAGTCATAGGCTATCACCCTCAAACTCAACTCTGGACCTTGACGTAAGTTCCACTGATTTTGACCTGGGACACCAGGTGTGTGTAATAACAGAAAACCAGCAGGCTCTGGACCTCGTAGGGTAAGAGTTGAGTAACCCTGGTCTATAGGTACACACATACACATCTCAACAGATCTGTGTGATTTTGTTCAGTAACAGCAACATGTATTTATTATGTACAGTATAGGTGTAGCCTATACGTCAGACTGCCTCTGTAGTATACTGTGGCTGCTACTTTCAAAAAGCTGTCTTGTCTGTGCTGTCAGTAGGATTACAGCAGTAAAAATCGAATTGGACAATTTCATTGGTATAGTACATCATACATGTTTTATGCAAGCTACAATGAACATACTGTTGATAAATCATTTCCAATAGTAAGCAACGAAAACAAACAAATGTAAATCTGATCATGCAAATCTATGAAAATGTTGAACACTAAAATCATTCATAGTTCACTCCCACTACAGTAGACACGTTCGGGTGCTGAGACTTACCGCTGCCATTATGCCAGTGAGATAGAGTTTCCAAACGTGAGCAAGAGAGATGGGAAAAGCTATCAAAAGAAAAACAGTTATATTATTTCTCAGGATGGTTAATAAACGCATATACGCCATTTTTCCTGCGATGCGCATTATATTACCATTATCCATACAATACCTCTGACCTTTGAGTAACAGATAAAGATGGGCTAACGAAACATAGACCATCTACATACATTTGTTAATTCCCACTTTGGTCAGTTGATCAAAAGCAAATGGTCCTGTTGCTACATTACCTAAATCAGCCCTGTAGAGAATAACAATGTGGTGGGCTTTCACAGTAGGAAAGACTGGGTTAAATACTCATTACCCTCATTAATGTTTCATCACCACACACGTGTGCGCACACACACACACACACACACACACACACACACACACACACAGAGAGAGAGAGAGAGAGAGAGAGCCACTGAATCTTTAGCTTATTTCCTACTCTAAAAATCAACTCTACCAACTGAAACAATTAGCCGACAACACTTCCCCCAAAATCCAAATCAGACAAAATACATCTCTGGTCAGAGCTTATTTACTTCATGGCGTCACTCAATATAGTTTATGTTGTTAATTATTATATTAATAGGAGACAACATCTTTATTGTCCAGGGTGTTGTCCCTTTTAGTGGCCCTTTTCGTCCAGGGGTGTTGTCCATATTGTGCCTCTTCATTAGCCAAGGATGACAACTCTTTCAGAAATGTACTGTCTACATCTGCTCAGTTTGGGGTCGAAATACCTGGCACAAGAAGAAACCTTTTAACCCCTGCCTCTGTCACACTGCCATATCAAAACATTACTAGATCTAAAGTCACACCTTTCTGAATCACTTTTTACATCAATAGGCCTATATTAGTAACCTGCATTAGCCCACTGGAGTAAATGTAGTTTTCAAAGTAACAACTGCGCAGACTCGACAAACCTTTGGTAAATATGGAGACATTGTTACGCAAAACAGTTCTTATAGTTTCTTGTTAGTTTCCAAGTTGCCCGTCTTGTGATTGTAACTTATGGCCCAATTCAATAAGTATATAGTTTGCAGGACGCGATGTATGTATATCTGTCTGCTGGCAGCCAACAACGGAACAATAACTTTGAGGTTCATTTTCTGTTCGAGACACACCCTTGAATGTGTCAGATAGTAGGTATTCTTAAGCTTCTAGGTAAAAACAACACAATACATATCGAGCCTATATTTCTAGTTTAACCTCATCCTATAAAATGACATACAAATGTTTACTTACCGTATAGACAGTAAAAACGATATTTTCTAATGAAGCAGACCGAAAGGAAGCTCTCTTCTGCGAATGTCGGCCGTTAAAACGCAACACAGTGGATGACACAAAGAGGAGTTTTCGGTCCCACCCCTTTGTGGTTACACTAGGGCAGGCTACTTTATATTTTACAGTGAAGAACTCTCTATCTCTCTCTCTCTCTTTTTTTTAATAATTGTTAATTGTGATTGCAGATACTTGTACCTTGTTTGTTCTCTCTCTGCCACAAACGTATTGATTGTATTATTATGCTTCAAGAGGAAAATAGCATGTCATCCCATTCCCATATTCTAGTATACTAATTCATTCATTTTAGAGATTCTCCCTTGTGGCTGCTCACCCGCGCCCCCACCAGTCAATGCCACCAGTGTGCCCCCCTCACTACAGACCTCATGACTACAGATCCCATGACCCCACTGCAGTAAAGCTGTAGGCTATGGGCTGTAGTAGGCAGCTGCTGATATGTTGGTGTTGTCGTAGTAGCCGAAGCTTGTATTCGCCTATCTTGCGTACATCTAACATATACTAACTGACTAGCTAGCAATATTTTATCTATATTTTCTAAGGGAGCTATCAAACCAAACTGAGGTCGAAAGTAGCTACAATTGGTACATTTCGGAATTACCATTTCCTGTCATTTTGATAGGCATTTCCTGTTGCGAAATAGCTAGGTAGCGGTTCGTGGCAGTAAGCTAGCTGACGTTGGCTAATTGGTAGCCTAGCTGGCTAGCTAGCTAGATGATGAATTGTAGCAGACTTGGAAATAATCATTCTTTGCTGAACGACATTAAATATGGAAGGATCGTGTAATATTGGCACGTTTTACATGGGGTATATTACAACGGACATAATTTTTACAGGATAACCTTAGCTACATGAAATGTCATAACGTTAAGCTAGCCGCGGAGATGGAGGGACCCACAACCCCCTGAATAGCTGCACTGATGGAGAAATGTCCTCCTCCAAGATGAGCAAGTCGAATACTGCGCAAGGTTTAGCGGAAATATATTAGCATCTATCTTATCTCTGTAGCTATATTAGTCTGTCAAGCAAATGGGAGACTGGTTATTCGGAGTTAGCTCATAATTGACAGCTAACGTTAGCTGCTGGTGAAGAAATCACTGCTGTTTTTGGCATCTGCAAACAACAAAACTGGTTTTGTCAGACAAACCTTAGGCCTTGTCCAGAAAACAAAGTTAATTTGTGAAACTGACATCGCTGGAAATAAGGACATTTGAGCTTTCTGCGTCGTCATTTGAGCATTCTGCGTCGTTTTGATTGAAGTGAGGATAATAGTTCCTCATCATCTGACTGATAGTTATCATGAGGAAGTTCTTTGATTCATCTCGTCGGGAGTTGGTCAGTTCTGGACCTGGTTCTGGAGGAGGTAGCAGTGGATCCAGCCATGTAGGTGGCAATTTAATTGGACGTTCATGTACTATAGGTCGACACCAAGTCACTATTGAAGAAACAGTGGCCGAAGGTGAGTGAGATGTAGGAATTGAGGCTTGTCTTTTGGAAATGTTTTGATGCCCGTGCTGACTGAGAACATGAAATGTGACATTTCAGTCAGACTGCAAACTGCCACAATGTTTGAACATTGATCAGTCATTAGCAGTCAGGTAGCTGCTACACGAACTGTGGTATGATGACATTCAGTACTGCTTAAGCCAGAGGCAGGCCTAGGTTTCAGAATGATATGGCAACAGTAGGCTTTGTCATTGGCAGAGACACATTTGTCAATTTTCCACTCAATGCCATGATGTAATCCTATTCCTGACACTTGAATATCGGACACACCCAGCCCAATTACCATTTCAATGTAGGTGGATAAGCAATTCAAAGGTGCCATGCTGTTTGTAGATTCCAGTTTTGATGATCAAGTGTAAGGGCTGCTGCCTGACAGTGATTTATCTGTCGCGTGACTGACAGCTCTGTCATTGTTTGAGCGGCAGCTTTATTTGGTAAAGCCGTTGGCAGGAAATCCCCTTACATATGAGGTGCTGATTAAATGTACTCAGGGACAGTTTTGGGTGTTGTATGATTTATTAAAACGTGTGACCATGGACATGAGAAGAGGCTCATTTTCAGGTACTGAAGAGCACTGAGAGATGTCTGGGGTGTGGATGTATCTGTAGGCCTACTCTTAAACTAAAGTCCATTGGGGACATTAAACCTGGTATCTTTGTCCTTTTGACAACCCAAGACCATACAGATCAAGTTGCTGATCGTTTGGGTATTACATTTACATTTTAGTCATTTAGCAGACGCTCTTATCCAGAGCGACTTACATGAATGCATACATTTCATACATTTTTTGCGTACTGGTCCCCCGTGGGAATCGAACCCACAACCCTGGCGTTGCAAACACCATGCTCTACCAAATGAGCCACACGGTAGTGAAGTCCAAAGAACCTGCAGATAATGCCTTGATGTGAGGAAGTGATGTAATATTAGGCTAATCCCTGACTCCCTGTGCAAATGGTAAAAATCACCTCTCAAAACAGTATATTTTTAACCATAAGCAGCCATCTTGTTCAAGTTTATGTAAATTCAATCAGTTCTTGAAATGAAATAATTCCAGAATAGAAAAATGAAATAGCCTTTAAAAATGCCAAATGCCTAGCCTAAATAAACACAATATACATTACAATAATTGCACATCTCAATTCTCAAATGTATCTCAACCCCTGTTACCATAACACCATACCATTTTGTATCATACACTTGGATGAAAGGTATACACCTTCTCTTAACCTGCTACTCTATATCCCCAGGATGTGGCTATGTGCATGTTATGTGTGCATGTGAGTGTGTCGAGAGATACGAGTGCTGCTTGCTGAGAAATTGCGGTGCCTGCATTATCCTGCTCAGTAGAGTCATTTGTGTGGATTGTGTTCACTGGTAGGGTAATGATGTAGCCCTGACATATTACAAAATTAGTTTACTTTGCACAACCTTCTTCTTAAAGACTGAAATTTTGCTCTATCAACCTCGGTTCATCATGACAATAATGGTCCTATCACTTTTTCACATTCCACGCTTTTGTTGGTTACGAAGGCAAATTGCATCTCATGATTTCTGCCTATTCTGTCCATCCTTCTGAAGCGCTGCTTTGCAGTGTACACTGTTCAGGAATTGAGTCTAAAACATGCTGAATAGAGAGAGTCAGCGTCTTGCATATTGTTGAAGTAGCCTCTCCCTGCCCCAGTCTTATTTCAGCAACTAGCACTGCTATACTGTATAGAGCTACACAGTACACTGCAGTTTCTACACACTGAAATTGAACACCAGTATGGTATAACATATATTCTAGATAGGTTATCAACATTAGCTAAAGACAGTGAATTCCATGCTAAGACAGTTAGGCTAGATAGGCCTTCAGTTTCCCTGGGGCAATGCCATCATGGAGGCTTGAGTTGCGCTGAAAGTCAGGAATTAAACATGATGCCACTAAGGCAGTTGGCAGAAGATGACTAATGATGCTGTTATGGATGCTACTCCAGGGTTTATTTATGTAATTCTATGTGCTATGCACACTACATTATGGATGCTGCATTTACCGGAATGGTTAGGCCTATTTGATTTCTTTACTCAAATATCTTGCCTCCTCTTCTAATCATATTGTTTCATAATGGGACGCGAATCACCATTATAAGAGTATTTATTTAATGTTTGGTGTGACTTGCTTCAGCAGTCACATTCTCAACCTTTCACTCTTGTATCCTCATTCATTTCAATGGTGGAATACAGGCTTCAGCATACTACACTGAAATCACTGCCACAAAACTTTCAGAATGTTCAAACTAAAACATTTAGAGTTTAAAAACACATTATGGATTATGATGGTGTACTACTCAATCTAGCCTACTATGCTAACCCACTATAATTCGCTGTGATAACTCCACACCTACAAACCACCCAATAATAGGTCACTATAACTAAACCAGAGCCTATGAAAACCCTATTGCTACAATACTATTACTACAACTACCACCATTACTACTGCCGTCACTACCACTACTGGGTCGTTCCATTTGATTTCAATCACGTTTTGACCACACCCCTTTGGATTTGAACAACATTTTCCATAAATATTGGTCTGGTCCATGGTAAAAGTGGTCAGAAAGTAACTTTTTGGAACTGAAAGCCAAAACATTCAGGAATGTTGACCCGTTTAGCATACCCCACCATACCATGAGACGTCTTCATCACTGGAAAATATCAACCCTCTAGTTTGATATCATTTAAAAGAAGGTGAACTCCTAGGAGTAAAGGGAAAGGGGGATACCTAGTCAATTGTACAACTGAATGCATTCAAATGAAATGTGTCTTCCGCATTTAACCAGGGTACGGAGGGCTGCCTTAATCGACATGCATGTCATCGGCAACATTGGATGGTCAATTATCATGTTCAAGTCATATTGACAAAGTTGTTGTGAAGATGGGGAGAGGTATGTCTGTTATAAAAAGATGTTCTGTATTTTTTACACACAGATCAACTGTACTAGTTGTTCAGGCTCTGGTCTTGTCCCATCTTGATTACTGTCTGATAATATGGTCAAGTGCAGCAAAGAAAGACCTAGAAAAGCTGCAGCTGGCTCAAAACAGAGCAGCACGTCTTGCCCTTAACTGCACACACATAACTAGCATCAACAATATGCACGATAGTCTTTCATGGTTGAGGAGAAATTGACTACTTCTCTTCTAGTCTTTTTAAGAAAAATGTGTTAAATGCCTAACCACTTGTCTAATCTGTTTGCATACACATCAAACAGACATAAATACCCCACCAGACACGCCACTGTGGGTTTCTTCACGGTACCCAAAACAAAACAAAGCCATGACGTCATGGAATGCTCTGCCACCAGAGGTTACTCAAGTGACATGACCATTCAAATCAATGAGTGGATATGCGTGGACTGGTGGCAATTGTGAGTGTACCCATAGGAGCAAAGCAGGAAGTAAAAGCAGGAAGTGTACCCATCAATACGTGCTGTGATTTGTTGATTCAACTCAACTGACATTATCAAAAAAGACATTCCATTGCATGAGCCACATCAGTTAACATAATCTGAATGAACGTTCTATACCAGGCAGCCATTGCGAGTTTACCAGTCATATTGCCAGGGCTAGAGATTCCATGCGCGTTCAATTCATTCTATTTCCCCTCCCTGTTGCTCATGGGAGGGGGTGTTGCCTAGGCAACCGATGACTTGTTTGCTAAAACACCCTGCTTATTTCAGCAAGGAGGAGCAAAGTTTCATCATGTTGTAAAGTGTCCATTTTTGTTACCACACAGACTCAACCGCACAAATGCTCAGCTGTACTGTTTATAATCAGCTGTTATTAAAAAAAAAAAAAAGATTAAACTGATTAAAAAATTTATTGACAGTTTATTTTCTGTAATTGTGCCAGCCCTAGCACAGAGTGGTGTTGCCAACACAGACTTCCAATGGTTGCTTGCCTCCAAACACTGAACCTTATTTCTCATTCACTCTCTTTCTCACAGGGGGGTTTGCCATCGTGTTCCTGGTACGAACCAGCCAAGGACTCCGCTGTGCCCTCAAGAGGATGTATGTCAACAATGAGCACGACCTGCAGGTGTGCAAGCGAGAGATCCAGATCATGGTGAGTAGCTGTGAGATTACCCCACTCCCACGGCATGCGTGGAGGGGAGCTATATTATTTTATTTATTATTCTCCTCTGCTTACATGAAAACACAGGAAGGCCCGTGAACTCTGCACTACATTATTTATCAGTTACAATTTCCCTCTGGGGACAATCAAGTTGAACTGGAACTTAAATGGCATGATAATGTTCACTCTGCCTGTTAATGTAATCCGGTTGTGCATGTGCTCTTGCAGAAGGACCTGGTCGGCCATAAGAACATCGTTGGCTATCTGGACTCTAGTATCACCACTTGTGGAGGAGGAGATGTGTGGGAAGTGCTCATCCTCATGGACTACTGTAAAGGTGAGTGCTTACTGAAGGGTCTGCGTTCAATCAAGTGTAGTTGAAAGACAAGAATAAAGCCAGGTAACTGTCACTCCACATGAGGGCGCTCTCTGTCTGACTATTAGTCTAACTTCCATCTAGGCCACGGGTGTCAAACTCATTCCGTGGAGAACCTAGTGGCTGCGTGTTTAGATTTTTTCCCTTTCAGTTAAGACCTAGACAACCAGGTGAGGGGAGTTCTTTACTAATTAGTGACCTTAATTCCTCAATCAAGTACAAGAGAGGAGCGAAAACCCACAGACACTCGACTCTCCATGGAATGAGTTTGACACGTGATCTGGGCCTACCACTGGTGTGGGGACTTTGTTGTTGTACTTGTCTTTGCATATCATTTGAGTTCTGCGCTGCGCCAGGTTTTTTTCCATGATGTGAATGTATGTTATAGGCATAGTAGATGTACAAAAAGTGTAGAAAACATTAGGAACTCCTGCTCGTTCCATGGCACAGACTGACCAGGTGAATCCAGGTGAAAGCTATGATCCCTTATTGATGTCACTTGTTAAATTGACTTCAATCAGTGTAGATGAAGGGAAGGTAACAGGTTAAATAAGGAGTTTTAAGCCATGAGACAATTGAGACATCGATTGTGTATATGTGCCATTCAGAGGGAGAATGGGCAAGACAAAAGATTGAAGTGCCTTTGAACGGGGTATGGTAGTAGGTGCCAGGCGCACCGGTTTGAGTGTGTCAAGAACTCCAACGCTGCTGGATTTTTCACGTTCAACTGTTTCCCGTGTGTATCAAGAATGGTCTACCACCCAAAGGATATCAAGCCAACTTGACACAACTGTGGGAAGCATTTGAGTCAACATAGGCCAGCATCCCTGTAGAACGCTTTTGACACCTTGTAGAGTCCATGCCCGATGAATTGAGGCTGTTCTGAAGGCAAAAGGGGGTGCAACTCAATATTATAAAGGTGTTCCTAATTTTTTGTAAAGGCCCCTATTGCGAAGTGGTCATTTTCGATCAGTGGTATTCAAAGTTGGGGTCGTCACCACTAGTGCGGGTGGGGGAACTGCAGTGGGGTCACCCCAAAAAAACATTAAGAATACATGTTATTTTATAGGACAATATACAAAAGTTTTAGAAGAAGATGCATTTGAAAAATACAATTTTATTGAGTATTTTGGGGAGGGGTTCTTGAAAATGTAATGAATTGAAGGTTATTTGTTGATGTAAAAAATATTAATTTACTGATTTTATGCTTGTCATTTAGATTTGGGGTGAGGTTTGGTCACGAGAAACTCGTGTGGAAAGAAAATGGGGTCCCCAGAAATTCTGGTGAAAAAAAAAATAATGACGTCCCCGCTGAAAAAGTTTGAACACCACTGTTTTAGATGGTCAAGAGACTGAGTGTGTGAGTGCAAGATGGGTGTACTGAGGAACCTTGCTAGCTCCATACCCAGTGTGTGTGTTCAGTAATGAGACTGAGCGATGTATCTCTGCAGGGGGCCAGGTGGTGAACCTGATGAACCAGCGTCTGCAGACAGGCTTCACAGAGGCAGAGGTGCTGCAGATCTTCTGTGACACGTGTGACGCCGTGTCTCGACTGCACCAGGGCAAGATGCCCATCATCCACAGGGACCTCAAGGTGCGGAGGAATAGAATTCTTCTCCTGTGTTTTCTCCCACCTCCTTACTCTGCTCCCACTCCCTCTGTCTCATCTCGTGCTTGGCTTAGTCTTCCTGTCATATAAATAATATATATAGATATAGATAGAGATAGATATATCTATTTATCTATCTATATATATATTAGTGTCTTCGGGAAAGTATTCAGATCCCGTGATTTTTTTTCTACATTTTGTTAGGTTACAGCCTTATTCTAAAATGGATTAAATTATTCGTTTTTTCCATCAATCTACACACAATACCCAGTAATGACAAAGCAAAAACAGGTTTTTAGAAATGTTTGCCAATTTATAAAAAATACAAACAGAAATATCACATTTACATAACAATTCAGACCCTTTACTCAGTACTTTGTTGAAGCAGCGATTACAGCATCGAGTCTTCTTGGGTATGACGCTACAAGCCTGGCACACCTGTATTTGGGGAGTTTCTCCCATTCTTCTCTGCAGATCCTCTCAAGCTCTGTCAGGTTGGATGGGGAGCGTTGCTGCACAGCTATTTTCAGGTTTCTCCAGAGATGTTTGATCGGGTTCAAGTCCGGGCTCTGGCTGGACCACTCAAGGATATTCAGAGACTTGTCCTGAAGCCACTCCTGCAAGGTGTTGCCTCTGTGCTTAGGGTCGTTGTCCTGTTGGAAGGTTAACCTTCACCCCAGTCTGAGGTCCTGAGCGCTCTGGAGCAGGTTTTCATCAAGGATCTCTCGGTACTTTGCACCGTTCATCTTTCCCTCGATCCTTATTAGTCTCCCAATCCCTGCCTCTGATAAACATCCCCACAGCATGATGCTGCCACCACCATGCTTCACTGTAGTGATGGTGCCAGGTTTCCTCCAGATGTCACGCTTGGCATTCGGGCCAAAGAGTTCAATCTTGGTTTCATCAGACCAGAGAATCTCGTTTGTATTTTGGCAAACTCCAAGCGTGGTGTCATGTGCCTCTTTACTGAGGAACGGCTTCCGTCTAACCACTCTACCATAAAGGCCTGATTGGTGGAGTGCTACAGAGATGGTTGTCCTTCTGGAAGATTCTCCCATCTCCACAGAGGAGCTCTGTCAGCGTGACCATCGGGTTCTTGGTCACCTCCCTGACAAAGGCCCTTCTCCCTGGATTGCTCAGTTTGGCCGGGCGGCCAGCTCTAGGAAGAGGTGGTTCCAAACTTCTTCTGAATACTTATGTATATGTGATATTTTCTTTTTTTAAATTTCATACATTTGCAAAAATGTCTAAAAACCTGTTTTTGCTTTCACATTATGGGGTATTGTGTGTATATTGATGAGGAGGAAAAACAATTTAATCAATTTTAGAATAAGGCTGTATCGTAATAAAATGTGGAAAAGTTCAGGGGTCTGAATACTTTCCAAATGCACTGTATACCGTTCAGCAGACACTTTCATATTTTATCCTTCTCTGGCTTTGCTTGACTTTTCTTCTCTTTTGTATCTCTGCAGGTGGAGAACATCCTGTTACATGATAAAGGCCACTATGTGCTGTGTGACTTTGGCAGTGCTACCAATAAGTTCCAGAACCCGCAGATTGAAGGAGTGCCAATAGTCGATGACGAAATAAAAAAGTTTGTGAACTTGCTTAGCTTAATATGCTGCCCTTTTATTTCCTTTGACTTTAGCTTTTTTTTTTTACAGCTGTAGAAGAATACAGTTCAGAGGAATATATGCCTTTTCAGCCGAGCCTCGTCAGAGGTTAGCCTTGTGTTAGTTCAATACGCTTCATGGTGTTCTTTATCCTCCTTTCTGTGGCCTTGTCCTATTCTCTCTCAGGTACACCACTCTGTCATATCGTGCTCCTGAGATGGTAAACCTTTACAACAGCAAGATTATCACTACTAAAGCTGACATATGGGTGAGTGGATGTTGTATTTTAGATCTAAACTTTAGTCATGGTATTATTGCCAGCTTCTGATTTGTTTGGGGCTTTTTTACAGTACACTTTGTAGCGTATCTGTCACAGAATGCTCATGAAACTAAATGAAAACTTCAAGCTAATATTTGGTTTAGTTAGTACAGTAGGAAGTTAGAAGAGCCATATTTGTGTGGAGAAGCCTTTTCCCTTCAGGTTTCTCGAGGCATTTAGGTGTTGGCTCTAAATGGTATGTAACTTTATTATTGTGTGTGTGTTCTCTCCAGGCGATGGGCTGTTTGCTGTATAAGCTGTGCTACTTCACTCTACCGTTCGGGGAGAGTCAGGTGGCCATCTGTGATGCCAGCTTCACCATTCCTGACAATTCCCGCTACTCCTACAACCTGCACTGCCTCATCCGTCAGTATTCCACCATTCACTGTATCTGCTATGGAAATTAGTGTAGATTCTACAATGCCATTACGTATTTTATGAGTCCTGTACTACATGTTACGTCCTTATCTAACCGTGCTTAATCTATAGGTTGTGGGTTAGTCAGTGTGTTGCTTTTCTCTCTTCTGGTGTGGTTCAGTTGGTCTCACTTTTTCTCTCATATTTCCACCTCTGCTTCTCATTCTGTTGGTGTTTGTCAGGGTACATGCTGGAGCCCGACCCTGACAAAAGGCCTGACATCTACCAGGTGTCCTACTTTGCTTTTAAATTGGCTCGTCGGGATTGCCCTGTTCAGAATGTGAAGGTTAGTCTCTCTGCTCTGTGGTCAGGGTGACCTCTGTAGTGGGGGGGGGTGACCTTTTCTAGTCTGTATGTCTGTCTCTCTCTGCTCGGGGAATAGTCTGTGGATTGGTCTCTTAACGGGCTCTGAGCCAGACCTACCAATGTTCTGTTCAGTCCATGCTCTGAAGCTATTGGATGTGCTTGTCATCTGTTGTCATGTGGTTCCATTCCCTCCTAAATATAAATGTACAATACTTTCATCTCTAATCTACCCCCATATAGAACTCTCCAATTCCTGCTCAACTCCCTGAGCCAATCAAAGCCAGTGAGGCAGCTGCAGCGAAGAAGAGCCAGAGCCAGACACAGAGTAAGGCCAGGTAAGTCTGTGTGCTGGTGTTTGTCATACAGGGGGGCTGCCTGAGTAATCTTCTGGTTGTTGTTGTTATACACACCAGTATTGAGGCTAGTGTCCTTATTTTCTTGTCAGTTGTGTGTTCTCTGTTCAGTTTTGACATCATTCATAAGGTAATTTCGTACCATTGACAAGTTGATCACCAACACTGACCTTTGTCCCCCAGGTTGACAGATCCTGTCCCCACCACTGAGACCTCCATCACGCCCCGGCAGAGGCCCAAAGCTGGCCATGCCCAGCCCAACGCTGGCATCCTACCCATTCAACCGGCTGCCCTCACCCCTCGGAAACGGGCCAATCTCCCTGCCCTTCCTCTAGGTATGTACCATCCGGCCACTCTGCCGTTGTACTGCAATTAGGCTAACATTGGTTTATTTGGAGGCATGTTAGGTACTCAATACATACACAGAAGCGACTGAGGTAGATTCTCTACCCCAGGCCGGAACTTACTTACTAATCATTTGTAGACTGCAAATTGACCGCAAGAAGCCCCAACAGATATATTTGACTAAAACATAATCATTTAAAATGTTCCTTACATCAGCATACGATCACGTGAACCTCTATTTATTTTGCAGGAAGAAATCTCTTTAGATGCATCATCTTGTTTTCAAGAGTGTCCAAATGAAGAAAAAAAACAAATACTTGGTAACAAGAATAATATGGCAGCTACTGTATTATAATAATAATAATAATTAATAATAATAATAATAATGTGAAACTTACATAAACAGCATGAAGTTATACAACTACTAGGCCTAAAACTACTAAAAACTACAGATATAACTACTTATACAACTAATAAAACTAGGTACCTATAATACTGTATATTAATGCATACATATTTACAAATATCTTCACGTTGATGTTTCTATTAGTAAAAAACATTATTATGAGTGTGGAAGAAAAAATCCTGAATTCAAATCACTTGGAGTTGATTTTCCTGGTGTTTTTACACTTATGTCCAACAATGAAAATCCTCCTCACCCTTTTTGTTTTTGCTCAGAACCCTGCTCTACCCTAATGGCAGCATGCTAAGTTGGACAACATTTCAGTAGATGGAGGACATTGAGTATTAGCCATGATAAATAAATGTCTGTAAGTGGGCATGTACCAGAAGAAGCTAGGTAGCTCACATCGAGCTGAACCTGAACTGACCTGAAACACACTTGTTTTCCCCCCAGTTTTGATAAATCCAAAATATTATCTTAAGGCTCAAACTGCTCAGAACATTCTGCCAAATTTGCTGGAATTATTTCTCAAATGAGATCCAAGTTATATTTAGTAAAACATGATATGGCTCTCATTAGAAACCGATGGAGAGAACACTTGGCTTGTCTGTTTAGTCTCTCAACAGTGTCATCTAATGAGGTCTTACCAGAGAGTTGCCGTGCTCTGATCATTTTTCCCGCCTCTAACCAGACTGACTGCTCTAGAGCAGAATGACGCCACTTTGTTTTTGTGCTGCTTTTCCACCAGTGAAAGACAGGACACTGGAGAGTTGTGTACTTGTGTTTGCATTTTGATGGGGAATTACCTTAACTCAATTATTTAACCACTCAGAGCCAAGCCACTCACTGCTTGTGATACCTGCCATGTCTAATTATGTTACTGTATTTCTCAACAGGGAGGTAATGCAGTTAACAAACAAAATAACACTTAACAGCCAATTCATTTCCGTATCTATTAGACCACATTACCATGGCAGCAGCATTATGCAGATGGACCATAGGCTAAGCTAATTCCCTATAAATCCTATAGGACATGAACTGTTATTGTTGCGAAAAAAAGAAGAAAAAAAATCCCTTTCACCAATTACACTTCTTCTCAACGACAACTCTTCCATGAACCTTATGGTTTGCGGAAAGCGTATATGGCAGCCAAAAAGATGGTTGCGTTACATTGGCAAGAGCCTCCGTCTCTGCCATGGCATCAATGGGGGTGCTTTGGAAATGGCTTACATGGAACTTTCTCTGTCCCGTATGCTTGGTGCTAAAGAGACAAATGTTGAGCTGTGGACTACTGTTATTGAACAAATAAGATGACTGCTATAATATCTGCAGTAAACGGGGTCCTGTGGGGATGGGTGGGTGTTTTAGTCTTGGTCCTAACTGTTGTCTTGTCTGTGTACCATTAAATAAACAAATGTAAATACATTTTATATTTCTGTCCTTTAACGTAATGTGTGACGACATCATTTTATGTATGTATATAGCATGAAAAATATATTTAAATTGTTTCATGGCTTGTATAGTAACCAGATTATGTACTCCTTGCAGGAGTCAACTTAAACCTTGCCCAGCAAGCGGCAGCCCTCCAATCACAGAAGGCACAGACCACAGCTCCGCCTCAGCCAGTGACCGGCCGTTCACAGAACCCTCCTAGTCAGGCCACACTTCAGCTGGGTGGAAAGCCCCAAGCTGGTACTCAGCAGAAGCAGGTAAAGTCAGGCAGCCACCCAAGCCCACAGCCATACCACCCTGCATCCCACTGCTGGCTTGTCTCTGAAGTTAAGCAGGGTTGGGTCTGGTCGATCCCACTCTTAGCAGCGTTAGCAGAAAGTGGAGGTTGACTGTTCTCAGGGATACAATGTCTCAGAATGAGTGCTTATCCAGGATCAGGTCCCCCCTGTCCATGACGCAATTTTATTTATTGTTATTTAAAAGGGAAAAACTGATCTCAAATCAGCATTCCTGCTCTGAGAAGCGACCACAGATACTGAAGATTTCTAATTTGAATTGTGATAAGCTTTCTGGTGCAGAAATAACTGACATCACCAAGTGGGTGCTTCCATGTTGGTGGTGGATGACGTGAGTTTCCTCCATAGTGCTCTGAGGATCGAAGTTTTTAAAGAATTACAGTACAAACCACAGAGTGTATATATATATATATATATATATATATATATATATATATATATATATATATATATATATATATATATATATATATATATATATATATAATAAAAAATTTTATTTTTTTTTACACACAAATGTGTTAATATAATTGCTAAAAAAAACAATTTGAATGAAAATGTTCCTCTCTATACTCTAAGGGGTCTGGAGAAATGTAGATATTGTGTAGGATTTTGTTGCTTAGTGAATTCAGGACACTTATACCAGCTGTAAAATACCATCTGTAAGAGGAGTTGCGGCTCAGGGTTGGGTTATTGTTCAGTCGCCCCTTGTATAGACTGTGTCATGGAACAAGCTTAGATAAGGAGAGAAGTCAAGTGCAGGAAACTGTTGACCAAACAGAGAAGTGAGCATTAAAGAGGAAAACGGACCAGACGGTACCACACAATGGCTCCCCATTACATTTTCATGAGATGACATGTTTTACAGTCTCCGATTTATAACAAAGACACAAGCAATGGCGTAATGAGTCCTTAGTTTTTAAGTAGGGAAGGCAGTTCTCCGGTATTATATGTATCGTTCTGAACCCACGATAACAGCCACATGCATTCTTAGTGGCACACTGTGTTGTCTGTGTGTAAAGCAGCTTTGTCTTCGTTGTCATGGTTTGTTGACGCTGTGTGCTGTCGTCCGTCTTTGTGTGGTAGCCAGGGCAACTGCAGCAGCAGCCAATCGCAGGAGCAGCAGTCACCGCAGCAGGGGGAGGAGTCCCACCTGTGCAGGCCAAGACGGAGGCCCCGAGTGCCCCACTACAGGCCGTGCCTCCCTCGCTGGCCAGTCCCACCCCCCAGAAGGCCCAGGTCCCGTCTAGCCCAGCCCCACCCAAAGCCCCAGCACGTCGTAAGCAGGCCGGCCAGAGCCAGGCCCAGCAGCAGCCAAACGCTCAGCCCACTCCAGCCCAACCTCCGGCTGCACAGCAGCCTACAGCTCCGCAGCAACCAGTTCCTCTACAACCAGTTGCCCAGCAACCAGTGTCCCAGCTAGAAGCGGCCCAGCAGCCACCTGCCCAGGCCCAGTCCATCCCTGCTAAAACCAGTCAGAACACAGCTGAGACAGAGACGGTAACATACCTGCAGCCTGCAACAAGTCCTCTCCCTGAGCTGTCAGACACACTCAAAGCCTGCTTGAAAGTGACATCAGGCCATCCGTTGTTTCACCCAGCCATCCATCGTCATGGCAATGCCATCAGCCTTCATCGTTTTCCTGTCTTTTCGGTTTTGTTCATTTGAGTGTTGTTCTCTTAGTACCTTAAAACCCCCTGCGAAATCCATTGTGATCCTTGTGAACGTTTGAATTATCCTCATTTCGGTGTGATAGACTTTTGTTTTACCCTTTTGCCTGTCCATTTTTTTCACTTTAAATGTATTATTTTACTTTGTTCGCCTCATTTTCTTTTGTGTTGTATGTATTTGGCATTGAAGTTATTCATTAGTGTTATTGGGTTTAGTTCTTTACAATGAGTCTCCTCTTCTTCCCCCTATTTGTGTTGTTTAGATGATCTGTTTCTTCCTCTCTCTCTCTGTCACTCCAGACTTCTCTTCCTGCTCTGTCCAAGACTCCGCCCCGCTCTCCAAAGGCTGCAGAGCGCACCCCGAGTGACTTTACCCAGAATTGGGTCGGTGGGCTACCTGGAAGTGACTCCACCCAGCCACTGCAAGAGGCCACAGCAGAAGATGGCCTCAACCAGTTAATGTAAGATATGGAGAAACGACATCATCACTTGAAATATCAGCCTTAATTAAACATATTTAGTTTTGAATGTGTAACAACAAGTTGACCTGGCCTTTGTGTTTTTCCAGATCTGTTGGTACAATTCCACCCAATTCTACCCAGTCCCTTCAGCAGAGTATGTGTGAACCAGCCCAGGATGGCAACTTTGCTGCCTTTGCCCCTTCCCCTGCCTCTGCCCCTGGCCCTCCCATCGGCTCCCTCAGTCAGCCTGCCTGGAACCCTTTTGGGGATGATGACTTCTCCAATCTCAGTGCGGAGCATCTGATTAACAAAGACTTGGTTGACGAACAGACTGATGGTAAGGCTGTGCGTGCGTGTGTGAAATAATGTGTTCATAATTCTAAGAGATGGGAGCTAAAAGTACATTCTTACACCTAATTTGTAATATATCCTCTGCTGTACTAGTATTTCAAACCAGATAAAGCTGCAGTATAAGTTACTTTGTCTTTTTCGCTGTTAGACGTGTCTGCAGAGGTTGAGACGGCCCCCACAGAGGACCTGATACCTGGCCTGCTAGAGGTCTCCTCCCCTGGAGAAACAGACCCCCAATCTGCTGGTGAGACCCTTCTCATCTTCATCACTCATATCTCCCTACTGTATATCCCTCAGATATTCCCATAGCTCCTTTGTTCTTCCTATAGCGATCACGTCCTCCATCCTCCCATTACAAACAGCTACAGTGACATACCCATAGAAATCCTATAAAACACTGTTCTATGTCATTCTATGGCCATAAGGGAAGGGAACTCTGTTGCTACCCAACTCTCCAAACAAGGTGCATGAAATGAGGAGCAAACTGAAGTGAAGAGAAAATTCAGCAGCTCTTGGAGGACAGTAGAAGTTCATAAAAGTGCTTCTATATTCCTGCTGAGTGAATGGTCCTCTCTGTGACCTCATCAATGGCCCTCTGAACGCTAAGACATTTCTATCTGAAAGCTTTCATTAAGTCTGTATGCGCAAATCCCTAGCTAGCCATTTAATGGGACGTCTTCACTGAATAACTTACCAAGAAAACACTGTCACTTTACCTTGAGCGCTCCATCATCTCTACTTCTAATCAGACGGAGATGGACATGCCGTACTTTGTGTATCTCTGAAGTGTTCATTAGTGTGTTTGTTGTTTTCCCCCGCCTCGCTACTTACTGTACAAGTAGAGCAATCTGAAGACCTCCTTGGCCTGGATACAGGAGAGTCTTTGTTGACTGTTCCGGTCCCGTTCAGCGTCCTAGCACTCTCAGACACTCCAGGTAAGGAAGTGCCCTTTTCTATTGTGTAAAAGCACAATCCAAATCACTTAACTCGCGTATCAACATGACATACTGTGATGCTGGCAATCTATTGTCAACGTTAAGACCAGAATTAGGGTGTAAATTCAATCTGGGAATCTACTTTAAGTTCAGAGCTCTCGGGTTTGAGAGTGCCAGAGCACAGAATAGTTAATGAATTTACGAACAACATGTGTCTGTTGTTAGGACAGGTGCCAGTAAACATTGACTAAAAACTGAATTAAATTGTTGCCAGTAACACCGTTACAAGGAATAACCATCTAGGGGCGGCAGGTAGCCTAGGGGTTAGAGCGTTGGGCCAGTAACCGAAAGGTTGCTGGATCGAATCCCGTAGCTGACAAGGTAAAAATCTGTCGTTCTGCCCCTGAACAAGGCAGTTAACCCACTGTTCCCAGTAAGCCACCATTGTAAATAAGAATTTGTTCTTAACTGACTTGCCAAGTTAAATAAAGGTTACATTTAAAAAAAATACTAATTACATGAAAACAGTCTAACCAGCTCTGCTATGGTGAGTAAAATGGTTAGAGTGATCTCTCTCTGTGTATCTAAAAGTAGCTAGCAATCTAGCCAATGTTCGCTAGTTAGCTTCGGTGCTTGACTGCTGTTGTGAGGTCAGAACGCTCTGATCAACCCTACTCCTCGGCCAGTGTCTCCAGTGTGCGCTCTGAATGCTCTGAATTTACAAACGGCCCAGAGTTAATTTACAAAGGCACCCATGGTATCCACACGCAATTAGTGTTTCTTAGTGGTCATGGCAACCCTGGACTGTTCCACTTAGTGGTTCTCAAAAACCTTTCAAAGCCTCTTTTCTTGATTCAGCCTAAAATAAAGCCCAAAATAATGCAGCACTTCAAATTGTAACATGTGGCATTTTGGTCTAAGGAAGTGAAAATACTGCTAGTCACGTTGCTAGCAATGATGTACAGTGCTCTCTCCCCCCAGTTTAAGGGGCTGTAGTGGACTTGTTTTCTGTACCTTGGTCCGTGACAGTCCACTGGCTCAGCTGTAAGTACATAGTGGAGAGGCAGGTGTGGGTTGTGTTGTGAGAACCTGGTGTGCAGAGTGGTCTTTAGGAGTAACCCCAGCTAGTGGACGTAGCTACTAGCTAGCCCTCTCTGTGTGACCGTTTTTATTCATCTGGTGTGAAAGTAACATTTAGGGTTTTGTGGCTGTGTGAACAAACATCTCATTGTTTTGCTTTGAGAGTACTACTTTTAAATGCATTTTAACTGGCCTGTTGGAATGTGGTGGAAAGAAAGCTTATAAAAACATTTCTTCAACGTGAGCGGTTCCTCAGCAAATAGATTCTTTGCCCTAGAAGAACCTCTTGCTCTCCTGTAGGGAGAGATTCTTTCCTTTATTTAGCTCTGTTCTAATGTAATCAATTAATTTATCCCCAACCAAATTTTTTCAATTTTCTAATTTCTTTCTCTTTTTTGTTTAAGCCACTGGTACGTAAAGAAAACATTTTTCTACTATTTTTATTGCATTTAATTTGGCTATTTGGAGCTAGGGGACACTTGTGGCCACCCGTGTGGCCCAGTTGGTAGAGCATGGCACATTTGTAATTTATTTAACCTTTATTTAACTAGACAAGTCAGTGAAGAACAAATTCTTATTTACAATGATGGCCTAGGACCAGTGCGTTAACGTAACTGCCGTGTTCAGGGGCAGAACGACAGATTTCTATCTTGTCAGCTCGGGGATTCGATCAAGCAACCTTTTGGTTACTGACCCAACGCCCTAACCACGAGGCTACCTGCCGCCCCAAACATGTCACGCCAGGGTTGGGGGTTTGATTCCCACGGGTGACCAGTATGAAAACGTTTTTAAAAAGTATGCCCTCACTACTGTAAATCGCTCTGGATTAGAGCGTCTCCATATTTACATTTAAGTAATTTAGAATTAATCAGCAATGTTCCTTCGTTGGCTCCCCATGAACTGCGGTGCTACCGTTTACACTATACCAGGAAATGGCCCTTAACGGTATGCGTGGGTTGGGAGTGGTCATAGTTGTAGTAGTTGTATAGGCCTATACGTAAGTGATAAATTATGTTGTTCTGTACATTCTCTGCAAATAATGGGTGATGCATGCTTGGAGGATCCACGGAGTGCATCTTTGGAGTAGATTAGTTCCAGGAAATGTACATGATTTCTGAAAATGTAAATACGATATTGTGGTCTCTACTTCCATCACATGATGTGCTGGAGCAGTGCCATCATTTGCCCTCGTTGAACACCCATCCCCCCCACATTCCCCATTCCTTATAGCATAGCTCCCTTTGCTTTTCTTCCTTTCTATTCATCACTTGTCCTTCACCCTCTTCTCATCTCTCTCTCTCTCTCTCTTTCTTCACCCCTTTTCTCCATCCTCACCTGCACTGCTCAATTCGATGGTGTTTGCTGTTCTGGCCATGACTATGTGAAATGCTGTACTCGCTCGGTGGAGTAATGCTGCCACTCACTTTTTCTTACTGTTCTCTCCATTTTCTCCTCCTTGCTCTTCTTTTCTCTCTGGGCCTATAGAGAAGCTTATTGAGGGACTGAAGTCCCCTGATACACACCTCCTGCTCCCTGACCTCCTGTCCATGGCTGATCCTTTTAGTGGCACTATGGAGGAGGCTGTCAATGGTAATAGTACTTTGTCTTTCAGCCTCTCCTGGAGATTTCACAACTGTACCCACTTTTACATTGCTCTCCAAAAGTCAAGGTTTTCCATTGAATGCTCCATGGCAATGTCCTCCATCTGCCCTGTGTTTATCTTATTTTGTTCTCTTGTGGGTGTCTTCTTAATCCCTCACTTTCTCCCTGTCTCCGCCTCCCTTCCTTGTTCTCCGCCTCCCTTTCTCTGCTTCCCGCTCGCCTTCTCTTCTTCCCTCCCTCTCTCTCTCTCTCTCTCTCTCTCTCTCTCTCTCTCTCTCTCTCTCTCTCTCTCTCTCTCTCTCTCTCTCTCTCTACACGTGTACAGTAGTGGGTCCAACAGAGGAGTCTCTGGTGAGTCTGGACTTTCTGATCCCTGGTCTGGAAGCTCCTGTGTCCCAGTCTGAGACAGACTCTGCACTGCTTCCTGGTTAGTTTCTGTCTCACAGGCAAGACGACACGCAATCTAGATGTTGCCAGAATACAATGCAACAGTGGAAGATAATGATTTAGAGCCGAGGAAACAAAAAGGTTTAGGTTGACGTTTTAACTGATAATACCAGCTCCACAATGGTATTGGGTCATTGTGTAAGGTTTTCAGAGGATGGAATGAAGCCATTGAGTACAATGACCACGGTTGATTGATATTTGGAGTGTTTGTCTATTATTAGCCTGGTTAGTCCAGTTGCTGACGTGTCATTCACAACCAATGTTCTGATTCAAAACTGACATGAAATAAAATGGCTAATTGAAATGGAGAAATGGAAAAAGCATAGGCCCACTTCAACTCTATGAAAAACAGATGACGGTGACCTTGTACAACTATTATTCACAGGACAAGGCTGGGTTTTGAGAATTGGGACGTTTATTATGCTGTGTATTTCATGCAGGGCTCTGTAATTGCATCACCCGGGCCTTTGTTGAATGATTTGAAGATGCAAGCAAGAATACATCACATCTGTGTAGTCTTATTACTGGACAGGGCATGGTACAATGACTCACTTACTGTTGGATACTTTGATGTGTAGTGCCTCTATTACCATACATTCTATAGCATGACATTTTAAAGGCCCAATGTAGCCGTTTTTATATCAATAGCAAATAATTTCTGGGTAATAATTAACTCACTGTAATAGATTTCCATTAAAATGGGCAAAAATTGCTTTTTTTGCCCCCAAAAATCTCAAGCAAGAATTTAGCTGGGAATAGTGTAGGTGGGGAGGGGAAAACTGAAAACTAGCTGTTATTGGCAGAGAGATTTAGAACGTTCTTTGTTATCGGTCTATTAACCAATTTATCACATGGTGATATCACCATGGAAAGCCAAAACTCCCGCCCATGCAAACCTGCTGGTTAGAAGGTCCTGTGTAGATTGTATTTTCAACAAGCAACCCTCCGGAATAACACTGATCACATTTGCTCACACTTTTTTTTTTTTTACAGTGTTAGTTTCATCAGCTGTTGTACAATAGGATACAAAACACAGGAAACCAGAATTTTGACTGCACTGAGCCTTTAATAAGTTATACTAGGAACATGTGGAGTATTTTTCATACTTTGTCCTTGGTGCTTTAAAATGTTTTACTATACATTATACAGTGATTCATTTATACTGAACTAACAATTCCTATTACCTCGTCTAACTCTCGCCGCCTCTGCCCTCCCTCCCTCCCCCAGACCCCCTGCTTGGAGAAGACACTCTGCTGGGCTGCTCTCTCATCTCTCCCCCCTCTGGAGCCTCCTCTCTCTCCTCTGCTCCCGCTACCACTGGGTCTGTTCTGGATGAGTTTGACCTGGTATCTGCGGGTTGCACCCAGCTGCTGGCAGGTAAGGCACACCCACAAGCCCGAACTGTACCACTTAGGCCTACAATTGGAGAGGCGAGAGTGCTTCCGTTTAAACTTGATGTGTCCCGTAGGAACAACTGATTAGGTTATCCCTGTTAAGAGTTTAGCGCTAGCGCTAGTCACAACTACGCTAGCAGGCTCTACTGACTTGCATTCTAACTCTAAACCTCTGTAGCTGTGCGGCACACCCGCCTCCTATTCCTCCTTTATCTCTCTCTATTTCGGCCATTTCTTATTCCTCTCCCTTCCTCCTTTCTCTGGCTTCCTCCTCTGCAGACTCCTCTGATCTCCTGATCTCAGGCTTTGAGCCTGCGCCAAGTGCAGAGACGAGCAATGAGGATGAGTTTGACCCCATCCCTGTCATGGGCTCCAAAAACTCCTCTCAAGGTAAGGACAGGGTGGTGTTCAAGGCAGGCTTCATGCAGGGCCAGGAGGAAGGGCAGAGAGTGGGTTTGTGGGCCTTGTCCCACACTCTGAGATGATGTCCTACTGTTCCTCAGCCATGGTCAGATGAATTCTGGGATTGATTCCAGTCAGTGTCCTCAGTAGTGTAATTGAACCCTGCTCCTCTTCCCCTCTTAGATGAATCTGAGTAGCCATTCTCCCTGTGTGTAGTTATTCCTTCTAACGACGCTCATAGATTGTATGTGGAGAGCAATTCCGCTTACTTCCTGTCTTTCTCTGTCTTCTGTAACTGCATCTTCTCTTCCTCTTTTCCCTGGCTTCTCTGTCTGTTCTTTATTCCCTCCCCTGCTTTCTCCCCATGTCCTTCCTCCCCCCCTGCTTCGCCCTGGCCCACCCCCCTGCCCCCCTCGTCTCTGTCCGGCCAGTTTCAGGAGGCCACTCTCGCAGTAACAGTGGCAGCTCTGAGTCCAGCCTGCCCAGCCTGGCCCGCTCCCTGCTCATGGTGGACCAGCTCATCGACCTGTAGAGGGCGCTGGGGAGCCGGGACACTAAATAGAGAGAGAGTGGGGGGGGGGTGGAGGGATAAGGTAGAAGTAGTGACGCTCGAGAGGAGAGTAGACCCCACCATTAATCGTTACACCCCCGTTCCACTATTCGTTCCCGTGACTAACGCTTGTTCCATGTAAACTCCACCTGTGATTCCAAACACACTGGGCCATTGTCCTGTTCGTGTTTGTCCCATCATGCCTCTGGTATTGATTCCCATCACGCCTCTGGTATTGATTCCCATCATGCCTCTGGTATTGATTCCCATCATGCCCACCATTTTTCTTCTTCTCCCCTCTGCCCTCTCATTTCATGCTTTCACAGCATTTATATTCATGCTCTTGCCCTTCTGGGGTCATCATGGCAAACAAGGTCACGGCATGCTGCTTCTACCTTTTGCGTTCATGACACACTAACTTCATCCAAGAATTCTTCTTTCTGTAGAATGTTTCGCCATGTTTCATTCCTGTCTCTGGTATGTCTAGGAACAGTGTCCAGTCACACGGCATTGTGTCCTATAAGAAACCAGAGAACTCCACTCTTGTAGTTGTTGCCTAGTTGTTATGGTGCACAAGTAGATGTGTTGTCTCCATTCTCCACTGTTATATTTCACTTGGATTATTATTTGTTTGCGCACATTTGGTAACACCAATATCACACCATTGATTTATTGTATATTGTAGACCAAAAATTATTTCAAGGGTATATCTGCCAATTTAATGATCTACCTTTCAGTGGCGTGTTGTCAGGGCTTGCGTTTTAGCCCTTAGCATGAGGTATCATAGCCTGCAGGTGGGATGGATGGGATGTCAGATCTAAAATGACTTGAACAGTCCACCAGCTGTTCCAGAGGTTGAGCCTTCCTTATCTGGAAATTAGCCAATAAGTTCTTCAAAAAGCGAATGCGTTCGCACCGACATAAGGCTTTAAGCCTACAATAACAGAAATGTGGAGCTAACATTCCCAAAAGAAGAAGCTAAGATTGAAAACACGAGCTTGGCTAGGGAGTCGGCTGCACGTCGACACCGTTGATGCTTTTCGAAAGCATTTATTTGCTCGTTTTTCTTTTCTTGACCTCTTTAGTCTGACTACAATGCATACAGACAGTCCATATCATCCCTTTCATTTCAGGCTGTATGTGCCCACGCAATCATTCCCTTCAAACGTGCATTCCCACAAAACGTCCATTCCTACTTGTACATAGGTCCTATATCATAGTCGTTTATCGGCCCTACATACTGTAAATGTATGTTTACCTGCAATACCCACGGACTCTGATCCAGTGGTCTTTACGTTTTGGTTCCTCAAAAAGTAATTGGTCAAGTGTGCTCTGTTCCTCATCTGTCATCATAGCGTTACATTGTGAAAAAAAATATATATAGAAAAGTTAATTTCATATGTAACTAATATTAAATGTGAGTATGAATAGTGTTAGAGAATGAATGTATGAACTGAATATTAGTCTATAAATAAAAATGGATAATATATAAATATAATTCTTAAGATGACTATTATAGAAGAAATACATGATATGTTTTTCCTGTTTGTGCAGCTGTGTTTGAGAATGTGTTTCTCCCCGGATTACTATTGTGACATTAGCAAAAACATACAGTTATGACAATCTTAGCTTTGATCTGTTGAGGGTTGGGTAGGATTTCTCCAAGTAGCATCTGTTTACTTGCCTCCACCTAAGGAGGATTGTATTATAAACAAACTAGTTTGTTGTGCAATGGGACCACTACACAGGGAACTTTACCATGTCTTATACTGTACCATACTTACTCACGCTGTACAAAGGCAGAGCTACAGTCTTCACTGAAATAGTGCTGCGACTCCATGCTTTCTCCGCACAGATTTTACATGATCAAAAAGATGCATATCGAAGCATGACCGTGTTGTTGAATGTTCTGGTTTGTTGGTAGTGTTGTCATTGGTGTGCGTGTGTGTGTATGTGGGTGTATGTGTGGACATACAGTAATGGAACTCCTAGCCAGTCTGAGTTGTTGGATGTGATGCGGTTGTGTTGTGTTGTTTGAACTCGCTGCAAAAACAGTGACATCGACAGTGGTGTTGGTGTTCGTCATATTGAAAAGCACAGGCCATCTTGAATTGCGCTGAGTCACTCTGTTGCCTATAGAGGAAGCAAGCCACTGTATCTGAGAGTAGAGCATCTGTGTCTTTTTGAGTGGACCATTGGAGCCAGTGATCTGATTTGAATATGGTGAACGGAACGAAATAATGGCTCATCATATCATGTTGTCACTACTGTAAAGTGTGTAATGAAGTGGTTGTGTATCAGACAGAGGGGCAAGCACTACACAGGACTCCACGACCACCACATACACGCCCTGATAGGACTGCTCGCTATGCTGTTGGGCATTTTAAGAAATTACAGATAATTGCTCTACTGCAGTATTCGAAAACAAGGCATACCAAGCGACAACACTTATTGACAGTATTCTGAAATCCAATGTTGTGTCCCATCTATCTCAGGCTTTTGTAGACATGTGCAACCAATGGAAGGCTGAAGTTCACATCTTAGCCCCCTCCTCACACCATCTGCAGATAGATAGATAGATAGATAGATACTCATGTGGCTATTGACCTATGCAATCCTTGCTTCTTCCTGTAGACACCACTGTGCTGTTGTAAAGGTCTTGCCCTCCAGGTAGTTACATTTGTTGTTGTAAAAAACAGAGAACCTTCATGTTACCCTGTTGTTTTTGCAAAAAGTGAAAAAAGCTGTTGTTCTGGATTCCTGTCCGTTTCTATGACACCCAATCCTGCGTCAGAGCTGTGATTTTCTGTGTGCACAAATCTATTTTTGTGAGATAATTAAAGAATTACAAAGAAAGGGATGTCGAATAAACATATTCATGTGAATGTACTGTTGTGTGGAGTATTGATTGAGTGACTGAGGGGGGGGGGGGCTGTTGAACTTGACGCCCTCAGTGGCAGTCAAGTGGTTAACGTAACGGATTGGCAGAAAGATTGCTTCAGAGGGAGAGGGGCGACACATTTTAACTAGCTGTTATCTTTAAAAAACGCTTCTACTGAAGAACATTCAATTCAATCATGTACTGCAAATGAATCACTAGTTATTTTTTAGCTTATTTACACATGCACAGATGTTCAATTACTCATGTTTGGGAGATGACATTCAGAGTGGAATTCATAGTTTCTTGAGAAAATATGCTGAGAGATATTCCTTATCCTTGCTTTGAATACATGCACACACTTAGAATTTTGATAGGGATAACTTGTATACAAAAACTCAAACACATACGTATTCTCATGGTGGCCCTCATGTCATATTAACTCTTTTCAATTGTGGTTAACCCCATTAACCCTCCCCTTCTGGAACTGCAAGCTAACACTGCTCTCTGTCTGCTCCCTGTCTGCACAGGTAAGACTGCCTCTGTGGAAATGCATGCATGCCTGCCTGCTTGCCCCTCTGTTTCTTCCTTACTGTGGACCAATGGGTTTTCTTTTATATCCTACAATTAAAGAGAGGCACAATCAATATAACTATTATCATGGAAAATTGCATACAGAACCTACATACCCTTTGGATGATTTAATTATTTTCCTTCCGTCTGTTTTCATTTTGTTCCTTTGCAAAACATGTTTTGATCAAATGTCAGAGTTCAATGTGATTATTTTTTTTCATCCTGTTTCTGATTTTTATCTGATTCTATAACTCTTGTTTATCATGTCTTGTTTTTTATTCATTTTCATTCCATATAAATACATTTCAAGTAGGTTTTGTTGTAAATATCATACTCTAGCCCAGGGTTGTTAACCTCTCTCGGGTATGTGGGACGAAATCGTCCCACCTAGTCAACAGCCAGTGGAATCGAGTGGCGCGATATTGAAAAACCTTAAAAATGCTATTACTTCAATTTCTCAAACATATTACTATTTTACACCATTTTAAAGACAAGACTCTCGTTAATCTAACCACATTGTCCGATTTCAAAAAGGCTTTACAACGAAAGCAAAACATTAGATTATGTCAGCAGAGTACCCAGCCAGAAATAATCACACATCCATTTTTCAAGCTAGCATATAATGTCACAAAAACCAAAACCACAGCTAAATATATTCTGAGTAGATAGCTCGCCATCACGGGCTAGCTAATTTGACACCCACCAAGTTTGGTGTTCACTAAACTCAGAATTACTATAAGAAAAATTGGATTACCTTTGCTGTTCTTCATCAGAATGCACTCCCAGGACTTCTACTTCATCCACAAATGTTGTTTTGGTTCAAAATAATCCATAGTTATGTTCAAATATCCTCTGTTTTGTTCTTGCGTTCAAGACACTATCCGAACGGTGATGCGCGGACGCATGTCGTGACAAAAAATTTCAAAATATTCCATTACCGTACTTCGAAGCATGTCAAACGCTGTTTAAAATCTATTTTTATGCGTTTTTTCTCGTAAAATAGTGATAATATTCCGACCGGGAGACGTCGTTTTCGTTCAAAGACTGAAAGAAGAAAATGGACTCTTCATGTGCACGCGCACACCCGTGTCATTGTTCTCAGATCGACCACTATCCAAATGCGCTACTGTTTTTCAGCCAGGGACTGCACAGTCATCATTCAACGTTCTGGCGCCTTCTGAGAGCCTATGGGAGTCTTAGAAAATGTCACGTTATAGCAGAGATCCTCTGTTATAGAAGGCCAAGAAATGGTCAGAGGGCACTTCCTGTACAGAATCTTCTCAGGTTTTGGCCTGCCATATGAGTTCTGTTATACTCACAGACACCATTCAAACAGTTTTAGAAACTTTAGGGTGTTTTCTATCCAAAATTATATGCATATTCTAGTTTCTGGGCAGTAGTAATAACCAGATTAAATCGGGTACGTTTTTTATCCGGATGTGAAAATACTGCCCCCTACCCTAGAGAGGTTAAACTTCTTATGGCTCAAATCCCGTTAACGGGATCGATTTGACAACATCCGGGGAAATGGCAGAGCGCCAAACTTTCATACATTCACAAGTGCAATACACCAAATTAAAGCTGAATTTCTTGTGAATCTAGCCATAGTGTCAGATTTCAAAAAGGCTTTACGGCAAAAGCAAACAATGCTATTATGTGAGGACAGCACCCCATCAAACAACACAGACAATCATATTTCATCCCACCAGGCGCGACACAAAACTCAGAAATAACTATAGAATTCATGCCATACCTTTGACAAGCTTCTTCTGTTGGCACTCCAATATGTCCCATAAACATCACAAATGGTCCTTTTGTTCGATTAATTCTGTCATTATATATCCAAAATGTCAATTTATTTGGCGTGTTTGATCCAGATAAACACCGGTTCCAACTCGCACAACATGACTACAAAATATCTCAAGTTACCTGTAATCTTTGTCCAAACATTTCAAACAACTTTCCTAATACAACTTTAGGTATTTTTTTACGTAAATAATCGATCAAATTTAAGACGGGATAAACTGCGTTCAATACCGGAAGAAAACAAAGTGGAGAGTGCTTTTCAGGTCACGCGCCTCTATCAAACAGTACACTTCCCTCGAGCCTCATTCTGAACAGGGATACTTCTTCATTACACAAAGGAAAAACATCAACCAATTTCTAAAGACTGTTGACATCCAGTGGAAGCGATAGGAACTGCAAGCAACTGCCTTAGAATTATGGATTCTCAATGAAAACTCATTGAAAAGAGTGACCAAAAAAAAAAAATCCTGGATGGTTTGTCCTCGGGGTTTCGCCTGCCAAATAAGTTCTGTTATACTCACAGACATCATTCAAACAGTTTTAGAAACCTTAGTGTTTTTTTATCCAAATCTACAAATTATATGCATATCCTAGCTTCTGGGCCTGAGTAGCAGGCAGTATACTTTGGGCACACTTTTCATCCGGACGTGAAAATAGCACCCTCAAGCCATAAGAAGTTAAACTCGTTTTGCCCCAGGGGCTGCGTTCAGTCTTCAATGAGGTCTGGAGGGCCGCACTGAAAATGTGTTATATTTTCTTGCTGTCAAAATTTGCAGAAAATAGTCATCTCTTCATATTTTTTTATTTTTATTTTATATGATTCCTGACTGTCAAGCTTTCATGTTGGTGATTATTAGTGAGGTGGACACAGCTAAGTCACACTCCTTGACTTTTTCCATATTTTGTCTTACAAAGTGGGATTAAAATGGATTTGTAATCAATCTACACACAATCTGTATTGTCAAAATGGAAGAATCTTTTGGTTTGATCATTGCTAGACAGCCATTTTCAAGGCAAAATTGTAATTGTTCCTAAGTGGCATAGTGTTATCTTGGGATGCAACTCAAGTGTATATTTGGCCTCATGTTCTAGTCTTGCTGAAAGGTACATTTTTTTTTCAAACTGTTATTTCACCTGATAAATTGACTGAGAACACATTCTAATTTACAGTAACAGCCTGGAGAATAGTTACAGGGGATGATTAGGTGGCCAAGATGGTATGAAGGCCAGATTGGGAATTTAGCCAGGACACCAGAGTTAACGATAAGTGCCATGGGATCTTTTGTGACCACAGAGAGTCAGGACACCTGTTTTAATGTCCCAGCCAAAAGACAGCACCCTACACAGGGCAACGTCCCCAATCACTGCCCTGGGGCATTGGGATATTTCTTTAGACCAGAGGAAAGGGTGCCTCCTACTGGCCCTCCAACACCACTTCCAGCAGCATCTGGTCTCCCATCCAGGGACTGACCAGGACCAACCCTGCTAAGCTTCAGAAGCAGCAGGCAGTGTGATGCAGGTTGGTATGCTCCTGTGTCTGTTGGAAAGCAGAGTGAAACAAGTTTTGCCTGTGCTTAGCTCTATTACGTTTTTGTCCTAAAAGAAAACCTCCCTAGTCCTTTCCGATGACAAGCATACCCATAACATGATGCAGCCACCACCATGCTTGAAAATATGAGTGTTATTCAGTGATGTGTTGGATTTGCCCCAAATATAATACTTTGTATTCAGGGGGAAAAAACTATTTCTTTGCCACATTTTTTGCAGTATTACTTTAGTGCCAAATAGGATGCATATTTTGGAATATTTTTTCTTCTGCACAGGCTTCCTTATATCATTCTGTCATTTAGGTTAGTATTGTGGAGTAACTACAATGTTGTTGATCCATCCTTAGTTTACTCCTTTCACAACCATTAAACTCTGCTAAACTCTGTCACTGTTATAAAATCACCATTGGCCACATAGTGAAATCCCTGAGTAATTTCCTTCCTCTCCGGCAACTGAGTTAGGAAGGACGCCTGTATCTTTGTAGTGACTGGGTGTATTGATACACCATCCAAAGTGTAAGTAATAACTTCCATACTCCAATGGATATTCAGTATCTTCTTTAATTTTACCCATCTATCAATAGGTGCCCTTCTTTGCGAGGCATTGGAAAACCTCCCTGGTCTTTGTTGATGAATCTGTGCTTGAAGTTCACTACTCAACTGAGGGACCTTACAGTTCACTGAATGTGTGGGGTACAGAGATTAAGTAGTCATTCAAAGATCCTGTTAAACACTTATTACACAACATCTTTACTCCTGAATGTATTTACGCTTGCTATAACAAAGGTGTTGAATACTTATTGACTCAAGACAATGTGTGTAGATCAGTGACACAAAATCAAAATGTAATCCATTTAAAATTCAGGTTGTAACACAACAAAATGTGGAAAAAGTCAAGTGGTGTGAATACTTTCTGAAGGCACTGTATGTCCATTATCAAATTCACACTATTTCGATTTGGTTTTACACATTTTAAAGTATTACTGAGTTCATTCCCCGCTGTTTTAATTCTAAATATCAATATCTTATCTGTTAGAGCTTGCTAGCTCTCAGAAAAGGATTGCCCTACTCCCCTGTTCTCACACTACTTTTCAGAGGGGCAATGGCAGCTTCAGATTGCTCTCCTGTCTGGTCTTGTTTGACTTACCATTCAGAAATTCAATTGACACATTTTGATTTTCAGTGCCGATTACAGAAGTAACTAGTGTATGTGAATGGTATGTCAAATCATGTTTAGATTCTATATCATTTTCTGTCACATCCTGTGCACACCATAACAAAACTAGTCATTACAGTGTGTAATGAACTTGCATGTTAGTTGACTATTCTGGTTTAAACGGCCTGTCAGTCTGACTGTTGTCCTCTGTACCCTACAGACCTGCAGAGGGAACCTAGCAGCTGTGAGACACTACCAGGTTCCTCCAGGACTGACAGCTCTGGACCAGCTGTTGAAGAGGAGCACAGACAGAGACTTCCCTTTGCCCACAGCAGCATCATTCCACCCTCACTGTATCCAGATGAGACAAACTCTCACCTGTTGCCTTCTAAGTCCTCTGACCAGCCAATCAAGCCTGGCCAGAAACAGTCCCAGTGTCTCTCACCTCCTACACAGCAGCACCCAGTCCCCTCCCCTGATATATTCCTGCAGGCCCCTTTCAGGATTGCAGGGAAAGAAGGGAGAGATGTGTTTACCAACTCCCCTTTCTCTCTGGCCCACAAGCCTGCTCTGCCATCCGATCCTTTCCTCCAGGCCCCCTTTGGGAAGAGGAATGAGATAGCTGGGGCTGCTGTCACTGTCTCCCACCCTCCACAGCCCAACAATCAGCCCCTCTGCCAGGTTCAGCCAAACACCCACCATCCACATAGTCTTTTACATCCCAGTGTCCAGGGGAAGGCCCTGTTCACACCTGTTACTGCCCCTAGGCCCGTCATCCGGCAGGCCCAGCCCAGGTACTCCCGGTGCTCAGAGGTCCCCCTGCCCCAGCAGCCTGTCGCAGCCCACCGCGTGGTCTCCAGTGTGGGGCAGCAGGCTGCTGTGGGCTCGGTGGCTGTGGGCCCCCTGCACTCCTGGACCATTGGAGGCAGAGCTATAGTGGATCCATTCCTCAGGGCCCCCTTCCACCCCAGATGCCAACAGGGAAAGCCTTGATATATGGACCCCCCTCCCCAAATTCAAAATCTGGCCCCACACCAAATGCCAAAGCTGGCCTCCATCTAGTGCCTACACGTAGGGAGGGAGGTTATCAGCAGAAGTCTGTCCCAGGCCAGCCCTGCTCTTTCCCCCTTGTGGAGGGTATAACCCAGTCCCAGCAGCCCACTTGTAAGTGTGCAATCTAGAGGATGTAATAGGTAGACTGACTGTTTTTCTGTGCAAATGCAGTATTAATCATGACTCGCTCCATCTTGCCCATATTCAACTTGTTTTTTCACACGCTCGTTCTACCTCAGCTTTCTGATTCGCCTTCAGATGAAACACTCTGGTAGATTGCGGCACTTCATTTGCATTTCATGAGGATTTCCAGGACACATCAAACTGCTAAAACTATATTGAAAATAAAGATTGTCCAGGATCGTTTCACTTTAAAAGTACTAATGGCAATCTACATTTTCTGAATTTGAGAAATCTCCAGTGTAAAAGAAAAAGAAGAACAAAGGATATTGTTTTATTTGTTAGTGGTTTGTGTTTGTGTTTGTATACTTACTGTATATAATTTTTTTTACATTGTTTTCAACACCATGTTAATAATATACTAATGTTGTGTAAATGACATTGGGTTTATATGGTTCGACTTGATATACTATGGTAGTACTAAATTACATCAGTTGAGTATTTGCCTGATGAGCTGGTGACATTTGACCTCTATGTCAAATGTGTATATTCTCCTTATATTAATCCATACTTTTTAACCGTTGTTTTACGCAGTTTCCTTCTTCACAGGTCAACAGGTCTTTAAATGTTTCATAAAAAGACCTGTTGTCAACAGCAAGAGGAAAGGGTTATCGTGAAGGATACTTAGCTTTGGTCCATAACCATAGCAGGAGTCTCTATGCTGTATTTGAATGTCTTGGTAAGTTACTATGGATCAAAATGCACTCTAACATACAGTAATGTTATATGGAGCCCAACAGACAGCAGCTTGACACTGAGTATTCCAAACATTAGGAACACCTTCCTAATATTGAGTTGCACCCCCTCCCCCTTGTCCTCAGAACAGCCTCAATTCGCATTGACTCTACAAGATGTTGAAAGTGTTCCACAGGGATGCTGGCCAATGTTCTGTCTAAGCTGCGCTCGGGCACGCAGCTCCCTGGGACTGCTACAATAAATATCAGCGTGCGCAGAGAAGCATGAGATTGAACTTTCTAGTTTTTCTAGTTTTCAGCTTTCTAGTTTTCTCTGTTAACACTATCACCGTTTCCCTTTACTGTGGGAATTGTGATCGAATCAACGCAATATTAGCAACTTTCAATGCAACATCCTGAAACAAAACAAACTATGCAAGACTTAGTATGCAAAACTAACTTTACAAGAGATTTTGTTTGTCGGCAGAACACATCAGAGCAGGATTCTATTACATTGATAGGCACGCCTCGGGCACATACTCTACACAGACCGGTGCGGCATAACCAATCAGAGCTGCAGTAGGCATATATGCAAATAGACAATTGCCATTTATGGATCTGTACCATTCCTTTGAACTGGACTGTGTTTACAGCATCAGCCGTCATGGGTAGATGCACTTGTTTTGAGATCAAAGTGAGAGCTGCATGTAGCCACGTGTGCACATTTGTTCATATCCTTTGCTAGTTCGTGAGTTATTAGCCCAGTTATAGATAATTTGTAGTCAGCAGCGGGGGAGTGATTGTTCCCTACAAGAGTCAGGTAAAGAGCTTTTTTTTTGTCTTAAAGGGGCAGTGTTGTATTTTGAGACAGGCTTGAATATACTAAGTAGCCAATAGGCAGAGGGTAGCATAATTTGTCTGATTCTCTGTAATAATGGTATGGGAATAATGATGAATTTTATTTTATAAAGTGGTTTCTTGCATCAAACAACACAACATTTTCAGTCACCTCCTTGTCTCGAGGACAAGTGTATAGCTCCACCCGGCTCAGCCAGAAGAGGACTGGCCACTCCTCAGAGCTTGGTTCCTCTCTAGATTTCTTCCTAGGTTCCTACCTTTTTCTAGGGAGTTTTTCCTAGCCACTGTGCTTCTACATCTGCATTGCTTGCTGTTTGGGGTTTTAGGCTGGGTTTCTGTACAGCACTTTGTGACATCGGTTGATGTAAAAAGGGCTTTATAAATGCATTTGATTGATTGTATAAACAGGTCAATGTCAAGCCCTGCATGTTTTTTTCCTTCACAAGTCTCATGGAATGTAGACCTGCATTGAACACCACACATTGGCTGCTACTATAGGCTGAATGGTAGAATGTTATGCGATGCATTTTCCCCATTGTTTTTGATGGTTGGCCACTCTTGTAGGACAACATTATGATCAAATAGCCACAGTAGCCTACTTTACCACTGTTAAAACTAACTTAAAGTGGGTACAGCGTCAGTGTTCACAGTAAACGCGTGCCGGAAGTTGCACCGAATTTGCACGGTGAAGTTTGCACTCAGCAGAAATTTGCTCAATGATGAAACATTTTTGAGGGAACATTGATGCTGGCCCAAGTTGACTCCAATGCTTCCCACAGTTGTCAAGTTGGCTGGATGTCCTTTGGGTGGTGGACAATTGTTGATACATATGGGAAACTGTTGTGTGAAAAGTTCAGCAGCATTGCAGTTCTTGACACAAACCGGTGCACCTGGAACCTACTATCATACCCCGTTCAAAGGCACTTAAATATTTTTTCTTGCCCATTCACCCTTACACACAATCCAGGTCACAATTGTCTCAAGGCTTAAAAAACCTTCAACCTGTCTCCTCCCCTTCATCTACATTGATTGAAGTGGATTTAATAAGTGATGTCAATAAGGGATCATAGCTTTCACCTGGAATCCCCTGGTCAGCATGTGTCATGGAAAGAGTTTTGTACACTCAGTGTATATTGTACACCTATTTCCCTTTAATGCATAATAACCTACTTACAGCAATGATTCTCAAACCTTTTCATCCTACAGACCATAGGAAATGTGTCTCTATGTACCACCCAAAGGCAAAACATGTAATAATATGCCACATAATATTGATGATGTAAATGAAAGACTTCCTTGTTGTGCCTTACATTGCACTTCAGATTAGGGACCTCTATCATTTTCCAAATGTTCCACATCGGATTAATACTGTATGGATGGCGCATGCTGTCATATGTTTTCTCTCACTTTGTGTGTCATTTGGACGAATGCTGTACAGATTTAATATGCCCTCCTGTTATCTCTCTCACTCTGGATGTGTGTCTATTCCTGGTATTGATCTATGAAGTCCATTCATAGGAAGGGGGTGTTGAGGACAGCACAGCAGTCTGATGCTCTCACCTGTGATTACTGTTCAACAACACCCTCACTGGTCAATGCTTTGTTAACAACCACACTGTGCTGTAAACAGAATGAAGGATTTTTCATGAAATGATGTAGTAGGCCTGTACTGGTTGTTTCTTTTTATTCCGGCACTTTAAATGTCTACCAATCTGATTAAACATTCATGTTAACAATATGCTTATTTACACATTTGTAATTCTACTCACTGTCAAGTGGCATTCTTACCACTAATGACTCAATTGTTTGGGTCATTGTTTGGATCCAGAGTGACCGGTCAGAAGGGTGTTTTTGCCAAATGTAGTCCTTATACAACATGGAAGTGAAGAGTCTTTATATCTCTGATTGCTTCAGTGTGTGCGAGCATGTTCTCAGCATCACCCTCACCATGTAGGGAATTGCAACAGAAATAGCAGTAGAAGAGTGATCTACCTGTCTGTCACACAGAAGGAGTTGATCCAGGGGCAGGCCACAGAGGCTCAGCGCTCCCTTGGGTGTGTGAGTCTAGTGCCTAACCTTCTCTGCCAGGGCTCTATGGCATCATAGTTGGCCTTTGCTTTTACTGCCTCCAACCCCTCTGCCACCTAGTTTAGCTCGTTGGCGCTGTGATTTGCCACAGGCATGCCTATATGAGGTCACTCCCGACAGGATTGTGTCTCTGTGTGCTTCTCTGTGTCCTTCTATAATAGCTCATTTAACCCATTTTTATCCCATCAGTCACAATAGTGAAGAAAAAACGTTTGTACTTTACATGCTCTAGAGAAGTTAAAGTTGTACTTATCAAAAATAAGTATTATATTATGCATTATGAATTGTTCTAGTGTGATTCAGAGATGTTTCATACGATTTCTCAAAATGGTCACAAGACCACAAGCATTCATCTCCATGCTGTACTTTTACAGTAACATTTGGTACTAGATGTCTATTCAACTGCTTAAAAAACAAATACATTGTTGAAATGTTCAAATATTGTCTTTGTACCTATCATTTTTAAAGGGTCTAGTTTACATATGTGCCTTTATTTTTGATACGTTGCATCCCTGATGCTCGTAGTATATGAAAATATCTTAGCGGTCACATTTGTGACCAATGGGAAAATATAGTGGCTCTAAATTCATAGCAGATTATTTATTTTTTCAGTAGATTGAAGTTGGGTTGGGTAATGGATATACATGATCAAGATGATCTTATAGATGATTTTACCGTTATCCATTAGCCTTTACACATGTTTAAATCAATGATTTTAATTGTAAATGTCATATTTTGTTATTTCAGGGAGAGTTGGCCATGTGTAGACCCATACACTCAATTAGTGTAATATAACTTAAATATGTAATGTCAATAGGTTTGTTTTGTATCTCTTTCACAAGGGTAGACCTGGTTTATCAGAGTACTGGGACATAGCCACAGGTGTACACCTTGTTTTTATGGGTATTTGGGCTGAGATATGCAGGTGTAGATCTAAATTAGTATTGGGACTCAGTCAAAGGTGTAGACCTGGTTTGTACTTGAGCTGAGGTGCAGGGGTAGACTTGGTTTACAGTTTGAGTATTCAGGCTTAGGCCAGGCTTAGTTGACTATTTGGGTTCAAGCACAGGTGCAGACTTTAGGTACCGTGTGTAATTTGGACCTGAAGTACAGGTGTAGACGTATAAATTGGGTCTGACATGTGGAATTACACATTTTTATGACAATTGGGGCTCACGTGTAGCAGTAGACCAACTGTACAGTTGAAGTCGGAAGTTTACATACACCTTAGCCAAATACATTTAAACTCAGTTTTTCACAATTTCTGACATTTAATCCGAGTAAAAATTCCCTGTCTTAGGTCAGTTAGGATCACCACTCTATTTTAAGAAATGCGAAATGTCAGAATAATAGTAGACAGAATGATTTATTCCAGCTTTTATTTCTTTCATCACATTCCCAGTGGGTCAGAAGTTTACATACACTCAAATAGTATTTGGTAGCATTGCCTTTAAATTGTTTAACTTCAGTCAAATGTTTCGGGTAGCCTTCCACAAGCTTCTCACAATATGTTTGGTGAATTTTGGCCCATTCCTCCTGACAGAGCTGGTGTAACTGAGTCAGGTTTGTAGGCCTCCTTGCTCGCACACACTTTCAGTTCTGCCCACAAATGTTCTATGTGATTGAGGTCAGAGCTTTGTGAAGTCCACTCCAATACCTTGACTTTGTTGTCCTTAAGCCATTTTGCCTCAACTTTGGAAGTATGCTTGGGGTCATTGTCCATTTGGAAGACCCATTTGCGACCAAGCTTTAACTTCCTGACTGATGTCTTGAGATGTTGCTTAAATATATCCACATACTTTTTCTTCCTCGTGATACCATCTAATTTGTGAAGTGCACCAGTCTCTCCCGCAGCAAAGCACCCCCACAACATGATGCTGCCACCCCCGTGCTTCACGTTTGGGATGGTGTTCTTCGGCTTGCAAGACTCCCCCTTTTCCCTCCAAACATAACGATGGTCATTATTTTTGTTTCATCAGACCAGAGGACATTTCTCCAAAAAGTACAATCTTTGTCCCCATGTGCAGTTGCAAACCGTAGTCTGGCTTTTTTTATGACGGTTTTGGAACAGTGGCTTCTTCCTTGCTGAGCGGCCTTTCAGGGTATGTCGATTTATAGGACTCGTTTTACTGTGGATATAGATACTTTTGTACCTGTTTCCTCCAGCATCTTCACAAGGTCCTTTGCTGTTGTTCTGGGATTGATTTGCACTTTTCACACCAAAGTACGTTCACCTCTAGGAGACGGAACGCGTTTTCTTCCTGAGCGGTATGACATCTGCGTAGTCCCATGGTGTTTATACTTGCGTACTATTGTTTGTACAGATGAACATGATACCTTCAGGCATTTGGAAATTGCCTCCAAGGATGAACCAGATTTGTGGAGGTCTACAATTTTTTTTTTTAGGTCCTGGCTGATTTCTTTTGATTTTCCCATGATGAATACATCCACGGGTACACCTCCAGTTGACTCAAATGATGTCAATTAGCCTATCATAAGCTTCTAAAGCCATGACATCATTTTCTGGAATTTTCCAAGCTGTTTAAAGGCACAGTCAACTTAGTGTATGTAAACTTCTGACCCACTGGAATTGTGATACAGTGAATTATAAGTGAAATAATCTGTCTGTAAACAATTGTTGGAAAAATTACTTGTGTTATGCACAAAGTAGATGTCCTAACCGACTTGCCAAAACTATAGTTTGTTAACAAGAATTTTGTGGAGTGGTTGAAAAACTAGTTTTAATGACTCCAACCTAAGTGTACGTAAACTTCCGACCTCAACTGTATGTATACATACACACACACACAAGCACATTTTCTGTCCATTAAAATAACATCAAATTGATCAGAAATACAGTGTAGACATTGTTAATGTTGTAAATGACTATTGTAGCTGGAAACGGCTGCTTTTTTATTGGAATATCTACATAGACGTACAGAGGCCCGTTAGCAGCAACCATCACTCCTGTGTTCCAATGGCACGTTGTGTTAGCTAATCAAAGTTTATAATTTTAAAAGGCTAATTGATCATTAGAAAACCCTTTTGCAATTATGTTAGCACAGCTGAAAACTGTTGTTCTGATTTAAAGAAGCAATAAAACTTGCCTTCTTTAGACTAGTTGAGTATCTGGAGCATCAGCATTTGCGGAGCATCAGCATTTGCGGGTTCCATTACAGGTTCAAAATGGCCAGAAGCAAAGTACTTTCTTCTGAAACTGGTCAGTCTATTCTTGTTCTGAGAAATTAAGGCTATTCCATACGAGAAATTGCCAACAAACTGAAGATCTCGTACAACGCTGTGTACTACTCCCTTCACAGACCAGCGCAAACTGGCTCTAACCAGAATAGAAAGAGTGGGAGGCCCCGGTGCACAACTGAGCAAGAGGACAAGTACATTAGATTGTCTAGTTTGAGAAACACATGCCTCACAAGTCCTCAACTGGCAGCTTCATTAAATAGTACCCGCAAAACACCAGTCTCAATGTCAACAGTGAAGAGGCGACTCCGGGATGCTGGTCTTCTAGGTAGAGTTCCTCTGTCCAGTGTCTGTTCTTTTGCCCATCTTAATCTTTTATTTTTATTGGCCAGTCTGAGATATGGCTTTTTCTTTACAACTCTGCCTAGAAGGCCATCATCCCGGAGTCGCCTCTTCACTGTTGACGTTGAGACTGGTGTTTGTGGGTACTATTTAATGAAGCTGCCAGTTGAGGACTAAAGCAATATGGATTACATGTTACGGTTACTAATGGTATAAGATTTGCATAGTGGCATGTCTGGGAAAAATTTGGATAAGCATTTTCAATTTAGCCTTAAGGAGTTAAGGCTAAGTTGAGCCACTGTTAACTCAAGCAAATGACTTGGTCAGCATCCAGGAAGTGTTCTAAGCATAGGTAGCTTGGGGCATGAATCTTATAGAGCAGGTGTCTCATCTCTGTGCTGGCAGGAACACTGCACCGGGTCTTGGCAGATGGTGGGTATATCCAGAGGTATTAAGGATATACAGTACAGTTGCTAATGAAAGTCTACACACCCCTTGCACAGTCTTCACATGTTGCTGCCTCAAAATGTAATCATAAAATGGATTAAATGACATTTTTATTCCTATCGATCTACATAAACTAATGAAAAAATATATGGATTATTTTTTTTTTAAATGACTAACATAATACAAAATGAGGATGTATCGATTTGCGTATGTCTTCACACCTGGGAGTTAATACTTGGTGGAAGCACCTTTGGCAGCAGTGAATCAGCAGCCATTACAGCACACCATTTTGAATAAGATTCTACCAACCTTGTACAACATACTGTATATAAATGGGGTTTTTTGGGGTCAAAATTGCTGAAGCTTAGTTAATTTGGTTGGGAATCATTGATGGACAACAATATTCAAACCTTGTTTCTGATTTTTAAGCTGATTTAAGTCAGGACTGAGACTGAACCATTCACGAACACTCAACACCCATTGGAAAACCATTCTAGTGTGTCTTTGGCATTCACATTTGTGTAGTTGCCATGCTCAAAAATAAAACTCTATCCCAGGGTTCGATTTTCAGAAGAGGAAGACTTTCCTTTAACTTTTTACCTGGGCTTTGTTCTCCTTTCATATTTCTTTTGATTTTAACACACTCTTCAGTATCTGCCAGTGACAAGCATACCCATAACATGATGCTGCCACCACAATACTTAAATACAAAGGGATCAAAAACATTCCATTCACTCCACATTACTAGCCTGTATGATAAAGTGAAAAGAAGGAGCCTGTGTTAAAAATTCCACTCGAAATCATCCATTCTGTTTGCAACAAGGCCGTTGAGTGCAAGACATCACGGCAAAGACATTCACTTTTTGGCCTAAATTAAAAACTATAGGTTTGGGTCAAATCAAATACAACAAAACACAAAGTGAAGCGCTCTCTATTTTAAAATATTGTGGTGGCAGCATCATGTTATGGATATGCTTGTCATCGGTAGGGACTGGGGAGTTTGTCAGGATCAAAATAAATATGAAAGGGGCAAAGGTAGAAAGTGAAAGGAAAACCACTTTCAAACAGTGCTCACCATTCTTCAACAGCCTTTGAGGTATGTTTGCTTCTGTTTGGTGGGTATGGCCTGATCTGTATGGATGTGACCATTTGAAATTTCAAAACTTGTGCAGCACACACCATACACATTATCCCTCTAAGCCACCATAATCACACAGTTTTTCAACTGGTCGCTCGGTACATTATCGTTTCTGTTTTGTTGTACTGAACGCACCTCTTGTGTGTCTATCTGGGCCAGGGAAGATGAACTGGGAGAGCAGTGGGAGATAACATGAGAGTTCATCTAAAATGATATTACAAACACACGAAGCTCATTGTACAGGGGCTATTTACCTATTTATCAGTCTCACCTTAAACCCAGTACTGACTTCTCAATGCATTATTCATGTCTAGCTATTTCCTCTGAGATGCATTTTGTTTGACGTTAAGTACTCTGCATGAAATAGCCTACAGCGTCCTTACTTTTCCTGAACTTTATCTGTCTACTCTGCTCTCATACAGTATGTCATTTTGGTTAGTTGTAGAATATAGGTGAAGCTTATCAGCAAAAGTGATAATGAATGACATAACAGGCCATCTTTGTTCTGAAATTCTATATTTTATTACAATCTGAAAAAAGGCCTGGCTGGTTTTGGATACATTCTGTACATTCTATACATTAATTGGAGGTACTCAGTAAGCACATATTCAATACACACTTATCTGGATTGGAAATGGAATTAGACCCTAGTGGATTCACAGAGATCCTCATTCCTAGTACTGCTGTAGGAGTGGTTACACAACAAAATTCCCCATTTAACAACAGCCAAAGGTCACGTCAAAAGGTCAGTGAGCTCTGGCTGGTCCCTGATTTGGCCAATGGTAGGTCAGCCATGCTGATTTTAAAGGCATAATCTGTCAGATTTGGTGATTTCCAATCGTAATTTGAATTAATGACATATATTACAATAATGCCTTATGAGCTCAGTACGACTGTCATAACCCAATATCTAAGGTTGTTAGTGTTTTTTGTAACAATGTAAAAGGTTGAAAATATCAATCAGCTCCATCCATCAGCTCAAGTAGCAGGATCCGGCTGTTGAAATCACATATTGTGCATTTAACAGTCCACAGGACATGCTTTTCATTCCTTTGGCTTTAAAAACTCTTCACATGATTTCTGTGTGAACAAGCAAACAAAGGAATCCGTTCTTTCCCAGTCAGAGGTTTTCCTCATTGCTAATGTGTCTGACATGTTTGTCATTCCTTGCAATATACTTATTGATTGATGTATAAAAAAAATGCATTCATTCATTCAGTGATTCATCCATAATACACACAGGTTTGTATCAATCAGCATGTAAGATGTATCTATATAACACATAAAAGACAGAGTTAAAAGCTGAGCCATTGATCTTTTAACTTCTGAAATACTTTGTTTATCCCTTCTGCTAAAGATGTCAATATTCTGCTTCCATTGAGTAAGCAAAGCAGTAAAGAGTTGGCATTAACTTCACTGTAGTCTCGTGAGTCCTACAGTAAAAAAAATGATACAACTTCCTGATCAGTTAGAATAGAGAACATGGAAAATCTAATGGAACTTTGTTTTACAGATCAATTGCTCAGCTTCTCTCTGAACCGTTGAGTGAAGTAGAGCTGGGCTTGCTGTCCTGCCTGTCAATCTGTTGATAGTGGTTTGGATTGGTGGAGAAGAGAAAGGCACAGTATTCAGGACATTTTCAGGGGCCCTCAGGGTCCTTGCTGCTCAGTTCTTTATCATATGCATTGGCCTTCCTTCCTTTTTCCTCAGAGAAATTGGTCATATGGGTGTGGGGGAGGGCGGGAAGGGGGAGGGGCTCTGCATGAGGGTTGGGCCTGAGGGGTCGGAGAAAAAACAGGTGGAGGGTTGGGTGGAGCAACAGGTAGGGGAGGACTTACAGAAGTTGGGGGCAGAGCTTGGTTTGGAGGGGGGGTGTAAGGAGGGGGGGTGGATGGCAGGGGTGGAAGAGTGGAGGTGGGAGAGGGGGGCATGTGGGAGAGGGTGCCATGTGAGGAAGCGTGACTGTAGGTGTGAGGCAGACTGTAGATTGGCGTGGAGGGCTGGTGGTAGATTGGATAACGAGGAGCAGGGTAGGATTTCACCCGGGTGAAGCTAATGCACCTGCCCTGTAAATTAGGAGAGAGGGATAAAACAGGGATGAGAGCAATAAGAGACAGTCATCAGGGCCCAGTTAAAAAAAAAAATAGATAAAAAAAATGTGCAATCGAATTCGATTAAATATTAGAATTTGGTATTTCAAAACAAAAAAATGACATTCTGAACTTCCGGATAAGGATTCAGTAATCCAATCTGACCTTGAATCAGGATTAAATGTTGTTTTCGTGTTTTTCAAAATTCTAAAGGCAGTGATTTAATATAGTTTTGATGCAGAAAATCAGGATAATCTTGAACCCACAGAAAGGATGGATTTAGAAAGGTGAAAGGCACTACAACTGAGATATTTCAAATGTAACTAAAATGGGGAGGCTTAAAAAACGTTCTTTATTCTGATAATTAAAGCTTCATTACGTAAAATTTACTGCAGTATACTGTGGACACCCCTTAGTGGATTCGGCTATTTCAGCCACATCCGTTGCTGAAAAGTGTATAAAATCGAGAACACAGCCATGCAATCTCAATAGACAAACATCGGCAGAACAATGGCCTTACTGAAGAGCTCAGTGACTTTCAACATGGCACCGTCATAGGTTGCCACCTTTCCAGCAAGTCAGTTCGTCAAATTTCTGCCCTGCTAGAGCTGCCCCGGACAACTGTAAGTGCTGTTATTGTGAAGTGGAAACGTCTAGGAGCAACAACGGCTCTGCCGTGAAATGGTAGGCCACACAAGCTCACAGAACGAAACCACCGAGTGCTACAGCGCTTAGTACATAAAAAACGTCTGTCCTCGGTTGCAACACTCACTACCGAGTTCCAAACTGCCTCTGGCGGCAACGTCAGCACAAGAACTGTTAAACGGGAGCTTCATGAAATGGGTTTCCATGGCCGAGCAGCCGCACACAAGCCTAACCTCACCATACGCAATGCCAAGCATCGGCTGGAGTGGTGTAAAGCTCGTCGCCATTGGACTCTGGAGCAATGGAGTGATGAATCACACGTCACCATCTGGCAGTCCAACGGACGAATCTAGGTTTGGCAGATTCCAGGAAGCTACCTGACCCAATACATAGTGGCAACTGTAAAGTTTGGTGGAGGAGGAATAATGGTCTGGGGCATTTTTTCATGGTGCACAAATCGAGATCCATACAGAAATGGTTTGTCAAGATTGGTGTGGAAGAACTTGACTGGCCTGCACAGAGCCCAGACCTCAACCCCTTCGAACACCTTTGGGATGAATTGGAACACTGACTGCGAGCCAAGCCTAATTGCTCAACATCAGTGCCCGACCTCACTAATGCTCTCGTGGCTGAATGGAAGCAAGTCTCCGCAGCAATGTTCCAACATCTAGTGGAAAGCCTTGACAGAAGAGTGGAGGCTGTTATAGCAGCAAAGGGGGGACCAACTTTATATTAATTCTCATAATTTTGGAATGAGATGTTTGACGAGCAGGAGTCCACATACTTTTGGTCATGTAGGGTAAATGTATCCGGTCAGTTGTTATTTTGAGTAGTGTCAAATAAATGCAGAAACATAACCTGTGCAACCTGGGCCCAATTTTTTAAAACATTTCATCTGTATCAGAATGACCTGGATTCTGTAATCCCCTTTTTTGCCATACAATCTGATTGATTTTGACCAAGTTTTTCAGAAAAGGATCAGATAAGATCATTCTGATCCAGATATCACAATATTAAGATCACAGAATCCAGATTTGTTTGTGCTTTGAACAGGCCTACACCTTGCCATCTATTGGACAGGTTATGGTACTACTTCTACACTGTCATTGGGGAACGAAGATGAGTGAACTACACTGAGCAAAAATATAAACATGCAACAATTAACAATTTTACTGAGCTACAGTTCATATAAGGAAATTAGTCAGTTGAAAATAAATTAATTAGGCCCTAATCTATGGATTTCACATGGCTGGGAATACAGATATGCAACTGTTACCTTTTAAAAAAATAAGTAGGGCCGTGGATCAGAAAACCAGTCAGTATCTGGTGTGACCACCATTTGGCTCATGCAGCGCGACATATCTCCTTCGCATAGAGTTGATCAGGCTGTTGATTGTGACCTGTGGAATGTTGTCTCACTCCACTTCAATGGCTGTGTGAAGTTACTGGATATTGGTGGGAACTGGAACCCTCTGTCGTACACGTCGATCCAGAGCATCCCAAACATGCTCAATGTGTGACATGTCTGGTGTGTATGCAGGCCATGGAAGAACTGGGATATTTTCAGCTTCCAGGAATTGTGTACAGATCCTTGCGACATGGGGCCGTGCCTTTATTATGCTGTTTCCAGCTACAATAGCCATTTACAACATTAACAATGTCTACACTGTATTTCTGATCAATTTGATGCTATTTTAATGGACAAAAATGTGCTTTTCTTTCAAAAACAAGGACATTTCTAAGTGACCCCAAACTTTTGAACAAGTCAGTTGAAATTACACCTACCCCGAGACCTGTGACAATCATATCAGATCCGACCCAGACCTGTGACATTATTTCGAATTCTGGATCCGAACCCGCTCAGGTCCCGGATCGTGTCTCGGGTATTCGGGTACAGGTGGATCAATGAAGACCTCTAACAGGGAGTACAGTAGAGGGCTGAGAACACACCCCTGTGTTAAGAGTCAGTGTGGAGGAGGGGTTGTTGCCAATCCTCACAACCTGTGGTCTGGTCTGCCTATCAGGAAGTCCAGGATCCAGTTGCAGAGGGTGATGCCCAGACCCAGGGCTCTGAGCTTGGAGGGAACAATAGTGTTGAATGCTGAACTCTTGTCCAGATGTGTAACATCCGTATGAATAGAGATGGAAATGGCATCTTCCGGGGATCTGTTGGAGCAGTAGGCAAATTGGAGTGGGTCCAGTGTGCCTGGCATGCTGGCCTTGATGTGGGCCACAACCAGCCTCTCGAAGCACTTCATGATGGAGTGAGTGCGATGGGGGTGATAGTCATTTGGGCATGTCACTTTGTTTTTCTTGGGCACTGGGATGATGATGGTCTCCTTGAAGCAGGTGGGGACTACAGCCTGGAAGAGGGACAGGTTGAAGATGTCAGAGAAGACGCACGCCAGCTGGTCAGCACACACTCTGAAGAAGCAGCCAGGGATGTCATCTTGGTGTTCACTCTTTTGAGAGTTTTCCCTCACATCAGCTTCGGAGAGCAAAAGCACCTGGTCGTCCGGAGCAGCGAGAGGTCCTCCTGGATGGCTCGGTATTGTCTGCCTCGAAGCGAGCATAGAATGTGTTGATCTCGTCTGGGAGGGAGGCTTCGGTGGGTACCACACAGCTGGATTTGCCTTTGTAGTCCAAGGAATCTCTGTAGTCCTTGCCAGATGCGTCGAGAGTCTGAGTTGTCCAAACATCAATTGAAGTTTGAGTCTGTAGTAACTTTTTGTGTCCCTAATGGATTTGCGTACATGCTTGCCTTGTACATGTCACGCACCACAGAGTCATCGGGGTTCATTCTGCTGACATTGAATGCTGCAGTACGGGCTCTAGCATGGTACGGATATCTCCATTCGGTTGGGGTATGTCCGGATTGTTATCGTGGATACATTATCATCAACACATATCCTAATGAGGCCTGTTACTGACAATGAATATTCCTCAATGTTAATGTATGTGTCCTGGGTGGATGAATCTTTGAACATATTCTAATTAGCATGACCAATCTCTCATTATCTTCATTGTTTTCCTTTCTGAATATTATGCGGACTCCATCTTGTCTTTTGTTTGCCTGTAAATGTCCAATTCAGTCAAAAAAAACAAGGAGATTTACTGAGGTAGCAACAGCTTATGAAAGATGGGAAGAGAGGGAATTGTGTGGATGGTTCGCCACATGCTCCTATCCACAGCTGTCATTGAGACCATATAAAAACAAAACTCCCAGCTAGGCTTGAGTTACGGGAAGGTGGGGATGTGGGTAGTGACTAGTCATCTGTCCTTAATGGCTTCAGCAGATTTAAACGCATTCCTTCAGGTTGGAGCAATATTAGCACCTCAGCTTCTTCAGCCTGTACATACCAGGATACGTTACGCCTTCCTCACAGCCGCTCTGTCTGTGTGCCGTTATTATTACGATCAGCTGCAACCTTTCTACTGGATTATTTACTGCCTGGCTGGAAGTGTTTTAAAAGCATTTGGCCAGCGCAGATGATTTAATGAAGAAATGGGCATTGAAGGCATTAAAAAGCTTTAATTGGCTTCCAAAATTGCCAACGTGATGAGTTTGTAAGGAGTTAATCAAAATTCCCACTCTCCTCAGCTGCCTGGTGGAATAGTTTTGTTGGAGAAAAAAAGTTAGAAAAAACTGCTGGAAGAACCATTGCAAAAAAAAATGTAAAGTGCAAAAAGAGAATAAAAAATAAAGATGGTACTGAAGCCTCCCCCTCTCTATTTTCCATTCTGTCTGCTTTGCTCCTTTGACTGTGGTCTTGGCCCCAGACCTTCTTCTTTCCCACAATTTTCCAGGGGTTTGAGTTCTTTCTGTTGACTGTTTGCAACGGAGTGGGCCTAGGCATTACATAGTGCGGTCTCTGCCTCCTAAACTGTTTCATCTGATTGCATTTTTTTATACTTTTGTCACATAACAGTTTAATGAAGTGCTGGGCCAGTGGGCCTTACCATCCCTTAGAAGAGCTCTGAAGGAAAAGCCCCTGGAAGCTATCCTTCTCTGACCTACATGTAAGCCTCAGTCACACACTGGCTTTCTTATTGAGTTGCTAAAAGTGCCTTCCATGACTCTGCATACCCTCGTATCATCCCGTACAGTGCAGTGAGAGCTGGTAGCAAGTGTTGGACGTGTCTTTCTCTATGTCGTTTGTTTTTTGTGTCTTACCTTATCTCCAGGATAGGGTCTCATCAGAGACACCCTGTCATAGCCTTTCCTCAGAAACACCCACAGAGCATCCAGCTTGCCCTGAATAAAGATGGGCACAATAAATGAAAGAGAAGAATGTTACATAGTAGATAACAATATGATAATAACAATATTGCCTGCCTGTATGCCTGTCAGTTGCTTTACTCCGCTCTGGTCTTTTGATCAGTCTAACAGCTATCTGTGTGTGTCTGGCTGGCTGACTGTCTGGTGCTGTTTGACTATCGAAAGCTATGCTCCATGACATAATAATAGTCAGTGAGGAGAGTAAGTAGAGATAAAGGGCAAGGAATGTATTGTGTTGGGACTAGCACCAGCTTCCCTCTGCTCTGCAGATCTCATCTTCCTGAGGTCAGCTCAGTTCATGTCTGGTTCATATAACCACTCATCCAGCTGACTGAGATGTTTTGAAGCAAACTTCCTGGAAACAATGACACTACAGGAAGGCTGCAACTAATTAAGAAGTGTTTTGATCATAGATTGGGTTTTGGTGGGGGTTGGAGTCAATTCTGAATTGAGTATGTGAATTTCTCTTTTATTCCAAATCAATTCTTAAATCTTAATTGAATTTGAATTGGCCACACCCCACAGGAAGCATCATTTGAATTAGAGGAAGTACAATGTAATTCAATTACATTTAAATGGCTTATTTATACTACACATCACCATGAAAATGTTTATACCAGGTAGCATAAGTTTGAAACATTCTCCTAAAACAATTAGAAACAATTACAGAGGTCTGGAAACATTATAAGATCGTGTTGTGGGGTGTCTATAATGATTAATAATTCCCTTCATGTTTTTAAATAACAGAAAAAACATATTTCCCAGAATGCATTCGATCGGACATTGTTGTATGGAAGGGAAAAATCAAATATTTGTATATATATTTTTTCAAATTGAACTTTTATTTAATTAGGCAAGTCGGTTAAGAACAAATTCTTATTTACATTGATGGCCTACACCAGCCAAACCTGGATGATGCTGGGCCAGTTGTGCGCCGCCCTATGGGACTCACAATGACGGCCGGTTGTGATCCAGCCTGGAATCGAACCAGGGTGTCTGTAGTGATGCCTTAGACCGCTGCGCCACTTGGGAGCCCCAACATCTCATGACAAAGAAAAATACTGTTTGATGTCTTTGAGTTACAATCAAACTAATATTTGAAATGGTATGTGTATTCTTTGAATTAGTACTGTAGGTGGCATATCCTTTTGATAAAAGATTTGTCAAAGGAATGAGACTCAGGTTTCACGTCTCAGTTGAATTGCTTTGAATTCAATTCTATTTCATTTCATTCAAATTCATTTCAAATTCTGCTTCCTGTGGGGTGTGGCCAATTCAAATTCATAGTTTAAATTCAATTCAGAATTTTCCTAATTGACCCCAACCCTGATTGGTAGACAGTTTGCACTTGATAACCTATGTCTAATATATACAGTATATAGAGTGCATTCGGAAAGTATTCAGACCACTTGACTTTTTCCACATTTTGTTATGTTACAGCTTTATTCTAAAATGTATTAAATTAAATATTTTTTTCCTCATCAATCTACTTACAATACCTCATAATGACAAAGCAAAAACAGTTTATTTTTTATTTAATAAATAAAATATTACATTTACATAACTATTCAGACCCTTTACTCAGTACTTTGTTAAAGCACCTTTGGCATCGATTACAGCCTAGAGTCTTCTTGGGTATGACGCTACAAGCTTGGCACACCTGTATTTGGGGAGTTTCTCCCATTCCTCTCTGCAGATCCTCTCAAACTCTGTCCGGTTGGATGGGGAACTATTTTCAGGTCATTCCAGAGAGGTTAGATCGGGTTCAAGTCCGGGCTCTGGCTGGGCCACTCAAGGACATTCAACGACTTGTCCCGAAGCCACTCCTACGTTGTCTTGCCTGTGTGCTTATGGTCATTGTGCTGTTGGAAGGTTTTCATCAAGGATCTCTCTGTACTTTGCGCCGTTGATCCTGGCCTCGATCCTGACTAGTATCCCAGTCCATGCTGCTGAAAAACGTCCCTACAGCATGATGCTGCCACCACCATGCTTCACCGTAGGGATGGTGGCAGGTTTCCTCCAGACGTGATGCTTGGCATTCAGGCCAAAGAGTTCAATTTTGGTTTCATCAGACTAGAGAATCTTGTTTCTCATGGTCTGAGAGTATTTAGGTGCCTTTTGGCAAACTCCAAGAGGGCTGTCATGTGCTTTTACTGAGGAGTGGCTTCCATCTGACCACTCTACCATAAAGGCCTGATTGGTGGAGTGCTGCAGAGATGGTTATCCTTCTCGAAGGTTCTCCCATCTCCACAGAGGTACTCTAGAGCTCTGTCAGAGTGACCATCGGGTTCTTGGTCACCTCCCTGATCAAGGCCCTTCTCCCTCGATTTCTCAGTTTGGTCAGGCGGCTAGCTCTAGAAAGAGTCTTGGTGGTTCCAAACTTCTTCCATTTAAGAATGATGGAGGCCACTGTGTTCTTGGGGACCCTCAATGCTGCAGAAATGTTTTGGTACCCTTCCCCAGATCTGTGCCTGGACACAATTCTGTCTCGGAGCTCTATGGACAATTCCTTCGACCTCATGGCTTGGTTTTTGCTCTGACATGCACTGTCAACTGTGGGACCTTATATAGACAGGTGTGTGCCTTTCCAAATCATGCCCAATCAATTGATTTTACCAAAGGTGGACTCCAAGTTGTAGAAACTTGATTGAGTCCACCTGTGCAAAAATTTCGAAAAGCCTGTTTCGCTTTGTCATTATGGGGTATTGTGTGTAGATTGCAAAACAACATTTTTTTTTAATCCATTTTAGAATAAGGCTGTAACGTAACAAAATGTGGAAAAAGGGAAGGGGTCTGAATGCTTACCGAAGGCACTGTATAATAAGAATAGATGCCATTTAGCAGATGCTTTTATCCAAAGAGACTTCGTCATGCATGCATCCATTTATTTGGGAGTGGGAAATCCAACCCACAATCCTGGTGTTGCAAGTGCCATGCTCTACCAACTGAGCTACAGAGGACCACAATGTTAAAAGTTTACTAACAATGTTTTCCATGGAATTTAGAGTGCATGGTACTGCAATTGTGTTCTTGTTTTTGCCTCACTCAATTCCCCAAAATTCTACCATGTATGGTAAACCATGTCATGTTTAAGATGAAGTGCATATGATTGACTTTTATTTCAATTGAAAGATACTGTTGTTGTTATTCCCCTACTCAACTATAAAGTGTACCTTTTATGGTATACCAAGGAAATGTTGAACTCCTAAGTACAGGACTACCCAGCTAGCACATAACATTCTGAGAACTATATGTTTCTTCAAGCTTGGTGAGAGTGTGGTTGTCCTATGATTATTTTGCATATTGTGCAGGATACCCAGCTGATGCATAATGTTCTGAGAACTATACGTTTCTTAGGTGGGAATTTCCTACAGGTTTGCTCATGGTTCTATTTAAAGTAATGTTCTCAAATTGTTTCAAGAACATTAAGAAACAACGTTCTAGAAAACATTAACATTCAAAGAACATTCTAAGAATGTTATTTTAATACATATACATTCCGTCCTCAGCGTCAACAAAACTCTCACTAACCTCTATCTTGTTAAGTGTGTTCAGGTGTGTTGGCTGCGCCCACTAATTGGCCACACCGGATCTTAATGAGTCTTGTTTCCTTTGAAATCGGGTCCATTTGAATAGACTAAAATGAAAAGCTTTGTATGTGTAAAAAAACATGAGATGCTAGCTCCATCCTGGTGGTGCAGTGGACTAATTCCATGGATAGAGAACAGAAGATCATGGGTTTGAATCTCACTGACGCCGTGCCACAATAAAAAAAGGGATGCGTTTGCATGATTTAACGCCTAAGCAAATACGTGTCCTATCTGTTCTTAGAGTTCAAAACAGTTAACCTAAGCTAGCAGTGTTATTAGAAGTCTTATTGAAACGTTATCAGAACGTTATTTTATTTCCTTTCAAATAACCTATATTTAACATAGCTTCACACAACTTCCAAGGAACCAAATATGCTAGCTGGATACGATACCTTTATGGGAGAGTACCACTTCTGGGGACTGATAGGTTTGTGAATGCCATTGTTGAAAGTGTGTGTTGGTGGCATGTCAAACTCCTGCTCTGGCATCCTGACACGGGCATTCTTGGCTTTCTCCAGTTTGGCCCCCTCCTCAGTGGAACCCTTGTCACCCCAGCGGACCTAAGCAAGGACAAGCAACAGCAGCCAGTCAGTGCCAGGGGAATGGTAGTATAATGACCAGGTCTGAGCCGTAGTTGGATAAAGGGCACACCAGGCTGAGTACAACAGTCAGTGAATGTCTTTCTCACCTCCATTCTCTTGATGCCACCCACACCTCGGCCACCGTAGTATGAGGCATCCACAGTGGGCCACCTCTTCTTGGGATACCCGTCCTCATCCTCATCCTTACAAGGGGAAAAATAGATCCCTCAGATGGTAGCTTTGCCCTAAAATGTTCATAATATCAGATGCCTACCACTCCCTTCAGCCAGTTCAAGTCAACAATACCAGTGGTATTGTTCCAAACAAGTAAGGCAGGCATCATGCTAAACTTGATGTCATTAAGTTCAACCAAGTCTCACAAAGAAATAGGTAGCATGGCATCCCTGGTGGTGTGGCCAGGGAGTCACCCTGTTAGAAGCTCCAACCATGTCTGAGAGCCTGAAAATAGTTGTAACTAAACTTGTAGCATAACTAAACTCCTCTCTACCTAAAGAGCTGGGCTGCTATCCAGTTTACTGGACAGAAAAAAAATATGAAAAAAAAACAAGATCAGACAATCTGCCCAGTCTGGTCCTGGCTGCATCCAGCACCATCGAGTGGAATTTGTGTCGGGTCAAAATGGAAAATGTCAGCTGTGAGTCAATAACTCAGTCTAATCCCTATTATGCTTCTACAGGTTCTCAGAGCTCTTTGAGGCAGAGGCTGCCGGCTGTTTTCAGATCAGACAACAGGAGACAGCGAGAGACACAGAGAGTCTGATTTTATGGTATGATAGTGGCGTTTCAACTCTACAGGAGGCACGGGCCTAGAGACCGTAAATAAGAAGAAAAAAAAAAGCTTTACTCACTGAGCTGTCCTCCATTACTGGAGGTGGAGGCTCATGGATGATCTGCAAAGATGGAAAAAGACACGGAATCCTAATATGCTGTTCCACAGGAGTTAATGATTATCCTATTGACACATGCATACATGGCATAGTCTCTGATGGGGTACAGGAAATGGATTTGAATGTGAGAGGTTGATAATGAGAGAGATGTTACCACGGTGCAGCAGAGAGGCCAGAACCACCAGAGCAGAGCCAGCATCAGCAGGAGCAGCAGGATGAGCAGAGCTATGGCCAAGAATGTCCCATCAGACTAGGGGAGGCAGAGAGAGGGAATAAGGTTAGAACCACGTGTACTTACTGTGCTTGAACACAAGCTCTATCACCTCCTAGGAATAGATACAGAAGAGTAAAGTACTAAAATAAACCATTCGATTAGAAGCACAATACTCCATGTAGCCATGGTTGAGAGATTTTCCTGTGGAGAAGGGTTGGTACTTACACAGCTGACTGTGGTGATGGTGACAGAGCTAGATATGAAACTCAGGCCATTGTTCATACTGACGTGGAGGGTAGCTTCCCTGAGGGAGGTGAGAGGGGGGATAGGGGAGGTGAGAGGGAGGGAGGGGGAGGTGAGGGAGATGATGGGGAGGTGAGAGTGAGGGCAGAGGTGAGAGAGGGGATGGGGAGGTGTGAGAGAGGGGATGGGGAGGTGAGAGAGAGGGAGGGAGGGAAGGAAGATGTGAGAGAGAGGTGATGGGGAGGTGAGAGGGAGGGAGATGGAGAGGTGAGAGAGGGGATGAGGAGGGAGAGGTGAGGGAGGGGATGAGGAGGGAGAGGTGATGGAGGGAGGGAGGGAGGGAGGGAGGGAGGGAGGGAGGGGAGAGGTGAGAGAGAAGGGATGGGAGATGAGGGAGAGGGGATTGAGAGGGAGAGAGGGGAGAGGTGAGAGAGAGGGATGGGGAGGGGATGGGGAGGTGAGAGGGAGGGAGGGAGGGAGGGCAGAGGTGAGAGGGAGGGGATGGGGAGGTGAGAGGTGAGAGAGAGGTGAGAGAGAGGGGATGGGGAGATGAGGAGGGAGAGGTGAGAGAGGGTATGGGGAGGGAGGGGAGAGGTGAGAGAGAAGGGATGGGATGGGGGAGATGAGGAGGGAGAGGTGAGAGAGGGTATGGGGAGGGGGAGGGAGGGAGGGGACAGGTGAGAGAGAAGGGATGGGGAGATGAGGGGATTGAGAGGGGGGAGGGAGGGAGGGGAGAGGTGAGGGAGAGGTGAGTGAGAAGGGATGGGGGAGATGAGGAGGGAGAGAGGGGATGGGAAGGTGAGAGGGAGTGGAGGGGGGATGGAGGAGGTGAGAGGAAGTGAGAGGTGAGGGAGGGTATAATTACCTACACTGTTTATTTGTTTTGCTCTAATCAACACATCCCTCTCTTCATTCCAGAAACCAAGGATAGCTGCTTTTCTGAGAAAATACTGTATTCACTTGAGAGCAAGAGAGATGGGTTGCATTTCATGAGTTGGGTTTGACGTGCATCAATTAAAGCAGTGGGGATGTGAGAGTTAAGGAGTCACTTACGTCCCTTCTTCTTCCAATACGGGAGCTGGGCACAGAAGGTAGGTGTCTCTCACTACCAATGGCCTTTTCACTATGGGATTATAGAAGAGAACACTTTGGTTTATGTGTTTATATGAATACCTAATACTGTATACAGTAGACAAGTCACCTGTATATAGATAATCCCCCAGACTAGAAATCCTATAGCTATGCATCCAGCAAGAGGTGCATGGAAACAAAAACAAACAAAATAGAGTACTGGAGCTAGTTCATTTACAAACTGTATTGTTAACGTAATTATCATAGTTGAATTAGCATAATTTCAACGAGTTGTAGTTCAAAGAGTGTTTCAAAGAATATAGTTCAAATTGAAATACATTGAGACAAATTGTGGAAAATTCCTTGCTTTATTGTCTTTCTAGACCTTAAATCAACTGAAATCCTTCAGCGTGAGTGTGGTTTATTTAGCCTGGCTGACAGAATGTCAGGAGATCCACATTCCCTCTGTGCATCTGAGAAGCCTTAAGTATTAAACCAGCTGAAGGAAAGCAAGGTGCGTGTGTGTGTGTGTGTGTGTGTGTGTGTGTGTGTGTGTGTGTGTGTGTGTGTGTGTGTGTGTGTGTGTGTGTGTGTGTGTGTGTAAGAGGATTTGTAAGAACAGTAGGCATGCTAACCTCCTCTTGCCAGCCTGGTCTCATAGACTAGGTGTAACATAGTGAATGTAAATCCGTGACACTCAAATGAGTATGATATGTTACGTTTGGTCTGGTTACAGTACATAAGGCAGAAGGTTGCTTAAGGCAAAAATGAAAGGAGGGTGGTTGGTTGGGTGGGTCTAGCAACCCCAAAGTTTGCATGTTCGAATCTCATCACGGACAACTTTAGCATTTTAGCCAATTAGTAACTTTTCAACTACTTACTACTTTTTAGCTACTTTGCAACTACTTAGCATGTTAGCTAACCCTTCCTTAACCCTTTTAGCTAACCCTTCCCCTAACTTCTAACATTAACCCTAACCCCTAGCCTAGCTAATGTTAGCCAGCTAACTAACGTTAGCAAACCAAAGTAGAATTCGTAACATATCATACATTCTGCAAATTCGTAACATTATTTAACGTTTTGTAAATTCATAACATATTGTACTTTTTGCAAATTCGTTACATATATGATTTGTAATTCGTAACATATCATACTAAATGGATGATGGACATCCACAAATTACTAGATACCATAGGAAACATAACATACAGTATAATACTAAATGGGTGTCTCGGATTTACATACAGAATAATATGAGACAAGGTTGCTCTTGCTTGTGGCCAAGGAAAACATAGCCCAATTTCCCCTACTGCCTGAGGGAAGAATGCCGAAATCAGACTTCAGTGTAAGAATTGCTCTCTATACTTAAGATTGCTTATCAAAGGATGTGATTGCAAGTCCCTGATCTATTGGAAATTAGAAAATTCTACAGGAAATAAACCCTGGCTCTTGAAGCTTCAGAGAGCCTTTTACCTGGCTTGATCCCCAATGATCCCCAGAGGCACCCAGCCTACAGCAGATGTGCTATATTAGTTGTGGATGAATGCAAAGGAACAAAGAAACCACATTACATTGCTAACTCAGATCTATTTGTGCACTGCTGCACAAACAGAGTCCTTTCTTGGCCCAAAGTCACATTTTTTGTCATGTGTAGGCCACCTTGTGGGATTCTACTGCTCTACATTGGCCCAAGGTTCAGAGGACGTTTTACTCTGGTTCCTTTAAAGTTTTCATGGGAGGTTTAATTAACGCTCTTACTTTTAATAATACTGCTACCTTATTTTGGGTTAACTTTTTTAAACTAAGCACAGATAGAACACATAGAAATACATTTCCTTAGGCATTAATCATGCAAAAACATGTATTTTTTATTGTGACACCGCATCAGTGAGATTCAAACCTATAATCTTCTGTTCTCTAGCTATGGAATTAGTCCACTGCGGAACCAGGACGGAGCTAGCATGCCATTCTTTGACACATACAAAGCTGTTCATTTTAGTCTATTCAAACAGACCCAATTTCATAGGAAACAAGCACTCATTAAGATCAGGTGTGGCCAATTAGTGGGCGCAGCCAACACACCTGAACACACTTAACAAGATAGAGGATAGATAGTTTTGTTGATGCTGAGAATGGACTGCATATTAAATAACATTCTTAGAACATTCTCTGAACTTTACTCAAGGTTTCTTGTGTTTTTATAGAAACAATTTGAGAACGTCTTAAATTGAACCATGAGGAAACCTGTAGGAAACGTTATGCTGAAGTACTGAAATTCCCACAGAAGAATGTTGTTTCTTAACATTCTCTAAACTATTTGAGAACATTCCCAATGTCAAACCAGTTGGAAAACCTTCCTAGAACATTACCAAAATGTAAATAAAATGTAACTATGTTTCAACTCCTAGTAAACATTCTGGTAAAGTAATGAATTACCAAGAAAATAACTAAATTCCTTAATTACTGAATGTGGTGAGAATGTTCCAACGCCAAGCCACTATCCTGCATCATTCCCAGAAAGTTGTGGGGAGGTTGTATGCAAAATAACCATAGGACAACCAGGCTCTCACCAAGCTCCAAGAAACATATGGTTCTCAGAACGTTATTTGCTAGCTAGGCCAACTGGTGCCTGCTTGAACTAATGAGTATTCTTTCAGGCTTGTTCCTTTAAGCTCTTTCATCCAGAATGGTTGAAATCCTTTCTCTTTGCCTTTTTCTCACACAGCCTGAGGACACAGTCAATAACAACCAACTCACTGTGGCATTGCTGAATAGATGTATTTCTAAGCCTCATTACCCTGCACCTAGAATCCTGTGTGAAAGTTAAAGAGATTGTTTCCTGCTCTTTAAAAACAGGGGTGTTGCTGATGGGATTCATTAGGGTTAATGGTCGAAAGTTGTAGGTACCGTAACTTCCACTTACTCAAAGTGAGAGTGTCATTGATGCGGAAGCTACAAAGGACCTTCCCCACCTCACGGGCATGTGAGAAACCATTTCCTTTCACAACCACCTGGAAGGACTCTAAGGCAGGATGAAAGGGAGAGAACAGGGAGAATCATCAATGGCATTTCATCACCTTGATATCATTGGTAAAGAGGAATTACAGTTGATGATAATATTTTCAAGTCCTTATTTCCTGAGGCCAAAAGCTCCCCAATTATCCATAATGATCTGTGATTATCTGAAATCGGACAATATTCAAGCCAAATGCAGGCTAGGCTGAGCCAGAGAGGATGTAACGTTTTAACCGTGCCTATTTATCTTCAGCTGGCACTTTTCATTTACACAGAGTCAAACACATATTTAAGTCAATCCGTTTCCCCCTTGCTGTGTCATTAGACACAGTAGAAACACATAGTGGATTGATCCATGTCTTCAGCTTATCAATAAACAAGTGACAGTGTCATGCAGCTGGAGCCCATTATGAAACCCACTCCAATACACCACTCACCTCCTGCACAGATACTAGAGGGCTCTGCTGCCAATATCTCAATGCATGATCTCTTCAGGATCTTAGGAGAGAGAGTGAGAGAGAGAGAGAAGGATGTGGATAATGGAGACAGCGGTGAGCGGCACAAACTGTAAATCTGTTAGAGTTAGATTTGTTGAAAGTATGTATACCTTGGCTGTTGAAACTATACCTTACAATGGTGAACAGATGTTTGCATCGTTCTACCAGCCCCTAACATTGTCGCCCTACTTACTGAATCAATGGCTCCTTGCAGTGCCTCAAAGCCATCATTTACAGGGAAGACATGGTCCTTACTGTCGGCTATTGTCCAAAGCTGGGGAGGGAGAAGACGTTTTATTTAATAACAGTGTAATAACAATGTGAGACTAGCCAACTGCTAAATCCCCTGCTCACAACAGAAACACGTGGCTCACCTGGGTTTCATTGCTAAATCCCCTGCTCACAACAGAAACACGTGGCTCACCTGGGTTTCATTGCTAAATCCCCTGCTCACAACAGAAACACGTGGCTCACCTGGGTTTCATTGCTAAATCCCCTGCTCACAACAGAAACACGTGGCTCACCTGGGTTTCATTGCTAAATCCCCTGCTCACAACAGAAACACGTGGCTCACCTGGGTTTCATTGCTAAATCCCCTGCTCACAACAGAAACACGTGGCTCACCTGGGTTTCATTGCTAAATCCCCTGCTCACAACAGAAACACGTGGCTCACCTGGGTTTCATTGCTAAATCCCCTGCTCACAACAGAAACACGTGGCTCACCTGGGTTTCATTGCTAAATCCCCTGCTCACAACAGAAACACGTGGCTCACCTGGGTTTCACTGCTAAATCCCCTGCTCACAACAGAAACACGTGGCTCACCTGGGTTTCATTGAAGTCTTTTACTCCCACGCAGTAGACAGAGGCACCCAGTTGACGCGATCGGCCGGCCTAGTGACACACAAATAGACATGAAAGCTCTTTTATAACTCTATATTGACCAAAGTAGAGAACTTAATTTGTGGTGTCAGATACTTTGAAAAGCATTACAATGCACTGTATGAAGGTGCATCCGTAAAGGATGAGGAGGGATTTTATGAAGCATCTATGGAAGGCTTGCAAGACAGATGGGTTTCTGTCTAGCCTTCTCAGTTTGTGCATCCAACTCAGTGGCCTTGTGGTTAGATTGGCACTCAACATTAAGGAGATCGATTTGGGGTAAGCCCCTGCGGCAGACTAGCGTCCTGCCCTGGGGCTGTATACATGTACATTGAGCTGCCTTACGCTGCAGAAAGATAGGCTCTTGGCCGTCTGGGCCGTTTCTGGTTCGGACAAGGCGTACTTGTCCAAGGCTTACTTACTGCAGGTTTGTGCAGGTACTTAGTCTTAAGTCATGACTGATGTTTGGAGACACAGGCGTTTGCTGTCTATAATGGTGCAGGCATTTCTGTAGCAGTCCACTCTATCGATTGTTGATGGTTACATGTAGTGCTTTGAGTGTTCTTCCACAGCCAATGATGACTTCTTGGGTCTTGGTAACATTTAATCAAGTCTAGGAAGTTCTGCACCACTGGCCACCGGCCAATGTATAAACAAGATTGAAACATCCAGTAATTAAAAGGCTGAAATGACCAGCTGAAATAACTTATGTAACCAGCTGTAGAGAGAAACGGCAACTCTAATAATAATAATTACATATGATGACAGGGAGTAGAGTATGAAATTCTGCTCTTCCAGGACTGGAATATCCTGTGGAATGTGGCTGACTATTTTCACTCTGCCCACTCTGAGTGTAGACATAGATATTGCCAATAGATCATCCATTACTGCAGGTCTTAAACAAACATTTCTCTCACCTCTCTCTCTGCCAGATCAAATTGATTCTCCCTCAGTTCGCCATCTGTCAAGGCAATGATGACGCTGGCTGTACGGAAACCTGATGGACCAGGACAAGGCAACAAGACAACAGTTAGAACAAGACAACAGAGCAGAACAGAAAACTGAAGGGGAAGACAATAATAGGATAATTCAAATCTGACACCTCTTCAAGTCTAACCCTTCTGATACCATAGTTTTTTGGTAAAGGGTTCAACAAGGAGCAATACGTTTCAATTGTACTGGTAGCTTTTCATCTGTGTCTGCTTATGACTGGGAGCATAATGAGAGTTCTACCCAAATCATTTATTCCAAGTGCAAATAACAAGAGTAATTTACTCACTGTCTCCAGCATAGTAGATTTGTTCACTGGCCTGGAGGAGCAGATAGAAGAAGGATTTTAAGAAGAATACTTTATTGAGACAGCATTTTGTCTTCTGCTTTTACCCGTATAGAGAGATAAGAATGGTTATTGGAACAGAAAAATATCTTGTACTAATTTTTGCAGTAGGACGTCAAGCTGTTGCCTAGTTACCTTCAGCTACTGGCTTCCAATCCACTACTCACCCTTTGGAACCCTTTGTGCATGAAAGTGTCTCCCCCAGGGTGCACCATACGGAGCTCCTCCAGGCCTGCCCGAATCTGCTCCCTGCTCACACACACACACACACAGAAAAATACAGGCCATTTGTACTGTCAGTGTATCATGTGGGCTGTACCCCACAATAGAAAGATTGGCACACAGTACCTTCCACAAAAAGATTGACCAATGAAGAAAACGAGCAGGTCACTGAAGGTGGTGTATTGTGTAAATCCTGCCTGTGTTAATTGTGAGTAGTTAAAGCATGAGCACAACAGCTTGAGGGATTATGTCTTGCCTGTCTTCTGTTAGTTTCATCAGGATCCGTCCCTCTGTAGAAAACACAATGAAGGACATCCGCAGCTGAGGACTAGCGAGAGAGAGGGATGGGGAGGTTATTTCCACAATTGACTGACATAATCTCTTTGTGTGTTGCTGTTTTGTCCAAATACTTTGTTCAATAACATGTCTGTTTACATCCTTACTGGACTTGACCAATGTATATTCATTGAGCTCTCTGGGACATGTAATGGTGTATCCAGGTAACAATATACTATACCTTATGAATTTATGAGCCAGGTGATCAACAAAGTAATATATCTCATTCCAGTGGTGCTGTACACTCCCTGACCTGAAAGAAAGGTTGGAAGATGTCTGTAAAGCTACCATAATTGACCTGTCCACAAACCAATCACTGCTCCCGTGTGTCCTCCAATCAGCTCACTGGCTCCCCGCCTACAGGGCATTACCTAATTTGATAAAGGTTGTGTTCCCCTGCTCAGACGTTTCTAATGCATGCCAGATTTTACAAAGCCTGGATAGGTATTTTAGGTATCAGCTAACCACATCATATGTTATAGCAATCTGGTGCCTGACGGCACAGTCGATGACATGGCACCAAAATCATACAGTCGATAAAATCGACAGACGTAGCAATAAAAAGGCAATTCCAAGGAACCTCCAAGGAGGCTGAAAAATGTAATCTCTACAAATAATTTACAGGACACCTGGAGATTACTATTCCCAACTACAAAAGACTACACATTTCTTTCTCCAAGTAAGAAATGCTAGTCAAGAATTTATTACATTTTTATTTTAAAAATGCTCTCTACAATTAACTGGGTTAAAAAATATCCATGACATAATGATATTGGATCATTCTCTGGGATCATGCTTAATTACACCAACAGTAAATGCACTTATTGTAACCTTCTGTGCAATTGAGGGAGAAGGGCCTTGCTCAGGGAGGTGACCAAGAACCTGATGGTCACTCTGACAGAGCTCCAGAGTTCCTCTGTGGAGATGGGAGAACCTTCCAGAAGGACAACCATCTCTGCAGCACTCCACCTTTATGGTAGAGTGGCCAGACGGAAGCCACTCCTCAGTTAAAGTCACATGCCAGCCCACTTGGAGTTTGCCAAAAGGCACCTAAAGACTCTCAGACCATGATAAACTAGATTCTCTGGTCTGATGAAACCAATATTGAACTCTTTGGCCTGAATGCCAAGCGTCAGGTCTGGAGGAAACCTGGCACCATCTCTATGGTGAAACATGGTGGTGGCAGAATCATAATGTGGGGATGTTTCTCTGCGGCAGGGACTGGGAGACTAATCAGGATCGAGTAAAAGATGAATGGAGCAAAGTACAGAGAGATCCTAGATGAAAAGCTGCTCCAAAGCACTCAGGACCTCAGACTGGGGCAAAGGTTCACCTTCGGACAATGACACTAAGCACACAGCTAAGACAACACAGGAGTGGCTTTGGGACAAGTCTCAATGTCCTTTCGGTGGCCCAGCCAGAGCCCAGACTTGCACCCGATCGAACATCTCTGGAGAGACCTGAAAATAGCTGTGCAGCGACACTCCCCATTCAACCTGACAGAGCTTGAGAGGATCTGCAGAAAAGAATGGGAAAAACTCCCTAAACACAGGTGTGCCATACTTATGTACATGTGTGATTTCAGTTTGTTTATTTGTATACATTTGCAACATTTTCTAAAAACCTGCTTTTGCTTTGTCATTATGGGGTATTGTGTATATATTTATGAGGAGAAAAAACAATTCAATCAATTTTATATTAACGCTGTAACCTAACAAAATGTGGAAAAAGTCAAAGGGTCTGAATACTTTCCAAATGCGCTGTACATATCCAGTGGAAATTGAATAAAAAACAGCTTTCTGTCCTGAGCTCACTGGTGCAGGAAACTCTGAGGGCCCGGAATAGGCTGGTTGATACAATGTTCCAAGTTTGCTAGCCACCGCTTCAGGCCGGACCCAGTGATGATTTGATACACTAGCAATAGCTCAAGTCGAGACAGATAGAAAGGGAGGCAGAGAGAGAGATGAATATGATTGAAAGAACCGACATTTTCATCAAGATATTTTCTACTGTTTTTATTTGGCCTATGTATTTTACTTAGTTGACGATGGAAGTTATAGGCCTACTGCTGCATTGGCCTATAGGCCCTCTCTGAGTTCTATGCTCTCATTTCTTTATCTGCCAATTGATCACAGTGTATCAATGTGTCCATATGCAGAGGTTAGTGCTCTTGCCATAGTTTAATTTTAACTTTTAGATTTTTATCATTTCACTATAGATTGTTAACCACGAGACAATGATTTAGAGAAACGAAAATGTTATTATTGAAATGAAGCTGTCATGCAGATCGGTAGAAATGGTTGGATTAAATTGTTGGATAAAGTTTCCCCAAACTTGAAACTCACGAGCTGCCTATGGGCTTTACTATTACAGCCATATAAAACAAATTGGAAATTGCAAGCAACTGCACACATAAACGGAAATATGGAAATGAAAGGCCCGTCCACCTGATTCATTCTGGCGCCTGGTCTGCTGCAAAGAGACATGGTTATGGAGTGAGATAGCTGCCAAAAGGTTGAACGTACGTATCATTAGGATTGTAAGAAAATACATACCTAAATTGTTAGGATCGTAAGAAAAGCCATGCGTGAAACATGAAACGTAAACTTGAAATTAGATCTGTAAACTAGCTAACTTCGACTAGCTTCATTCGGTTCATGTCCTTTGCTGATGCCACATTACTGACAAAGGTTTGTACATCTAAAAAATATCTGTAACCGAGTAAAGGGAGACGTGAATTAACATTTACACGTTCAATTCTTACTAGACGTCTCCCTTTACTCGGTTACAGATATTTTTTAGATGTACAAACCTTTGTCAGTAATGTGGCATCAGCAAAGGACATGAACCGAATGAAGCTAGTCGAAGTTAGCTAGTCAATCAAGCAACTCTAGCCCAGACGTTAGAGTTGCTTTGCATCTTCTGGTTTCATTTCCAAAATAAAAGTCTAGAGCTTGTTTTAGAACTGCATTCAATAACAACATGATAGCAGTAGATAGCGGAGTAGAGGCTTGGGCCTTCAGCAAATTACTTCTGTGAGAATGATAAACGACACAGAAGAGCCTTGTCTAGAATAACCGCCTGAGCTTGGCCTATTCCACTCTCTAAATATGTCATGCTGCTGTGTTATTTAATGGCCATACAATTGCATTATTTATTTTTATAGCTGTGTGTGGCTACTGTGGTGATCATGTAACCTAATGAATCACACTTTTTCCAGTATTTGGGAGCACAGACTGTAGGACTTATATTAGGCATTCTGACTGTTGTATTAGTAAATTCCATTTGTATTGCATGCCATTTGTATTGCACAACCCCATCACACAGAGGCTGTATCCATATCAATAAATGAGACAAAACAAGATATTGATTAAATCTTGGCTATAACCTGTTCTGAGCGAAATATCCAAGAGATCCCAAATGGTCAAGACTATCTGTAGCCTATTCTTCTTGCCAGATCTGTTTCCCTATCAGCCACTGCGCGTGCTTCTTCAAATATTTAGTTTAACATTTATTTAGAGGCTATATTTATAGTCCTGTGATAAAACAGTTATAAAACACAGTTCTAAATTATTCTGCAAGATACCAGCACCCAAAATGATAGCCTAAATTGCAATTTTTACAAGTTTTATTTGGATATTATGGTGGAAAATTACAAGATTATGTTATAATACTGTTAATGCATTTAATAGCTTTGATGAGTACTCTGTTATCTGTGTCTGTGGGACTGAGTTGGGCCTCTGGGGCTTGGGGCTGACAATTGATTTATGATGGCTTGCTGATAGAACCTAGATTGAATTGGTGTTTGTGCACAGAGGTACCAGGGAGGAGATGGCTTTGGTATGGATAGCGGATAAGAAGAACCTTGCCTTAGGGCCCAAACCCTGATTTCTATACAATTGCGACAGTCTTCAGAGCAAATGCTATCTGGCTGGGGGATACTCCTTTCTCACAAACAAATCCTAACCTTTTGACTCATCCCACACATCTGTTGTTTGTAATGTATTCAGGAGGATATGTCTTAACTATATAATGCTGTGACTCAGTTCTACTCGTTGGGTTCTCAGCAATCAACTTTGGGTGATTGTTGACCAGCTCCATTACTGCAATAATTAATCGATATTAAAGTATGATTGTTTGAAGCATCTCTCACTTGGTTAGAATTTATTATTAAAGTGACAGGCTAAAGAACTTGAGAATTTAGATGTTTTTGAATACGCACATGGATTTCAATAAAGAAATGGATAAGTCTGTTCTATTCTCTTTGATTTAGTTCCTATTGCAACTCAGACAAATGACTAACATACTGACTGAACTGAATGAAGGATGAATGAAATGTTCAAATATGTTGAAATGACGAGATGCACGCTCTGCACTTTATTTGGCTATAAGGCAAATATTAGAGTATAATGACTCTATTGATGCATGCCTCCAGAAGGGCATCTTCTGAGGCTGAGGGGTGCTTTTCCGAAGGCTCATAGTACTGTGTTGCTGAATGGAGATCACAAGCTCTTCAGCTGGGCAACAGTGTCGTGATGGAGCCTATACGGCGACTACCTAAGACCACTGCAACAGAGTTATTGTAAAGTGTGGGAATAAGCTTATGCCAGATTTAGCCTATGTTTAAGGGCACAAGGCAAGACCCATATGCAGACACGAGGCAGATCCATATACTACCCACCACTGCGACCTGTACGCTCTCGTTGGCTGGCCCTCGCTTCTTACTCGTCGCCAAACCCACTGGCTCCAGGTCATCTACAAGACCCTGCTAGGTAAAGTTCCCCATTATCTCAGCTCGCTGGTCACCATAGCAGCACCCACCTGTAGCACGCGCTCCAGCAGGTATATCTCTCTGGTCACCCCCAAAGCCAATTCCCCCTTCGGCCGCCTCTCCTTCCAGTTCTCTGCTGCCAATGGCTGGAACGAACTACAAAAATCTCTAAAACTGGAAACACTTATCTCCCTCACTAGCTTTAAGCACCAGCTGTCAGAGCAGCTCACAGATTACCGCACCTGTACATAGTCCATCTATAATTTAGCCCAAACAACTACCTCTTCCCCTACTGTATTTATTTATTTATTTTGCTCCTTTGCACCCCATTATTTATATTTCTACTTTGCACTTTCTTCCACTGCAAATCTACCATTCCAGTGTTTTACTTGCTATATTGTATTTACTTCGCCACATTGGCCTTTTTTCCCTTTACCTCCCTTATCTCACCTCATTTGCTCACTTTGTATATAGACTTATTTTTCTACTATATTATTGATTGTATGTTTGTTTTACTCCATGTGTAACTCTGTGTTGTTGTATGTGTCGAACTGCTTTGCTTTATCTTGGCCAGGTCGCAATTGTAAATGAGAACTTGTTCTCAACTTGCCTACCTGGTTAAATAAAGGTGAAATAAAGAAATAAATAAAAAGATGGTTGAGCTCCGATATTTATTATAACACAAGTGGTAGGCAAAAGGCAGGTCGGATACAGGCGAGAGTTCATAAACCAGGTCAGAGTCCAACCAGTACAGGGCATTAGACAGTCTCGAGATCAGGACAGGCAGGGGTTCAGTAACCCGATCTGAGTCCAAACAGTACAAGATGTTAGACAGGCTCGAGTTCAGGGCAGGAAGAATGGTCAGGAAGGTGGGTTCGGTGTCAGGACAGGCAAGGATCAAAACCAGGAGGACTAGAAAAAATAGAGATTGGGGGAAAAAATGGTGGAAAAAATAGGAGCTAGGAGATAACATCTGGTTGACTTGGCAAACCAGACAAACTGGCACAGAGAGACAGAAAACACAAGTATAAATACACCGGGGATGATGAGCGACACCTGGAGGGGGTGGAGACAAGCACAAAGACAGGCGAAACAGATCAGGGCGTGACACTATGTTTATCCTCTCCCTTGTTCATTTCAAAGTCCATATGTTCATGACCCGATTCATATAAATTCATATTATACCCTCCTACAGAATATGCTTTGGCAAGATTTTGAGCGATGAAATAAATATGAAAAGAATCTATAAAAAAACAAAGAATCCAGTGGTCATACCTAATTCGTAGATTCACCAAACATCTATTATATGTTTCATTATTCCTGGTATGTACTACTAGTTATGATTGCAGACAGAGCCCAGAGAATGGGATGGTGCAATATTGAATTAGTCATATTTTGATAAGGTGCATGCATGGGGATGTCCATGTCACCCAGAGATGATTATGCCCATGCTGTAGAGACACACCTAGAGAACTGAAACTTCACTGTTGTAGGCATAATACAGTTATTGCTACCTATACTTGCACTGGCAAACAAATACATGACATTAGCTACTTAAATGTGAAGTAAACTTAACTGAGGAGTAATAGAGAATGAAGACTTTTAACTTGAAAACGTGCCGGATACCTCTTTCCGGTTTCCCTGACTTACATTTTTTTTATATTGTGTTATGATTGTTCACGACGCACTCCTGAAAGGCCGTTTGGGGACATTTTTTTGTTTGTTGGTGAGATGAAACTACCAAAACTCCAAAAGGTTTTATTGTATGTCAAAATTGCAACACAGGGTTTGTTCAAGCCTAAAATGTTAGTCCGTAATTGGAGCATGGTGTTTGTAGGTTCACATATGAAATGTTACGTTTACGTTTCATGTTTCACGCATGGGTTTTCTTACGATCCTAACAATTACGTAGGGAGTTTCTTACGATCCTAACGATACGTACGTTCAACTTTTTGGCAGGTATCTCGCTCCATACATTTGAGTCCTTGTGTCTGCCATTCAAATTCGCTACTACGTTCTGCTGCATAGCCTAGGTGAACACCTTGCATAGCCTACAGTAGCTTAGAGAGTCTAACAGCTACAGATGTAGGATCTTAATTTGATTACTCTTTTGTTGCTGAGAATTTTCCTGCATGAGGTTTAAAAAGGCTTCTAAAGTGTGTAATTTCCACTTTAAAATGTCAGACTTGATTTGCCCTAATGAAAGATGTATCAACCCCTAAAAAAACATTAATTCTAATCCACATAATAATAAAAATGTCCTGTCGCTGCAGGATTGTTTTCCTGCTGTTGAAAACCGTCTCAAATTAAGATCCTACATCTATAGGCTTATATGACGAAAGGGATGTTCAGAATAGGGGGGGGGACAAAAATCTGTGCATAATCGAAACTATTAACAACTTTATTCATGGTGCTTTACTAACAGTAGTATTTCCAACTTTATGGCAACTATCCTTTTAATGACTGTAGGCTAGTAGGCTACATGAGCAGACCCAATAAAACAAACAATATTGGGATCCTGGAGACTGGGGGCTATGATTGTGTAGCCTGTGTCCCATGTCGAGCTGCCCTCCAAATTTGCAACAACACCTCTATTTTGCAGGCCATTATAACCCTACAGCGGCCCACTAGATTGAGTACCCATAACCTGAAAGCGAATAGTTACAGTGGGCAAGTGAAAGTAAATTAGACTATCGTGGGTGAAAAGAGCCAATAATGAGCCAACTTAGCTACTGTCGCCAACCATTGAACCACAGGAGGCCGCTGAGGGGAGGATGGCTCAAAAATAATTGCCGGAACAGAGCGAATGGAATGAAATAAAACACCTGGAAACCATGTGTTTGATGTATTTGATACAATTCCACTGATTCCGCTCCAGTCATTACCACAAGCCCGTTCTCCACAGTTAGGGTGCCACCAACCTCCTGTGCATTGAACGTCTAACTGACATGTCCTGATACCAACGCCTGACTAACCTCTGCATGACACCTGCGTCTTAAAAAATAGCATTGAGCTATATTGGTAATCTGCAGGCTTTTATAATACCATAAGCCTCTCAACTGCGACAAGGTCTACTCATTCCATTTTGATTCTATTTTCTTTATTTTAGGTTACAAAGAAGTCCTCTGCTGGCAACCGTAGGCTATATTCCGCTGTGCTGTTTTTTGGCACCGTTGCATTTGATGTAAACCTCATGGCAATTACGCACTCCAATGGTAATTATATGCAACATGCATCAATCCCCTGTAGACTATCTAAGAATGCATGTATTATCACAATCCTCTATATTAAATATATACATTTGAAGTTAGCCAAATACATTTAAACTCAGTTTTTCACAATTCCTGACATTTAATCCGAGTAAAAATTCCCTGTCTTAGGTCAGTTAGGATCACCACTTTATTTAAGAATGTGAAATGTCAGAATAATAACAGAGAGAATGATTTATTTCAGCTTTTATTTATTTCATCACATTCCCAGTGGGTCAGAAGTTTACATACACTCAATTAGTATTTGGTAGGATTGCCTTTAAATTGTTTAACCTGGATCAAACGTTTCGGGTAGTCTTCCACAAGCTGAATTTTGGCCCATTTCTCCTGACAGAGCTGGTGTAACTGAGTCAGGTTTGTAGGCCTCCTTGCTCGCAAACACTTTTTCAGTTCTGCCAACAAATATTCTATAGGTTTGAGGTCAGTGCTTTGTGATGGCCACTCCAATACCTTGACTTTGTTGTCCTTAAGCCATTTTGTCACAACTTTGGAAGTATGCTTGGGGTCGTTGTCCATTTGGAAGACCCATTTGTGACTAAGCTTTAACTTCCTGACTGATGTCTTGAGATGTTGCTTAAATATATCCACATAATTTCCTTTCTCATGATGCCATCTATTTTGTGAAGTGCACCAGTCCCAAATGCAGCAAAGCACCCCCACAGCATGATACTGCCACCCCCATGCTTCACAGTTGGGATGGTATTCTTCGGCTTGAAAGCATCCCTCTTTTTCTTCCAAACATAACGATGGTCATTATGGCCAAACAGTTCTATTTTTGTTTCATCAGACCAGAGGACATTTTTCCAAAAGTACAATCTTCGTCCCCATGTGTAGTTGCAAACCATAGTCTGGCTTTTTTATGGCAGTTTTGGAGCAGTGGCTTCTTCCTTACTGAGCGGCCTTTCAGGTTATGTTGATATAGGACTCGTTTTACTGTGGATATAGATACTTTTGTACTTGTTTCCTCCAGCATCTTCACAAGGTCCTTTGCTGTTGTTCTGGGATTGATTTGCACTTTTCGCACCAAAATACGTTCATCTCTAGAAGATAGAATGCGTCTCCTTCCTGAGCGGTATGACAGCTGTGTGGTCCCATGGTGTTTATACTTGCGTACTATTGTTTGTACAGATGAACGTGGTACCTTCAGGCATTTTGAAATTGCTCCCAAGGATGATGTTTTTCTTTAGGTCTTGGCTGATTTCTTTTGATTTTCCCATGATGTCAAGCAAAGAGGCCCTGAGTTTGAAGGTAGGCCTTGAAATACATCCAGATGTACACCTCCAATTGACTCAAATGATGTCAATTAGCCTATCAGAAACTTCTAAAGCCATGACATCATTTTCTGGAATTTTCCAAGCTGTTTAAAGGCACAGTCAACTTAGTGTATGCAAACTTCTGACCCACTGGAATTGTGATACAGTGAATTATAAGTGAAATAATCTGTCTGTAAACAATTGTTGGAAAAATGACTTGTGTCATGCACAAAGTAGATGTCCTAACTGACTTGCCAAAACTATAGTTTGTTTTCAAGAAATTTGTGGAGTGGTTGAAAACGAGTTTTAATGACTCCAACCTAAGCGTATGTAAACTTCCGACTTCAACTGTATATACATAAGGAATACATGCAAATAGGTTACTATATGATAAGAAATATGCTGTTGTGAAAAATACAAGGTCAACAGAGGCAAGGTTATATTTACTGCAGCTATGGCCAACTGTAGCTGTAAATCTAAATCTGTGCAACCACTTAAGGGTAGCCTAAACTCCATCAGATATTTCACTGTTCCTTTCTTATAATTCACATATCTCCGCTGGCAACTCGCCTATCTCTTCCCCCTCTCTCTAGCTATTAAACGAGCCGCCTATAGCTACAATGGGGCAAAAAAGTATTTAGTCAGCCACCTATTGTGCAAGTTCTCCCACTTAAAAAGATGAGAGAGGCCTGTAATTATGACAGACAAAATTAGAGAAAAAAAATCCAGAAAATCACATTGTAGGATTTTTTATGAATTTATTTGCAAATTATGGTGGAAAATAAGTATTTGGTCACCTACAAACAAGCAAGATTTCTGGCTCTCACAGACCTGTAACTTATTCTTTAAGAGGCTCCTCTGTCCTCCACTCGTTACCTGTATTAATGGCACCTGTTTGAACTTGTTATCAGTATAAAAAAGACACCTGTCCACAACCTCAAACAGTCACACTCCAAACTCCACTATGGCCAAAACCAAAGAGCTGTCAAAGTACACCAGAAACAAAATTGACCTGCACCAGGCTGGGAAGACTGAATCTGCAATAGGTAAGCAGCTTGGTTTGATGAAATCAACTGTGGGAGCAATTATTAGGAAATGGAAGACATACAAGACCACTGATAATCTCCCTCGATCTGGGGCTCCACGCAAGATCTCACCCCGTGGGGTCAAAATGATCACAAGAACGGTGAGCAAAAATCCCAGAAGCACACGGGGGGACCTAGTGAATGACCTGCAGAGAGCTGGGACCAAAGTAACAAAGCCTACCATCAGTAAAACACTACGCTGCCAGGGACTTAAATCCTGCAGTGCCAGACGTGTCCCCCTGCTTAAGCCAGTACATGTCCAGGCCCGTCTGAAGTTTGCTAGAGAGCATTTCGATGATCCAGAAGAGGATTGGGAGAATGTCATATGGTCAGATGAAACCAAAATAGAACCTTTTGGTAAAAACTCAACTCGTCGTGTTTGGAGGTCAAAGAATACTGAGTTGCATCCAAAGAACACCATACCTACTGTGAAGCATGGGGGTGGAAACATCATGCTTTGGGGCTGTTTTTCTGCAAAGGGACCAGGACGACTGATCCGTGTAAAGGAAAGAATGAATGGGGCCATGTATCGTGAGATTTTGAGTGAAAACATCCTTCCATCAGCAAGGGCATTGAAGATGAAACGTGGCTGGGTCTTTCAGCATGACAATGATCCCAAACACACCGCCCGGGCAACGAAGGAGTGGCTTTGTAAGAAGCATTTCAAGGTCCTGGAGTGGCCTAGCCAGTCTCCAGATCTCAACCCCATAGAAAATCTTTGGAGGGAGTTGAAAGTCCGTGTTGCCCAGCGACAGCCCCAAAACATCACTGCTCTAGAGGAGATCTGCAACAGTGTGTGAAAACCTTGTAAAGACTTACAGAAAACGTTTGACCTGTGTCATTGCCAACAAAGGGTATATAACAAAGTATTGAGATAAACTTTTGTTATTGACCAAATACTTGCACAATTGGTGGCTGACTAAATACTTTTTTGCCCCACTGTATATATTGACAATGAACAGCAACATAGTTTGAAACAATTTGTAAATATGAATAGGCTTAGGCCTGTTCAAGGTGGGAAGCATCGATTGATCCTCTTTCTTGCTGAATTGCTATAAAATAGGCTACAGTGTTGGCAATGAACTGGCGGGGAAGGTATCACACTGATCCATTACAAGAAAACGTATGGCTATGCAAATCATCCATGACATGGTTCAGGGGCAGCCTTTGAGCCCGACAGGCACTTGCAATCCGTCTCGACGCAATCCTTGCATTAGGCTACATTCACAAGATAAGAAAGTGTAAATAAAACACATATTTGTTTTAGGTTGCAGCTAGTAGCCTTGTTGTCTAGCATGCTAGCGTGCTAACATTAGCTAGCTATCCTTGCAGCTAAGTTATCTAGATAGCAACATGGCTAACTACCACCCATTGATAATAGCCATTATTGTGGCTAGCATGTCATTGTCACTATGTGTGTTGGTGGTTAGCTAGCTAGCCATGTAAGGTATCCAGGCCAGGCCCCCAGTACCCCCAGTCTGGAGAGTGAAGTCATGAACTCTGCTGGTAGGCTACTGCACAGCAACCTAGCAGTGCCAAAAGCCCTGGTCTGCCATAGAAAGCCTATGTAAATTACGATGGTTAGAACGGACAAACAAAAATGTTTTATACAGACATTTTGGCCTTTTAAAATTAGTTTATTATGATCAAGTTCGATCTCCACAGTAACTTATTTTACAAGTTTGCTACAAATCGAGAAATTTCATTACATAGTGATCCATTCTGACTACTACATTTGTCATCACGCAGGACCATGTGCTGACACAGACCAATCATGGGCTGGCAGGCTAAGAGGAGGATCCATAGACAATAAGACTTTCTCAGGCAACATGAAAACGACTACATCGACCATGATCCTCTGCTAGTTACGGACATTTTATTACGGACCATTATCCATAGAGATTGTTTTGGTGCCATTCAGCCCCATTCAGCAATATGGCACGCTTCAAATTGAAATACTTTTTGAAATACAAATTGAAATACTTGAGAGTTTTCCATAGGAATACATGTATAACGTCAGGGCAATCAGTATCTACTGGTTTTAATGTCTATGATCTGGGTTAGCTAACAACATTAGCTAAGCTAACGTCAGCAAGTGAACAAGATAGCGAGCTAGCTAACATTAGCATTCTTGGTTATGACATATTTAAAGACCTAGGATTTTTTGCTATTTACTTTATCTGTGTAAATTAGGTTAACATTCATCTAAAAGCCAAAGTCAGTGAGTCTCAGAATGGGTCAAATTGTATTCTTCTTTTAGCTAACTATATTTGGTTAGATCACTCAGATGATGTATGAAAACAGAAATAGCCAAATATCACAGGTCAATCACATAAAATGTATGTTTGCTGGGTAAACCTTTACAATAACTGGGGCCAGTGGTGGAAAAAGTACCCAACTGTCATACTTGAGTAAAAGTAAATATACCTTAATAGAAAACTACTAAGTAAAAGTGAAAGTCACCCAGTAAAATCCTACTGAGTAAAGGCTGTATTGTCAAACAGCTCTTACACTAAAAGGGCATTATTAGAATTTTCACTGTGTTATTCCAACCTCATAGTGTGGAAATATATACTGCTCAAAAAAATAAAGGGAACACTTAAACAACACAATGTAACTCCAAGTCAATCTTACTTTTGTGAAATCAAACTGTCCACTTAGGAAGCAACACTGATTGACAATAAATTTCACGTGCTGTTGTGCAAATGGAATAGACAGCAGGTGGAAATTGCCAGCTGTGGGAAGAAGGTTTGCTGTGTCTGTCAGCGTAGTGTCCAGAGCATGGAGGCGCTACCAGGTGACAGGCCAGTACATCAGGAGACGTGGAGGAGGCCGTAGGAGGGCAACAACCCAGCAGCAGGACCGCTACCTCCGCCTTTGTGCAAGGAGGAGCAGGAGGAGCACTGCCAGAGCCCTGCAAAATGACCTCCAGCAGGCCACAAATGTGCATGTGTCTGCTCAAACGGTCAGAAACAGACTCCATGAGGGTGGTATGAGGGCCCGACGTCCACAGGTGGGGGTTGTGCTTACAGCCCAACACCGTGCAGGACGTTTGGCATTTGCCAGAGAACACCAAGATTGGCAAATTCGCCACTGGCGCCCTGTGCTCTTCACAGATGAAAGCAGGTTCGCACTGAGCACATGTGACAGACATGATAGTCTGGAGACGCCGTGGAGAACGTTCTGCTGCCTGCAACATCCTCCAGCATGACCGGTTTGGCGGTGGGTCAGTCATGGTGTAGGGTGGCATTCCTTTGGGGGGCCGCACAGCCCTCCATGTGCTCGCCAGAGGTAGCCTGACTGCCATTAGGTACCGAGATGAGATCCGCAGACCCCTTGTGAGACCATATGCTGGTGCGGTTGGCCCTGGGTTCCTCCTAATGCAAGACAATGCTAGACCTCATGTGGCTGGAGTGTGTCAGCAGTTCCTGCAAGAGGAAGGCATTGATGCTATGGACTGGCCCGCCTGTTCCCCAGACCTGAATCCAATTGAGCACATCTGGGACATCATGTCTCGCTCCATCCACCAACGCCACGTTGCACCACAGACTGTCCAGGAGTTGGCGGATGCTTTAGTCCAGGTCTGGGAGGAGATCCCTCAGGAGACCATCCGCCACCTCATCAGGAGCATACCCAGGCGTTGTAGGGAGGTCATACAGGCACGTGGAGGCCACACACACTACTGAGCCTCATTTTGACTTGTTTTAAGGACATTACATCAAAGTTGGATCAGCCTGTAGTGTGGTTTTCCACTTTAATTTTGAGTGTGACTCCAAATCCAGACCTCCATGGGTTGATAAATTGGATTTCCATTGATTATTTTTGTGTGATTTTGTTGTCAGCACATTCAACTATGTAAAGAAAAAAGTATTTAATAAGATTATTTCATTCATTCAGATCTAGGATGTGTTATTTTAGTGTTCCCTTTATTTTTTGGAGCAGTGTATATAAAACACAGGACAATTTAGTTTTTGACTGCTCTGGGCCTCTAAGCAGGCCAGAAGCCAGTTCATACAATATTCTGCGTTCCGAGATTAATGCCTTTTCAACTCGTGCAGTAGTCACAAGCATCTAAGCATGTAAGCGTGTTGATATACTTGCCATGGATAATGTTAGCTTCAAGTCTACCTGGGCCTGCTTACCGCTTATTCAGCCATATTTGTTGATAGAACATCTTAATGTCATAAGGAGTTGGCCAGAGAGCAGAAACAGATGCATCAAAACAAAATAATAAAAAAAGAGAACTATATACAATTATATACCATATCCAGGGTGATAGAGAGAGAAATAAACCATCAGAGAAACTCTGTAATGACAATGTTACGGATAAAACCACAGAGCAAATCAATATTGTTTTTCCCCCACTTTTACTGACACCTCTGAGAATACTGTGTACTTCCTTTGCTTTTTCATTTCGACAAGAGACGTGGTGGAATAATCCTTTATCCTCTCTGGGGTTTTACATTGAATGCATGTTATATAAATTTCATTATGATTTACTTCTATCAGGCATCTTTTCAGAATCACATCAAAGGCAGTCTGAGTGAAGAGATGACCTTTGCCCTGCAGAACCAGCAGAAAGAGGATCTTGTTCAGTTGTGTGTGTGTGTGTGGGAGAGAAAGAGAGAGCAAGAGAAGGAGAAAAAGTGTGCACTAATGTAATACCTTTTTAAAGAAATATGTTTTTTAGTGCAGTCATAAAAGCAGGAACCTTTTGAAATGGGGAATAGTTTGGACAGCATTAAGGGAAAATATTATTCAGATGATTATTCACTGGTGCAGCACAAAGTGAGCACAGCATTTTCCAAAACACCAGTCAAATAGGATAATGTCACTGCAACTTTGAGATGTGAACACTTTAGACTTGAGAAGTATAGCACATAGAGCAATGCATGGATGGATGGATCGCAACGTGCCTTTTCTATAAGCCCACAGACGTGCCAGAGGTTTTGAGTGATTGGCTGATTCCGACTGACACAATAGCAATACCGCAGTTATGAATACTTATAGAATGTCCCACATATTTTCTGGATCCGTTTAATTAAATACTTGAAAGATGTTGATTCTTGAAAGTCTGAATACATTGATTGGAAAGGATTAATGAAAAGATCTCTCTTTTTTCTCTCTCTCAACTCTCTTTCTCTTCCTCTCGTTGCTTCCCTCCCACTTTCCCATCCTCTGTACTGTGATATGAGTCCCAGTCCTGACACAGCTGCCAGAAACTCTGGAGCTTTGGAACATCTGGGCCTAATGGTGAAAGGGTTCTGCAGACCAGACAGACATGGAGAGGGGGTTGGGGTCTAGAGAAAGACAGGAGCTCTCCCCACTCACTCCACATTACACTATGAAAGGGAAGTGAAGGAGCCTACCATTCATTGTCCTGCATGCTCTATGAACACAGTCACACACATGCATACTGTATTATGATTAAAGTGTGTGAAATACTGCATGTGATCTATAGAACAATTCATCTGAATGATTTGAATTGCTCTGAGAGATGAAAGGTAAAGTAGTAAAACAAATCTAACTTACCAATGCATTGTTTTGTCACTTCCTAACTGATGTGGTTGCTTTTGCAATTTCAAGAGCTGACTTTAACTAACTTTTTTATTGTTCTCTTTATTGTAAGTATCATATGCATCCAAATAACTTGTAAAAAATATATGAACTAATGGTTTCGCGAGGCTATTTTGTTCTAAAATCATCTTGTTTGCGAAGCAACTTTCATATATCCTGAATAGTGTGACTGCTCACAAGAGGATGACTATTGAATAAGACAGCACTAACGTATTCTAAGTCCTGTAAGGGCACAACAAGTTTAAAGATATGTTTAGTTGGCAGTTTTTTCCATTTCCACTTTCCTGTAGAAATGAATGGAGCCTCGTGATAGAGCAGGTGGGGAAAGCTGAGGAACTTAATTTACCTCCTCAGATTTAGTCCCCCCCCCCTTCCCTCCTAACACACTAACACATTTCCAATTAGCCCTGGAGTGATACAGTATGGCTAATCTGGCTATCAATACATTAATATTAGACTACCTTTTGTTTAAAGAAGTTTGTAAAGAAAATTGTAATTGCTCAGTGTATTTATCTGGGTAATAATGATAAGAATGCAGAGAAATGGCCAACGTGGTAGGCGACTTGCTGGGACTAAATGGAAGCAGAATCTTACAGAGCCGCTATGGATGCTTCTACAGTAAGGTGAGACTGGGAGCTTGCAAGAAGACAGAGGAGCACACTCACTTGTCCAAAACGAAGTAAAGGTCAAACCCCCCATAGCAGGAGGACCCTGCCTCCCTCCTGTCAGGGCTTTGTTCTGCAGTGCCTGCCACCAGAATGGCCATCAGTGTGCAGATTTCTGCTGCAAGCATGGCCTGCCTGCAACTGCACAGAGACATTATTCCAGCTTCAGAAGGCTGCAACGACAAAATTAACACATAAAAATTCAGAACAAGTCCAAATGATCTCCTTTCAGATTGTTTCAAGTAGTTCCTGTGTTCCCCAGTACCTCACAATGCTCTAAAATGTAAGATTCCAGGCATGAAATATTCCCAGTCTGGATCAGCGTCCCATCTCCACAGCAGCAGTCCTGTGCTGGGAGACGGGAAGTGGAGCTGCTTGGCCTGAATCAGGAAGAGCTGTTCCAGGACAAACACACTCCCCCTCTCAAACACACTGGCAGAGGGGATACACTTTTGTCCCTCAATACTTTCTCTTTCTTTTTGTCTTTCTTGAAAAAAAAAAATGCTTTGACTGTTCCCTACATCAGCAATAGCGCCACTTAGTGGAAAGTGTGATATGACTACAGTGATCATGGTTCCCCTTGTCTTTTGCAGTCTTGTTCCTTTTCATATTAGCACACTTTTCAAAAAACTTTGTAAAGTTTATAATAGCAAAAACTTGTAACAAATCCTGTCTGATGTACAATACGTTAAATTATGCAAACGTTTTAGTAGATAGTCTTTCATATTTGTTGCTTCACATGTTTTGAAACACATCTATCATACGCTAGAACTAGTCAATAGCAGCAGTTGAATTTAAACCTGTCACAATCAATGTCTGGCTAAATTGGTAAAAGTAATTGTTTTCCAATAGGTTGTAGTGATTACATGTTTAACTTGTTACACACTGAAAGACACAAATCATTAATCAGAACAGAATCTTATTTTACACAATTGTTCTTTTAATTATATGCATTGCCTAACCTACGGGTGCCAATTATGTTGTTTATTTACAGAATATGTTTCTAAACCCTTCTACATTAATATGGATGCTACCATGATTACAGATAATCCTGATGAATCGTGAATAATGATCAGTGAGAAAGTTACAGAAGCACATCATACCCCCAAGACATGCTAACCTCTCCATTACAATAACAAAGGATGTTAGCATTTTTTTAATGCATGATTCATTTAGGATTATCCGTAATCATGATAGCATCCACATGAATACAAAAGTGTTTAGAAACATATTCTATTCTTATTTACAATAAAAGTGACTGCAAAATGATACATTATTTACTATTAATTTCTATTGAATAAGACAGCACTAACTTCTATTGGGCACAAAATAATCTATAACACATCCAAAATAAAGAGCGAATGCATCCCAACAAAATCGTAGAGTCACAAACTTAATGTAGTCATTGTGTGCGATAAATGTGTCACTGTTGTCAAAAGGAGAAGCGGACCATAGCGCAGCGTGTGTGTCGTTCCACATTTTATTTAATCTGTGAAACTTTGCAATACATAAACTGAAAAAAAACAACACTACTCAAAATAATCACCCACAAAACACAGGAAGAAAAACCCCTACTTAAGTATGATCTCCAATTAGAGACAACGAGGACCAGCTGCCTCTAATTGGAGATCACAAACAAACCAACATAGAAATACAAAACTAGAACCTAAGAACATAGAAATAGAAATAGAATAAACACAAAACACCCCATGTCACGCCCTGACCTACTCTACCATAGAAAAATCACATCTTACTATGGTCAGGACCTATGGACTATGGTCAGGACCTAAACACAACAACCCCCCCCCCCAAAAAAAAAGGGTAGGGTGGGTAACTCCTGTCTATGGTGGCTCTAGTGCAGTCCACATAACCTTATCCTCCAGCGGATCCTCCGATGCGTAACCCCCGCTCCACCCGCTGATCCCTCTGCTTCAGTACCACCGGACCGGCCGCCTCCGGGCCGCCTCCGGAGGTTCTGGACTGGGAACTGTCGCCGGAAGCTCTGGACTGGGAACTGTCGCCGGAAGCTCTGGACTGGGAATGTGCACTGAAGGCTTGATGCGTGGGGCTGGCATAGGTGGCGCCAGACTGGTAACACGCACCTCAGGGCGAGTGCGGGGAGCAGGAACAGGGCGTACCAGGCTGGATAGACTCACTGGACGCCGGGCACATAGGGCAGGCACAGGATATACTGGACCCTGGTCTCGAGCGTAGAGCTGGCACAACCCGTCCTGGCTGGATGCTTACTGTCGCCCAGCGAACGCGGGGCGCGGGCACAGGACCCACTGGGCTGTGATTACGCACTGGTGACACAGTGCGCAGCACCCCATAACACGGTGCTTGCTTCTTTACTCGCTCCCAATGGTAAGCACGGGGAGTTGGCTCAGGTCTCCACCCTGACTCTGCCAAACTCCCCGTGTGCCCCCTCTCGTGCTTCCGTTGTTGCCGTGCTAGTTCCTCGTAACGTTGCCGTTCCTCCCTCGATGTCTCCACCTGCTTCCATGGCAGGGTCTTGTCCCCTGCCAGTACCTCCTCCCAAGTCCAGGACGTCATCCATTCATTCCTCTCCCGGGCCCAGGAACCCTGCTCCTCCTGGGCACGCTGCTTGGTCCTTTTGTGGTGGGTGATTCTGTCACGGCTGTCAAAAGTAGAGGACCAAGGTGCAGCATGTGTGTAGTTCCACATTTTATTTACTCTGTGAAAGTATGCAATACATCAAATAACTGAATAGACAAAACAACAAACTGTGCCACAGAGGAGAAACAAACACTACTCAAAAATAATCACCCACAAAACCCAGGAAGAAAAACCCCTACTTAAGTATGATCTCCAATTAGAGACAACGAGGAGCAGCTGCCTCTAATTGGATATCATCCCAAACAAACCAACATAGAAATACAAAAACTAGAACCTAAGAACATAGAACTAGAAAACATAGAAAAACACAAAACACCCCCTGTCACGCCCTGACCTACTCTACCATAGAAAATAACATCTTACTATGGTCAGGACGTGACAATATGGGACCAAATACTTAACCTTTTACTACTTTTATACATATATATAAGTGAAATTGTCCCAATACTTTTGGTCCCATAAAATGGGAAGACTATGTACATAAAGTGCAGTATCTCTAAACGGTTCACCTGATATGGATGAAAAGCTGACAATCTGCACTTTAACCTCATAGTCATTATATAATTTCAAATCCAAAATACTGGACTACAGAACCCAAAATAAGAACAAATTGTGTCACTGTCCAAATACTTTTGGAGATCATGATGAGTTGAGGAGGGTCTGATGCAAAGTGCACATTGAATTCATGTGATACAGATCGCCTAAACATATCTCATAATAATGATTTACTATCTCATAATTACACCTTACTATCTCATAATTAGGACTTAGTATCTCATGATTATGACTTACATATCTCATAATATTGACTTGCTATCTGATAATAATGACTTACTATCTCAGAACTCGTAGTCAGATTATATGTATTGCATGGTGGGAACGAGCTTCCATAGACAGCAATGTACAGTAGTTGGCAAGAGCACAAACAGATCTGGGACCAGAATGCTTTGCAGTTTTAACATGGTGACCAATAAATGAGTGTCCTCTATGTCCTCAGAGGTTGATGAATACCAGCCTTCCAAATCACATCATGAGTCATACTGACCATTGTCTATTTTTTCAGTTCAGTATATCTTTATTGTGCCCGAAAAAATGAGTGCAGCATACAAACACATATAAAAATACACAACATAAAATAAAACCATATAATCCAAGATACAGTTGAAGTCGGAAGTTTACATACACCTTAGCCAAATACATTTAAACTCAGTTTTCACAATTCCTGACATTTAATCCTAGTAAAAATTCCCTGTCTTAGGTCAGTTAGGATCACCACTTTATTTTAAGAATATGAAATGTCAGAATAATAGTAGAGAGAATGATTTATTTCAGATTTTATTTCTTTCATCACATACCCAGTGGGTCAGAAGTTTACATACACTCAATTAGTATTTGGTAGCATTGCCTTTAAATTGTTTAACTTGGGTCAAACGTTTTGGGTAGCCTTCCACAAGCTTCCCACAATAAGTTGGGTGAATTTTGGCCCATTCCTCCTGACAGAGCTGGTGTAACTGAGTCAGGTTTGTAGGCCTCCTTGCTCCACACGCTTTTTCAGTTCTGCCCACAAATTTTCTATAGGTTTGAGGTCAGTGCTTTGTGAGGGCCAGTCCAATACCTTGACTTTGTTGTCCTTAAGCCATTTTTCCACAACTTTGGAAGTATGCTTGGGGTCATTGTCCATTTAGAAGACCCATTTGCGACCAAGCTTTAACTTCCTGACTGATGTCTTGAGATGTTGCTTAAATATATCCACATAATTTTCTTCCCTCATGATGCCATCTATTTTGTGAAGTGCACCAGTCCCAAATGCAGCAAACACCCCCACAGCATGATTCTGCCACGCCCATACTTCACGGTTGGGATGGTATTCTTCGGCTTGCAAGCATCCCCCTTTTTCCTCCAAACATAACGATGGTCAATATGGCCAAGCAGTTCTATTTTTGTTTCATCAGACCAGAGGACATTTCTCCACAAAGTACGATCTTTGTCCCCATGTGCAGTTGCAAACCGTAGTCTGGCTATTTTTATGGCGTTTTGGAGCAGTGGCTTCTTCCTTGCTGAGCGGCCATTCAGGTTATGTCGATATAGGACTCGTTTTACTGTGGATATAGATACTTTTGTACCTGTTTCCTCCAGCATCTTCACAAGGTCCTTTGCTGTTGTTCTGGGATTGATTTGCACTTTCGCACCAAAGTATGTTCATCTCTAGTAGACAGAACACGTCTCCTTCCTGAGCGGTATGACGGCTTCTAAAGCCATAACATCATTTTCTGGAATTTTCCAAGCTGTTTAAAGGCACAGTCAACTTAGTGTATGTAAACTTCTGACCCACTGAAATTGTGATACAGTGAATTATAAGTGAAATAATCTGTCTGTAAGCAATTGTTAGAAAAATTACTTGTGTCATGCACAAAGTAGATGTCCTAACTGACTTGCCAAAACTATAGTTTGTTTACAAGAAATTTGTGGAGTGGTTGAAAACGAGTTTTAATGACTCCAACCTAAGTGTATGTAAACTTCCGACTTCAACTGTATATACATAAGAAATACATGCAAGTAGGTTACTATATGATGAGAAGTGAAAATATGCTATTGTGAAAAATATAAGGTCAACAGAGGCAAGGTTATATTCACTGCAGCTATGGCCTTGGGGCAATCAGTTCTAGCAATCTTAAACCTGGGTAATCTGTACCGGCACCCCAAAAAATATTTAATTAAGAGAGGTTTGAGCATCTCTTTTCATATGCTTTGTGTTGTGTAACAGATATCCACTCATCTAAAGCATTGCTCTTTTTTGTAGGGAGAACATGTTGTATTTGTGAATGTGTGAAAATAACTTACCTAATGTAACCCTGGTTCTATGATATTTTGAGTGAGGTCTCTCACTTTTGGGAACCGACCCCTTTTAGGGGCAGAGTCAAGGATGATCCAATCACTCAATGTCTGTCATATACAGATAGGAGCAAAGGCCAATAGTGGACCACCCCACTTCCCATATAAGGGGCTGTAGTCCGCTCCTATCTTCCCTTCTAAGTACATGTTCGTCTTCCTTACGCAAAGCGCGAAGGGTAACGCAGTGAAAGACCTCACTCATAATATCATAGAACCAGGGTTACGTTAAGTAACCTTAAGGTATATTTCAATTACTCGTTCGGTCTCTCACTTATGGGGATATAGCCAACTCCCGTAGTGCTCATATACTCACTGAAGCCAAGTCTAGACAGGATCAACCCTCAGAAGTCCTGGGCACAGTGATGTCCAGTTGGTAGAACCTCATAAAGGTATGGGGAATACCCCAACATGCCACATTTCAGATCTCTTGAACAGAGATGCCTTTGAACAATGCCCATGTTGTAGCCATACCTCTGGTGAAGTGAGCCCTCAGGCCCTCCGGAGGTAAAAAAAAAAGAAGGCTTTTCCCTTGTCCAATAGGACCTGTTGTTCTCTCATCCTGAAGCTAGTGGCGAGAATTAAACTGAGAGGGGGAACACTTAAAGCTGTTGGTCCATTGGTGTGCCAACGCGTTTACCCCTGGTGGCGCATTGTTGCCTGTTAGTGAAAAGAGCGGGCAGTGTGCGTTTTTGCGCAATGCAAAGAGATCTACAGGAACCTGTACTTATATGTCCCATATTTGGGCCACTATCTGGGGATGGAGTGCCCACTCCCTGTATAGGGTATTCCTCCTGGACAACAAGTCCGCTCCTGTATTCATTACGCCTGGGACATGGGTCGTGCGTAATGATAAGAGATATGCTTTGTTCCACAACAGGAGTTTGTGGGCTAGTTTGTGCAGGCGCAGAGATCGGGCACCACCCTGGCGGTTGATGTATGCCATTGTATTGTATTGTATTGTATTGTCTGCTCTGGTCAGGACATTACAATTCCAGAGAAAAGGCAGAAATTGCTTTAGGGCTAAAAGCACCGTTGTGTGGGCCATAGTCCGTTCATATCTCTGCCTTCATAAACTGCGTCTGTCGTCAGTCATCACCTTCCTCATAGCTACTAACCCTAGGATAGAGACTTTGGCCTTTGGCGAAGTTGGAACAGGGTGAGGCAATGGTGGAATGATATGACTCACCCTTCAGATAGGAAGTATTATTTAAGAAGGAAATATGATTTATTCTGATACCCAAATATACTATGTTCAGTGTGGGCACCAAACAGTATTCCCCCCCCCCCCCCCCCCCCCCCCCCCCCCCCCCCCCCCAACAACCCTTTTGGGAATCAGGAAGTAAGGAGAGTAGAAGCCCTTTTGCTCAACAGAAAGGAGTTTTCCTCCTCTAGTATTCGAGCTAAGTCGCCATTTGCCATTGAAACCACCACTCCGTTGAATGAGGGGAGTTTTCTGGTGAACTGATGCCTGTAACCTCTCGTAACCGTGGTCAGGACCCAGGACCCATGGACTGCCTGGGGCGAGGTGGCCACTGTTCATTTGACTCATATATTAATATCGTTGGAGTGGCTGTGGTGTAGGACCGTCTTCCCCAGTTTCTGTTTTGAGCATCTACTTGTGGATTAGCAGTATGCTGGGTCGCTGGTACTGACCTCTTCCTGCCGAGTAGGCACACTGGCTCGTGTAATGGGGAAATTTGTATTGTCTGTGTCAATATAACTGAGTATGTGACTAACCTTGTAAAACTGTCCTATTATAATCTCCTGTTTTTGGGAGTATCATCCTGTGTTGCAAACCAGCTTGCTCCTGTGTCCTTGTATGGATAAAAGGAGAACTAAAAGTCCCGCCCAAGAACAGGAATCTATAAAGATATGTGCTTATCATCCAATGCTTCGGAATTCAGTGTGTCTACACTGCGCTGTGTAACTCTGTTATTCTCTCTGAGCTCAGAAAATAAAGAATCTTAGTTTGACTTGGACTCCAGCAAATCCTTATTTTATAATATCCACCACAATTGTGATTGTGGAAGTTATGCCGGGACAGGATCCGGGTCGAAAGCCTCTCCTTCTGCCCTGCGCAGTTCCACACTCTGCCGCATAGTAGCGACAGTGGGGGCAAACAGTTCCTTTGGCTCGATGGGAGCATCTAGGAAGTCTGCCTTCTCCTTCTCTGTGAGGCTGGACAGGTTCAGCCACAGAGCTCGCTCACCCACCACTCGTGACCCACAGCCTTGGATAGCTCCCCTGGAGGCACAGAGGTTGAGGTTTGAGACTACAAAGATCTCTTCCCAGAGTAGTGAGTTTGGCTCGCTCTTGTCAAGGAGGTTGCCCACCTCTTCCAGTAGCTCGCCCTGACATGCCACCTTGTGGTGGATGGAGGCAGAAAACCGTTCCAACTTCTCAGGGAGAGTAAGGGCAGAGAGAGCAGAGGCACGGCGTTCTGGGTTCAAGGCGTTCTGAGTTGAGGTGGCTGTCCAGAGAGTGTTCTACGACTGGAGGCTGGAAGAACCCCAGATCCTCCATATCGTGCAATACCATGGCAGTGGTGTCCCTGGCTAGGGCTTTGCCAGATATGGGCTTGTCCCAGTTGCATTTGGCCTACAACAAGCAGGCTGGTATGGCTGGGATACGTTGTTTTCCCGGGGTGGTGCGGGACAGAAGCCTCTTTCCCTCGAACCTGTCCCTCTCAGCATTCTGGCCTCCCAACAAAGCAGGCCCGTCAATTTTGAGTTCCTCCACCTCCTCTTCTCTATGGAAGGGACGCAGTATATCGTCCTCATTCTCGTCTATGACCAAGTCATCTTCCCCTAATGCTAGGTTGTCAAACCACATATACGGGGGGAGAATGTCCATAACCTCAGCCCAGTTGTGCTCAGTATGGGCAAGTAGGGGTTGTTGAGTTGTCTGTTCACCCGAAAGCTGGGAGGACGATGAGCGTGGAGCGGCAGCCTATCGTACCCGACGTTTGAGGCCAGAATTTGCCATAGCTCGAGTATTGACACTCGTGCTATGCGTGTGCTTTTCGATGCTGTAACCGTGTGGCTAGTAGACTGTTGTTAGACAGCTAGTGTTCCCTTTGGTAGCCTAGCTATAGCAAACATGTTGTTCGCTAGCTAGTGTTCACTTTAGTAGCCTAGCTATAGCAAACATGTTGTTAGAGGAAGAGAATGTGCGTCCTTCGTAGCTGTCAAAAATGTTATTTTTCCACCTAGGTGGGAATAAGCACCACAAAGTAGGTAGCTAAGTGGGCAAGAGCTAGCCATGAACTACAGACTGAAACGTTTTCTTCATTGTGAGCTCAATGAGAAGTTGCTTTCTTACGTTTGGTGGAGTCCTTGACGATCCACCTGTGAACAGGTTAGCAGGAAAGCAGATGTCCAAGTTGATCGAATCTGTAAGAGAGATAAAAGAAGTGAAGATAGGCGTGAACAATGGGCCCATATAGAAAGTGGAGTGGTCCACTATTGGCCGTTGCTCCTGTCTGTCTACGACAGACGTTTTGTGATTGGACCTTCCTTGACTCTGCCCCTAAAAGGAGACACTACCCATAAGTGAGAGACCTAACAAGTCATTGAAATAGAACAGGACTTTGCCACCCTCTTAGATGTCCACTGGTATACAGTAAAAGTTGTCAAAAATATAAATAGCAAAGTACAGATACCCCAAAAAACGACTTAAGTAATACTTAAAAGTTTTTTTTTTTTTTACTTAAGTACTTTACACCACTGCTGGTATCTATACTGTACAGTCACATCTGCTAACTACTATGTTACTTGTTGATTTCAAGTCTCTTGGGACTTTCTTCATAACTCTCCTTGTAGATGATCATACATACAGTAGCTTACACTCCATTTACATGTTTCTAGACAGATCTGGAAGTGTCTAATTCACTTGATGATGTGTCATTATTCAGGATAATGAATAGGCAACAGTCTTATAGTGGTGGGGAAATAGATTAGGCTATTTCAAGGAACAATAGACTGATCATCGAATTTCATTTCAATTGTTCTGTAGGCTTACTATAAATCCAAATGGAAAGCATGAATTTACATAAATATTCTTTTTTTCATCCTGTAGTATAGGCTGCATTTATTGGTTGCACTATCATGTGGTACAGTAGCCTAATCATTGTAAAGTATGAGTGATGCTGATGCGGGTCTAGAGACAGACTAGAATCATTACGAGGCACAGTAGAGCGTACCTGCTGCACAGACAAGACCGGACAAAATAACCATTGTGGAGCTCTTCCAAAGGTAAGTCCCTCTCTGACAATAGTCATCCTGCAGATTTCTATGAAATGGGAACTTTGGTCTTCTCAGTCGTATGAATTTCATTCAACATTCTCGCTGAGCTTATACTGTAAATTCTTACAGTAAAGCAATTGTTTCAGCAAGAACATAAGTGCCATTTGATAAAGTTATAGTAAAATATAATAACAATAAATCATGATGGAGGGGTTTTGTCCAAATGTCAACCTTTCCTGAATGAGTATGGTTATGATGACATTTGTTTTGAGGGAATGTTGTTGTGTATGGCTTTATCGTTTTCGAACTGTGTTCAAATACATCTGTATTTGATTATTTGTTAGGATTTTCAAATAATTTCCTATAAATAGCCTACTACCAAATACTTATTTCAAATACTATTTTCAAATGCCTGGGTGCATGGGAGTGTATTTGAGTCCGTGTATTTGAGTATTTCCAAATACATTCCAACATTCAACTATTTGACTTTACAAATAAAAAATATCTAAATACTTACTCCCAAATGTCTTTCCAATACCTTCAATAGTATTTTAACACAGGTCTGATCGTTTTCCTTTTCTATTCTTTCCTTTTCTTAAAAATCTGTCTGTATCTGCAAAGTTTTTAATGGCATAATGTACACTATACCTCGTTTTTCTAATGTGATTCCACTTGGAAGGGGACTTGTGAAAATGGAGATTGCGTCACTGAATGAAACTGCTGTGAACAGCAACATGCACGGCGTTGCTGTGGACAGCGCCAACCGCACCTATATGCCTTATTACCTGCATTCTACCGGCATGGCCATCAGCTACATCCTATGCTATGTGGTGGTTCTCCTGCTCTGTGTCGGGGGGAACGTGCTGGTCTCCCTGGTGGTCCTCCGCAACCGCAACATGCGCTCTGTCACTAACCTCTTCATCCTCAACTTGGCCATCAGTGACCTGCTCATTGGAGTGTTCTGTGTTCCAACGACTTTGATTGACAGCCTGATATCAGGTGGGGAGTTTTGCTTGTTATAGCCTGGACTCATTATTGGGACGCTTGTCGGGACAAATTATAGTTATTACTGATGCATACATTTGTTGCTTTGGGAATGAGTGTTCAGAACTGTTCTGCAGTCCTTTTGTCTGCATCATTAAATCCAGCCAGCTAAGTTGCTTTGATTTAACATTTTCTTAACCTCTTGGAAACTTAGCATAATATTGTAATAGTGCTTGTATTTTGATTCAAATGGGACTTTCTTTGTATTTATCAAAGGTTTCCCTGTGGAGTGGAGTGAAAACGCTGAATTTCAATCAACTTGGTGTTGATAGGATTTAAAAAGTGAATATCTATGACATGTATGCGTTTTCCCACCTCTTCACCCCTTTGCTCCCTTCACGTATATTTACCCTGAGTATACAAAACATTAAGAATACACAGTGAAACAACAAGTCAATAGTGTCCTTCTTAATCCCTGCCAGCTATATATATATGTAACCTGGTCCCAGATCTGCTCGTGCTGACTCCATTGCTGTCTTAAGCCAAACATGTTTGGCATGACAATTCTTTAATGAGTTGGCGAGGGAGAGCAGAAACAGACTGTCAACCAGGCCACTGCTTGTGTGTAATGGAGTCTGTCTTTTCAGGATGGCCATTTGGCCAGATTACATGCACCATGAGCAACCTGGTCCAGGGGATGTCAGTGTCAGCATCAGTCTTCACTCTGGTGGCCATAGCTGTTGACAGGTAATACACCCCCAGTGGGCTAGTCTGATAGACCACCGCACTAGCCTTGTCCCACATCTGGTTGTGCTCTTGTGAATTTCATTGCTTTAAGTGTCAAGCCATACATTTGTAAAGGGTCCTCTTTCATCATGTTCAGCGTTTTGTTATTGGGCAGCCTTAGTGATGGTAAAGAATGGATGACCAAAATAATGGTCTATTACCATCTCAATGATGGTAAAGAATGGCAAAGGACTGGAAAAGAATAGGGAATCAATTAATGGCTGACAGCAATGTTTAACTGCTTAAATAATACAGGGACTATATTGCATACCATATTGCATTTTGTGATAATAATTTTGCACAAATAATCAATGAGTAATATTCACAATTCCGTTGGTGCCATCGGAAGGGTGATGTCTATCTTTCTTTCTCTACCTCTCCCCCCCTTTCTCAGGTTCACAGGTATTGTGTACCCCTTTAGACATCGAATAAGGCCTGTGACTGCTCTCCTCACCATCCTTTTCATATGGGTGCTGGCGTTTGCTGTCATCTGCCCCTCGGCCGCCAACCTGACTGTCATCCAGCTGGAGGACACCTACATGCTCCAGGACAACCAGACCTACCCTGTCTTTGTCTGCTTCGAGAACTGGCCTCGACCCGAGATGCGTCGGGTCTACACCATGGTCATCTTCGTGCACGTGTACCTGGCCCCCCTGTGCATCATCAGCATCATGTATGGCTGCATCGCTGCCAAGCTCTCTGTCAACCTGAGGCAGGTGAGGCTGGCAAAAGTGCGAAGGGCCCGCTCCCAACGCCGGGTTAAAGTGATCAAGATGCTGATCATGGTGGCTGTGCTCTTCATGGTGTCATGGCTACCTCTGTGGACGTTAATGCTGCTGACTGACTACAGGGATCTGGACACGCAGCAGATTGACTTCCTCAGCAGCTACCTGTTCCCTGTAGCCCACTGGCTGGCCTTCTTTAACAGTGGGATTAACCCCATCATCTATGGCTTCTTCAATGAGAACTTCCGCAGGGGGTTCCAGGCTACAGTTGCCTGCAGGTCCTGTTCACAAACAATAACAACAGTTGTGGTTAATACACGCTTTAACTTTCCGCCTCCTAACAGAGTATTCAATGATAACCCTGAGTCATCTGGTGGGAAGAAAGGCCATTGCTCCAAGGGCACTCCCAAGATTATCCCACATGGATCTCATGGAATCATCCTGGATGACAGGAATGTTGCTCCCAACAGGGTGATTGGTGCCTGGGTGGAGTGACTGTAATTAGGGCTATGACAATTATGGAATTTTGGGCAACGATTGTCATGCAAATTGTCATGTTTTTTTTTTGTCATAACAATTACGGGCGGGGTTCTACTAAGCTGACGCATAGAATTGTTTTAAGATGTCATACCATGGATCATTTAGCTATTTGATTTTGAATTGTAGGACCCCTGGATGTATAAAAAATATATGACATTTATTTTAATGAATTTGGCTTTACTGCTAGTAGCCTATAGAAACACATTGAATACCACATTCATAAATGGCAAAACATATTCCAAAAATAAATCAAAAGTCAGTATGATTTGAGGTGTCTGAAATACATCTGAGAGAAACAAAAAGCATCAAGAACAAAAAAATCAGGAACAAAAATAATTATAAAATCTTTTGACGTGCCATTCTGCTTGTAAAATGATTACCAACATTACCCACTTCATGTAAAAAAAAAATGCTATTGGGTAAACTGTTGGTTATACGATTAAATTATCATTGTGCCAGCCCTAAATCTAATACAACACTTTTGGGATGTATTCATCACAACATCTTTACCATAACCTTAACCTCACCCCTAACCATAAGCCGAACGCTAACCATCATTCAAGACCAAATAGCTAATTCCTTATTCATAAGACTGTGCAGCATGCCATGGCCATCTAGTGAAAATATGGGAAAGGGGAAGGAAGTTTTAATTTGCCAGTGTGCAGAAAATGGCTGCTAGAGGGCGCCAAATCTATTAGTTTTGCCCTGGTTACACAGAGGAATTTGTATGCTGATGAGATGTCCATGTTGGATATCAGATTCATTCCCAGCATGTCCTGATTACCCTGGAGATGCACTACAGACAAGTGCACACCATCAGATTCCATCACACACAGTTTGCATTCATATCATGATCTCTCCCTTGGCTAGAGGTTTCCCTTTTGGAGTAACAACTGTTGATTGACTTTAGGACGATAAGATACAATCTAAACCTTATACCATCAATATCAATAGGATCACACAAACACATGCATGCACGCATGCACACACTCATTTTCATTCACACACACACACACACACACACACACACACACACACACACACACACACACACACACACACACACACGTGTGGATATACACACATCAAACAGCCCCCAAAGCCGTTATATGTAAATGTGGTTGTGTGAGTTGGTCCTCTGGGCCTGTGAAATGACATTCAAACTGATGAGAGTATTTCTGGTTTACAGGAAGACACATGATGAGACGTCAGTCATTGAATGGTTCTCATTTGGGTGCAGTTAGTGCTTTATCTGAGTTGATAACCCCTTTTCTGTCCTCAGAGACAGTATGGGGAATTAAAATCTTGACTGGCTATCCCCAGCCTTTGATCATTTAAAGAGTATCTGTGTTGATTTTAACTCAGGAGTGGCTTTTCTGAAGCCTTCTTCCCGACAGCTAAAGGTCAGAATGTGCAGAACTCTACTTTACGGACAGTCTCTGCTCTACTCATTCGGCTGCCCAGACAACAGGCTACTCTGGCGAATGGTACTCGTTTAATAAAGTTAAATCAAAGCTGAATTTAACTCAAGACAGTTTCCAAACCTAGTCGTCTTAATGTGAAAACTCGGACAAAATCTTCTCTAATTGATGTAATTCTTACAAAGAACCAACATAAAAACAGGTCTAGTGGAGTCTTTACCTAGGATCTTAACAATCATCTCTCCATAGTGTGTATTAGAGATACTCAACTACAAAAATCTTATCCTCGTCTGATATTTAAAAATGTTGTTTATTTATCCAGTGCTTCCTGTACGCCTGACCCTGAGTTAGATCTGGAACATTTCTTATTTATTTTTATACCCCTGGCAGATAAACTTGCTCTTTTTAAAGGACTCATAGTCAAGAATAGATCAAATCCTTGATACACACCAAAGCAATCTGAATTTATATGAGCTTAGAAATCAGGCCTGGTCCAAAGCAAAGCAAACAAGGTGATAGGCAATATTTCAGGCAACTGTACTATAATTGACTAAAAAAGCTAAATCAAACTTCCTTTTAATAGGGCTGTTTCGTCACTGTGGCAATTAAGCCCCTTGTTCTACTTATCCAGAGCCAGATGAACTAATGGATATGACTTTGATGTCGCTCCTTGCAGTTTGAAAGAAATTTAAGGTAGTTCCTGGAGTCATTGACAACTTGCGCAATGACTTGAAGTCTTGCAGCTGGCATCTAACTCTGAGTAAGTAGAAAAAAGGGCTTAGTTGCAAAAATGTCACACCATCCATTAACCCCCTTGAGTTGATGTCCCCGCACCCGCAGAAATCAAATTAGCGGAAATATTATTACCATAATGAAAACAATCCCCATCAAAATCCATCTGTTTAAGGTAGAGATATATTTTTTGCATGGACTGCGTCTCAGTCCAATGGAAGGTGGCCAAACTGCAGTGATGTTTGTCAGACCATGAGTCTGAAAAGCTTGGGCAACACACTAACATGACCCCTCTTTAGAATGGGGAGACTCTCACGAGCATGTACATGTATCTCACGAACACATACAGTTGAAGTCGGAAGTTTACATACACCTTATCCAAATACATTTAAACTCAGTTGTTCACAATTCCTGACATTTAATCCGAGTAAAAATTCCCTGTCTTAGGTCAGTTAGGATCACCACTTTATTTTAAGAATGTGAAATGTCAGAATAATAGTCGATAGAATGATTTATTTCAGCTTTTATTTCTTTCATCACATACCCAGTGGGTCAGAAGTTACACTCAATACACTCAATACATACACTCAATTAGTATTTGGTAGCATTGCCTTTAAATTGTTTAACTTCAGTCAAATGTTTCAGGTAGCCTTCCACAAGATTCCCACAATAAGTTGGGTGAATTGTGGCCCATTCCTCCTGACAGAGCTGGTGTAACTCAGTCAGGTTTGTAGCCCTTGCTCGCACACGCTTTTTCAGTTCTGCCCACAAATGTTCTATAGGATTGAGGTCAGGGATTTGTGATGGCCACTCCAATACCTTGACTTTGTTGCCATTTTGCTGCAACTTTGGAAGTATGCTTTGGGTCATTGTCCATTTGGAAGACCCATTTGCAACAAAGCTTTAACTTCCTGACTGAGGTCTTGAGATGTTGCTTCAATATATCCACATATTTTTCCTTCCTCATGATGCCTTCTATTTTGTGAAGTGCACCAGTCCCTCCTGCAGCAAAGCACCCCCACAACATGATGCTGCCACCCACGTGCTTCACGGTTGGGATGGTGTTCTTCGGCTTGCAAGCCTCCCCCTTATTCATCCAAACATAATGATGGTCATTATGACCAAACAGTTCTATTTTTGTTTCATCAGACCAGAAGACATTTCTCCAAAAGTACGATCTTTGTCCCCATGTGCAGTTGCAAACCGTAGTCTGGCTATTTTTATGACGGTTTTGGAGCAGTGGCTTCTTCCTTGCTGAGCGGCCTTTCAGGTTATGTCGATATAGGACTCGTTTTACTGTGGATATAGATACTTTTGTACCTGTTTCCTCCATTATCTTCAAAAGGTCCTTTGCTGTTGTTCTGGGACTGATTTGCACTTTTCACACCAAAGTACGTTCATCTCTAGGAGACAGAATGCGTCTCCTTCCTGAGCGGTATGACGGCTGTGTGGTCCCATGGTGTTTATACTTGTGTACTATTGTTTGTACAGATGAACGTGGTACCTTCAGGTGTTTGGAAATTGCTCCCAAGGATGAAATATACTTGTGGAGGTCTACCATTTTTTTCTGAGGTCTTGGCTGATTTATTTAGATTTTCCCATGATGTCAAACAGAGGCACTGAGTTTGAAGGTAGGCGTTGAAATACATCCACAGGTACACCTCCAATTGACTCAAATGATGTCAATTAGCCTATCAGAAGCTTCTAAAGCCATGACATCATTTTCTGGAATTTTCCAAGCTGTTTAAAGGCACAGTCAACTTAGTGTATGTAAACTTCTGACCTACTGTAATTGTGAAATAATCTGTCTGTAAACAATTGTTGGAAAAATTACTTGTGTCGTGAACACAGTAGATGTCCTAACCGACTTGCCAAAACTATAGTTTGTTTACAAGATATTTATGGAGTGGTTGAAAAACAAGTTTTAATGACTCCAACCCAAGTGTATGTAAACTTCCGACTTCAACTGTACATATTTTACTCTAGGACGCGCAACAGTCTCACAAGACTTGTCTGAAGGTAGCCCGATACCAGTTAAAACAATTAATGCAAGTATATATGGAAATAGTTTAGTGCCAACAAAAGGATTTAAATATGGGGAAAAAATATCCACAGTATAATAATTTCCTGATCTTTCTTCTATCTCTCAGATATAGGATAGACACTTTAAAACAAATTACCCTTGACTATGTTTTTCCATGTATGAATGCTGTTTATCACCGAGTTTTATTCGTGGCAGACTTTGCAGTAATCACTGCATCCTCTGTCGGAAGGTAGACTGGACCTCTTTGACGTCGCGTAGGTCGAAATGTTTCATTTTGTAGTAGCCCTCTTGCAGAAACTCCCACGTTGAAATTCCATTTGTCACCCAAGACTTAGGTACAACTGCTTTTACCCAGTGAGCATCGTCTGACGCAGACGTTCATGTATGTTGAAAAGACGTTGAAATTTGGTCCCACTGCCCTGGCCTTGATTTCAACGTCCACAGAAGTCGTTATTTCAATGTCCACAGAAGTCGTGATTTCAATGTCCACAGGCGTTGTACCGGCCACAATTTGGAAAAAGTTGAGTCCAACTGATGGCTCGCTGTCATATACCCTTATACAAGATTGTATCATGATGGAGAGGCAATGCATGTTTGAATTTCACCAGGAAGAACAATTTGAGGTTGAAAAGATGATGTTGTCTCTTTCGGATGAAAAGTCACCAAGTACAGACAATCTTGTCGGGCAAATCGCTTAGAGTCACAGCCAACCATATATCCACCCCAATTTGTCAAGTGCTTGACATGTGAGGTGTGGGCAGAATTTGGAAAGAGTCAAATGTCATTTCACTGTTCACTGTTCCTAATAGCAGTCCTATATAAGATTACTGCCTGTATTGAGTAAAATAATGGAGAAAATTGTATTTGTGCAAATCCAGGATTATTTCTCATGTAAAGTTCTGATAAGGGTTTTCAGCATGCATACAGAGAAGGTAATTCTACATGAATGGCCTTAGAGCAAATTTACATTTTACATTTACAGTTTAGTCATTTAGCAGATGCTCTTATCCAGAGTGACTTATGGTTAGTACAAATGACAGACGATTGGCTAAAGAGTATGGATGACAGAATCTTAGTGGGGCCAGTGTTTAGACTTCAGTGCTGCTTCTGTTGTAATTGATCATGAACTATTGGTAGGTAAACTCAAGTGTTATGGATTCACATCCACTGCTCTATCCTGGATGGAAAGCTACTGTGCCTATCCAGAAGGCAAAAAGTTTTATTTAATGGAAGTTTCTCAGACAGTATATGTGGTGTTCCCCAAGGCAACTTCCTAGACCCACTCCTCTACTAAAGTTCGACAAATTATTTACCTTCAATAATTGAAAAAGCAAGTGTGATTATGTATACTGATTACTCTGCAATGTATAGTGCTGCATCAGCATATAATGAGCTACCTCACATACTGAGAAATGTGATTAAGAACTGAGCAATGAATTAAGAACACCACATTTGGGGCTCCCGAGTGGCGCAGCGGTCTAAGGCACTGCATCTCAGCACTCGAGGTGTCACTTCAGACCCTGGTTCTATCCTGGGTTGTATCACAACTGGCTGTGATTGGGAATCCCATAGGGCGCTGCAGAATTAGCCCAGCGTCGTCCAGTTAGGGTTTGGCCAGGATAGGCCGTCATTGTAAATAAGAATTTGTTCTTAACGGACTTGCCTAGTTAAATAAAAAAAATGATTGTGTTTGGCCCTAGAAATATGCTTGCTGGTGACCTGCAATTAAACTTGTCAATAGATGGGGTGACACATTAGAAGCATTGCTATCCTGGCCTGATCATATTGACCACATTGTTATTAAGATGGGAAAATGTATAGATGTGAACCCCTGAAAATATACAAATATCTAACATTTGTAAGGTGATTAAATCTTTGGTCCTGTCACACCTAGAGTACTGTCCATTCATATGGTCATCTGCAGAAAAACAAAATCTTACAAAAACTCCAGCTAGCTCAAAACAGAGCTGCCAGATTAACTATTCATTGCTTTGGCCATGGCTTTGTGTTAAAAGTAAATTACTCTCCGGTCTTTAGATTTTTCTTAGAAATGTAATCCAGTTCAAGAAACCCCATAATTTCTCAGTCCAATTAGTGTATACCAGTAATAGATATAATCACCAAACCTTACCAAGGACAAATCTCATCAAGTCATCACTGAATGGAACTTCATACCAACTCATATTTCCCAAGCAAAAAGTAAATTCACATTCAAGAAAAAATGTGATCGACCAATATCACTTGACAGATACCGATCACTGAATATGCTAATTGAATGTTAAAAGTTACCTTTCAGGTATTTTAACTGTCTGTAATGTCTACTTGTTAATCGTTTTTAATTGTAAATGTAAATTGTAAAGTGTTTTTGTTTGTAATGTATTGTTCATTATGTGTCAGCCCCAAGGAAGACTAGCTGTCATCATGGCGTCATGGCTAATGGGATTGTAATAAAATTAAAACAAATGAAACAATCTTTTCATGCAGGGCTCCCTTGAAAAAGAGACCTCTGTCTCAATTGAATATCCAGTGCAGTCAAAATCCATGTCTATCTAGAATATCATAAGACCCGAACAGCTGCAATTAAACCTAAAAGCATGTTCATCAATGAATGTGTTCTCTGAATGAAAAGAGGGCATACTCCAATCAATTTGCCGGAAGAGGTGTCTAGAGATGGTGTATGCCCATAGCGGAAATATCACATTTACATAAGTATTCAGACCCTTTGGTCAGTACTTTGTTGAAGCATCTTTGGCAGGGATTACAGCCTCAAATCTTCTTGGGTACGACGCTACAAGCTGGGCACTGTCACGACTTCCGCCAAAGTCGGCTCCTCTCCTTGTTCGGGTGGCGTTCGGCGGTCGACGTCACCGGCTTTCTAGCCACCGCCGCTCCATTTTTCATTGTTCCATTTGTTTTGTCTTGTTCCCTGCACACCTGGTTTACATTCCCAATCACAGTTCATGTATTTATTCCTCTGTTTCCTGCCCATGTCTTTGTGTGGAATTGGTTTTTGTTACGTGTTTCGTGTGTACGCGCCAGGCTGTGTTTTCCCAGTTATTCCGTGGTTTTTCCACGAAGGATGTTTATTGTAAAACATTTGGTCATTTTTGTGACTGTTTTGCGCCTTGCACTTCTACCTTTGGCTGGAGGTTTTGACGCAGTGGCGTCTGTCTGTTTTATTGCCTCTGCCTAAATAAAGTGTGCGCCTGTTCACAACTTTCTGCTCTCCTGCACCTGACTTCTCCACCAGTAGTGCACACCTTGACAGGCACACATGTATTTGGGTTGTTTCTCCCATTTTTCTCTGCAGATCATCTCAAGCTCTGTCAGGTTGGAGGGTGAACGTCGCTGCACTGTTATTTCCAGGTGAACCTTCGCCCCAGTCCGAGGTCCTGAGTGCTCTGGAGCAGGTTTTCATCAAGGATCTCTATGTACTTTGCCCCGTTCATCTGTAAATTCCATGATATTTTTCAATGGGATTTTGTATCATTTTCCACAAAAAAAAATATTTTTCTGTGGCAGTAAATGTTTATGAATGACTCCTAAGTGTGTAATTACAATGTCAATTGATTCCCTGAGGGGCAGTTGAAGATTACTTGCCCTTTGGCTAATATATACAGTACCAGTCAAAAGTATGGACACACCTACTCATTCAAGGGTTTTTCTTTATTTTTACTATTTTCTACATTGTAGAATAATAGTGAAGACATCAAAACTATGAAATAACACATATTGAATGACGTAGTAACCAAAAAGTGTTAAACAAATCAAAATAGATTTTAGATCTTCAAAGTAGCCATCCTTTGCCTTGATGACAGCTTTGCACACTCTTGGCAAAGCTGGATAGTACCAAAATATATTATCTAATGATTGGATTTCTTCACAGCAAAATCTGCAAAGCTGGGATGGTTGTATCCCGCATACAGTATATATAACATTATATTTGTTGCAAGAACTTTGTATAATAATTTAAATTGAAAAATTCTAAGTTTTGAATCTGACATTGTTTTGCTTATCAGTTAATAAACCATGTGCCATGGAATCGGTACATCGGAAATCTCCCAACTATTTTGCAATCTATATGGCACAGCCAAATTCCACAATAACGGAATTATGATGAGATTTCAAAATGTTACCAAACAAACCTATGTACAGTGACTAATTTTAACAATTTCCACTGAACATTTTTCAAAAACACATTTACTGGAAGAACTATGCAGATGCAAGGTTTGGTAACAGAATTTAGGTAAAACCTCCGTTTTTTTATGTGACCACATTTTCCAAAAACTCTGTTAAATATCTGCTCTGAATTAAGATTCATAGAAGTCTGCAGAAAGAATGTGCCATCAGCTATGACTTGACATCTTGACTTTGAAAATCGATATTGGTTATTTAACTATAGTAAATGAAATGGGATCACATCCGGTAACAGAATTACTGTAATGGGGTTACATCATGGGTACCTGATCTGTGCCATACAGAAACGCATAATTATGGATATGAATATAATTCTCTTCATGGTGTATCCTGAAAAAGTAAACAAAGGCAGAAATAAGCAATATATACCATTGCGTATTTAGATATTATTCTACACACTGGCTATTATTATAATGTGCTCTGTACCAGACCAAATCTGAACCAGTCATAGACATGTATGTTTCACAAGTTTGGACATTACAGAACACACAGCAGGGAACAGTAGAGTACAGTACAGTACAGCACTGCAGAGTAGAGTACAGTACAGTACAGCACTGCAGAGTAGAGTACAGTACAGTACAGTACAGTACAGTACTGCAGAGTAGAGTAGAGTACAGTACAGTACAGTAGAGCACTGCAGAGTAGAGTAGAGTACAGTACAGTACAGCACTGCAGAGTAGAGTAGAGTACAGTACAGTACAGCACTGCAGAGTAGAGTACAGTACAGTACAGTACAGCACTGCAGAGTAGAGTAGAGTTCAGTAGAGTACAGCACAGTAGAGTTCAGAACAGTAAAGCATTATGTTCAGTACAATACAATATGGTACAATACAGTACATCATACTGTACTCTACTCTAGTATGCTCTGCTGTACTATACTGAACTCTACTGAACTATACTGTGCTGTCCAAACTTGTGAAACATACACATCTCTGATTGGTTCAGATGTGTGCTCGATTTTATACACCTTTCACCAATGGGTGGGGCTGAAATAGCCAAATCCACTCATTTGAAGGGGTTTGTATATATAGTGTATTTACACATTAAATCTCACATTCCTGTCTACTTCAAGTGTACACTGTCTACTGTCTACTTCAACTTGTTCCTATATAACTACTGTAAAAATGATAAATATATAACTATTGCAACAAGAAATTGCATTGTTGATGGTAGCCTCCATGCAGGTATACAAGCACAGCCGGCACAGGCCCATAGTACCAAATCTTATAGACAGATAAATCAAATAATCCAGTTTTTAACAAAAATGTCATGTTTTATGATGTGATGATAATGTTTTCTGGAAAATTGAGTAAAATCCATGTATTGTTGAATATAATGGTCACAATCAATACCAGTTTATGGTTCCTGACAAAATGAGAAAAGTATTTCTATTGATAAAGTTTTTTTGCAAGAAACTACACACACAAAAAAAAGAAATGCCAAATGTGCCCGTAGTTGCAAAATCACCCAGATCTGTAGGAAAGTAAATCCAACGTAATCCCTAATTAAGATTAGATTTTAAGGCCTCAAAATGTGAAGGTTGTGCAAGGGGTGTGCAGACTTTCGCTAGGCACTGTAAAACACAAATGTAAAACACAAATGTAGACTGTAGACTGGAGATTGTACCACTGCTTTCTGTATACTGTTCTGCAACCCTGTCCTCTCAGTTCTATATTGCCTGGCAATCTCACCATTTATTTTACTCCCACGCCAAGAGACCATTTACAAAAGGCTCATTAAATACTGAATGCTTCAAACAATCCCACTATCCTCATTCCCTATGGACAGGCGTCAGCAGATTCCCAGAAGGCATCTAATTTACCATATTGCTTTGGTTATCTTTTAATGAATTTTGAGTATCACATCTGATATTTGCCAGTCTATATGACACTTTGTTGCTACTTAAGCTCAGCGTGACATGGCAGGTTGGATTTAACCTGTTACCGGAGCAATTTCTCCTAACCCACTGTGCTAATTAACCCTTCTGATTGTTATGCTCTGACAGGTGATGCTAACTGACAAGTAGCAGCCTGTCTGGATATTAAAGAGTATGTCTTCAGCTCAACTCTACATCTGCTGAACACTATCACGCCCATTTATGTTGTAGTGGGGGTATTGGAACATGGCCGTAGAGTTTGTGTGGGGTTGGTTGTGTACATGATCCTCCTTCATTTGGAAGTACACAAAAATAATGTAGAACTTTATTTGGGGAAAAAGTATTGATATGATTATTTCCATTTTATGTAATTGTGTTGGATTGGAGACCTCATGTATATGTGCGCACACACGTGAGAGCTAGTGTGTATGTTAGTGTTCTTTTGCAGTGCACACAGTATGCAGGAGGTGTATTGGCTGCTCAAACAGTAGGTCAGACTAACAGAGCCATGTGAGGGTCTCCCGTTGGGGAGAGGGAAGCACCAATCACACATCCGCTCACATATCATAGCCAGCAGGCAGGGTCGCTTCACACATGTGACTCTCCAGCAAAACACAGCGCATGTAAAAAATGAGGGACCTGAGCAAAACATACTACAAAAGGAAACTTAAAGCAACAATTAAAAGAATCACATTAAAAACAAACCATGTTTCAGCTGCAGCATCCCTTCTGCCTGTGTGTTACTGTTCCAGCTGCAGCATCACTTCTGCCTGTGTGTTACTGTTCCAGCTGCAGCATCACTTCTGCCTGTGTGTTACTGTTCCAGCTGCAGCATCACTTCTGCCTGTGTGTTGCTGTTCCAGCTGCAGCATCACTTCTGCCTGTGTGTTACTGTTCCAGCTGCAGCATCACTTCTGCCTGTGTGTTGCTGTTCCAGCTGCAGCATCACTTCTGCCTGTGTGTTGCTGTTCCAGCTGCAGCATCACTTCTGCCTGTGTGTTACTGTTCCAGCTGCAGCATCACTTCTGCCTGTGTGTTGCTGTTCCAGCTGCAGCATCACTTCTGCCTGTGTGTTACTGTTCCAGCTGCAGCATCACTTCTGCCTGTGTGTTACTGTTCCAGCTGCAGCATCACTTCTGCCTGTGTGTTGCTGTTCCAGCTGCAGTTTCCTGGGAAACATTACCTTGGATGAGGAGGACCTGCGTATGTTTAAGGTGGACCACAGTCTGGATGTTACTCATAGGACCATCCAGAACTTTAACAATGCAGATGCAGGTTCAGTGTGGGAGCCGCGCTGGACATGGAGGATCCAAGATTGGGGTCAATGTAGGGTGTTTTCACATGACTGCCATCTCCTTTGCAAATTCATGCATGAATTTGAGATGAGGGGTTACATTAAAATTGATTGAATGACCTCAAACCTGCATGGGCCACATATCTGTTTGCATGTGTCTGTTCCAGTGAATGGTTTGTCGTCCAGTGAGAGCAGTAAGAATGACACGTCTCCAGACAGTCAGGCCCAGGGCTCCCTACTGATTTTCATCACAGCAGAACATTGCCAGTTGCTTCAGAGCTGTGGCCCTTTAAGTTCTCCTTGACAAAACAATAGATGGTAATGCACTTCAGGCAGGAACGCTTCACTGTCATTTTAGAATTTTGTCTTTGGCTCCTGTGGTTTCAAACCTAATGATTCTCTCCATGAGCAGCAGCTCTACATGCCTCTCCATTGCTCTTTAACCTTTTCACCATATCTGCTATTCAGACAGGGTTCATGCTGCACATTGCAGGACCAACTGATCTTTATTCTCTCATATTCTTTGCATAAGATATTGATAAAGACTGGGAACAAATGGGCTCGGAGTCTGTCTGATCGAGCAGTAACGCTCTTGTCCTCGGAACCACATACGGAAGCCGGATCCATCCCTGCATCCACCCTATGCATTTCTCATCCTTCTGTCTCTCTGTTTCTCTTCTTCTGTCATTTCACAAATAAATACAAATATGAAAGGAGTTTTCAATTCTGTTCTCCTTTAAAAAATAAAGTAAGAAAAGACTGGGAACAAAGCGGTGAGGTAGTTATTGTATAAAGGGATTTGATTGTGAACAGTGTACTGTAAGCCTGGATGTGTCTGTGTTTGCCTGGATGTGTCTGTGTTTGCCTGGATGTGTCTGTGTTTGCCTGGATGTGTCTGTGTTTGCCTGGATGTGTCTGTGTTTGCCTGGATGTGTCTGTGTTTGCCTGGATGTGTCTGTGTTTGCCTGGATGTGTCTGTGTTTGCCTGGATGTGTCTGTGTTTGCCTGGATGTGTCTGTGTTTGCCTGGATGTGTCTGTGTTTGCCTGGATGTGTCTGTGTTTGCCTGGATGTGTCTGTGTTTGCCTGGATGTGTCTGTGTTTGCCTGGATGTGTCTGTGTTTGCCTGGATGTGTCTGTGTTTGCCTGGATGTGTCTGTGTTTGCCTGGATGTGTCTGTGTTTGCCTGGATGTGTCTGTGTTTGCCTTTGTGTTGCCTGGATGTGTCTGTGTTTGCCTGGATGTGTCTGTGTTTGCCTGGATGTGTCTGTGTTTGCCTGGATGTGTCTGTGTTTGCCTGGATGTGTCTGTGTTTGCCTGGATGTGTCTGTGTTTGCCTGGATGTGTCTGTGTTTGCCTGGATGTGTCTGTGTTTGCCTGGATGTGTCTGTGTTTGCCTGGATGTGTCTGTGTTTGCCTGGATGTGTCTGTGTTTGCCTGGATGTGTCTGTGTTTGCCTGGATGTGTCTGTGTTTGCCTGGATGTGTCTGTGTTTGCCTGGATGTGTCTGTGTTTGCCTGGATGTGTCTGTGTTATTGTCAGAATTCATGGCAAAAGAAAGAAAACCGGGAACATTGCCTCAGAGCAAAGTCTTTCTTCATTTTCTAAATCTGGGCTTTCATGTGTGACTGACCACAGAGCTAGAGCTGTGTTGTGTTTCTCCAGTTGCAGAGTTTGACCATGCTGGGTTATTGAAGTGTGTGCAGTTGTCACGACTTCCGCCGAAGTCGGTCCGTTATTGTGGCCTTGGATTTATTTGACAGCATCATGCATTATGCACCGAACACCTTTTTCAGGTTGGTACAAAGAACTGATTATTCATAAGCTCTGTTTGGTTAATTGGTTACTGTGTGGTTGCACAATAAATTTGTATCGAAGTTCAATCATTCTTCTCCTCAGTATCTATACGAAACAAAAATATAAATGCATCATGTAAAGTGTTGGTCCCATGTTTCATGAGCTGAAAGAAAATATCCCTGAAATGTTTTAAATGCACAAAAAGCCTATTTTACTTAAATTCTGTGCACAAATTTGTTTACATCCCTGTTGGTGTGCATTTCTCCTTTGCCAAGATAATCCATCGACCTGACAGGTGTGGCATATCAAGAAGCTGATTAAACAGCATGATCATTACACTGTGCTGTGGACAATAAAAGGCCAATCTAAAATGTGCAGTTTTGTCACACAACACAATGCCACAGATGTCTCAAGTTTTGAGGGAGCGTGCAATTGGCATGCTGACTGCAGGAATGTCCACCAGAGCTGTTGTCAGAGAATTGAATGTTAATTGCTCTACCATAAGCCACCTCCAACGTCATTTTAGAGAATTTGGAAGTACGTCCAACCAGCCTCACAACCGCAGACCATGTGTAACCACACCACCCCAGGACCTCCACATCCGGCTTCTTCACCTGAGGGATTGTCTGAGACCAGCCACCTGAAAACTCAAGTATGATTGGCTGGGCCTTGCTCCCTAGTGGGTGTGCCTGGCTTCCAAGTGGGTGCCCTCCCAGGCCACCCATGGCTGCCTGCGCCGCTGCCCTGTCATGTGAAATCCATAGATTAGGGCCTATTGAATTAATTTCAATGGACTGATATCCTTATATGAACTGTATCTCAGTAAAATCGTTGAAATTGTTCCATGTTGCGCTTATATTTTTATTCAGTATACATTTGATTTAGTCTAACCTTCAGTTGAGTATTATTCACTCAAGTACTTTGTTTTTCACCTGACATATTCCAGTCAGGTTGCTTGTGCACGATAACATTAAATCTTCTAATTAGTAAACATATTAGAATAACAATGTCATTGTCAGGAACTGGTTATCTTCCAACAAAACAAACACATTGCATCTAAATCTGACTTCAAAGAACCCTGGGATGCCATGGGGATTGGGTCCTGATTGTGATTAGAATGATTTCACAGAAGACCGATGTCTTTTCATTTCTGTCTCGTGCATGTTGTTACCCTGTTGGTGTTAAGATGTTTTACCTCCACCAACACTTTGGAGGCCAGGGTCGTGGTGGCGGGCCAGGGTAAATATAGGGCTGTCAGTTGGGTCTTTGTTTGGGACAATCTAGGCTTTCAGGGCTGGGCTCCACTGAGCCCGTTGGCACAGCATAAAGCCCTCATTCAGACTGCTCCATTTTCACACGCCTGCCATTCAAGAGTGCATCACCATGGGAACTGGGTGACACCTGGCTGCTGGGGGGACAGAAAGGGAGGTCGATAAAGTAGAAAAGTGTCAAACCGGAACCCCATGTGAAAATGTCTTATTATGGCCTGCTTCTCAGCAGTGCCAAGTCATGACTACTTTTCCAGTGCTGGAACTGTTGTTGATGATGGTGATGTCTAGGATGAATGGTTATTTTCCAGTGATGGAACTGTTGTTGATGATGGTGATGTCTAGGATGAATGGTTATTTTCCAGTGCTGGAACTGTTGTTGATGATGGTGATGTCTAGGATGAATGGTTGAGTTTTGACAGTACAAAAAAGTCTTAAAAGTCAGCTGAATACAAATTAAACATTTTGTTTTGCAAAGAGAGAATAGGGAGAGGTCTCTCTTAAAGCTAGATCCGTAATGGTGAAACTACCACATCCATTTGCAATATTACAACAATAAAGAAGTTACTTCAAACAACATACACTTTTTCCCCCTCATTTTTGCACGTGTGACAGAACAGCAGAGTACTGTAATTGGTTTTACCACGATGCTGGATGCTCCTCTACCTTTCATCAACAAAACAAAAACCAGAACCATTGCACTGGGGGCGAAGAGTGGCGCTGTTTTCAACTTCAGAGGCGTCTTCTTAGACACCATTCTGCCTGTTATGATGTCAATGGAGCCAGGCCACCCATTGGGCAGAGGACAAGGCTGAGCAAAGGGGACATCGCACGAGCTCGCAAACTCTACAAGTGTACAAGACACATCCAACTTCACAGACCCCCTGACTCATGTAGGCTTTTCACCACTTGAAATGTCAGAGAGAACATGAGGATAAACCCTGCAAAAGATCTGACTACTACCACCCCCACCCATTCAAAGGAGATTGATTGATTCTTTAGTTTCCAAAAAGTGGAATTCAGTTTATTGTTGTAGTCTGGAGAACTCAAGCCCCAGGAACGGGCCACAGTTGTTACAATTCAACAACCAATCAATCAGCAACCATCAAGTGCTTGGTATTGTGCCTCCTTTTTAAGGCTAAGGGAAATCTTTGTTGAGACAGCTGAAACGAAAGCTTGTCTTTTGTATCCCAGCAATGTTTTTCTATTGTAGCTTACTGTATCCATTTCTGTGGTGTGTTTAGAGTGTGTTTCTTTTCACTGTGTGCTGTGTTGTGTTTTTATGGGCAGGGTGTGGGGACCGCCTACAGGACAGTAGTGGAAACTTCTCCTCTTCTGGTTATCCCAATGGATATGCAGCCTATGTCCACTGTATCTGGAGGATCTCTGTCACACCTGAAGAGAAAGTAGGTTGAAAACAGCCAAGGACTAGCCGTCAAACTCAGTTCTCATCTGTGCAGTGAGTTTCTCAGTGAATTCTGTCAGTTCACTTGACAACAAACATATCGTATCCTATAACCAAAGGAGATGATAGTTCTGGTTGAATTTAATTGAAGTGCATTGGCTTCAGTCTTTTCTGTTTAGAATAGTTCAGAAATAGCCTCTTAACTTCTTATGGATGGTGGCAGTATTGAGTAGCTTGGATGACTGATGTGCCCAGAGTAAACTGCCTGCTACTCACTCCCAGAAATGAAGATATGCATATTATTAGTTGGATAGAAAACACTCTGAAGTTTCTAAAACTGTTTGAATGATGTCTGTGAGTATAACAGAACTCATAGGGCAGGCAAAAACCTGAGAAAAAATCCAAACAGGAAGTGGTTTGTAGTTTTTCAAGTGATTGCCTATCCAAACTACAGTGTCTGTGGGGTCATTTTGCACTTCCTAAGGCTTCCACTAGATGTCAACAGTCTTTAGAACCTTGTTTGAGGCTTCTACTGTGAAGTGAGGATGAATAAAAGCTCATTGAGTGAGTGGACTGCCAGCAGGGCATGAGGCTCAGCCATGCGCGCTCACGTGAGAGATAGCTCAGTTCCATTGCATTTCTGAAGACAAAGGATTTCTCCGGTTGAAACTTTATTGCAGATTTATGATAAAAACATCCTAAAGATTGATTCTATACATCGTTTGACATGTTTCTACGAACTGTAATGGGATTCTTTGAGTTTTCGTCTGACCTCCGCATCGGGACTTTGGATTTGTGAACTGAAGGCGCGAACAAAAAGGAGGTTTTTGGACATAAAGGATGGACTTTATCGCACAAAACAAAGATTTATTGTTGAACTGGGATTCCTGGGAGTGCATTCTGATGAAGATCATCAAAGGTAAGTGAATATTTATAATGCTATTTCTGACTATTGTTAACTCCAACATGGCGGATATATTGTATGGCATGTTTTTGTGTCTGAGCGCCGTACTCAGATTATAGCTTTTTCGGGTAAAGCTTTTTTGAAATCTGACACAGCGGTTGCATTAAGGAGAAGTTTATCTAAAGTTCCATGTATAACAACTGTATTTCCATCAACATTTATGATGAGTATTTCTGTAAATTGAACATAATGCGCCAATGTAAACTGAGATTTTTGGATATAAATATAAACTTTATCGAACAAAACATACATGTATTGTGTAACATGAAGTCATATGAGTGTCATCTGATGAAGATCATCAAAGGTTAGTGATTAATTTTATCTCTATTTCTGCTTTTGTGACTCCTCTCTTTGGCTGGGAAATGGCTGTGGTTTTTTGTGTGTAGGCGCTGACCTAACATAATCATATGGTTTGCTTTCGCCGTAAAGCCTTTTTGAAATCAGACATTGGCTGGATTAATAAGAAGTAAAGCTTTAAAATGGTGTATAATACTTGTATGTTTGAGGAATTTTATGAGATTTTTATTGTTTTGAATTTGGCGCCCTGCACTTTCACTGGCTGTTGTCATATTGATCCCGCTAATGGGATTCAAGCCATAAGAATTAATAGCCTCAGGAGTCTGTGGCTCTGGAGTTGAATCCCTGCCTTGCAGCCAATGGGTTGAAGGTTTAAATCACCAGTTTTTTGTGGATTTCTTGGGAGCAGCAGGTATCCTAGCGGTTAAGAGCATTGGGCCAGTAACCGAAAGGTCGCTTGTTTGATTCCCGACTAGCCGAATAGGTGAGAAATCTGTCAATGTGCCCTTTAGTAAGGCACTTAACCCTAATTGCTCCTGTTAGTCGCTCTGGATAAGAGCATCCTGACTGGTTGCATCACTACCTGGTACGGCAATTGCTCGTCCTCTGACCGCAAGGCACTACAGAGGGTAGTGCATACGGCCCAGTACATCACTGGGTCTAACCTCTACACCAGGCGGTGTCAGAGGAAGGCCCTAAAAATTGTCAAAGACCCCAGCCACCCCAGTCATAGACTGTTCTCTCTACTACCGCATGGCAAGCGTTACCGGAGTGCCAAGTCTAGGACAAAAAGGCTTCTCAAAAGTTTTTACCCCCAAGCCATAAGACTCCTGAACAGGTAATGAAATGGCTACCCGGACTATTTGCATTGTGTGCCCCCCCAACCCCCCCAATCCCTCTTTTTACGCTGCTGCTACTCTCTGTTTATCATATATGCATAGTCACTTTAACTATACATTCATGTACATACTACCTCAATTGGGTCGACCAACCAGTGTTCCCGCACATTGGCTAACCGGGCTATCTGCATTGCGTCCCGCCACCCACCACTCGCCAACCCCTCTTTTCTGTCTGTCTGTCTGTCTGTCTGTCTGTCTGTCTGTCTGTCTGTCTGTCTGTCTGTCTGTCTGTCTGTCTGTCTGTCTGTCTGTCTGTCTGTCTGTCTGTCTGTCTGTCTGTCTGTCTGTCTGTCTGTCTGTCTGTCTGTCTGGAGAAAAACCCCTCTGAAAGGTCTTTACATGGATGAAGATTTAGATTGGAACCCATCCACAGGGAACTCTTCAGAGAGGCCTGCTGTCTACATCTGCCAATACGTCATTTAGAAAACATCTGTGCCTAAGTCAATGTTCACCTGAGATTTTGAATTCCTAGAGCAGAACAGTTTATGGAAATGTAGAGAATTTGAATAGAATGTACAATATGTTCAGAATAATACACTGATGCATAAAGATCAGACTTCACCAGCTGTCTGTGTAACTGAGATGAACTAAGAGCTACCCGCCTCAGTGTAGTTATTCGTCGTTACCCTGGAGTTGTTGTTGTTGAGTTTTTATTTGTTTGTCTTTCGTATCAGGACGTTACTGTGGGGACAGTCTACCTGGCCCCATCGTTTCCACGGACTGTCGGCTATTGATAGATTCCAGGAGCAGCAGCAACTGGGTGGGCAAGGGCTTCTCAGCCGTGTATGAAGTTAACATCAGCCGTTTCACCATAGACCGTATTGTCTATATATTGTCTAAATGTCCTTCTTTTAGTGTCTGAAAAGCCTTAGTTTTCTGCAACATTCAAATTACATAAGCGCTATAAATACTAAACACAAAACTGATGTTTTGCCACTATATTCCCTTGATTTAAAAAAAGAGGGAAGTTGATATTGTTGTTAGAAGAATTCATGGAAGGTGTACCCCCCTTCCTCTCTCACCAGCCATCTGTGGGGGAGAGGTGAACAGGAACAATGGCCAGATCCAGTCACCTAACTACCCGGTGTGTGTGGAAGATCACTGTCGCGCAGGATTTCCATGTGGGCCTCTCCTTCCAGTCATATGAAGTAAAGATTATGAAGCAGAAAGGGAAGTGGAATGTCATTTTCACTCAATCATGTACTTGTATGCAGTGCTTGACTTGGACTGAAATAGATGCCGGTAATTATTTTGGGTGACTGTACTGTTTATATTTAGGTGCCGGAGCTCCACAATACTTTTGAGCTAATATTTTAAGCTCAGCAAAAGAAAAGAAACGTCCTCTCACTGTCAACTGCGTTTATTTTCAGCAAACTTAACGTGTGTTAATATTTGTATGAACATAAGATTCAACAACTGAGACATAAACTGAACAAGTTCCACAGACATGTGACTAACAGAAATGGAATAATGTGTTCCTGAACGTTCCTCTGCACTGCCACACACAACTTTTTTTCAGCTGGCACAATTTGATTGGCTGCTGTCCGATTCAAACTGTAATCCGTTAAATGAAGAGTTGATGCACTGCACACAAGGCTCAAGTCCAAGTCAAGTCACGTGTCATTGGTGTTAAAGTCAAAGTCGAGTTGCAAGTTATCATATTTGTGACTCGAGTCTGACTCAAGTCCAACTCATGTGACTCGAGTCCACACCTCTGCCAGGACGTATACTCGAAGCATGCGCGGACCAACTGGCAAGTGTCTTCACTGACATTTTCAACCTGTCCCTGACCGAGTCTGTAATACCTACATGTTTCAAACAGACCACCATAGTCCCTGTTCCCAAGAAAGTGAAGGTAACCTGCCTAAATGATTACCGGGCCCCTAACATAGAAATCAGAATGTTTCAGATTGAAATAATGTACTGAACATACTACAATTGTGCAGATTCTAGTTTCCACCTTCATCCTTTGCCTATACTGACATTATTGCAAACAATTTTGGTTCCTAATGTTAGCAAAAGCTGTCTGGTGTCATGAGATTTTTATGATGCTTTATTATAAATAACTACACAATTGGTGACTTGTTTTTTAATATATGGTATTGGAGTCAGTTTTAATGAAGAAATTACCAATGATCCATGTTTCAGATTAAATCATTTATTGCCAATTCTTATAAACAAGGCTAACCCTCTTCTGCCCTATGCATAATTCCTAAATATGTGCCTAAATAACATACCCCAAATAAAATAAAGATCTGAACTATATGGACGGCATCAATGTGGTACCTACAGAGAACAAGCATCTGTGAAACTGCAACTGTAGTGTCAAGACATTATGTGGACATTCCTGAGTAAGTTCAACAGGAGATAAACCATAGCAGAAAATACTCTGAAACAGTATTTTGACCATTGGGTAGAACAGGTTAAGGCAGTTGTCCTTGTGTTTGTTCCCTTGTAAACAAAACTCAGAAATTACACTGCCCCATGAGCCCAGCGTCGAGCCTTCTTGTGAGCAAACCCATTTATGTCTTTCAAGTTTAATTTTCTAGCTAACTGGTTTTCAATTGAAGGATGGCAAGGCTGTTCAACCTGTCTTGGCACATTGTAGTTCTTAGATAGTTCTTTATAAGTTTCAGCTTAGTGAAGGCATGTTCGCCTCCAGCAACTTTTACAGGCATGGTACAGAAGATTCGCAGTGCAATGCACACCTCTCCAAAAATGCTCTGTAGCTGCATCTTGTGGATGGCATTTAGGAGCTCTACAGGAGAAAGACCTTCTGAAAAAGTGGCAACATATATCGTCTTTAGACGTCGCACTTCATTTTCAAATCCATCTGTGAGATCTTTGGAGTACTTGTTTCTCAATTTGTGGCAAGATACACAACTTTTGTTTTCAGTCATTTTCCTAAATGTAATTGTAAATGTAATTGGTGAAAACTCCTCGCATATAGTTGCACTCGTGTGGAACCGCATGTCCAAATAATTGTTTATACTATCCAGAGCCACATAAAACATTGTTTTGAGAAATCCAGTGTCTGACGTCTGTTAATCTGCTATGTCATCTTCAGTCTCATCAGGGAAACGTTTAATTTTTTTCTGGCGGCTCCTCTGTTCACTGTGAAACTGAGGAGTTACACCCATTTCATTTGCCACCATGCAGGCTTCTGCCAGAAGAGCGTCCCGTTGATTAGGCAGAGCCTGTATTTCTTCCTGTAGTGCCTTAATGTGAGCTGCTTCAGTGTCCAGAGAAATATTTCCTGACTGAAGAATTAGCCTTAATTCTCAATACACTGCAAGTCTTTTACCCAGAAAGTGAGCAGGAAGATTGCCTTGAAAGACATGAAGTAGCTTTTCAGACCTTTTACCTCAGATTTGGCTTCGTTTGTCAGGCTGCAGGTAGCAAGAACCATGTCTAGGGCCTTGATGATAGACGGTAAATGAGTTGCCACTGGTTGGACCACAGCAATATGTGCACTCCATCGCGTGTCTGAAAGGCGTTTAAGACAGCAGCCAGTCTTTTCCTTGAGAATGGTCCATCGCTCTGAGCTGGCACTGAACAGATTGTAAAGACGATTCACACAGCCAAAAAAGGTTGATACTTCTGGGCACGACTAAGCTGCATGTACACCCACAAGATTAAGAGTTAAGAGAGAGTGGGAGGCACAAGGTGAGTATGTGGCCAGTGGATAATTTTTGCAGTATGTGTGCTTGAACTCCCTTCACTTTCCCTGACATATTTGCACCATTATCACAGCCTTTACCACGGCAATCTGCTATGTCAATACCATGCCCTTCCAATATTTCACTGCCTGTCCTTCTAGCAAAGTCTTTAAATTCATGAAAACGTTCAATTATTTCCCATTCACCTGTTCCCTGAACTTTATCTTTCTCTACATATCTCACCAATAATACATTTTGCTCAGTACGAGAAATGTCTGGTGTTGCATCACATATAACCGAGTAATAGATTGCATCTTCTCTTTCATAAAGTGTTGTTTTCAAAACCCATTGACCACATATTCCTATGAAGTCGTTTTGACTCTCAGGGCTGAGGTAATGAGTCAGTCGGGCTCCTTTCTTTATGTCCCTGACTTCCTGTAAGTGCTCACGTAATTTGACAACAGTTCAAGTAAGCCCAGGTAATGTCCATTATGCACATCAAGATTGAGTGATTTCCCCTGGAATGGCAGATTCCTAGATGCTAAGTACAGTGTTACATCCACAATCCTTTCCACATGTGCTCTGTTTTTTTTGTGACTGGATTTGTTTCTGTAGCTGACTGTATATACTTAGCTGTTGTTACGGTATGCTGCAGATTTTTCCAGTAACAGTAACAGCTCTTGTGAAACACACCATCCTCATGCTCTGGTAGTTTGTCATACATGTGCCGCCATTTCACTGATGATATCTTATAGTCATCTTTACTATTCAGAGAACTGGGTGATGGTTTACTTTGCTCATGAGAAAAGAGAACACATGGAATGCAATATAATGCCTTTACACTCTTACTATAAATAAGCCAGTCTCTCTGCACCTTTTCTCTTCCGTTTGCTGACTTACTATACTGTTAATAGTTGGGGAATGGCTTGCCTTCTGAGTCTGGGGACATGATTTTATACAGTTCTGTCTCCTCACCACACCTGTTGGCTAGTCTGCAAACACTTGCTTCTCTTTCATGGTCTTGTACTTTCTCTGGCCACAGTGCTGGATCATCTAAAACCTCATCTTCCTCACTTCGAATCTGTCCATACGCTTCCTTTCCGTTATTACTTGCTTGTTCAATCTCTTCTGTCACTCCTTCACTGGCACTGCTGCTACTCCTTAACTCCTCTTCCTCCTCCCTGCACTCCTCTGCATCAGAGTCTGTCTGACAGCTTTCTGCTGAGATTCTGCCTACCTGGGGCTCTCTAGGCACAAGGAGTGAGTAAACAAAGGGAATTTTAGGTTTAATGTTCGCTCCTACAAAGGTTACCATACTAAAAATCTACTACTGAAAGAAAAAACGTTTTAATAGTATACATATCAAATAGAATACGTATTTAAGTGTGTCTAAGTCATCATGTGCCTATCTTAACAATTTAAAAATGGTCTAGCTATGCTGCTGCTGCTACAAAACAACTGCCTCACCTCCAAGGTCTGTTTCAACTTCATTTAGTAGACACACATTGGGATCTTTATCTAACATCTACATAATATCAACAGTGAGGCAACTCCGGGATGCTGGCCTTCTAGGCAGAGTTGCAAAGAAAAAGCCATATCTCAGACTGGCCAATAAAAAGAAAAGATTAAGATGGACAAAATAACACAGACACTGGGCAGAGGAACTCTGCCTAGAAGGCTAGCCTCCCGGAGTTGCCTCTTCGCTGTTGATGTTGAGACTGGTGTTTTGCGGGTACTATTTAATGAAACTGCCGGTTGAGGACTTGTGAGGCGTTTGTTTCTCAAACTAGACACTCTGATGTACTTGTCCTCTTGCTCAGTTGTGCACCGGGGCCTCCCACTCCTCTTTCTATTCTGGTTAGAGCCAGTTTGCGTTGTTCTGTGAAGGGAGTAGTACACAGCGTTGTACGAGATCTTCAGTTTCTTGGCAATTTCTCGCATGGAATAGTCTCATTTCTCAGAACAAGAATAGACTGACGAGTTTCAGAAGAAAGTTCTTTGTTTCTGGCCATTTTGAGCCTGTAATCGAACCCACAAATGCTGATGCTCCAGATACTCAACTAGTCTAAAAAAGGCCAGTTTTATTGCTTCTATAATCAGAACAACAGTTTTCAGCTGCACTAACATAATTGAAAAAGGGTTTTCTAATGATCAATTAGTCTTTTAAAACAATAAACTTGGATTAGCTCACACAATTTGCCATTTGGAACACAGAAGTGATGGTTGCTGATAATGGGCCTCTGTAGCCTATGTAGATATTCCATAAAAAAAACAGCCTTTTCCAGCTACAATAGTCATTTACAACATTAACAATGTCTACACTGTATTTCTGATCAATTTGATGTTATTTTAATGGACAAAAAATGTGCTTTTCTTTCAAAAACAAGGACATTTCTAGGTGACCTCAAACTTTTGAACGGTAGTGTATATACTAGGCCAGGCCTGGGCAAATGCCGGCCCGGGGGCCGTATGCGGCCCGCGACCTGATTCAATACGGCCCGCGGAATCATGCTCAGATCACATAAAGAATTTGTGATAGTAAAGTTTTGAAAAACATATTTGTTATTCAAATTAAAAGCCCAATGAATACTCTCCTATGTGTAATGATTTAACTCCCACCGCTTGTGGGACATTATTTTGAAAGCACGTATAAATAACAACTGCACGAGGACAGACAGTGACTGAACGGCTAACACACACGTCACAGTTACAAATAGTAGCTAGCTAGAAATTGTGCAAAAATGAGTTTTTCAAAGATTTCAAAGAAAAGGAAAGTAGACAATGAATGTTTGGTGTTCTAGCAATAGTGGACATCAAAATATTTCTTTATTGAAGTATCAGGGAAAGCTGTGTGCTTAGTGTGCAAAGAGAGCATCGCTGTCTTGAAAGACTAAAACTTGTCCCAACACTTCCAGGCGAAGCATGCAGAGAAATATAGAAATATGTCTTCTGAGCAGAGGGCAAGTACATCGAAAGAGTTGCTTTCTCTGTTGCAAAAGCAGCAAGGACTTTTCACCATACTGCATTCAGCAAACAACGAAATTGTGAGAGCTAGCTGTGTACTATCCCACAAAATTGCTAAACATAGCAAGCCATTCGCTGAGGGCAAAATAATGTTTAATTGACTCTGCAGCAATACTTTGCCCCGACAAGAAAGAGCTGTTTGAAAATGTTTCCCTGACAAGACGAACAGTGACACGGCGTGTTGAGGACATCGCAGAGAATATGGAACAACAGTTGAAAGACAAGGTAAAGGATTTCACCTATTTCTCCTTGGCCCAGGATGAGAGCAGTGATGCACGTGACATGGAGCAGTTGTTGATATTCTTACAAGGCATAACTCCAGAACCCCAGACTTTGAAATTACAGAGGAGCTTGCTTCAGTGCAGTCAATGAAGAGTGCCCAAACTTGACAGGAAAAAACATTGGCCTTTTGAAAAGGATACAAGATCAAGTAGATGAGCTGAACCCAGATCAGAATTTTTTTTTCTCCTGCATTGCATCATTCATCAGGAGGTGCTCTGTAAATGTGTTCTGAAAATGAATCATGTTGTGGATACAGTCACAAAAGTGGTAAACTTCATAAGAGCAAAATCTTTAAACCACAGGCAATTTGTCTCACTGTTGGAAGAGACAGAGTCAGGTCATGCAGATCTCCCCTACCATGCAAACGTGAGATGGCTGCGTTTGGGAAAGGTGCTTAAAAGGGTGTGAGACCTGAAGTCGGAGATTTCTGAGTTTTTGCAAATGAAAGGAAAATATATGGATTTCCCTCAACTGCAAGATAAAGAATGGTTGGCTGATTTTGCCTTCATCATGGACATCATGGCACTCATGAATGAACTGAATTGCAAACTACAAGGGAAGGGCCTTTTTTCAGATCAGATGTACAACCTTGTCAAAGCCTTCAAGAGAAAATTACTCCTCCTGACCCGCAAAGTAGAAGCCAACAATGTCACCCACCTTCTGACACTACTAGTCTGTTCCCTATCAGATGACCAGCAAGTATACATCGCTGCTGCGTGATTTGAACGGTGAGTTTTGAGGATTTCAAAGTGTTGGACAATGACATGATGTTGGTTTCCTCACCTTTCACCTTCAATGTGGATAACGCTCCCACTGACCTGCAGCTTGAGCTTATCGATCTTCAGACTGATGCAGTGACTGGAGAACTATTCAAAACAATGTCACTGATGAGGTTCTATGCATCTCTCGATGAACAAGATTTCTAAAGATTAGGAGTCATGCTCAGAAGATGTTGGTACATTTTTGGGTCAACCTATGTATGTGAACAGACATTTTCAGTGATGAAATATAATAAGTCAAGGCACAGATCATCTCTTACTGACTCTCACCTCTCAGCAATCCTGCGCATAGGGACGTCAGAAACTATATCTGACTTCACTGCTCTAGTCAATGCCCATCAGAGACTTCACTCCTCACACTGATTGAGTAGTTTAAATGTAACGTTGAGCTCTCTCTCTTTCTTGTGATTTTGTGCATACCCGTTAACAAGAGTTCTGTCCGTGTTGCTGAATGCACAGTGTACTTTTCCCTGCTGCTACTCACTGCTACTCACGGTTTATTATCTATGTCTTTACAAATTACGTCGACTAACCTGTACCCACGCACATTGACTCGGTACCGGCACCCCCTGTATATAGTCTCGTTATTATGTCATTTTCTTGTGTTGCTTTTTTATTATTATAATTTTTTATTTTTTTACTTTAGTTTCTTTAGTAAATATTTTCTTAACTCTATTTATTAAACTGCATTGTTGGTTAAGGGCTTGTAACTAAGCATTTCACGGTAAGGTTTGACTGATCAGATCAAATGATTGACATAAAGAGCCGTTGTGTTGAACACTGTGCGATGTTTAACAGTGAGAATGGCAGAATGGTGAACTTACTAAATGACTGAGAGTTTGACTGTGTGAAATTAGGTTGCTTCTTGTGTAAATATTTTCCGTCTGGATTTGAATGATTTGGTAACCCAAATGGTAACCCAAATGCGCCGATCAGATCTTATCGGTGCATGTGACAAATACAATTTGATTTCATTTGATTTGTGTTGGAGACTTCTTCTTTATTACTGATAGGATACTGCTATGTCAGCTTGAAATAATCCTATTTATAACCGACATAGCAGAGTAGATGTGAATTTGTAGGACAGTTGAGCATCCTGTGTCAACATTCTCCAAGGTGCCTTGCCTGTCTCTACCATAGATTGAGAGGCATGACAGCTGTGCCTATGACTACCTGGAGGTGAGAAACGGGAAGTCAGAGAGCAGTCCACTGCTGGGCCGCTTTTGTGGCTACGACAAACCAGATGACATCAAGACCAGCTCCAACCAGCTCTGGATGAAGTTTGTGTCTGATGGGTCAGTGAACAAGGCTGGATTTGCTGCCAACTACTTCAAAGATCGGAGATCAAGAATAGTGTCCATCTGTGACTAGTGTTAATGATGATGATGAGATGCTACAGGATTGGGTCATTTTGCACCAAAATCCTTGACAACATTTACTACCAGTGAAGAATTTGTCATAATATATTAGTTCACATTAACATCTGTGGAACCATCTTCTGATTATTAAACTCTATCTCAGGCCTTCACATTTACATTAAAGGCCCAATGCAGCCATTTTTATCTCAATATCAAGTTATTTCTGGGTAACAACTAAGTACCTTACTGTAATTGTTTTCAATTAAAATTCACCTGTATATTTCTGCACTGTTGCACATATTAGCTGATGACGACCAACATGGCTGACCTATGGAATGAAAGAGTTACGTCTTCCTCCGCATATCAGTTCATTTGATATACTTAGTATTTGTGGGCTTTAGACGGAAGGCAGGATGTCCACCTGTGTGTACACAATAAAAGTTTGAATAGTTTTACTTTGGCCATTTGCATTATGATGGTTTCTTAGAAATGTTAACTCCATTTTGTCTATTTCCTTCATGGGATTTCACAACGGCCTTTCTGGATGGAAGAGATGGAGTATATTATGAACTCTTTATTTCTGTCAACTGAAAATACTATGTGAAGGAAGTGAAAGTATTAATACGATGTGCAGCAGAAGTGATGTCTTCTTCTGGTTCCTTTCTTCTTAATGGCATGTCATGTCAGCTTCTGTGGGTGGTAGAGCTGGACGAGTGTTCTAAGCCTGATATTGGGCTCTGTGAGCAGCGCTGTGTGAATGCCCTGGGCAGCTACCGATGCGCCTCTGGCCCTGGCTTTGAGCTCGCCTCAGAAAGGCACAGCTGTGAGGGTGAGTGCAAGGGGTGCTTACTGATCCATCTCCTAAAAACACCGCCAATGTAGTATGAATCACACAACTTCACCATCCCACTCACTGGACAGTCTCAAGGTGTTAGACAACTCAAGCTACAGTCTAACACCACCAAATAATCATCTGAGCAATTGTCATAATGAAATAATGAGCTTCTCAGGAGATAAATATCCCAATAGTGACACCATTGTAGTTAAAAAACACTTATCAGCCCCTGTCTTCTAACTAAATGTTGATATTCTTTATTACTTGGACATCAATTGGACACAAACTTATTAATGAACTCACTGTCTGCCACCTCAACAATCATCCTTTATCCGAGGAAAGAGTGTTTTTATAACAGTCATACCACTTCATCACAGCTGTATTATCAACGAGGCACTAAATGGATTTTGAAAAAGCTAGGATACATACATGTTCACATATAGCAGAGCAACAAGACCTGATTCAATGTAAATTATGAAAAGTATTCCATCAAGCTCTGATGGGCATTTACATTTGACATTTTAGTCATTTAGCAGACACTCTTATCCAGAGCAACTTACAGTAGTGAATGCATACATTTCATTATTTAAAAAAAAAGAAATTCCCCCCTGTACCGGCTCCCCCGTGGGAATCGAACCCACAACCCTGGTGTTGCAAACACCATGCTCTACTAACTGAGCCACACGGGACCACATCTGAGGATACATTTCGTTTTTTTGTTGTTGTTTTTTTACTTTATTTCCAGTCAAAAGTTGTAGAACACCTACTCATTCAAGGGTTTTTCTTTATTTTTGCTATTTTCTACATTGTAGAATAATAGTGAAGACATCAAAACTATGAAATAACACATTTGTAATCATGTAACCAAAAAAGTGTTAAACAAATCAAAATATATTTTATATTTGAGATTCTTCAGAGTAGCCACCATTTGCCTTGATGACAGCTTTGCACACTCTTGGCATTCTCTCAACCGGCTTCATGATGTAGTCACCTGGAATGCATTTCAATTAACAGGTGTGCCTTGTTAAAAGTTCATTTGGGGAATGTATTTCCTTCTTAATGTGTTTGAGCCAATCAGTTATGTTGTGACAAGGTAGAGCTGGTACACAGAAGATAGCCCTATTTGGTAAAAGACCAAGTCCATATTATGGCAAGAACAGCTCCATTAAGTAACGTGAAATGACAGTCCATCATTACTTTAAGACATGAAGGTCAGTCAATACTAAAGGACACCAATAATAAGATGACTTGCTTAGGCCAAGAAACACGAGCAATGGACATTAGACTGGTGGAAATCTGTCCTTTGGTTTGACGTGTCCAAATTTGAGATTTTTGGTTCCAACCACCGTGTCTTTGTGAGACGCAGAGTAGGTGAACGGATGATCTCCGCAAGTGTGGTTCCCACCGTGAAGTATGGAGGAGGAGGAGTGATGGTGTGGGGGTGCTTTGCTGGTGACACTGTGATTTATTTAGAATTCAAGGCACACTTAACCAGCATGGCTACCACAGCATTCTTCAGAGATACGCCATCCTATCTGGTTTGCACTTAGTGGGACTATCATTTGTTTTTCAACAGGACAATGACCCATCACACCTCCAGGCTGTATAAGGGCTATTTGACCAAGAAGGAGAGTGATGAAGTGCTGCATCAGATGACCTGGCCTCCACAACAAGTGCTCAGCATATGTGAGAACTCATTCAAGACTGTTGGAAAAGCATTCCAGGTGAAGCTGGTTGAGAGAACGCCTAGAGTGTGCAAAGTTGTTATCAAGGCAAAGGGTGGCTCCTTTGAAGAATCTAAAATCTAAAATATATTTTGATTTGTTTAACACTATTTTGCTTACTACCTGATTCCATGTGTTATTTCATAGTTTTGATGTCTTCACTATTATTCTACAATGTAGAAAATAGCAAAAAACAATTAAAACCTTGAATGAATAAGTGTGTCCAAACTTTTGACTGGTACTGTAGGTAGGACCTGACTTTCTTATTAGCTTCACTTACTGTAGCAGTTTGCAACCTAGTGAGCTCTCTCAGAGTATTAAAGAATATCAACATTTAGTTAGAAGACAATGATCGATGACAGCTTTTTAAATACAATGGTGTCAATATTGGGATACTTATTTCTTGAGAAGCTCATTATTCAATTAAAAACCTTGAGACTGTCCTGTGAGTGGGATGGTGAAGTTGTGTGATTCATACTACATTGATGGTGTTTTAGGAGAACTAGGGTCAGAGGCACATTGGCCCAGGGTATTCACACAGCGCTGCTCACAGCGCCCAATATCAGGCTTGATATTGAAAGGCCATATCACCCAGAAAGGCCGTATCCATCCATTCAGGAATTACATAAAGCCCTTGACATCCTATTTTACATGTCTCGTGAAATCAAAGAGCTGGGGATATGATCTGTCCTCTTGGATTACTGAGCTGTTCGGCGATGTTTCTTTTCCAGACGGCTGTGATCATGTGGTAAGCATGTAGGCACCTCCACCAGCCCCAACTGGCCTGAAAAGTACCCCAGCAAGAAGGCCTGTACCTGGGCCCTCTCTACCACCCCAGGCCACATCATCAAACTTCGATGTTTACTGCTAGTGTCATGACAAGATTGACATTGTTTTAATGGCACCTGTTATGTCATACTTGTAATGTACATTGTAACAGTACATAGACATCAGAATAAGGTTAATGTAGATTTTTACCACCTACAGTACCTCGCTGAATCTTCATAAAATGTTCAGGTTTTCAAAGAGATCGACATGGAGGCTCATTCGGAGTGTGCCTACGACCACCTGGAGATCTACAATGGGCGGGACGGCTGGGCCCCCAGTCTAGGATGCTTCCGTGGCACCAAGAAACCCTCGCCAGTCATCTCCAGCAGCAACAAGATGTTCCTGAGCTTCTTCTCTGACAACTTAGTCCAGAAGAGAGGCTTTGAGACAGTGCAGGTGGGTGACACGTACACTGGCATTAGGATTTTGTGACACCAGAAAGGAAAAGACTGAATGGATCATTCTTATTCGTGCACAGGGAGATGTGCAAACTTCTATCATGTTTTTTTTTATTTCAGAGAAATTTAAATAATCATCTAATATTGATTGTATAATCAATTATTCAACCTTTTTCATTTAGGTCTGGTCAATCCACTGCCATAGCCTATTTAAAATATTGATAATAATAATAAATAATCCATCAATCTCAGCCGACCAGTTAAGAGGTATGCTGATGGGAATATTTCTGGTTTTTGTTTTGTTTGTATTATATTATCACTAAAGTACAGTACATTATGTTAATAATGCGTGAACAACATATGTGGTTTTGTCAGGACCCCTGAATAATGAGAGGATTCATCTGAAGGAATTAATCCTGCATAAATTGAGGGCTACAATGGCCATGTTGCCATCTGGGTCTGTGATTAGTGGTCTCTTTCAACTCACGCGTATAAAGTTCCACAATACCACAGGGAATGTAGTGGAGTTTTTTGGGGAAAATAACTGGCTCTCAGAGAATTATGTGTTGCTAAATTGCACATTCCATATCTGAATGAGTTCCTTCTCTGAGCCTCGGTCTCTCATTTTGTGGCTGTGCGTTCTCAGACTGTGGAGGAAGCATTAAAGCTGAGGTCAAGACCAAAGATCTTTACTCCCACGCCCAGTTTGGGGATAACAACTACCCAGGGGTGTCTGACTGCCAATGGGTGGTCTCTGCTGAGAAAGGCTACAGAGTAGAGCTCATATTCCAAACCTTTGAGATTGAGGAAAAGCCAGACTGCGGCTACGACTACGACTACGTGGAGCTATTTGACGGTGCTGATATCAAGGCCCCAAGGCTTGGCTGTTACTGTGAATCTGGGGTAAGGACAACCAAAGGTTTCAGTACACCTACTAGACTGTAACAGCTACTGTACATATTTTTACTGTATGTAGCGTTTCACAAAATGGCAGGGGTGTTTGCATACTTTTAAAATGTAGAAGTGTAAGATTATTTCTCTCTCCTCTCTCTCTCTGACTCTCTCCTCTCTCTCTGACTCTCTCCCTCTCTCTGACTCTCTCTCTCTCTGACTCTCTCTCTCTCTCTCTCTCTCTCTGACTCTCTCCTCTCTCTCTGACTCTCTCTCTCTCTCTCTCTGACTCTCTCTCTCTCTCTGACTCTCTCTGACTCTCTCTCTCCCTCTCTCTCTCTCTCTCTCTGACTCTCTCCTCTCTCTCTGACTCTCTCCTCTCTCTCTGACTCTCTCTCTCTCTCTGACTCTCTCTCTCTCGATCTGACTCTGTCCTCTCTCTCTGACTTTCTCTCTCTCTCTCTCTGACTCTCTCCTCTCTCTCTCTGACTGTCTCTCGCTCTCTCCTCTCTCTCTGACTCTCTCCTCTCTCTCTCTGACTCGCTCTCTCTCTCTCTCTCTCTCTGACTCTCTCTCTCTCTTTCCTCTCTCTCTGACTCTCTCTCCTCTCTCTCTCTGACTCTCTCCTCTCTCTCTCTGACTCCTCTCTCTCCTCTCTCTCTGACTCTCTCTCTCCTCTCTCCTCTCTCTCTCTCCTCTCTCTCTCCTTTCGCTCTCTGACTCTCTCTTTCTCCTCTCTCTCTCCTCTCTCTCCTCTCTCTCTCCTCTCTCTCTCTGACTCTCTCTTTCTCCTCTCTCGCTCCTCTCTCTCTCTGACTCTCTCTTTCTCCTCTCTCTCTCTGACTCTCCCTCTCTCCTCTCTCTCTGACTCTCTCTTTCTCGCTCACTTTCTTTCATCCCCCTGAGGAGATCCTACTCTGCTGAGGATGCCATCGTTATATAGTTCTGATGTCACCAGCAATAAGAAGGGCTTCCAGGTACGGTACACCAGCGCAAAGTTCAAAGACCCTTTGCACATGAACCAGACTTCCTCAGACTTAATAAGAGGAGAATGTGCATCCCAATGCTTTGATACTCCCAGTTCCCTAAGAGCAGAAGGGGCTTGGATAGCTGTCCCCCCACACTCCACCCGCCACCCAAAGCCACCCCCCTTACCCTCCAATCACAACTGTAAGGAGTGAAGCCATGTAGCAAAAGACAGTGTTTTCAAGTTTGTATCATTTAGATTAGGGAGGGTGGATGAGAGGGTGGATATGTGGGGGAGACTTTAATTTAATTCCCCCCAAAGATTTTCATTTTCTCAACTAAAAAGATCCCACAGGCCTGTAAGGAACAGTGGGGTGGTGGTATTACTGTACAGGGTACACAATGGTCAGGGTACATATCTGTCTCAGTTGGTAGAGAGCATGGCAATGTTAAACACTAGGGTTGTGGGTTTGACTCCCACAGGGGACCAGTATGGGTAAAAAAAATGGATCCACTCAATACTGTAAGTCGCTCTGGATAAGAGTGTCTGCTAAATGACTAAAATGTAACATGTTATAGGGACTAATCCCCAGTTCCCCAGCCACCTCCTAACTTGAAGCTCAGCTGAGCCTGATCTCCTTGGGAAGCTAACCTTCCAACCTTACCTTGGTGTGGCTTTAATAAAAGGTTGATTACTAAATACTGAAACTACTGTATATCATTACGGGTGCACATGAATGATAAGGAAAGACAGAGAGAATCAGGGAAATGTGTTTTGAGCACACAGTTGTAATTTGTATGGTCCTCCAATGCAGATCAGGGATGATTTTTCCCCCCATAATGATTGATGTTAGCCGGACAAGAAAAACAAACATTTGTTGTCATTCTTTTCAAGAGCTAGGTTAATAAATATAGTGTAAGGTGGTGGTTTGTTATTTTCCATTTGTTTCGATGATTTGGCCCAAATGTATACTTCACAGAAGGACCAACATATTCATAAGTCCCATGCTGTCCTCAATAAGTGTTCCTGATGTTTGTTTCACTGTTCAGTTTTTAACTCTCTCTCTTTCTCTCCCTCACTTACGCTCTATCTTGATTAATCCATTAAATCCATGAAACAATTACTGATTTATGTTTTTGTATCAGCCTGCATGGTGGAATGACAATACTTTCCTTAATGTGCTACTAGTGGTATACAGCATTTCAATGTGCTTGTTTGAACTGCTCTCTCTCTCTCTCTCTCTCTCTCTCTCTCTGTCTCTGTCTCTGTCTCTGTCTCTGTCTCTCTCTCTCTCTCTCTCTCTCTCTCTCTCTCTCTCTCTCTCGCTCCACTGATAATAGCTTAGGCCTATGCCATTATGTTGAGTGCAGTTTCCTTCCAAAAATAACTTTTGAATAATAATGTTTTTTTTTTAATTAGGTAAAGGCAAGGGGAATGGGAGGGAAGAAAAAGCGTATGAAATGTACTCTTGTGGAGATTGTACAGACATGTAACTTCTAAGTGTGATCTGCTAATCCTGGGAAAAACGTGGGTAGCACTTAATGTTATGGTACTGTACTGTATCCACATGTACTACTGACAAAAACACTTGTTGATGAGACAGTGACAGCTCCATTGTGGATAAGCACTTCTCTGACTTGCACTATCGGGGATTTTTAGGAAATGGTTCCCATCTTAAATTTGACTCCAATAATTTGGACCATTACTCAGCTCAGTAAGAAAAGGACACAATAACACAGACAACTCTATTCAAATGACCTCTTAATGAGTTTTTTCTTTCCTGTGCTCTGATATTCACAAACATGCTTGTTGCTGTTTTTTGCTAAGACTCTTCATATCAAAAAAGGGTTATATTTCAACACAGAGACACAAAACAAATAAGTGTTTATTTTGAACGATATCTTGCAGTGTACTGACGATATCCAACATTTATATGAAAAGTGTAATCATGCATTGAAAATTACTTATCCAAATAATTGGCGCACCTTTGTCTCAAAATACTGAACTGCCGTACATTGTAGACAATAAGGCAATTTTGTATTCATCATTCAGTTAACACCAGGCCCGTACAATTTACGCTGTAATATTGCAAAAGGTTATTGTGCATTAATAATAATGATGACAAAAACATTAAACAAACCTGGATGGTGAAGCTCACTGACCCCCATCAAGATGACTTCATTAAGATATTGAGACATTTCTGAAGTTGAACAGTTGACCTACTTACTCGTTAACATCTCATCACAATATGGTAGTATTTTGTGTCCGTTTTTTTGATGTTGCATATTATCTGACAGTTATACTCTGAGGGAGGTTTAGCACCAGTATAAGGCTCGCCTCAGGCTTTGCGATGTGTCGATGCGTGCCGCGGCTGTCAGATTTTGGGAAGGAAAACTTTGAGGGGCTCATTCTCATGCACTTTATCCAGGAATCCCAGATTGAAGTAGGGGTACAACGTCTCTGTGAAGGTTTCACGGAAGGTATAGAGATGAGTCATGCTCTCTGCATTGTAGAAAGACACCAGACCCCTCTTATAATCCAGATACACCCCTATCCTAGCCAGAGGCTCCTCCAGTGACAGGACAGTAGGGGGCGATGTACAGGCCATGTACTGTATTCCATAGGACAGGGACAGGGTCCAGAAGCCATTGGCTGGCAGGGCTTTGATGACCCCCTTCCTGGATACAGACTCTCTGGCTACCCCCACGGTCCACACAGTGCTGCTGTAGACCTCTATCTCCCAGTAGTGACGGCCATGGGTGAAGCCCTGACTGCCCAGTAGGGACAGGGCAGCGTTGAAGCGGTGAGGGTTGTCCTGGACAGAGTGGTTGAAGGTCTGGTAGCGGACACAGGTGAGGGATGAGGTCAGGCTGAGCCACGGGTTGGCCGTGCTTGAGTTTAAGGTGATGGCAGCTGGAACTGAGAGCAAGGAAACCAAGTATAACATTCCATAATACAGATAAAAGTGGTACAGCAGTGTCATTCTCAATTAAACAGTTTAATCTTCTATCTAAAATAAGAAAACAACAATTCAATTGTCAATTCTGTGTAGTAAAGTAGTGAATTCTGTGAAAATCGGCAGTGTTGTGTTGGAGACCAGCTAAAGCGAGACCGATTCAAGAACAAGATCGGAGCAAATCGAGTCCGAGTCAAGACCGAGACCAGAGGGGGGAGGGTGAGTCCAAGTCAAGACCAAGACCAGAGGGGGGAGGGTGAGTCCGAGTCAAGACCGAGACCAGAGGGGGGAGGGTGAGTCCGAGTCAAGACCGAGACCAGAGGGGGGAGGGTGAGTCCGAGTCAAGACCGAGACCAGAGGGGGGAGGGTGAGTCCGAGTCAAGACCGAGACCGGGAGGGGGAGAAGGGGTCCGAGACGGAGTCAAGACCGAGACTAGCAAAATGCGAGTCCAATTAAAGACCATGATTGTAATTTTGTCAAATCACCAGCATAATAAGAGTTCTAAATGTCCTGTATTTCTGGGTTCACATTTCAGAACAACATGGGGATTCTTTAGACATTCAGAATAGTGAAAAATGCAGGCTGAGGGGAAATAGAGACACTCTACAAATTGTTACTAACCCAAACACAGTTTGGAACAATGGGCCTTCCACGCCTTCAGAGAAGGTTTAAGGATTTATAAAATAACAATTAAAATAATAATAATAATTATATTATTATTTTCAAAGATAGTTCTGATTTAATCTCTTAAAGCCCGACTTTAGATCATTAGAACAAATTTGCCAAAAGCAACAAAATACACCCGAATGGATTTCTGGATTTGGGAACTGTTGATCAAACAACCATGAAAAGGTAGGCTCTCTCTCCCCCAGTTATGTGCATCGACAACAACAAGATCAACAACTATTGCTAGCCAGAGCAAAATTAGCTTAAATGTAAGGAAGGTACATTAGATACTGTAAACCCTCATACTTTTTCAGCAAGTTGGCTGTCAAAATTGCACTCGTAAACAATGGGGAATTTGTAGCCTCCTCGTCCTTCTGCAGCTTGCCTGCCAATTCATGCTTGTTGGCTAGCTTTCTAGCTAACTGCTTCCAGACACAAATGAATCTCACTCTGACCATTTTACTCACCGAAGCAGAGCTGGTTAGGCTGTTTACATGTTATCTAGAGCATTCTTAACTAAATATTACTTGTTTTGCCTATGTTTATTCAGCAGGTGTTGCGCGTTTGTAAATTCATCAGTTGTTTTGCGCTCTGGCACACTCAGACAAGAGTGCTCTGGAATCAGAGTAGATAGTCAGAATGAATTTGTGAACGCAAGGGATATGTTAATTTTATAACAGTCGTTCAAGTTCTTGCTAGCTAACAAAATGACACCTGCATCTCTAGCTGTGTACAGTGCACACGGAAAGTATTCAGACCCCTTGACTTTTTCCACATTTTGTTGTTACAGCCTTATTCTAAAATGTATTAAATATATTTTTTCATTCATCAATCTACACACAAAACAGGTTTTCAGACATGTTTGCAAATGTGTTAAAAAAAATGAAATATCACATTTTACATAAGTATTCAGACGCTTTACTCAATACTTTGTTGAAGCACCTTTGGCAGCGATTACAGCCTCAAGTCTTCTTGGGTATGACACTACAAGCTTAGCACACCTGTATTTGGGGAGTTTCTCCCAGGATCTGCAGATCCTCTCAAGCTCTATCAGGTTCAATGGGGAGCGTCGCTGCACAGCTATTTTCAGGTCTCTCCAGAGATGTTTGATTGGGTTCAAGTCCGGACGCTGGCTGGGCCTCTCAAGGACATTCAGAGACTTGTCCCGAAGCCACACCTGCATTGTCTTGGCTGTGTGTTTAGGGTCATTGTCCTGTTGGAAGATGAACCTTCGCCCCAGTCTGAGGTCCTAAGCGCTCTGGAGCAGGTTTTCATCAAGGATCTCTCTGTACTTTGCTCCATTCATCTTTCCGGCGATCCTGACTAGTCTTCCAGTCCCTGCCACTGAAAAACATCCCCACAGCATGATGCTGCCACCACCATGCTTCACCGTGGGGATGGTGCCAAGTTTACTCCAGACGTGATGCTTGGCCTTCAGGCCAAAGAGTTCAATCTTGGTTTCATCAGGCCAGAGAATCTTGTTTCTCATGGTCTGAGAGATTTTAGGTGCCTTTTGGCAAACTCAAAGCGGGCTGTCGTGCCTTCTACTGAGGAGTGGCTTCCATCTGGCCACTCTACCTGATTGGTGGAGTACTGCAGAGATGGCCTGATTGGTGGAGTACTGCAGAGATGGTTGCCCTTCTAGAAGGTTCTCCCATCTCTACAGAGGAACTCTGGAGCTCTGTTAGAGTGACCATCGGATTCTTGGTCACCTCCCTGACCAAAGTCCTTCTCCCCCGATTGCTCAGTTTGGCTGGGCGGCCAGCTCTAGAAAGAGTCTTGGTGGTTGCAAACTTCTTTCATTTAAGAATGATGGAGGGCCACTGTGTTCTTCAATACTGCAGAAACATCTCAAGGATGATCAATGGAAACAGGATGTACCTGAGCTCAATTTCTCATAGAGTCTCATAGCAAAGGGTCTGAATACTTATGTGAATAAGATATTTCTCTTTTTATTTTGAATAAAATAGCAAAAATGTCAACAACAAAAAATGTGCTTTGTCATTATGGGGTGTTGTGTGTAGATTGATTGAATGAACGTTTTTATTTAATCAATTTTAGAATAACGCTGTAATGTAACAAAATGTGGAAAAAGTCAAGAGGTCTGAATCCTTTCCGAATGCACTGTATAGCCACTGAAAAACGATATGAGGGGAAAAAGTCAGTCACTCACCCACTCCTCCAATGGCATGACATCTTTGTAGCAGCTAGCTAGCTAGCTAACGTTAGGCTACGTGTTTTTAGCTTGCTACATACATGTGTTATGACTGACTTGTGATCATTGCCCTTGCTAGTTTGATTGTATTGTCATATCCAGCCTTAGTTACATTTGTCAGTTTTTGTCCAGAATATTGAGTCATTGAAACTGAAACAGTGCATCCTGAATGGAGTCAGCAAACAATGTACCAGGCCAGCTGTGATTTACAACCTGATAGCAATATTTTTTGGACTATCAAGAAATGATTTGGTGAATTATATTAATCATGCTTTTAACTGCATCCGTCTATTCTGCCAACAATGCCTTAACGTACATCATGGAATGTTGAGTCAAATATAACCTATTTTTTTATATATATTTTTGACAGATATTATGATTGTCTGTTTGTTTCATATCTGCAAAGTAGTTAAAACACTGTCAGTTCCAATTGAAACTTTAAGTCACCGGTTACTTTGTGTGCAAAACGTGCAATGGGAAGTAATAGTTGTACATTTTGATTGGGAAATGCTTAATGGTTGTGTTTTTGTATTCTTATGATTGGGACCTACTGGCTTACTGTGTCCGAGTTTATGGACTGCTTATCCTTTAATATCATTCTGTGTGACTGCTGTCGTTCCATCGGCCCTATGCAGGGGTGTAGTTGTGCCTTGAGAAGTGGGTATACTCTAATTTTGCCAAAAAGTGCCTAAATGGCCCACCCAGAGAAGGAAAGGCACCCTGTTTGAAAAATCCTTTCCTTCGTTTTTTTTATGAGTTTTCCAATAGATTTGTCTGATTTTTCACACTCAAAATCACAGAAAAAATTGAAAAATGTGATGGTCTAAGTCCATAAAAATGCTTAAACCACATCCAGAGCTGGTCCTGACCTCCCTGGGGCCCTAAGCAAAATTCTGCCAAGGGGCCCTCCTACCTGACCCGCGAGCCATGTAAACCATTTGCCATTGCCACAGTCACACCTAACACGCCAGTGTTCCCACTACAATCCTCCCTCCTTTAAAACAGTTTGCTCCATCAGTCGGTCTAAGAATAAGTAGACTCATACAGAACAGAATGAGGTATAAACAAACAATATTTATTGAATATAATATGTTCTATAGAATCTTAAGATAAGTGAATATTAACATTAACATAAATAAGAAATTGTAGAAAATATAAAACGTAGAAAATAATAAAATATAACACTGAGCTTTGGCTCTGCTGCCTGGTAATTAGTCCAGTCCTCACAATATTATACAATTAGCTTTGTCTATACAATATAAACATACGCCTATAGGCTATGGCTGCAGCTATATGTCTCAAAATAGTCAAATAAACCTATACAGCTGTGAGATTAACTGTGGTTCTCTCTACAGCCTGGGCATTTTCAGCATCAGCATGGGCACCAGTCTATCTGGACTGTCTGGAAGAAATTGAGAAAGTATGTCACATAGTTAAGCAGTCATTTACCCAAATGCACCTCTGCCATGCAATCTTAAATGTTACTAAGTGTGTAAACATTTGAATGTTTGAATTAAAATCTTACCGTCAAAATATTCCTCTTCTGCACTTTCTTGAGGCAAAATCATCAATGATGTCATCATAGGACATGTGTTTCCCCACGTCATGATTTATGCTCATGATGGCCAGACCACTCAAACGTGGCAGGTAGCTTTTGATGAGCTTTCATTTTGAAAAGCTCCTCTCTGCCGATGTTACTGGTAGGATGACTGCAATTCTTAGGGCTGTCCAAAGGTTAGGATAGTTCCTTCAGATTTTTCTCACAGAGAAAGGAAAGCAGCTCAAAGGCAGTCATCTTATCTGATGGCAGATCAGGTCAATTCTGAATGTCGTGTGCCAGATCCATTCCACTGATGTCACAGACATCTCTGAAGGTTACAGTGTTTTCAACTTCCATGCAGTGAGCCTTTAAACATTCACTGGACATCTGAGGCAGTGCTGAAGTTCAGCAGCACTCCACATTTGGTTTTCATCTGGTTGAGTGTTTAGATCTCTCATCCATGGATGTCACAGCAGAGTCGACCACAATGTTGAAGTAGTTGACTTCAAGGTTTTTCAGTGCATCAGTCACTGGTTCATCAGGAGCCTCATAGCTGAAATGCCTTTTGCTGTTTCTCAGTCTCTTCTCTTTCAGAACAGCCTCCACATTCATTTCTTCACAAATGCTTTTGGCTGTTATCTGGGCCTCAGAGAATCCAGTTTCCCGGTATGTAGTGAGGGAGGCCTTTGCATTTGAGATTAAATTCAGTGCGATATCCAGCTGCATTGAGGCGGATTGGAGGAGCTTGTTCACCTTGTTTGTCAATGTATCTGATGCTGGCTGTACACCTCTGGTTGTACTAGTCCTGGCTGAGGCTGCCTGTACTTCACCTAGGTCTGTGTTAGTACTTGCTGAAGCCAGCTGTATTGGGTCTGTGTTAGTACTTGCTGAAGCCAGCTGTACTGGGTCTGTGTTAGTATTTGCTGAAGCCAGCTGTACTGGGTCTGTGTTAGTATTTGCTGAAGCCAGCTGTATTGGGTCTGTGTTAGTATTTGCTGAAGCCAGCTGTACTGGGTCTGTGTTAGTATTTGCTGAAGCCAGCTGTATTGGGTCTGTGTTAGTATTTGCTGAAGCCAGCTGTACTGGGTCTGTGTTAGTATTTGCTGAAGCCAGCTGTATTGGGTCTGTGTTAGTATTTGCTGAAGACGGCTGTACTGGGTCTGTGTTAGTATTTGCTGAAGCCAGCTGTATTGGGTCTGTGTTAGTATTTGCTGAAGCCAGCTGTACTGGGTCTGTGTTAGTATTTGCTGAAGCCAGCTGTACTGGGTCTGTGTTAGTATTTGCTGAAGCCAGCTGTATTGGGTCTGTGTTAGTATTTGCTGAAGCCAGCTGTACTGGGTCTGTGTTAGTATTTGCTGAAGCCAGCTGTATTGGGTCTGTGTTAGTATTTGCTGAAGACGGCTGTACTGGGTCTGTGTTAGTATTTGCTGAAGCCAGCTGTACTGGGTCTGTGTTAGTATTTGCTGAAGCCAGCTGTATTGGGTCTGTGTTAGTATTTGCTGAAGCCAGCTGTATTGGGTCTGTGTTAATACTTGCTGAAGACGGCTGTACTGGGTCTGCGTTAGTTATCTTTTCGGAGCTGCAGTTTGTAAACACCGTTGGCGTTTATCAAACGTAATAAATAGTTGTATTTCAGTCTCACTTTTGTCAGGCACAAAGTCACAGAACACAGCCCTGGAAGTGGCTGGCAAGCAAGCAAGACACAGGCAGACCAAGAGATGCACTGCCCTACTAGGTTAGCAAGACAGACAGACTAGAGAGAGATGCACTGCAAGCTAGCACATCAACTTAACGTTACTGTTATTTGCTGGCATCAAACTTGGAGAGGAGAGAACACAAGTTTACCTGATTGCTGTTCCCACAATTCACTCTCATTATGTTTTTTTTTTCTTTCTCTTTTCGTAACCAGAAGGATAGTTCCGCTTCATCCTCTCATCCAAGTTGTAAACATTGACACCTGCTTTGACACGAGGGGGAGGCGGGGCCCTTGCGTAATTTGCGGGGCCCTACGCTCTGATCACATCAATCTGTCAGGGTCGGCCTCCCCAGTGGGTGGGCCTCTGTCCACCCAGGCCTATCCATGTCTACACCCCTGATGCAAATAATGCATGATGACAATTGCGCATCACAAATAGCCTACTAACCAACACTTCGGACTAAACTTTTTCAATACCTGGTTTGCATACCCATTGTTGCTTTAGTTAAGCATTTACTGGTAGATATCATGATTTGAAATGTCTTTCCTACCCTACAGGGTACCGATGTCATTCTTCTGTGAGCTGCTCCATTCCAAAGCCAGATGACAGCTGCGACACTCTTGCTTCCTGCAGATGATATTCCTCTGAAACTGGGCTGTGTGTGGCGAGCATGTGAATATATTTCATGTGCTTTGCGATTGTGTTGGCTACTTTGTGCATGATTTCTCTATTGTACTACATAATTGATAAGTCATATACCTCCACTACACTACTTTGATATGCATCAGTAGGGATTAAAAAGTGAGTATAAGCATTGCCCATTGAAAGAAAAATGGCACATCCCCTCCACTACACCCCTGGCCCTTTGTGTTTTACCAAAAGTGCTCTCTCCTACATGAGTGCACTGGTATTATGGTTGCTGTCCTTTCAGAAACATGAACCTGTCACACACTGAAGGCCTATAGGTTCGCCACTGCGCAAACATGTCTATAATAGATATAAAGGCCCTTAAGATTGTTTTATGCGCTGACTGAATGGAAGCTGATAATTAAGATTTTTTTACTCCACTGGTCTCAAGAAGAAATGATGAGTCCTCGCTGTCCGAGACCGAGTCAAGACCTAGTACAAATGTATCCGACACAGAGACAAGAGCGAGACCACGTCTCAAGACCGTACTACAACACCACAAATCACCTATGTTGCAGAGCAAGAATTGTAGCTGAAAGCTCCTGAATTGCAGCTCCTGCGTTCTGTAATTGACATTCACTCTATTCAAGATGAGTTATTTAAATTACAGTACCTGGGTAGATGCTTCCTTTCAGTGATTTCCACACTCGGTACTGCAGGGGCCCTGCGAACCGCCCCTCACACAGACTGGGAGCCGTGAGGGTAGGCTTCTCAAACTTCGGAGACGGCCTGCCAAAGACAACACAAGCTTTAGACAATACATATCAGAAACAGGAAAACCCCATTATGGAATAACATGGTGAAAGCTAAAACGGCCCACGTCCCGCCATGCTCTCACCTCTGGAGCAGGGTCTTGATATTCTGGGACGCAACAGGAAAAACAGAGGGGAGAGAGTGATAATTAGTTTGGGCAGTGGTTGAAAAGAGGAAAAGCAGTGTTCCATATGACATCAGTGTCTGAGCTAATGCTATCCCACCCTCTGGGATCTCCCTGTAGTTGGGGGAAAGTCCCTGGGTCTGAGCCTGTCCCTATAATCTCCTTATCCTCACCATCGACCAGGAGTGAGGTCATGGGCCCACATTCTGCCTGTGCTCCACCCTAAAGTGTTCCTCCCTCACTCTGGGGTCCTTCTGTAGAATGTCTAAAATAGATACTTACTACATTATTATAGCAGATGTAAATGTCTAGAAGTGTGCAAGCTAGGTTTGTCCTCACAACCATATTTTTGTTCAAACAGCACATGCAAAAAAAACAAAATCTAACCTAAAAATCGTTCAGTGTAGTCGTTCAACAATAACTCCAGTAGGTAAACAGTAGCCCTGTCCTGTCTCACCCGCAGCAGTGTAAAGGGGTCCTGAACCCTCAAATTGTCCTCGATCTCGTTCAGGGCCCTCTGCAGACGGCAGACCTCCACACAGAGCAGGGCCTTGTGTTCGTCCAGTCTGATCAGCTCCATGCGCTCCACTGTCTTCAGCTTCACCTGCAGCAGCTTCTCCTCTTGGTAAAGGAACTGGTGCAGGTCGCTGAACTGGGCCTCGATGCGCTGCTTCAGGTCCGCCGTGTGCTCCTAGTTTGAGAAGATCAAGGTTTAAGCGTAATGTATAGATTGTTACCAGGTGTAGGTATGAGATACTATAGTTCTTCTTACCTTGAGCTTCTTGACCTCTTCCTCAGTCTCTCTCTCACACTGCAGGGCCGTGTTCAGCTCCCCTTTCAGAGAGTCCATGGAGCTGTTGAGAGACGCCTGCATAGCCAGAACAAAGCAGCAGCATTACTGTAAGTCGTCATCAGCCTTCTCTTCTCTACAGTTCACCAGAGCTCATCCACGGTAAATACAGTAATCTGCCCTGGGAGTGAGGCTGGCAAAAACAATGTTACGGGAAAAGAGCCGGATGCAACTGGAAAGCAGACGAACAGCGGAGGATAATGAGCGGTTTGTCGTACAAAAATAAAGTGACACCTGAAGTGTTATGACAAATCATTGACATTTTAGTAGTTGATGCCAAGTCACTTCAAGATTTTCTGTGCTATATTTGATCCGAAAAAAGTTTTGCTTCAATTCCTCCCATGCATAATACTGCTACTCCATCCATGGCCCAAAAATGTATTTTTCCTGTCCTCAATTTCCCCTGCATCTGTGACCCTTTGGCTTGTTGTACATATTTTGCCCTGTGCTAAGCCTTTTACAAGTATTCTTTCTGAAATTTAGCAGTGTAAAAAGGCAACAGAAATCAATTTGAATTTGGACTTACCCTGTATCTCTGCTGTGCCTCCTGGACACACACCATGGTGTGGTTCCTGTGCTCCTGAGAGAGTCCACACACCAGACACACCAGCTCCTGGTCCTCCTCACAGTAGAGCTTCAGCTCCTCTCGGTGCCGGCCACAGCGTGGGGCAGGAGCAGGGGCAGAGCTCCTCTCTGGTACCCCCACGTCCCCCAGCAGCCCCCCGCTCTCCTCCAGGCCCTGGCAGTAGCTCTCCACTATGTTGGCCACGATGCGGTTGGGCCGGTAGCTCTGGCCAGGGAACACCTTCCTGCACTGTGGACAGGATCCAGACCCCCCCTGGACCTGGCCTCTGGGGCCCGCCCAGTAGCCAGCGATGCATGCCTGGCAGAAGGTATGGTCGCAGGGCAGGAAGACAGGCTGCTTGAAGAGGTCCAGGCAGATAGAACAGGTCAGGTCTCGGCTGAGTCGCTGTGCTGAGCTCTTGGATACTTGCCCAGCCATAGTAGACTGCCTAGGCTTTTCCTTTGTAGTTTGCTTTGAAAGCTCCCCCTCTCTGTATTTAAAACTTGTCTTGTCTGATTTCTCCACCTCAACGTTGTATTGAGACGTTAACTGGAGTTTCTCCACCTCTCTGTGATTCTTACTCCTTATGTTCATTCCTTTTGTCAGACTTCTCTTTTGTTTATGCTGGATTTGCAGCTGTTTAGACGTCCTCCTTCTCCTGAGTGTTTGGCTCCTCTCTCTGGTCTCCGGTCTGACTTGGCTCAGTCTTCCTGTTTACTGTGGGAAAGAAGGGGCTGGTGAGGAGGCGGCCTCTGTCTCTTGTTCCATCCCAAAAAGGCAGGGGTGATTTTTGTGCCCCCTTCTAAACTCCCCCTCTGACGTCAGAAGTTAGGGCGGTGTGTGTGTGGCTGTGTGTCTGGGGTTGTGTCTGGGGTTGTGTCTGGGGTTGTGTCTGGGGTTGTGTCTGGGGTTGTGTGTGTGTGTGTGTGTGTGTGTGTGTGTGTGTGTGTGTGTGTGTGTGTGTGTGTGTGTGTGTGTGTGTGTGTGTGTGTGTGTGTGTGTGTGTGTGTGTGTGTGTGTGTGTGTGTGTGTGTGTGTGTGTGTTTAGGCCTACATTGTGCAAATTGTGAGTCAAAACAGATGTGCCCTATTTTCTCTTTAGCTGGCTGGAAAAACAAAATGGTTGAAAAAAAACTATCAAAACACCAATTACTGCAAATGGTTATTGACAGCGCTAGGACAATGGCAAGATAATAGGGCTGGGTAACTTCCTGGAGAATGCAGCTACAGCCAACACAATGAGATTGTAGAGAAAACAGCCATCACTGTTCCCAGAAAAATATTAAGAAGTTTGAAGTCTGGATTGCACTCTAGCAAACAGGTTTTCCATCATGTATGTTTCCAATAGAAGTGTATGACGTTATTAGTCTAGTTCAAGCAATTATGTTCATTTATAGTACCAGTACAGTGTCAGCCTGCGCTAGCTACTTTATATTAAAGGCCCAATACAGCCGTTTATACTGTATATCAATATAAAATCTTTTCATGGTAACAATTAAGTAACTTACTGTAATAGAAAATGGGAAAAAATTGCTTTTTAACTAAAACTATTTCTCAAGCAAGAATGTAGCTTGGACTGTTTGTTGGGAGTGGTCTGAGTGGGGGAGGGGAAACAGAAAACTAGCTGTTATTGACAGAGGTCTGAAACTCTTAATCAATTTACCGCATGGTGATGTCACGATGGAAAGCCACAACTCCTGCCCATGCAAACCTGCAGATTAGAAGGTCCTATGTAGATTGTATTTTCAACAAGCAACTATCAGGAATAACACTGATCAAATGTTCACATTTTTTAGTGTTAGTTTCATCAGCTGTTGTACAATATGATATAAAACACAGGAAAACATACTTTTGACTGCAATGGGCCTTTAAGTTCACTCCACTGTAGACAAACACCTTGTCAAACACTATGGGTTGATTTCATACTTTGAGCATATGCTCTTTTGTATTTCTACTACCTTAAGCACAGCATGCATGAGTCATACTACCTTAATTGTTCACGGCTCTAATACATTCTGTTCTGAAGGTGTATCTACATTAGACTCAGGTTATGCTATTATGCAGGTTAATTAACACAACATGCAACCATTTCTCCAAGATGCTTGACAGGATACATATTTACTCTGCTATTGGTGTTTAGTGTTCCAAACATCAATAATAATTAGCCTACTACTTGTTAATTAAGGATCTAACCCTTTTTTCAATTTTCGTAAAAAATGACACCCAACTCTAACTGCCTGTAGCTCAGGACCTGAAGCAAGGATATGCATATTCTTGATACCATTTGAAAGGAAACACTCTGAAGTTTGTGGAAATGTGAAATTAATATAGGAGAATATAACACATTAGATCTGGTAAAAGATAATACAATGAACAAAACATACATTTTTGTAATTTTTTCATCTTTAAAATGCAAGAGAAAGCCCAATACATGACTTAAGAATCTAGGTGCAATTTAGACTTTGGCCAGCAGTGTATGTGCAAAGTTTTAGACTGATATAATGTATCAGTAATTCTGTTTAAAATGTTGTATCAAGACAGCCCAAATGTGCCTAATTGGTTTATTAATACATTTAAAGTTCAGAACTGTGCACTCTCCTCAAACAATAGCATGGTATTATTTCACTGTAATAGCTAATGTAAATTGGACAGTGCAGTTAGATTAACAAGAATTGAAGCTTTCTGCCCATATCAGATATGTCTATGTCCTGGGAAATGTTCTTGTTACTTACAACCTCATGCTAATCACATTAGCCTTTGTTAGCTCAACCGTCCCGCGGGGGGAGGGGGGGGGGGGGGCGGACGGACGGACGGACGGACACTCTACATCCTGTAGAGGTTAAACTGAGTGTCTGACTCTTAACCCTTAAACTGTCAGTTAGTGTTACATTGCGTGTTTATACTGGTCTCTCTGTGGCTGACATAATAATGTAATAACAATGTGGGACCTGACCATACAGACTACTGTGTACTTGCATAGTAGGTCACTGCATACTAGTTCACTCTCTGTGGCTGACGTGATGAAAATGATACAGACTATAGTGTGTACTGGTCTTGCATACCAGGTCACTGTAGTTAAAGAAGAACAAATATGTCAGTAACCTTCAGAGACAGTGTAGCCAGTTTTGGACAGTTTCAACTCAGTTTTACTCTGTTATAGATCCTTTACTGTTGATGACACTGGAGAAACGCAAGAGTTCAGGTAAGCAGTGCATTCATGCAAGTTAATGTCCTACATTGCAGAGGCATGCAGCCATCTGATAGGCTTTCTGGTTGAGGACTCCACTGCTGATGCCTCTGTTGCCGAGGAGAACCAGAAGGAGATAGCGTGCCCGGCGCACCCCGGCTGGGCCTCTGTTTGGTGCGTAGCTCCATGGACCTCTCCCCTGGGGTGATCATGTTGTCCCTCATCAGAGCACAGCGCAGCCCCCCAGGCTCACCCCCAGGGTCTGGATGGCCTCTCTCTCTCCCTGGCCAGCAGCCTCCTAATCTCACACTGGGTCAGATGTTCCAGTGATCCCCTGGGGTGGCCGCCATCATCTTGCATGTACAGAAAAAAACTAGGAAAAACTAGGAAAAACTCCCTAGAAAGGCAGGAACCTAGGAAGAAACCTACAGAGGAACCAGGCTCAGAGGGTTGGCCAGTCCTCTTGTGGCTGTGCCTGTGGAGATTTTTAAGAGTACATGGCCATTTAGGTCAGATTGTTCTTCAAGATATTAAAATGTTCATAGATGACCAGCAGGGTCAAATAATAACCAGTGGTTATAGAGGGTGCAACATGTCAGTACCTCAGGAGTAAATGTCAGTTGGCTTTTCATAGCTGAGCATTCAGAGGTCGAGACAGCAGGTGCGGTTGAGCGAGAGAGAGAGCGAGAGTCAAAAACAGCAGGTCCGGGACAAGGTAGCACATCCGGTGAATTTAGCCGCAGGCAGAACAGTTGAAACTAGAGCAGCAGCATGACCAGGTGGGCTGGGGACAGTCAGGAGTCATCAGGCCAGATAGTCCTGAAGCATGATGCTAGGGCTCAGGTCCTCCGGGAGGGGAGGGAGAGAGAGAGAATTAGAGGGAGCATACTTAAATTCACACAGGACACCAGATAAGACAGGAGACCTACACCAGATAAAACAGACTGACCCCTAGCCTCCCGGCACATAGACTATTGCAGCGTAGATACTGTGTAAACTGAAGTGTGTCAGCCTTGTCTCAGCCTTGTCACAAAGGATAACTTAGGGTGCGTTCGTATATTCCCTGGCTATCTACTCTGATTTCAGAGCACTCTTGTCTGTGTGCAAAAGCGCAGAATAACTGATGAATTTACGAACACGCAAGACCCGTTGAGTATGACCGGTCTCAGTAAACTTCGCCAATTTAGAAAATAAATGAAATTGCTGCCAGCAGCACAGTTAGTCAAGAACGCTCGAGACACCATGAAAACAGCCTAATCAGCTCTGCTAGCGCGAGTAAAATGGTCAGAGGGAGGTGTTCTCTTATTTCTGTCTGAAAGTAGCTAGCAAGCTAGCCAACGTTAGCCAGTTAGCTTGGGTGCTTGACTGATGTTGTGAGGTCCGAAGGCTCGGATCAACCCTACTCCTTGGCAAGAACGGCCAGTTTGCACTCTGAACGCCCCGAGAGCAAAACTCTCTGAATTTAGGAACAGACAATCTGACAAGACTCTGACTTTATTAACACCCAGAGTGCACTCTGAGCACACTCTGGCATTCCAGAGTGAATTTACAACACACCCTCCATCCCTTTTGTTCCACATAGCTTACCACTGAATCAGAAGCAGAATACCGACATCTAGTGGTCAAAGTGCCTGCTATCTTGTAGTGCACACACAGGACCCAGGAATGGAAGGAGATGGAATTTTACTACACATGGAAATACTGAACTGGGGTGGAGAGAATAAGAAAATAAATAAATCCATAATTCAATTAAATCCAGAACTTGTTTATGTTTGATTCAATTCATAATTTCGGATCAACCCAAGTCAAACAAAATGTTAGTTTTAAACAAAATACCTGATTTATTGCTGAAAACAAATGATCCAGTACCATACAATTATGAATTGTAATCAACACAAGACCTCTCACACATCACTGTACCTTCTATCAGTTGGCAGGATGGCCATCCTTAACTGTAAGTCCACAGACTCACTGGTACATGGTCGTCTATAAAGCCATCTAATGGCAGCTGTCAATATATTTAAGCACTTCACTCACCCTGCAGAGTAATTGACATTACCATCTAAGATCACAGAACTGTATTTTATATAATGTTCCCAACACAAGAACTTAGTTTGGTAAAAGCCTTTAGCTTTGCTGCCCCATCATCTTGGAACACTTTGCAAAAGGACATACATTTTATATTCTGATTGATGATTTTAAATCCCAGATTGGATGGCTGTTGACCACAGATTGCACATGTTTTTAAACCTTTTAAATTATCTTATGCACTGTTTTAACTTGCATTCATTGTTATGTTTTATGTTGTGTTGTCTCATGTGTAACTTAATGTATGCTGCTTTCTTGGCTAGGGCTCACTTGAAAAATCTATTTAAATCTCAATGTGACTTCTGTGATTAAATAAAGGATAAATAAATAAAATGAAAAACAATTCTTACACCAAGTACCTCACATCATGCCAGAATATTCGTGTGGTTTTATTTGTGCAACACGACTGCTTTGTAGACGGCCTGGAACGCGGCCTACATTTAATTGTGGGAATAACATTAGAAGGGCTCCTTGCGCATATTTCGACCTGTAGCAGCAACTAGCATCAGCTGATCCTAAATACTGCTTTCCAAATCAGCAAAGAAAACACAAACAAAAGCGAAATGTTTGAGGCACGATTGACCCAAGGTCTAATACTAATGAAAGTTTTGGATGCTCTGAAAGACCTTATCACTGAAGCTTGCTGTGAGGATGTGAACTCCTCGGGTATCTCCCTCCAGAGTATGGACTCATCACGTTTCCTTCGTGCACATCAACTTGCGAAGCGATGGATTCGACTGGTATCGCTGTGATCGCACGCTGGCTATGGGAGTCAACCTAACCAGGTGCGTGAACAAAGTGTGCATTCATTGATAACTCTGTTGAGTTTACCTAAAATTAACACTTGCTGGCTTACTTGCAGCATGTCCAAGATTTTGAGGTGTGCAGGTAATGAGGACATCGTCACCCTGCGTGCAAATGACACTGCAGAGACTCCTCCTGATGTTTGAGACTGAAAGTAAGTAGGCCAGTAAGTAGGTCTCAGAGCATTTCATATTATTCTGTAAGTCCAAGACACTTTATTTATACTGGACAAAAAAATATATGAACGCAACAATATTTTTTTTTAACTGAGTTACAGTTCATATAAGGAAATCAGTCAATTGAAATAAATTCATTAGGCCCTAATCTATGGATTTCACATGACTGGGAATACAGATATGCATCTGTTGGTCACAAATACCGTTAAAAAAAGCTAGGGGCATGGATAAAAAAAACTGTCTGTATATGGTGTGACCACCATTTGCCTCATGCAGCGCAACACATCTCCTTCACATAGAGTTAATCAGGCTGTTTATTGTGGCCTGTGGAATGTTGTCCCACTCCACTTCAATGGCTGTGCGAAGTTGCTGGATATTGGCAGGAACTGGAACACGCTGTCATACACGTCGATCCAGAGCATCCCAAACATGCTCAATTGGACATGTCAAGTGAGTATGCAGGCCATGGAAGAACTGGGACATTTTCAGCTTCCAGGAATTGTGTACAGATCCTTACAACATGGGTCTGTGCATTATCATGCTGAAACATGAGGTGATGAATGGCACGACAATGGGCCTCAGGATCTCGTCACTGTATCTCTATGAATTCAAATTGTCATCGATAAAATACAATTGTGTTAGTTGTCCGTAGCTTAAGCCTGCCCATACTGTAACCCCACCGCCACCATGGGGAACACTGTTAACAACATTGTCATCAGCAAACTGCTCACCCACACGACGCCATACACATGGTTGTGAGGCCAATTGGACATACTGTCAAATTCTCTAACACGACTTTAGAGGCAGCTTATGGTAGAGAAATGAACATTCAATTGTCTGGCAACAGCTCTGATCAACATTCCTGCAGTCAGCATGCCAATTGCATGAGATTTGTGGCATTGTGTTGTGTGACAAAACTGCACATTTTTAAAGTGGCCTTTTATTTTCCCCAGCACAAGGTGCACTTGTGTTATGATCATGCTGTTTAATCAGCTTCTTAATATGCCACACCTGTCAGGTGGATGGATTATCTTGGCAAAGGAGAAAGACTCACTAACAGGGATGTTAACAAATTTGTGCACAACGTTTGAGAGATATATTATTGTGTGTACATATGGACCATTTCTGGGAAATGTTATTTCAGCTCATGAAACATGGGACCAGCACTTTACATCTTGTGTTTGTATTTTTGTTCAGTGTAGTATGATATGTCCTGTTTCGTATGGAATATATTGTGGACGTCCATCACCCATTTCATATGATACGTTACAAATAACAATTCATATTACACGTTACGAATTTCTTAAACGTACACTATGTTACGAATTAGCAAAACATACAATGTTACAAATCTGCTAAATGTATATGTTACGAATTCTAGCTAGGTGGCTAACGTTAGCTAGCTGGCTAATGTTAGCTAGGCTAGGGTTTAAGGTTAGGGTTAAGTTTAGCAGTAAGGTTAAATGGTTAGGGTTAAGGGAAGGGTTAGCTAAAAGGGTTATGGTTAGGGAAGGGTTAGGGTAGGTTATCAAACTTGGTCCAAACACCTGCTAAGTGACCTGTTCCATGTATGAAGGTCATATATTTTCTGAGGCATGTCCTAATGTATAACCTTGTCTCTGTGTTGTTAGACCAGGAGAAAGTCTCTGACTATGAGATTAAGTTGATGGACTTGGATGTGGAACAGCTCCGTATTCCAGTAAGCAATCTTTATTCCTTATTCACAATCGGTTCACTGCAATTTACATGTGATATTTTCAATGTCCATTGATGTACAGTGGAAGTGGAGGAGCTGGCAAAATTGATAGCTTGCACGATATCCTGTTCTCTCTTTAGGAACAAGAGTACAATTGTGTGGTGAAAATGCCGTCTGGCGAATTCTCACAGATTTGTAGAGACCTGTCCCAAATCGGGGATGCTGTCATGATCACTTGTGCAAAAGGCAGGGTCCAGTTCTCAGCCAGTAGGGAGTTGGGCACTGGCAACATCAAGCTGTCCCAGACCAACATTGTGGACAATGAGGATGAGTCGGTGAGAGAGGCCTGACTGCCTCCACACAGATTCTCACACTCACTTGCCCTGACAGTCAATTCAACAGGCACATGACATCATTTGTAGTCAGGCAACTAACCACTAGGCCGACCACTTCAATAGCAATTACTGTAGTTGTATGGATTGTTGACTTGAGCCAAGTGCACTGCACACGTAATAATTAGGTGGGTGCTTACATTTGTTTCATTTGTGTGAACTGGAAATGTGTTTTTTTCATATCCCACTCCCCTTGAAAGCAGGATCAGGGCCAGGGATCATCCATTATTGACAGTGACCCTGAAGCAAGTAAGGTTAAGTGCCTTGCTAAAGGTCATATCAACATATTTTTCACCTAGTTGGCTCGGGGATTCGAACCAGCGACTTTTCAGTTACTGGCCTAAGACTCTTAATTGCGAGGCTACCTGCTGCCCCGACTTACATGACCTTTTAAATCAGTCTGCCAAAAGGCTCAGCACAAGTACTGTTAACAGAGAACTTTGCATAATAAAACCGTTTTGCAGCAAAATGCCTAATTCCTAATTTTGCTCCACCCTCTGGGTTATTTGAGGCTGATTACATTTAAATGGGTCAAGCTGAAGAAAGCGAGAGCCATAATTCCAAAGTGACCCATTTTTGATTCTGTCTCCTACTGGTGAACATTGAGGTCAAAGAACAAGTATGGCTGATCTTTACCCTCAACTACCGGTACCTGAATTTCTTCTCCAGAGCTACTCCTCTCCCCAACACGGTCACCCTCTGCATGTCCGAGGGTGGTACACTACATGCCCAGAGACTACAGAGGGAAGACTTCACAGAGAGTCACACCACTTACTTATTCATTTTTAATTGCAACTCTCAAAGCCAACCAAGGCCAACCTTTACTCACGCTGCCTATTAGTAAGTAGCGGTACAGAACAGATTGAAGTGGCAATAGTATGGTAACAAGTTAGCTGTTCATAACTTCCATGATCACTGTTGGCCCTGAAGACTCAGGTCTGTGGAGTTTCTGTTCAAGGGTAACGTGTGTAAGACCATCTCAACCTGTTTGCTCTTTCCCTCCAGTGGTGGAGTACAGGATCGCAGACATCGGCCACATCAAGTACTACCTGGCACCTAAAATTGACGAGGATGCATCCTAATCGTCAACCTGACCCAAAGCACGTCTGACAACACCTGGACTGAACCCTTAAGAAGACTGAAGAGGTTTGGCTGTTCTGCACTTCCCAATGTGTTACAGATGTCAGTTAAATCCTGTAGGAATGGTGTGTACTATATGGTTAATGCAATATAACTAGAGAGAGGTTTTATGTGTTGTTATGTAAGAAACATTGAAGATGTCTGGTGGATACAGTATGTTTGCCACGGATTGTTTATCCTCATCATACTGCTCCTCTCAATAATGTACTCTAGGCTAACTGTTTATTCCTATTTTACCCACATCCTTTGTAAATATGCTGTTTTGTTACACACAAATAAAGTTCTATAGAAGTTTAATTCATTATGGAACTGAGTTATATCCCTCATGTTGTTCATCAGAGTATGGAACTAGAGACACTGTGCTATTGCCACGTATGGCCACTTGATGGCAGTCAAGACAAAGCAAAAATAGTCTAATACGTGTAAAATTGACTCTAGTCCAACTTTTCTCTGCTTTCTATCCTCTGAAGTTATCTGGTAAGTTGAAGTGAGAAGACAGCATGTACAGTCGCACTTGGTATTAAGAGTAATTAAGCTTCGTTAATGTTTGATAAAAACCACAACATAGCCTGCTGCTTAACTGCTCAGCCCTCAAGTATTTAACAGTTTAGGATGGAGTTAATTAAAGAGTGAAATGGCTTTTCAGTATTACTACTGTCTACTCTATGGGTCAAGTGTTTTAAAGAGGAACTCCAGCACAATTTATTCCTACCTGGTCCTTTACTTTCTGATGAAAACCTGAAATCAGTTGCTCAATATTAGTTTACTGCTGTATAAATTTTCCAAGTACATACAAATAGGCTATATTGTTTTGACATACTCATAGGATGCCTTCAGAAAATATTCACACAGCTTAACTTTTTCCACATTTTGATGTGTTATCAAATTGGGATTAAAATGGATTTAATTGTAATTTGTTTGTCAATGATCTACACAAAATGCTCTGTAATGTCAAAGTGGAAGAATAAAATCTATATCTTGATTACATAAGTATTCAACCCCCTGAGTCAATACATGTCAGAATCTCCTTAGGCATTGATTACAGCTGTGAGTCTTTCTGGCCAAGTCTAAGAGCTTTGCACACCTAGATTGTACAGTATTTGCACATTATTCTTTTTTTTTTAATTCTTCAAGCTTTGTCAAGTTGGTAGTTGATCACTGCTAGACAGCCATTTTCAAGTCTTGCCATAGATATTCAAGCCAATGTAAGTAAAAACTGTAACTAGGCCACTCACAAACATTCAGTGTTGTCTTGGTAAGCAAAAGCAACTCCAGTGTATATTTGGCCTTGTGTTTTAGGTTAATGTCCTGATGAAAGGTGAATTTGTCTCTCAGTGTCTGTTGGAAAACTGACTGAACCAGCTTTTCCTCTAGGATTTTGCCTGTTTTATTCCCCCCCAAAATCCCTAGTCCTTGCCAATGACAAGCATACCCATAACATGATGTAGCCACCACCATGCTTGAAAATATGAGTGTTATTCAGTGAGGTGTTGGATTTTCCCCAAACATAGCGTTTTGTATTCAGGAGATAAATTTAATTTCTTTGGCACATTTTTTTTTTGCAGTTTTACTTTACTGCCTTTGGAACATTTATATTCTGTGCAGACTTCCTTCTTTTCACTCTCATTTCTGCCAAATCTACACTGGAGTTGCTTATCAAGAAGGACAGTGAATGTTCCTGAGTGGTCAAGGTACAGTTTTGATTTAAATCTACTTGAAAACCAATGGCAAGACCTGAAAATGGTTGTGAAGCAATGATCAATAACCAATTTGACAGAGTTTGAAGAATTTTCAAAAGAATAATGGGCAAATGTTGCACAATCCAGGTGTAGAAAGCTCTTAGAGACTTACCAAGAAATACTCACAGCTGTAATTGTTGCCAAAGTTGCTTCTACTAAGTATTGGCTCATTGGTGTGAATACTTATGTAAATGAGATATTTATGTATTTCATTTTCACTAACATATTTTAACTTTGTCATTATGGGGTATTGTGTGTAGATGAGTTAGAAAAATGTATATATTTAATTTTGAATTTAGGCTGTACCACAACAAAATGTGTAATAAGTCAAAGGTTATGAATACTTTCTGAAGGCACACTAACTAGAATGTTGTTGATCCATCATCAGTTTTCTATCACAGCCATTCAACTCTGTAACTGTTTTAAAGTCAACATTGGCCTCATGGGGAAGTCCCTGAGTGGTTTCCTTCCTTTCCGACAACTGAGTTAGGAAGGACGCCTGTATTTTTGTAGTGACTGAGTGTATTGATACACCATCCAAAGTGTAATTAATAACTTCACCATGCTCAAAGGGATATTCAATGTCTGCTTTTTTTATTTTTACCCTTCAACCAATAGGTGCCCTTCTTTGTGAGACAGGAAACCTCCCTGATCTTTGTGGCTATAAATTCACTGCTCGACTGAGGGAACTGTGAGGTATAGACATGAGGTAGTCATTCAAAAATCATGTTAAACACTATTATTGCTCACAGAGTGAGTCCATGTAACTTATTATGTGACTTGTTAAGCAACTTTTTACTCCTGAACGTATTTAGACTTGCCATAACAAATGGGTTGAATACTTATTGACTCAAGACATTTCAGCTTTTTGTGTGTTCCCTTGAGATTGTCAGATCCCTTTTTTTGTCTAACATAGTATGTCTCAAATAATGCATGATGTGAACTTCTGACATGATTTGTACATGTGTACACAACATGTGCCTCTGTTACATACCTACTGTATATGGTACCTACAGTGAGGGGAAAAAGTATTTGATCCCCTGCTGATTTTGTACGTTTGCCCACTGACAAAGAAATGATCAGTCTATAATTTTAATGGTAGGTTTATTTGAACAGTGAGAGACAGAATAATAACAAAAACATCCAGAAAAATGCATGTCAAAAATGTTAGAAAATGATTTGCATTTTAATGAGGGAAATAAGTATTTGACCCCTCTGCAAAACATGACTTAGTACTTGGTGGCAAAACCCTTGTTGGCAATCACTGAGGTCAGACGTTTCTTGTAGTTGGCCACCAGGTTTGCACACATCTCAGGAGGGATTTTGTCCCACTCTTTGTAGATCTTCTCCAAGTCATTAAGGTTTCGAGGCTGACATTTGGCAACTTCGAACCTTCAGCTCCCTCCACAGATTTTCTGTGTGATTAAGGTTTGGAGACTGGCTAGGTCACTCCAGGACCTTAATGTGCTTCTTCTTGAGCCACTCCTTTGTTGCCTTTTCCATGTGTTTTGGGTCATTGTCATGCTGGAATACCCATCCACGACCCATTTTCAATGCCCTAGCTGAGGGAAGGAGGTTCTCACCCAAGATTTGACGGTACATGGCCCTGTCCATCGTCCCTTTGATGCGGTGAAGTTGTCCTGTCCCCTTAGCAGAAAAACACCCCCAAAGCATAATGTTTCCACCTCCATGTTTGACGGTGGGGATGGTGTTCTTGGGGTCGTAGGCAGCATTCCTCCTCCTCCAAACACGGCGAGTTGAGTTGATGCCAAAAAGCTCAATTTTGGTCTCATCTGACCACAACACTTTCACCCAGTTGTCCTCTGAATCATTCAGATGTTCATTGGAAAACTTCAGACGGGCATGTATATGTGCTTTCTTGAGCAGGGGGACCTTGCGGGCGCTGCAGGATTTCAGTCCTTCTCGGCGTAGTGTGTTACCAATTGTTTTCTTGGTGACTATGGTCCCAGCTGCCTTGAGATCATTGACAAGATCCTCCCGTGTAGTTCTGGGCGGATTCCTCACCGTTCTCATGGTCATTTCAACTCCACAAGGTGAGATCTTGCATGGAGCCCCAGGCCGAGGGAGATTGACAGTTATTTTGTGTTTCTTCCATTTGCGAATAATCGCACCAACTGTTGTCACCTTCTCACCAAGCTGCTTGGCGATGGTCTTGTAGCCCATTCCAGCCTTGTGTAGGTCTACAATCTTGTCCCTGACATCCTTGGAGAGCTCTTTGGTCTTGGCCATGGTGGAGAGTTTGGAATCTGGTTGATTGATTGTTTCTGTGGACAGGTGTCTTTTATACAGGTAACAAACTGAGATTAGGAGCACTCCCTTTAAGAGTGTGCTCCTATTCTCAGCTCGTTACCTGGGAGCCAAAAATCTTTCTGATTGAGAGGGGGTCAAATATTTATTTCCCTCATTAAAATGCAAATCAATTTATAACATTTTTGACATGGGTTTTTCTGGATTTTTTTGTTGTTATTCTGTCTCTCACTGTTCAAATAAACCTATCATTAGGTTGCCTTTGATACTGTGAACCATCAGATCCTCCTCTCCACCCTCTCCGAGTTGGGCATCTCCGGCGCGGCTCACTCTTGGATTGCGTCCTACCTGACAGGTCGCTCCTACCAGGTGCCATGGCGAGAATCCGTCACCGCACCACGTGCTCTCACCACTGGTGTCCCCCAGGGCTCAGTTCTAGGCCCTCTCCTATTCTCGCTATACACCAAGTCACTTGGCTCTGTCATATCCTCACATGGTCTCTCCTATCATTGCTACGCAGACGACACACAATTAATCTTCTCCTTTCCCCCTTCTGATAACCAGGTGGCAAATCGCATCTCTGCATGTCTGGCAGACATATCAGTGTGGATGACGGATCACCACCTCAAGCTGAACCTCGGCAAGACGGAGCTGCTCTTCCTCCCGGGGAAGGACTGCCCGTTCCATGATCTCGCCATCACAGTTGACAACTCCATTGTGTCCTCCTCCCAGAGTGCTAAGAGCCTTGGCGTGATCCTGGACAACACCCTGTCGTTCTCCGCTAACATCAAGGCAGTGACCCAATCCTGTAAGTTCATGCTCTACAACATTCACAGAGTACGACCCTGCCTTACACAGGAAGCGGCGCAGGTCCTAATCCAGGCACTTGTCATCTCCCGACTTGATTACTGCAACTCGCTGCTGGCGGGGCTCCCTGCCTGTGCCATTAAACCCTTACAACTCATCCAGAACGCCGCAGCCCGTCTGATGTTCAACCTTCCCAAATTCTCTCACGTCACCCCGCTCCTCCGCACACTCCACTGGCTTCCAGTTGAAGCTTGCATCTGCTACAAGACCATGGTGCTTGCCTACGGAGCTGTGAGGGGAACGGCACCTCTGTACCTTCAGGCTCTGATCAGTCCCTACACCCAAAGAAGGGCACTGCGTTCATCCACCTCTGGCCTGCTCGCCTCCCTACCTCTGTGGAAGCACAGTTCCCGCTCAGCCCAGTCAAAACTGTTCGCTGCTCTGGCACCCTGTCACGTCCTGACCAGTATAAGGGTTATTTGTTATTGTAGTTTGGTCAAGACGTGGCAGAGGGTATTTTGTTTATGTGGTTCGGGGTGGTGATTTATTTAGTAGGGTATTGGTTTAGTTAGTTCCGGGTTTTTGGGGTTATGTTCTATGTTTGTATTTCTATGTGGTCTCTAGTCTTTTGTATTTCTATGTCTAGTTTATTGGGGTTGGACTCTCAATTGGAGGCAGGTGTTTTCTAGTTGCCTCTGATTGAGAGTCCTATATATGGGTATGTGTTTGGTTAAGTGTTTGTGAGAGATGAAGTGGAGCGAAGACAGGGAACGCTACAGGGGAACACGACTGGCGTTTAAGCCCGAGAGGCAGCCCCAATAAAAAAAAATTGGGGGGGGCACACGGGTAGTTTGGCTGGGCGAGGATTGAGCCCCAGGCCAAATCCCCGTACCTTTTCTGGGCAACCAGTGACTGGACAGGTCCCGTGCTTCGGGGTAATGGGTACTGTGGCGAGGCCAAGTATTTTTAGGCCGGTACGCGCAGTGCCAGCGCCCCGCATTTGCCAGGGGGAAGTGGGCATCCAGCCAGTAAGAGCGATGCCAGTTCTGCGCTCGAGACCGCCAGTACGCCTCTATGGTCCAGTGCGTCAGCCCTGTCCAACTCGTCCTGTTCCCACTCCCCGCACTAGCCCTGAGGTGCGTGTTCCCAGGCTGATACCTCCAGTACCAGCACCACGCATCAGGCTTCCAGTGCGTCAGCCCAGTCCGACTCGTCCTGTTCCCGCTCCCCGCACTAGCCCTGAGGTGCGTGTTCCCAGGCTGATACCTCCAGTACCAGCACCACGCATCAGGCTTCCAGTGCGTCAACCCAGTCCGACTCGGCCTGTTCCCGCTCCCCGCACTAGCCCTGAGGTGCGTGTTCCCAGGCTGATACCTCCAGTACCAGTACCGGCCCGAAACTGAGCAAGTCTGTCTGCAGTCTGGAGGGCAGTAGGCCTGAGCCGGAGCCACCTCCAGTTTAGGTGGGTTGGGGAGGGGCGGTGTAGCACAGGTGCCGTCGTTGACGGGAGCCACCCTCCCTTCCCTTCCTTTAGTTTAGGGGGATTTTTTGTTGTTGTTGTTGTTCTTTTTTTGTTTTTTTTTATTTATGAGGTGCATCCGGGGTCTGCACCTTGGGGGGGGGGGGGGTACTGTCACGTCCTGACCAGTATAAGGGTTATTTGTTATTGTAGTTTGGTCAGGACGTGGCAGAGGGTATTTTGTTTATGTGGTTCGGGGTGGTGATTTATTTAGTAGGGTGTTGATTTAGTTAGTTCCGGGTTTTTGGGGTTATGTTCTATGTTTGTATTTCTATGTGGTCTCTAGTCTTTTGTATTTCTATGTCTAGTTTATTGGGGTTGGACTCTCAATTGGAGGCAGGTGTTTTCTAGTTGCCTCTGATTGAGAGTCCTATATATGGGTATGTGTTTGGTTAAGTGTTTGTGGGAGATTGTTTCTTGTTTTGCCTGTGTGAGCCTGACAAGACTGTTTTGTTGTTCGTGCTTTCTTCGGTTTGTTATTTTGGTGTTCTCTTTATTTAAAATAAATAACAAGATGAGCATCCACATTCCTGCTGAATTTTGGTCCTCTATTCCTGACGACAACCGTTACACACCCCAATGGTGGAACAAGCTCCCTCACGACGCCAGGACAGCGGAGTCAATCACCACCTTCCGGAGACACCTGAAACCCCACCTCTTTTACCTGGGATAGGATAAAGTAATCCTTCTACCCCCCCCCCCCCAAAAAATATATAGATGATAGATGCACTATTGTAAAGTGGTTGTTCCACTGGATATCATAAGGTGAATGCACCAATTTGTAAGTCGCTCTGGATAAGAGCGTCTGCTAAATGACGTAAATGTAAATGTAATTACAATTATAGACTGATCATTTCTTTGTCAGTGGGCAAACGTACAAAATCAGCAGGGGATCAAATACTTTTTTCCCTCACTGTATATGGTGACGTTGACTTATTTTCCCATTCGTCTTCCTTTTCCCAAGCACTCTGAATCACAGCAATGGGAGTTTCAATACTGTATCACCCTAAATATACATCAGTGAGGTATACATTTTCATTTTCTCAAAATCTCCAATACTTATATTTTGACATCTGCTATTATACTTCATGCATATTATCAATGCATGATAGATTTTTTGAATCTGCTTAACATCACACGATAGTCAGTATGTAAGCAAAAAAAGGCAATACTGGATTGAATCTGCAGGCTGGCAGGAAGGGGGGAGAGAACTGGTACGGATAGGATGACAGAGAGGAGGTGTGGGGGCAAGTAAAGCAAGCAGAGAAAAGATGACAGAGAGTAGGAGTGAGATTGCAGAGACGGAAAAAGAGAGATCACAGAGAAGGAGTGCAAGAAGTGTGAATGTAAAACAGGCTGAGGGATGAAAGTATAGAGAGAGGAGAAAGGGACGGATATTGTAGATGAAATAACGTGGCAAAGACCGAGGGGTTATTGTGTGTGTGAGTGCATGCACGTTTGCATGGTCCAACAGCATCCTTTGTTGGAGAAGATATGATGAAAAAGCAAACACACACACTCACATTCTCAATTAGTGTCCCTGGTGTGTAATCAGCAGGGACACCAAGCGCTAGCTGGAGCGCACTAGTCACTAGGCTAAAAATAGCCATAGTGTCTACAGGAATGAGATAGACCTGTAGGGAGATAAGCACCCAGAGGCACACAGGGACAGACTCATGGAAATATTGAATCTTTTTTAGCTTGGTCCCTGTAACAGAAATTACAGTGGAATTGAATACATGTAGTGTAAGGAAATACCAAAGAAATGAATCACATTAAAGAGTATAAGCCTTAATTGGTAGATCGTTGTGTGACACTAATTGATTGGGTTTTAAAATATAATTACTTATTACTCTATTATTATTTAATGAATTAAAGAGACATCCGCACCTGCTTATACCTTCCCTTCCCCTCAGAGAAGATGCGTTTTTGGATAGCTGAGATGGCTGAGAGAACATGTTTGCATTGGTCATTTTAATTTCTACCTACAGTATATCCATTTCAATCCTTGGGATCACTGAGTTGGAGTCTTCACTTTATGCTGCTATCTGCTTGCTCTCTACTTTTTCTTCATTCAAAATGTTCTTCTCTTCAATTTGTCCACCTCCCCCTTATGTCTGTTTAACTTTATTCTCTCCTTATGTTCTAAGCCTCCTAAACACTGCTTAGCAACAGTTCCCACAGCAACAAACTGAAAAACTTCACCGTCTGTCTGTCTGTCTGTCTGTCTGTCTGTCTGTCTGTCTGTCTGTCTGTCTGTCTGTCTGTCTATCTCTGTCTATATATCGCTCTCTATCTTCCCTCCCTGGCCTTTATCTTGCTCATTATAAAGTCCCACAGTTCCACAGAAGTATAACAAGTTGACAGTTCTCGACAATAATAGAATCCCCAGGTGAAAAGAAAGGGGGGGACCTGCTGTTCCTGCTAGAGTCTATTGATCTGACTGTAATTTGAAAGTGATTTCATGGATTGATATATGATAGCACATACAGTAGACTCCCATTTTAACAAAGTAACAAGAACTGCTTGTTATAAAATTGCAAGTGATAAGATAATCAAAGCAGTGAATGGAATGACATTCAGATATTTGACAAGCAATGTGATCAAATGGCTTTACTTTACAGTTCACATTCTGAATGAAACCCTGCTCCCATTTTTCTGTAGGAAAAGAGCAGGAGAGGCTTTGAACACCTCATTAAGTCTGCCTATGCAGCAGGGAGATCAGTGCAGATAACGATGCTCTGTCATTAATCAAATGATTTCGGAAGGTAACTAGAAACAAGGTATTTGGGTGGGAATCTTAAGCACTCTTCGGGAGAGACCTCTGTGATTAGCGCTGTGTGTTCTGTTATCTTGATTGAGTTCAATAGGAAATTAACCTCCTAATTCACTGTTGGGAGAAACGACATGAGAGGTCAAAGAGGACCAATCTCTAGTCAATCATCTGTCTATAGAAAAGAAAAGAGAAAGGACTCAGATCAGTCTTTGAATAGTGAAAATACAACAGTGCAGGCTAATTTTAGAGGCAGGACTGTGTAAACATTAGTGACATGGCAATTCCCATAAAATATCTGCCAATACCATCAGCGTTTGTATTCATTTCAAATGGGTACTTTATATGCTTTTATAACATCTATTAATGTCCAGTATAATATACAATCACAGGTTCCTAAGGGATATTTTTACCGTGACCTTGCTACACATTCATCCTGTGTTCACTCTATCGTAACTGATAGAAAAATGTCTTGAACTGCTAATACCTAGCCTGAGTAGCTTCAATACAAGCCAAAACAGTGGGAAGTTATTCATCTTGTCACGGCTGTTTGAAGGAGCGGACCAAGATGCAGCGTTTTCGTAGTTCCACATGTTTTATTTAAATCAGTGAAACCGAATGCAACAATTAACACTTTAAGTAAATACAAAACAACAAACCGTGACGCTGGAGGAACATAAACCTCACGAAGAACAATCACCCACAAACACCTGTGGGACAAACCTAAACTTAAATAGGACCTCCAATTAGAGACAACGACAACCTGCTGCCTCTAATTGGAGGTCATGCCAAATAACACCAACATAGAAATACAAACCTAGAACCAAAACATAGACATACAAAAACCAGACAAACACCCCCTGTCACGCCCTGACCTAATCTACCATAGAAAATAACACTCACTATTGTCAGGACGTGACACATCTCCTCATCCTCCCTTCTTCTGCTTGACTTGTGCAATACTTCCAAGCCAAGACACTTTTTTCAGTGCCGCATTGCTGTCTTAAAAACTGCTAGTTTTACATTTACATTTTAGTCAGTTTTCTTTGGATATATTTTTATATACACTGCTCAAAAAAATAAAGGGAACACTTAAACAACACAATGTAACTCCAAGTCAATCACACTTCTGTGAAATCAAACTGTCCACTTAGGAAGCAACACTGATTGACAATACATTTCACATGCTGTTGTGCAAATGGAATAGACAACAGGTGGAAATTATAGGCAATTAGCAAGACACTCCCAATAAAGGAGTGGTTCTGCAGGTGGGGACCACAGACCACTTCTCAGTTCCTATGCTTCCTGGCTGATGTTTTGGTCACTTTTGAATGCTGGCGGTGCTTTCACTCTAGTGGTAGCATGAGACGGAGTCTACAAACCACACAAGTGGCTCAGGTAGTGCAGCTCATCCAGGATGGCACATCAATGCGAGCTGTGGCAAGAAGGTTTGCTGTGTCTGTCAGCGTAGTGTCCAGAGCATGGAGGCGCTACCAGGAGACAGGCCAGTACATCAGGAGACGTAGAGGAGGCCGTAGGAGGGCAACAACCCAGCAGCAGGACCGCTACCTCCGCCTTTGTGCAAGGAGGAGCAGGAGAAGCACTGCCAGAGCCCTGCAAAATGACCTCCAGCAGGCCACAAACGTGCATGTGTCTGCTCAAACGGTCAGAAACAGACTCCATGAGGGTGGTATGAGGGCCCGACGTCCACAGGTGGGGGTTGTGCTTACAGCCCAACACCGTGCAGGACGTTTGGCATTTGCCAGAGAACACCAAGATTGGCAAATTCGCCACTGGCGCCCTGTGCTCTTCACAGATGAAAGCAGGTTCACACTGAACACGTGACAGACGTGACAGAGTCTGGAGACGCTGTGGAGAACGTTCTGCTGCCTGCAACATCCTCCAGCATGACCGGTTTGGCGGTGGGTCAGTCATGGTGTGGGGTGGCATTTCTTTGGGGGGCCGCACAGCCCTCCATGTACTCACCAGAGGTAGCCTGACTGCCATGAGGTACCGAGATGAGATCCTCAGACCCCTTGTGAGACCATATGCTGGTGCGGTTGGCCCTGGGTTCCTCCTAATGCAAGACAATGCTAGACCTCATGTGGCTGGAGTGTGTCAGCAGTTCCTGCAAGAGGAAGGCATTGATGCTATGGACTGGCCCGCCCGTTCCCCAGACCTGAATCCAATTGAGCACATCTGGGACATCATGTCTCGCTCCATCCACCAACGCCACGTTGCACCACAGACTGTCGAGGAGTTGGCGGATGCTTTCGTCCAGGTCTGGGAGGAGATCCCTCAGGAGACCATCCGCCACCTCATCAGGAGCATGCCCAGGCGTTGTAGGGAGGTCATACAGGCACGTGGAGGCCACACACACTACTGAGCCTCATTTTGACTTGTTTTAAGGACATTACATCAAAGTTGGATCAGCCTGTAGTGTGGTTTTCCACTTTAATTTGGAGTGTTACTCCAAATCCAGACCTCCATGGGTTGATAAATTGGATTTCCATTGATTATTTTTTTGTGATTTTGTTGTCAGCACATTCAACTATGTAAAGAAAAAAGTATTTAATAAGATTATTTATTTCATTCAGATCTAGGATGTGTTGTTTAAGTGTTCCCTTTATTTTTTTGAGCAGTATATATTTCAACACTATGAGTTTGGATTAATACTGTGAAATTGTGAAAATTATGATAATTCCCTTTTAGTGTAAGAGCTGTTTGAAAAGGCTGCCTGAAATTTCAGCCTGTTTTGGTGGGATGGTGTTTTGGCCTGCCTGGTGACAGCAGGAAATTAGTTAATAGACCAATAAGAAACAGAGTTCCAAACCACTCTGCCAATAACAGCTAGTTTTCTGTTTTCCCCTCCCCACTCAGACCACTCCCAGACAGTCCTAGCTAATTTCTTGCTTGAGAAATTGCTGTTTGCTAAGAAGCCTATTTTTGTTTATTTTTGACCACTTTAATTGTAAACAATCACAGTAAGTTACTAAACTGTTTTGATATTGATATAAAATCCTGGTGATGTGTAAACTGTACATGTACTCAATTGCACATAGCTTAACTCATCCACAGATTTAGGGATCTCAAGCTAAAATGTATCTTGTTCAAATAAATAATTGTTTAATCTGCTACAGGCTATGTATTCCGTTGTTTAGCCCACATAACAGTATACAATGTACATGTAACTGTCCGACTTAAATGCGCAAAAGTCTACAGAAAGAAAATCAAAGTAAGATATCCCCAATGGGCTCAATACAAATGTAGCTCCCTGTGGGATCAGTTTAATTGGGGAACAGATAGTTGGCCAGGTTTCGTTGGTGACTGTCTTGTGCTCGATTGGGAAATACAACAAGGAAAACACCACAGCGTGTTCAGAACCACGCACAGCACGTGGAAGAAGCCATACTGGTAGTGCTCTCTCTCTCTCTCTCTCTCTCTCTCTCTCTCGTGCGGTGCTTTGAAATGAGCGACTTTATGCCTCGCAGGTTACCGTTTACGTCAGGATCCTCAGAACAGAAAGTGCGCGCGACTAGACGAATGCCTCAGAGCGGTTTACTGCAAAAAGCAAGAAATCAACATATCAACATCATGCAGGTAAATCAAAAAAATATTACATGTATATTTTGATGTGGTTTTTTAATTGTTGGAATAGCCTAAACAAACTGCTCCGGCACATTCACTCTCAAGTTTGAGTTCAGTACGAGGCAGATCTAACAAATCCATGCGCACGTCATTCGTGCACTAAGTTACGGCAGAAAAAAACTCATCATTGAGTTATTGCATGTCTCATAAAGTGAGACACGCACGTGAGTGTTGTTGAATCAATCAAATGCAACAGTAACCAACTGCTTGTTGATGCCATGGAAAAGTTGTCATGTAAGCTGCTTGGTGTATGAAAATGTATGCACTCTGGATAAGAACGTCCGCTAAATTACCTAAATATAAATGTAAAATGTGTCACTGATATTGTACCTGCTCTGATAATTAATTATATTGATTCTTACCATCTGCAGTATTGTATGTCAGTAGCTTAATTGTCTTGTAACCATGTACTACTCAATTAATTATGAGTATCAATTTCAAGCAGGCAATTACTATTTCATTTTTCAAGTGAAGACATTGTCCAAAGGCAGGCATTCAGATATCACTTAATGTATTTCATCAACTAATGGTGCGCAGATTGATATATAGAGTGACTGACTGTTGTTCAAACCATTGTAGCAATTGTGCTAGACAGAAGTCTAGTAGCTGCAAAAACCTATTTAATAGTACAATAGTTGAGCTTGTTGCTGAAGTTGTGAGGTACATGGGGGATTCTTTCTCTCTTGAAGGTGCTCAGCATTCTGTCAGATACAGTATGTAGACTTCACTCATTGCAACTGCAGCTGGAGTTTGATTCTGTTTTCAGCAGTTGCCTTGCTGTTTTGAGCCATATGTTGAGATTTGACATTAAAACTATTTGGTTTATGACAACTAACTCCCTGTAGAAGCTCAATGTGTTTACTTGTTAATGTGATAAAGGCTAATTGGAAAACAAACAGAAAAATATGGAGCTGAAATGTCATCTTGCTTTCAGGGAAAAACAGGTCAAGAAGTAGTTGTAAGTGCCCTCCAGTTAATACACTGTAAATAATGTATAATACACATGCATTATACAACACACACACACACACACACACACACACACACACACACACACACACACACACACACACACACACACACACACACACAAACTGGGATGCTTAACTGTGATTTTTGATAATTTAACACATTTTTTTGTTGTCTTCAAAGCAAATGCATAAATGTTGATTTAGACAAGAATCCGTAAGTCAGGCATGCATCTTCCAGATGTGTGAGGGGACAGACATGCATAGCGTGACACACAAGAACAGTGTGCTGATGAACCACAACTAAAGGCATTATCCCCTCGTCTTATGTAACTGTGACCTCATGTGATGTCCTTTTCCATCACTCATCTTTCAGCAGCTGTCCTATGTGGTTTGTCTACTAATGCAATACTGCACTTACTGAACAATATCACTTCCTCTCTGGGACAAAATGTTGACTGTGTTACAAATCAGGCATTCTTTCAGGGAGTGAAAAGGACAGAAAGCTCCACAGAAAGTGGTTGTTGAATAAGATCTTAAGAATCCACTTAGCAAGTTTGACAGGCAGTTTCACTAACTCCCAAATTGTAATTCAGCTCTGTTCCTTGCTAGATTCACATTGGGAAACAGAGAGGAGCCCTTGATCTTTGTGACCGGAGTGGAGGTAACAATGGAGAAAAAGTTGATGGAGGGGAAACAAGGAGGGAGGACATAATCATCAGCCCAGGGATTAGGAGCACTGTGTTCTTTTTTGTTTACTCTCTGTCTCTCTCTTTCTCTCACTCTCTCATGTTGTTTGTTTCCACTGGCTCTTCGTGGCACTTTAAATAGAGCCTATGGTGAGAGGCGTCTACTTTTGTACAGAGCTTGTGGAACTAGCCCTGCGATGGATTCACTGCCCATTAGTCCGTTTGAATTTGGTTGATGGTCAGGAAAGTATCCAATGCTCAAGTTAATAATAGCGTATTTGTGAGGGGGAGGGTTCACACACCTAAATGTGAGCTGGAGAAAAGTAGTTGCATAATGAACATAAAGACATTGCTCTAAGCAATGTCTTCTGCACAATGACGTATAGAACTGCAATGCAAGCCTCTGTTCAGCATCCCTTTTGTATGTACAGCATGCCTTCAAGACTTGCAGTCCACCCCAAAAAAAATTGGCATACACTTTTACACTGCCTTCAGACAGTATTCACACCCCTTGACTTTTTCCATATTTTGTTGTGTTACAAAAAGGGATTAAAATGAATTAAATGTTCTTTTTTTTGTTAACGATATACACAAAATACTCTAATGTCAAAGTGGAAGAAAAATTGTAACATTTGTAAAAAAAAAAAAAAAAAAAAAAAACAAGAAAAAAAATATAGATCTTGATTAAATAAGTATTCAATCCCCTGAGTCAATACATGTTAGAATCCCCTTTGGCAGCGATTACAGCTGTGAGTCTTTCTGGGTAAGTCTCTAAGAGATTTCCACACCTGGATTGTGCAACATTTGCCCATTATTCTTTTCAAAATTCTTCAAGCTCTGTCATTGGTTGTTGACCATTGCTAGACAACTATTTTCATGTATTGCCGTAGATTTTCAAACAGATTTAAGTCAAAACTTTAACTTGGCCACTCAGGAACTGTCTTCTTGGAAAGCAACTCCAGTGTAGATTTGGCCTTGTGTTTTAGGTTAATGTTCTGCTGAAAGGTGAATTAATCTCCCAGTGTCTGGTGGAAAGCAGACTGATCCTGGTTTTCCTCTAGGATTTTGCCTGTGCTTAGCTCCATTCTATTTCTTTTTTATCCTGAAAAACTCCCCAGTCCTTAACGATTACAAGCATACCCATAACATGATGCAGCCACCACTATGCATGAAAATATGGAGAGTGGTGCTCAGTAATGTGTTCTATTTGATTTGCCCCAGGCATAACACTTTGTATTCAGGACAAAAAGTAAATTGCTATGCCACATGTTTTGCAGTATTACTTTAGTGTTTGGTTGCAAACAGGATGCATTTTAAAAAATATATTTGTATTCTGGACAGGCTTCGTTCTTTTCACTCTGTCAATTAGGTTAGTATTGTGGAGTAACTACAATGTTGTTGATTCTTCCTAAATGTTTTCATATCACAGCCATTAACTATGTAACTGTTTTAAAGTCACCATTGGCCTCATGGTGAAATCCGTAAGTGGTTTCCTTCCTCTCCGGCAACTGAGTTAGGAAGGAGGCCTGTATCTTTGTAGTGACTGGGTGAATTGATACACCATCGAAAGTGTAATGAATAACTTCACCATGCTCAAAGGGATATTCAATGTCCTTTTTTTTACCCATCTACCAATAGGTGCCCTTCTTTACGAGGCGTTGGAAAACCTCCCTGGTCTGTGGTTGAATCTGTGTTTGAAATTCACTGCTCGTCTGAGGGACATTGCAGATAATTGTATGTGTGGGGTACAGAGATGAGGTAGACATTCAAAAATCATGTTAAACACTATTATTGCACACAGTGTGCACAACTTATTATGTGACTTGTTAAGCACATTCTTACTCCTGAATTTATTTAGGCTAACAAATGGGTTGAATACTTATTGACTCAAGACATTTCAGCTTTTCGTTTTTAATTAATTGGTAACATTTTGAAATACATAATTCCACTTTTACATTATAGGGTATTGTGTGTAGGCCAGTGACAGAACATCTAAATGTAATCCATTTTAAATTTAGGATGTAACACATCAAAATGTGGGAAAAGTTAAGGGGTGTGAATACTTTCTGAAGGCAATGTATCTTGGGACCGTCCACAAAAGCAACGAGGGAGCGTTATGCAAATGATATAACCATTTTCACTGTAGTTGTCCCACTCTGTACTGTATTTTGACTGTGAGCGACACAGTGCACAGAGATAATATTTAATACAATATAATAACAGTGTTCTGAGTTACAGTGCATCCCTCTGTGACAATAATCAGCTGATCCCAGCTGTTCCATGCAGCCAGGCATTATGAGTACAATGGAAGCCTAGAGCAGATGTTCTCACCATAGGAGGCACAGCGCGCCAAGGTCTTGTGTGGGGTACACGGGACCTGGCTTGATTGGATTTTTTTCTTTATTTTTTTTCCCCGTTCGCGATTGTTTAGACCGATCTAAAACAATGCATGTTTTTCTGATGCTTTAGGCCAGAACCAAGTTGTAAAATATCAGAGGAAGATGCTACTCTGATGCACATGGGAACATCAGAGGGTTTTGTCTCTATGACAGAAGCTGAGCTTCAACCATCTTCAGTTGAGGAGTCTAAGAAATTGGACTTTGCTTGGAAGTGATCTTATGTGGGACTCTGTTGCTATCATTTGATCTGTTCACTTTCTGTAAAAGAAAATATGTAAAATTAAATTGAGGGTTCATATTAATTATCATAATAAAAACATGTGTAGTAGTGGAATAACATTTGGGGAAATCGGGTCCAGACAGTTTCCTTATCCATTATCATTATTATTATCATTAAATATACTATCTAAAATATGTCATGAGTCTTTTTAAACTAAGTAGAATTGTAGGAAATGAGCTTAAAACCCCTCACATTAAATAAAATCAAGCTGGTGGTGTATTTAATATAGGCTATCTCAATAGACAATAATAATAATATGAAGGGGGGGGCTTTAGCTTGTGAAAATGTGAAAAAGGGGGCCCTTGTGAAAAAAGGTTTGCAACGCCCTGCCCTAAAGGGTCTGTGATTTACCAGCCAGCAGCACTGTACCCTGAAGCTTCTCAACTGCAGGCCCCTTTCTCACCAAACTACACAAAACCGGAATAAATAGTTAGAATTGCTTAGGAAATATGGAAAAGGAGCTCTTTCCCAAAAGGTCACAGTAGTAGAGGAACCCCTCAGGCCTGTAGATATAAACACAAAGAATTTCATACATTGCGATTTCAGACTCAGTGGACACGTTGACAAGATTCAAATTAACCACACTGTTGCTTCTATTGGATTGTTCATTGAACAATTCATCCAGGCAAATAAAATATAGATTTTTTTCCCCTTTTCTTACCTGTCGTGAAATCTGCTTTAGCTTGCCAATAGGAGAAAGGAAGCAGGATTGATTGAGAGAGGAAGAGACATCTTGGAGGAGTGTATGGGGACTATGGAGACTATTTGAAGTATTTCTGTAAGAAAGCAAAAATGTATTTGCTTGTCCACGTATGTATTATGTAATATATAAACATTTCTCTTTGGAATATTTCTCCCACAAGAAAATGTCCCTTGTGCATTGTCCTTAGCTAAAGGCCAAAAAGTTACCGTAAACTGTACTGTAGTGATCCAGGTCAGGGCAGGGAAAGTTCATCTTTAGGGCTTGTGATCACCCAGACAATCTGTATTTAGCAGTCCTGTTATGGGCCAGTTCTACTGGAGTGGTGAGTGTACCACCTCACTGTGATCCATGGCAAGAGAAGAAGGGGAAGGAGGCTGTATCTGTGTTGCATGTCAATGAGCTCTGTGTACACTGTGTTCTCCCACTCTGTCAGGACCAAGGGAGAGGCTACAAGCTCCACACACACGGGGAGAAAGAGGGGTTGATAATGAAGAGGGCATGTGTTGGTGACATGTGTGGTGATCAGCGGATGGTGCTGTCGCTGGTGTAGTTAAACCCTGCTGCATCTCCCACATGTCAGGCTAAACGTTAATAATGTAGAACTGCGGATGCCAGGGCCTACAATCATCCACTGTTGAGATGACATTCACTGAGTATACAAAACATTAAGAACACCGGCTCTTTCCATGACATAGACTGGACCAGGTGAATCCAGGTGAAAGCTACGAGCCGTTATTGATGTTGCTTGTTAAATCCACTTCAGTCAGTGTAGATGAAGGGAAGGAGACAGGTTAAAGAAGGTTTTTTAAGCCTTGAGACAATTAAGACATGGAACTGCAATGCTGCTGTGTTTTTCACACTCAACAGTTTCCCGTGTATCAAGAATGGTCCACCATCCAAAGGACATCCAGCCAACTTGACGCAATTGTAGGTAGCATAGGAGTCAACATGGGCCAGCATTCCTGTGGAACGCTTTCAAAACCTTATAGAGACCATGCCCCAACGAATTGAGGCTCTTCTGAGGGCAAAAGGGTGTGCAACTCAATATTAGGAAGGTGTTCCTCATGTTTTTTACACTCAGTGTATTGGTACACTCACTGTATTGTTGACAGTGTGTGTGAAGAATAGTCCAGCATACACAGATAGTGGTCAACGTGATCAATAAGGAGAACAGTTGCTGCAGAGCAATGTGGACAAACCGTTCCCCCTGCATGCATATCATGTACCAACCCTTCCTCGATTCGATGCCATGTTGCCAGTGTAAGCAAGAAGCTGCATTTGTTTATCGCTCAGGAGGCGACAGTTGACGCCATGTTTCAGTGTAGTCGTTTGAGGGCGGTGTGTGTGTGTGGGGGGGGGGGGTGTATGTATGTGTATGTATTTGTGTGTGTGTGTTTGGGTTGGTGGGGGATGGTCTCTCTTGTCCTGGTGTTTAACATATGGCTGGTAATCAGTGTTTAACACATGGCTGGTACTCAGTGTTTAACACTTGGCTGGCACTCAGTGTGTAACACATGGCTGGTACTCAGTGTTTAACACTTGGCTGGCACTCAGTGTTTAACACATGGCTGGTAATCAGTGTTTAACACATGGCCGGTACTCAGTGTGTAACACATGGCTGGTACTCAGTGTTTGTAACATATGGCTGGTACTCAGTGTTTTTAACACATGGCTGGTACTCAGTGTTTAACACATGGCTGGTACTCAGTGTTTAACACATGGCTGGTAATCAGTGTTTAACACATGGCTGGTAATCAGTGTTTAACACATGGCCGGTACTCAGTGTGTAACACATGGCCGGTACTCAGTGTTTGTAACACATGGCTGGTACTCAGTGTTTGTAACACATGGCTGGTACTCAGTGTTTGTAACACATGGCTGGTACTCAGTGTTTGTAACATATGGCTGGTACTCAGTGTTTTTAACACATGGCTGGTACTCAGTGTTTAACACATGGCTGGTACTCAGTGTTTGTAACACATGGCTGGTACTCAGTGTTTGTAACATATGGCTGGTACTCAGTGTTTTTAACACATGGCTGGTACTCAGTGTTTAACACATGGCTGGTACTCAGTGTTTTTAACACATGGCTGGTACTCAGTGTTTAACACATGGCCGGTACTCAGTGTGTAACACATGGCTGGTACTCAGTGTTTGTAACATATGGCTGGTACTCAGTGTTTTTAACACATGGCTGGTACTCAGTGTTTAACACATGGCTGGTACTCAGTGTTTTTAACACATGGCTGGTACTCAGTGTTTAACACATGGCTGGTACTCATCCCCACCATGGCAGCTGACTCTGATCTTTTATTTATGCTGTTTTCAGGAGTGTGAATTATTGAGTGAGTTCCTCAGTGCTCTGTGCGCCCTGGCTTCCTTTCATATTCAAATAGGAGATGAGGAGATTACGAGGGGGCTGGGAATCTCCCCTGATATTTTGCTCCATTCTCTCTTCAAATACTGTAACAAAACAAGAACGCATGTGTGCGGCCATGTGCATGCATACAAACACACACACACACACACACACACACACACACACACACACACACACACACACACACACACACACACACACACACACACACACACACACACACACACACACACACACACACTCACACACACACACACACATACACACACACACACACACACACACACACACACACACACACACACACACACACACACACACACACACACACATTAACAGGGAATATTTTTTACATAGTCACACACATACAGTACTCTGCAATGCACACCCCATACATACTAGTGGGCCTTCCATTCCCCATCAATCCAGGGGTGATAAAGCTTCCTCTCTCCTTATCTATTTTTTTCTTCATCCATGTCATCCTACAGCCCATCCTTCTCTAATCTTCAGTCACAGCATCCTGTATTTCTTCATCCTCTGTGAATTGACTGTAACTTTGATATGTGATCCCATTGGAGCACATTGGATTTATAACTATGTACATTCCATTGTTTTATCACGCTTTATTCTAACTTCTAACCAGACAGTGTTGCTAGGTAATGCGTAGGTGGCAAGTTGAAAGAATTGACAACTTTAAAGGATTTCTTTTTCATTTTTGTTGTGTTACAGCCTGAATACAAAATGAATCAATTTTTGCAAATGTATTGAAAATAAAATGCTGAAATTTTTCATTTACATAAGTATTCACACCCCTGAGTCAATACCTTGTAGCAGCACCTTTGGCAGCGATTACAGCTGTGAGTCTTTCCTATTAAGTCTCTAAGAGTTTCCACACCTGGATTGTGCAACATTTGCCCATTATTCTTTTAAAAACTCTTCAAGCTTTGTCAAATTGGTTGTTGATCATTGCTAGACAACCATTTTCAGGTCTTGCCATATATTTTCAAGTAGATTTAAGTCAAAACTATAACTTGGCCACTCAGGAACATTCACTGTCTTCTCCTGAACTTTAGGCTTGTCATAACAAAAGGGTACCATCTCAGTGGCCTTCGAGTGTCCACTCTGACATTGGAGGGTTGGGAGTTCGATCACCGGCCGAGTCATACCAAAGGCTGTAAAAATGGGCCCTGATGTGTCTCTGCTGCTTGATACTCAGCATTAAGGAGATAGATTGTTTGATATTGAAAGAAAATGAAGGCCCTGCAATAGATTAGCGTCCTGTCCAGGGCTCGTGCAAGGCTACTTATAACAAAGTGGTTGAATACTTATTGACGCAATACATTTCAACTTAAATTTTTTAATTAATTTTGAAAAACGTAATTCCACTTTGACATTATGGGGTATTGAGAAAACATCTCTATTTAAGCCATTTTAAATTCAGGCTGTAACACAACTAAATGTGGAAAAAGTCCAGGGGTGTGAATAATTTCTGAAGGCACTGTATAACTTTCGAAATACAGCCGCTATGATGCATTTTGCAAAAAAGCATAATCATACAGTATGATGCAAAATGCATGGACAACAATAGATTAATGAAACAAAAAGTGGAATAGGGATGGCTTATTTTTATTAGATTTTTTATGCAGGGTTCTTTGTACACATTTTCTGTAATATCATGTTCTTTCTCTTCCTCCCCCTCTCTGTCCAGCCCATACATTCTCTTTTGTGCGTCCTCTAACCCTTCTGTACCAACAGTCTTCTCTGTAGTGTCCTTACCCCTCTCTCTGTCATCTGTTAACCCAGTTAGTTCTGTGTCCCCCAGGCTGATGGAAAGGGAGTGGACGGTGGCCTGCTGCCTGATGCCAATGGGAAGGAGCCCAGCCCAGGAGGACAGAGGGAGGACAGAGGGAAATGGCAGAAGCCCCGAATCACTCGTAAATCTCTGATGAAGTGCTGCCTCGTCAAATGGATCATTGACAGCACCACAAACACTCAGGGGCCAGGTAGGTCAGGGACAGTGCCAAACTTACATGAGGCTCAGTCATCCCAGCTACAGAGTTGTATGTGTTCTTCCCTGTGTGGGATAGCTGGGGTGGAGTGAAGACGAAGGCAGAGGAGAGGGGGAGGGGATGCATGTAAGATTAATTTGAATGCGTCTACCCCATCTTATAGGACTATATTTTAAAACTCTATCATCTCTCTTGCTGTCTCTCAGTGGACTTCTACTGTGCTAGCCACTCATCTCTTTGTGTCATTTCAATATACTATCAATACATCTCTATTCGTTCTCCGGAATCCCAGCAAACTGATTGCCGTAGGCTTACTGCTGAGAGTTGTCCTGTTAACTCTCCTGTAAACGCTCCTGTAAACTCTCCTGTAAACTCTCCTTTAAACTCTCCTGTAAACTCTCCCACTCTCTCCTTTTTCTCTTCTTTCCTTTTCCTTCAGTTATTTTAGTAGGGATTTAGAAAGCTTAAAATGATTATTGAAATAAAAGTCCCAGTGTTGACAGTAATGTACCAGTCATCTCTTACTGGAGGGAAGCTGCCTCCAGAAAGAAACTATGGCCAGTCATTTTGTCAAAATGGTAATGATCAATGACTTTTGTTTCAAAGCCTTTGTGGATTATTTGTCATTAGATCCTTTACTATACCCTTTTTCAGGAACATGTACAACACATGCAAAAAGAGAGACATCCAAGGCTAAACACAATATTGTTAAGTAAATAAGGGTGTTGTTGAAAGAGTCCATTATTTGTTTTTTCTGTCCAGCACCTGAAGAAGTTTGATATTTGTATTTTTTTTATGGGTGGAAGTATGAGCTGAATATGGAGGGAATAGCCAAGTGTCTGTTACTGCTTATACCCCGGTGTGCCCTCGTTTTCTCTACCTATCTAAATTATTGACATTGCCCTTCTGTGCATGCAGACTGGGGCTAACATGTTCATGTGCAGTCACCAGAGCGAAGAGACCCCCAACCACCATCCCGCCCCCCCATGTTAACCCCTCCGTCGCCCTGCCCTCCTTCAACTCTAAGCCCTTTCCAGTAAGGAACCACCAATACAACCATGTCTAGGCATTGCCATCTGCTGGATAGTATTAATCATTACATGACACAATATAAGTATTCTCTATGTACACCAGTTGGTAGTCTCACACTCTGGCAGTCTTAGAACCTTTCAGAGGGAGGGAGGGAGGGAGGGAGGGGGGGAGGGAGGGAGGGAGGGGGGGAGGGAGGGAGGGAGCTGGGTTATACTCTAAGCAGATGGTTGTGTTGTTGTGAGTTGCTGTCGTGTGATTGATAGTCTGGGTCTATGGGCCTTCATGACGTTCTCATTACTGTTGTTATTCATGTTTGATCTGAAGAGTGCAGAAATGCCGATATGCCAGCATTAGGCCTTGTTCTTCTTTAATGTAAGAGTTAAGATAGATCAGCATTTAGGGAACATGAACATTTTGCTGCTGTCTTGGTTTTCAATGGTCTCTATTACATGAGCTAACCCTGTACTGTATGCATGAATACAAGGCTCTGCCTGACACTGTTGTGGCAGTTCATACGGTTATAGAGACATCAGTGGATTAAAAATGCTCTGTGATCATTCTGGTGGTAGTGGTTTGGTCACCTGTGCTTGCTCTTTGCAGGAATGGAGTTGAAAGTGAGGATACGGTTATCTTTAAAATACAAATGTTTGACATTAATGTGTTTGCAAAGTAGTACTTGGAAATGATGAACAGGGGCTCATTTGTGGGACTGTGTTCGCGGTGCAGTGGTGCAGTGGTGCAGCTGTGCTTCAGTGGTTTCCCTACAGTGTCCACAAGGTGCAGCATCTTGATGTGCAGCATAAAGAAGATCGAGTCCAGTGGCTAACTCCATCTAAATCTCTCTCTGGTAAAATGCATTTCTGGCCTGTTCCCATTCCAGTCCTAAGACCAGTATTTTGCATCTCATTGATTTATCCTCCCCCGCTCCCTCTCTCAGCTCCTGCTTAAACTCTCTCCAATAAGATGTGCACACTCATCAGTTATGAACTCCACCTCTATTTGTATGTTTTACGGCCTCACACTCATGCACACCACAAGTGATATCATGAAAGCATTTGGTGGATTGTCAATGAATGTTGCTAAAACTTCACAGAGACTTTGTAAGGAGTTTAAAACTTCACAGGGACTTTGTAAGGAGTTTAAAACTTCACAGGGACTTTGTAAGGAGTTTAAAACTTCACAGAGACTTTGTAAGGAGTTTAAAACTTCACAGGGACTTTGTAAGGAGTTTAAAACTTCACAGAGACTTTGTAAGGGGTTTTGGGATAGGAAAAATAATTAGGGCACTCAGTCTACCTCCGCTATTTCTCCTGTTTAAAGTCCCTTAATTAATAAACTCAGTTGGAATATCAGTTTTTGATATCAGTTTGTTGAATTAGAACCACAATGTGAGTTTAAAAAAAAAAATCCAGTGTCATGTTGGCTGTGTGAATGGAGAGGTAGACACAGGCAGCGCCACACAGGGCAGACTCCTTCACTCTAAGTGCTGCTGGTCATATTCCAGCCATCAGTGGATGTGGATCAATGCTTGGTTTACAGCTTTACATCATCATTGAAATGCCCGGGAAAACAAGGAAACGCTCAGACCGTTATTTAGAAACTATTAGTCAAAAAAACAGCACATCATCCCTCCGGTCTCGCTGCCCTTAGAGGGAAAATTCCTGTCTTGATGGACCTGTAGGACAGACTTACCCAAAAAGGGAGACACAGGGGGTTCAGCCCTTAACTGGTGCAGAATGTGTACTACGGAAGATACTTCACAGAGGATGGAGATATTTGGGAGATGAGGAATCAAGTAGTATACGTTTGTTTTCAACTCAATACCATGCGCTGGACTTGGATTTAGAGGGACTTTTTGAAGACAAAAAGATATTATCATCAAACTCACCTTTTTGCTTTTGCTGGATATCAAGGGGTTAAATGAAGGGCACCTGAAACAGAGTGACTGTTAATGGATCTCTTCTTCCACTGGATCTTTACCGTGTTCATCACGAGGAGCATCGTCACCTGAGAGTTCACCTCCTTTAACACTGTGTGTGGGTGGGAAAATGGGGGGAGTAAAGTGTGACCAATAGATTTCAGTGTTCGCAGCTATTTTTCAGACATTGTTCAATTGTTTGTTTTGATGTTTTCTTAGACACACACATCCAGCAGGAAACATTTGTTAATTTGCGGAAAATGCATCCAATATGTTCAGCGCTGGCCAATAGCAAGCTGATAAAGGTTCTTATTCAAACAAGTCAGCCATGGTGCTGGAAGGCATGGAACTGATTGCAATTACTGTAGTCATTGGCTTGTTTTTTGTAGTGTTCAAGCAGTTTGGTGTCTGGGAGCCCTTGTCATTAGATGGTAAGTAACAAGGAGAGACTCTACAGTGCCCTGTTCTTTTCAAGGCCATAATATTCCTCAGCGATAGACAGAAGCTTCTTGTACTGTGTTGTTGATAGTTGAAGATATAAATTGATTTCAGTGTTGTCACTCTATGAGAGAAGACTGCCTCAAGACAACGAAGGTTTCATGTCTTATTACTGGTTTATAGAGAAAGAAACAACTTAAACCAAAATACTGTGACTGTCTGGCTTAATCTGATTGTATGTGTTCCCCCCTTCTCACTTCCCTATACTTCAATCTCTCCCCTGTCTTCCTCTCCCTGTTCATCGCGCTGTTTGTTTGTATTTCATAGATGGTGAGCACACACACACAGTTGTAACTCCCTGTATTCGTCATCCTCTCCCACTCTATTGTTCACCTGTCCACCTTCTTTTTGCCTTGAAATATTGTACACCATATTCATCAAATCCAATTTCTCTGTTACCCACCACACAAATTCCTCTCCCTCCCAATATCTTCTTGTCCCGTCTTCCTCTCCCGATTTCGACCTTCCTCATCCGCTCCCGTCCTATTCTTGCCTCTCACCTGATCCACATTCTCCCCTCCCTTTCACCTCTCCCCTTCTCCCGACTCTCCTATATTTCCCTGGGTTCTCCTCCTCTCTCTCTTTCCCTCTCCTCTCTCAAACAGAGAGTAGCGACTGTGAATTGGAGCTTTCTACTGTTCGTCACCAGCCTGAAGGCTTGGAACAGCTCCAGGTCCAGACCCAGTTCACCAAGAAGGAGTTGCAGTCGCTCTACAGAGGCTTCAAAAACGTGCGACTGGGACTTGACTGGGCGTAGAGCACCGAGTGGGAGTGGGGTAGAGGTTAAACACACACTGTCAGGGACTTGAAGGACTGCAAAGATACCATCTCACAATATGTTTGATATACTTGCATAGCTACACACATTTATTTACACAGATATTTACACTCACTCACTACAAGCTGTTACACATATATTAGCCGTGAGCAAACCGTTAGACATATCTATTTTCATAGATATGTAACTACATTTATAAATACATACAGTGCATACAAGTTAAGCACTTAGTACTTAATAAATATATTTTAATTCCCCTCTGAACAGGAGTGTCCCAGCGGGCTGGTGGATGAGGAGACTTTCAAGAACATCTACTCACAGTTCTTCCCCCAGGGAGGTAGGAGTCTGTCCTCAAGTGATGTAAGGGAGGCACAATGGAATAGTACTGCAGATAGGTGGGAGACTCCCTTTCCACTGCTGCGCCGTTGTCAGCTCTTTCAATGGGTTTAATAGAGAGCATGGTCATACTGTTTTGTAATCAACATTTGATAAGAAATGTAAGATTCTGACAACTCAGAACCTCACCTATTGATTTATAGATGCTATAAAGACTGACCCATTTCGCCCAGAGCGACCGTCAAAGTGGATAAAAGTGGAAAGAGAATAAATAACCAGCTGTCACCCACTGTGTACAGTACCTGCCTAATGTTAACTACATTATTGGCATCCCTTCTCAGATGCCACCACATATGCACATTTTCTGTTCAACGCATTTGACATGGACAGAAATGGCTCTATCCGTTTTGAGGTAAGCAAAGCTCCTTTTAAGTTAGGTCAGTTGTCCTCTCGTATAAAACCTTCCAGAACAATCAACCTTAGCCGTCCCGATAACCTGCTCAATCTAAAAAACAAACTGCCTTCAGTAGATGAAATCTGTTACTTCGACAGTCAGTCAGGTTTTCTATGTTTTTTTTGCAGGACTTTGTGATTGGACTATCTGTACTGCTCAGAGGTTCAGAAACAGAGAAACTCCGGTGGGCCTTCAATCTGTATGATATCAACAAGGATGGCTACATCACCAAGAAGGTACAGTGTAAGGTCGTGCATTTCCTGTTTGTTGCATAGAGATGCTTTTCTGCTAGACATAACACTCCAAGACATGGCGTTGACTCATGACTGTATATGTGTGCGGGGGTGTGTGTGTGTGTGTGTGTGCGTGTAAACCTGTGTACAGGAGATGTTGGCCATAATGACGTCCATCTATGACATGATGGGCAGGTATACCTCTCCCAGTGTACGAGATGTTGATCCATCTGAGCATGTGGACAAGTTCTTTCAGGTACATAAACCCCCAGTGTATGACCCCCTCCCATCCCACCCCCATGTCTAACATTTCACGTTGTTTAACACCTTCTGTCCTTATGTTTGTATTGTTTCTGTCCTAAAGATTAATTGTTTGGCTATTGTGTAATAAGAACTCTCGTCTGTTTGAGTTTTCCCAACCTAAAAGCTTCACATTTTGTTACTGTGGAAGCGCACAACTGGCCCAGCGTCGTCCGGGTTAGGGTTTGGCCGGGGTAGGCCGTCATTGTAAATAAGAATTTGTTCTTAACTCACTTACCTAGTTAAATAAAGGTTAAATAAAATCAAATAAATTGTAGTTCTGTATGTAATTGTATAAGATATTTAATGGCTAGCTTTTTCAGAAAATGGATCGGAACAGAGACGGGGTGGTGACCATTGATGAGTTCATAGAGACTTGTCAGAAGGTAAACACATCCTCCACAATCTTTACTGATGAAAAGATGTACTGTACATCATGTTAGAATGCCCAGACAAGCCACATGCTATTACGTGGCTTTAACTTGCCCGGCTAACATTCCAGGTATTCCTGTAGCTGGTAGACAGCAGGTTAACTGACAGGTTTGTCTTACATGTCAGAGGAACACAAATCATATGAAGAGCTAAGAACAGTTCTGCCATAAGTAGTGTTCAATTGACATTGTGTCCTTAACAACTGATTCATCAACTTTTCATTTCTCTCACCAGGATGAAAATATCATGGCCTCCATGCAGCTCTTTGAGAACGTCATCTAGGTCGAGAAACGGACGGAGAACATGGATAGAAGTATAAGTCCTGATCACCTTAATTGCTTCCGATACCAGACCCTACAAGCCCCTCTGCACTTTAACCCCTCACCGTTTGATAATAGAAAAATATTTATACACATCAAAATGAGGACAATAAACATTTGGCAGGGGGCATAGGGAAATGTGACCCTTTAAACGTTTGATTCCACTACGTGTGGGAAAAGAATCCCTACAATGGTCCTGTTGACAGTTCTACTTTCCTTACCATGGATACCCAGGGAATGGCAACATAAAAATGGAAATGTTAGTACACTGTACAGTACTGCCCATGCCTGAACAGATTATGATCCTTTGCATGTTTGCCTGAGACTAGTGTAAGTTTATGTTGACACAGTGGAATGCAAATATGAATATTGATATTGAGTAGGCTGAAACCTAATATTGTATTTGTGTGTGTGTGTGTGTGTGTGTTTGGGGTCACAAAACTAGATACCTAGGATAAGTTGATATTCACACAATAGCTTGGAAATGTAAAATCTATACCCTCCCTCCCCCACCACCCGGGTATAGCTCATCAGCATCATGATAGGAAGGTGGGATTTATTGATGTTGCCATATCATATATCATGCCGCCATACGTCCCAGCCATCCCGGCACCTACAGCCTACGTCATCTAATCATTGCATACCCGGAGAGAGAATGTATTTTAAAATGTTGTTGAATAACACTTTCATTCCCGAATGAATTTGCACTTTTATAAAAAGTGACCTGTAAATTGCATGATGTTTTTCAATGGGATTTTATGTAATTTTCCCAGAAAGTGGTTATTTTCCTGTGGCAGTAAATATTTATGAATGACCCCCAGGTGTGTAATTACAATGTCAATTGATTCCCTGAGGGACAGTTGAAGATTACTGGCACTTTGACTATATATATATGCACTACCATTCAAAGGTTTGGGGTCACTTAGAAATGTCCTTGTTTTCGAAAGAAAATCTATTTTGTTGTCCATTAAATAACATCAAATTGATCAGAAATACAGTGTAGACATTGCTAATGTTGTAAATGACTATTATAGCTGGAAACGGCAGATTTTTTATGAAATATCTACATAGGCGTACAGAGGCCCATTATCAGCAACCATCACTCTTGTGTTCCAATGGCACGTTGTGTTAGCTAAACCAAGTTTATAATTAAAAAAATCTAATTGATCATTAGAAAACGCTTTTGCAATTATGTTAGCACAGCTGAAAAGTGTTGTTCTGATTAAAGAAGCAATCAAACTGGCCTTCTTTAGACAAGTATCTGGAGCATCGGCATTTGTGGGTTCGATTACAGGCTCAAAATGTCCAGAAACAAAGCACTTTCTTCTGAAACTCGTCAGTCTATTGTTCTGAGAAATGAAGGCTATTCCATGAGAGAAATTGCCAAGAAACTGAAGATCTGGTACAACGCTGTGTACTACTCCCTTCACAGAACAGCACAAACTGGTTCTAACCAGAATAGAAAGAGGAGTGGGAGGCTCCGGTGCACAACTGAGCTAGTTTGAGAAACAGAAGCCTCACAAGTCCTCAACTGGCAACTTCATTAAATAGTACCCGCAAAACACCAGTCTCAATGCCAACAGTGAAGAGGCAAATCCGGGATGCTGGCCTTCTAGGCAGAGTTGAAAAGAAATAGCCATTTCTCAGACTGGCCAATAAAAACAAAAGGTTAAGGTGGGCAAAAGAACACAGACACTGGCCAGAGGAACTCCAGTCTTGCTTCAAGTCATAAACTTTTTTATTCTTGTTGCTTTTTACTAGTTCATTAATACTTTGTGAACTATAACAATTTTACATTTGTATAAATGCTCCATAGACAATAATAGATTCCCCAATGCTGTTGAACCGTTTAAGTTACAAACACCAAACCAACATTGACATGAGCAGAATGATTTAGCCAGACTGATCTGATAGCATTCCTGTCAGATACAGTCAGAGGGACAAGATACACACAGCAGCACATGGAGAAGGGTGAAAGGTGAAACTACATTTCCATATTTCTGGATGAATATTGTACATTTGTGGTTACGAACATGAATATTTGAAATACATTTTCTGAGTCATCTGAAGTAATCTCTAGTGGACATATATACGTAAACAAAGAAGCTGACCAATTACATGAGACTTTAGTTTTGGGTTAACCAAATTTATATCTGAAGTAATAATTTGGTTCTGAGGAAGAGTAGCGATGGGAGCAGAACTCAAACCCTGAGGGTCGCTTTGTATTGGAGAGTTGTGAAGCACACACTCAATCATATAGTACAATGGAGAATAGAAGTGATTGTATTTAATGTATCAACAAAACTGTACGTGATAGTGTTTATTTGTTAGTTGTAAAAGGTAAAGATTTATGTGACAGATATTATAGACAATATAGCGTCCTCGCACAATCAGTCTTGTCTTAACTCCAAGCTAAATGTGGAGGAAATGTGAGCCACTCAATAGCCTACAAGGTGTTGAAAGAGGAGGACTCATGGAAGGTGAGAAAGGGAAAGACTCAACTCTATTATTGTGTTATTCTACAGTCTCACTTATTTTGTTTGTTTGTTTTAACTCACAATCAAAAGTTTTGCACTGATGATGGGCCGATCATGATGGATAGAATCACATTTTTCAATTTTAGTCAAGGGGAGGGTTTAGAATTTTTTAAATTTAGTCCAAGGGAGGGTTATGTAATTTGTAATTGACTAAATGTTATATTGCTCAGGGTTTGGGAATTAATTGCTGCTGGGATGGTGAATATCAGTGGCGATTTTGGGGGGGTTTGCCTGTTTTGCATGTTATTTTGGCATAAATAAGTGTCACATATCAGTTTGCAAACAATGTAAAAAAAAAAAAGAAGATATATCATTGAGTTAATAAAGCCGCATTCAAACATTGTCTCTTTTTTGTTTTCTTGAGTAAGGTAGCTCCAAAATGCATGTATTTCAGCCTAGCTCAGTGCTTTCTGTGGTGGTGGTGGGGCAAGCCAGCAGAAAATACGGAGTATTGCGCTGTGATTGGCTCATTGTTCTGTCACTCATGGGGACACTACGTCATCGACAAGTCTAAGGGTAGACCATGAAAGTTCTAGCCCCTTGGTGCTGTCATAGAGTTACAGTCACGCCCTGGCCATAGAGAGGGTTTTATTCTCTATTTTGGTTAGGCCAGGGTGTGACTAGGGTGGGCATTCTATGTCCTTTTTTCCATGTTTTTGTATTTCTTTGTTTTGGCCTTGTATGGCTCTCAATCAGGTACATTGTTGTCGCTGATTGGGAGCCATATGTAGGCAGCCTGTTTTCCTTTGGGTTTTTGTGGGTAGTTTTTTTCTGTTGTGTGGTTTTGCATTGCTGTGAGTAGCCTGCGAAACTGTTCGTTCGTTGTGTTGCTTCGTGTTTTGGTTTTTGCTGGTTAACCGTTTATATTAAAGTATGATGAACCCAACCCACGCTGCGCCTTGGTCCCCTTCTTTTACAGACGATCGTTACAGTTACATTAGAAGTGCCAATCCAAGGAGGCTCAAGGTCATTGGCCACAGATAAAATGACGTCAAATGACGTTATATCTACCGTAGCTTTGATTGGACTGATCATGTCACTCTCATACTTTCGAAATCTTAGCTAGCAGTCATCATCATGAAACAAGCCGACAATCTGCTGGCAAATCATTTTTAATCCTTGTCATATGAAGAGAAATAATGAAAATAAATTATAGATAAAAACTATCGGTGCTCATTGGCCATTGGACATAAACATTACACAACAAGTTGGACATCGCAAATTCAACAATGAGTGGTTTGGAAGGAATCAGTAACAGTGGCTATGTGATCGCAAATCTGGGATTAAGGGGCTCTTTTCCAAGTTTAAAATTATACACATTCAACATTGGCCATGCTGTCAATGAAGCATGATTTGTGCCGCGCATAAAACAACTGTTAACTCGGAACAGCGAAAACTTGACTTCAGTGAGTTCAAGAAAACGTGTAAATCGGGAATAAATGAGCTCCAACTGGGAAAATACGTTTTGAATGGTCATCCAATTCGGAATTGTAAATCCGGCCTCTTTCAGGAGCTATGACCTGAAGATCAATGAGGTCATCATGATCCAACCTTGTTTTGAAAGCACCATATATCCAGAGAATGACAGACTTTGATGACCAAATTTGCCCACGAAGGACCAGCATGCCACCTTCCTGTTCAAGTGAGCACAGCACAACAAGTTTGGTCCAAAAATGTATTGTACGCTGCTGCATAAATGGTGTAATATGCCAGGGAGATATGTATACTGTAGCTAAGAAAGTAATACTAAGTGTATATTGTGTTGTAAAATGTTAGTAGCCCATGTGCCTCACATTTGGTCTATTTACACCTCTTAATTTTGTCTACTGTTCTGACTTGGTGGTGCACATGTAGCTTATAACCTGTTTTAGAGAAATGTAATCATCGAACATTGTAAGAGCTTTCATTGTCTGCTTATATGCCCCCTTTATTTATCCTAAGGTTCTGACTTGGTGTACACTTGGTGTACAGCCCAACACTGTAACAACAGCCCATGTTCTGAATTCTGTCACTGTACATTTCAAAAGTGCTAAACAAATGGTTAAATTGATTACGTCCTAGCTCATGCATCTCATCAACTTGTCGTCCCCTTATGCCAATAGTTTGTACATTTCAATTGTCATTAGAAACCACATTTGTTTAAGCAAGTCAGCCATATCAGCTATGTTTTTTTAAAGGCAGTAAATGAGGCTGAATGAATTGTTTTGCTGCCAGACAAGGCTCCACTGATAGCCAGGTGTAGCAGTGGAAAGATGTTGGGACTGCTGTTGGGACACCTTTATGTAGGCCCTAACAGTTTGTGGGTGCAATTAATGTATTATTTAGTGTTGTGTTGTGTAGTGTAGTGGCTTTGCTGGCATGCATCTCACTTTTCTTTAATTCTTTTGCCCCACCAAGATTTACATGCTAAAATCGCCACTGGTGAAGTATACAATTACACACTGCAATGGATAGGCGTTCCCAATCACGATCCTGGCCTGCCCTGCTTTTGCTGAGTAAACCATTTTCTTCTGCCTAACCAATGACTGCGCTGTGCACGGTGGCACTTCAGGGGGCAAGGCAATTAGTAAAAAAAAAAAATCTATATACTGTATGTGCGCTCGGATTAGGCCTACTGATGTCCTGTTATGTATGAAAGGGATAGCATGCAGATGAGGAGGACTGGAGGTAAGCTTGCTACAGCTATAATAGATTTTTGGTGCCAAAAATAAAGCTATTTATCAGAGTTATTAACCTCACAATAAACCATATTCGAGTAATTTGCATAATTTACTATGAAGCGGTAGCCACTGAGATGGACAGCTGAAAGTAGGCTAATTCGAGAAGGCCTAATCCATTTAAATAATCTTCATTTTAATTTGACTTTAGTCTAATAACAACAGGAGGTCTTTGTGTTGGAGCCTATTTCTTCCTGTTCAATAAATAAGTGGTAGGCCTACCTGTTAAACCGACGAAATTATCGTCTACTATCCATAGATTTTGTCAGCCAATTCCTTCATTCACCATTAGGGTTGAATATTTTCCCAGTATTTTACAAACGTTCCATCCTGATAATAAATCACCTTTTCTTCCAGGTAACCTGATATTTTCCGGCAAAACTGAGTGTCATTCAAAACATATATGTATGGATTTGATTTGTTTTGATAGGCATGAAAATTCAAGCCTGATGCTACCTGAGCTTGATGAACCATACCTTAAATACCTTTGATTATCCCGACATTAAAGACATATTATGAGCCCAAGCCCAAAAAAAAGCGAATGATAATACCATTATCCAATACATAGCCTATTTATGCTACAGCACATTATGCATGACAAAAAAAACATAATAGTCCGTGGATGTAGCTTTTCTCTCTTGGGTAAATACATTTAACAAACTCCAGTAGGCTTGGCTTGCAAGCCTCCCCCTTTTTCCTCCAACATAACGATGGTCATTATGGTCAAACAGTTCTATTTTTGTTTCATCAGACCAGAGGACATTTCTCCAAAAAGTATGATCTTTGTCCCCATGTGCAGTTGCAAACCGTAGTCTGGCTGTTTTTATGGCGGTTTTGGAGCAGTGGCTTCTTCCTTGCTGAGCAGTCTTTCAGGTTATGTCGACATAGGACTCGTTTTACTGTGGATATAGATACTTTTGTACCTGTTTCCTCCAGCATCTTCACAAGGTCCTTCGCTGTTGTTCTGGGATTGATTTTCACTTTTTGCACCAAAGTACGTTCATCTCAAGTAGACAAAACGCGTCTCCTTCCTGAGTGGTATGACGGCTGCGTGGTCCCATGGTGTTTATACTTGCGTACTATTGTTTGTACAGATGAACGTGGTATCTTCAGGCATTTGGAAATTGCTCCCAAGGATGAACCAGACTTTTGGAGGTCTACAATAATTTTTTTGAGGTCATGGCTGATTTCTTTTGATTTTCCCATGATATCAAGCAAAGAGGCAATGAGTTTGAAGGTAGGCCTTAAAATACATCCACAGGTACACCTCAAATTGACTCAAATTATGTAAATTAGCCTGTCAGAAGCTTCTAAAGCCATAACATCATTTTCTGGAATTTTCCAAGCTGTTTAAAGGCACGGTCAACTTAGTGTATGTAAACTTCTGACCCACTGGAATTGTGATACAGTGAGTTATGAAATAATCTGTCTGTAAACAATTGTTGGAAAAATTACTTGTGTCATGCACAAAGTAGATGTCCTAACTAATTTGCCAGAATTATAGTTTGTTAAAAAGAAATTTGTGGAGTGATTGAAAAACAAGTTTTATTGACTCCAACCTAAGTGCATGTAAACTTTCGACTTCAACTGTATACCTTTCATAATATTTCCCCTAATGTTATGTCACGTCCTGACCAGTAAAAGGGGTTATTTGTTATTGTAGTTTGGTCAGGGCGTGGCAGGGGGTGTTTGTTTTGTGTGTTTGGGGTTTTGATGTATGTTCTATATTTTATATTTCTATGTTCCCTATCTATGTGTTGTATTTCTTTGTTTTGGCCTGGTATGGCTCTCAATCAAGGACAGCTGTACATCATTGTCGCTGATTGGGAGCCATACTTAGGTAGTCCTTTTTCCACCTGTCTTTTGTGGGAAGTTGATTTTGCATTGCTGTGTGTTAGCCTGCAAAACTGTCTAGCTGTCGTTCGTTTTCTTGTTTTTGTGTAAGTGTTCAATAAAAGTAAAAAATGAGCACTCAACCCGTTGCGCCCTGGTCCATTCACTTAGACGGCCGTTACAGAACTTCCCACCACCAACGGACCAAGCAGCGGGGTAAGGAGCTGGAGAGGAGCTATCTAGAGTCATGGACTTGAGAAGAGATTTTGGATGGACAGGGATCCTGGAGACAAGCGGGAGAATACCGTCGCCCGCCGGAGGAGATAGAGGCAGCGAAGGCGGAACGGCGTTTCTGGGAGGATCGGCTGGCACGGCAAGAAGAGGCTGAGAGGCAGCCCCCCAAAAAATGTTTGTGGGGGTACACGAGGAGATTGGCTAAGTCAAGCAATAGACCTGAGCCAACTCCCCGTGCTTACCGGAAGCGGCGTGGTACTGGTCAGGCACCGTGTTATGCGGTAGAGCACACGGTGTCTTCAGTGCGCGCTCATAGCCCGGTGCGCTACATCCCAGCCCCCCGCAAGTGCCGTGCTAGAGTGGGCATCCAGCCAGGAAGGAGTATGCCTGCGCAGCACATCTGGCCACCAGTGCGTGTCTCCTAGGCCCAGGCTACCCTGCGCCTGCTCTACGCACGGCAGCCATAGGTCCTCTGCACAGCCCAGTTCTCCCTGTGCCAGCACTCCGCCCGTGCAGGGCTACTGTTACAACCCAGCCAGGACGGGTTGTGCAGGCTGTGCGCTCCAGACCTCCAGTACATCCTCAAGAGCCGGTCTATCCTGTGCCTGCTCCCAGAGCCAGGCCTCCTGCATGTCTCCCCAGCCTGGTAAGTCCTGTGCCTGCTCCCAGAGCCAGGCCTCCTGCATGTCTCCCCAGCCTGGTGAACCCTGTGCCTGCTCCCAGAGCCAGGCCTCCTGCATGTCTCCCCAGCCTGGTGAATCCTGTGCCTGCGCCCAGAGCCAGGCCTACTGCTAGTCCGCCAGTCCGGAGCTGCCAGAGCCGCCCGCCAGTCCGGAGCTGCCAGAGCCGCCCGCCAGTCCGGAACCGACAGAGACGGCCCACAGTCCGGAACCGACAGAGACGGCCCACAGTCCGGAACCGGCAGAGGCGGCCCACAGTCCGAAACCGGCAGAGACGACCCACAGTCCGGAGCCTGCAGAGATGGCCCACAGTCCGGAGCTTGCAGAGACGGCCCACAGTCCGGAGTCTGCAGAGACGGCCCACAGTCCGGAGCCTGCAGAGACAGCCCACAGTCGCCTGCGCCCAGAGCCAGGCCTAATGCTAGTCCGCCAGTCCGGAGCCGCCAGAGCCACCCGCCAGTCCGGAACCGACAGAGACGGCCCACAGTCCGGAACCGACAGAGACGGCCCACAGTCCGGAACCGGCAGAGACGGCCCACAGTCCTGATCCGGCAAAGACAGCCCACAGTCCGGAGCCTGCAGAGACGGCCCACAGTCCGGAGCCTGCAGAGACGGCCCACAGTCCGGAACCTGCAGAGTCGGCCTACAGTCTGGAGCCTGCAGAGTCGGCTTACAGTCCGGAACCGGCGCAGCCAGAGTTGCCCTACAGTCCGGAACCGGCGCAGCCAGAGTCGCCCTACAGTCCGGAACCGGCGCAGCCAGAGTCGCCCTACAGTCCGGAACCGGCGTAGCCAGAATCGCCCTACAGTCCGGAACCGGCGCAGCCAGAGTCGCTCTTCAGTCCGGAGCTCCCAGTCGCACTCCAGTCCGGAGCTCCCAGAGATGCCCTCCAGTCCGAGGTCTCCAGCGATGCCCTCCAGTCCGAGGTCTCCAGCGACGCGCATCAGCCCGAGGTCTCCAGCGACGCGCATCAGCCCGAGGTCTCCAGCGGCGCGCTTTAGCCCTGAGCCTTCAGTGGGGGTGGACAGGTTAGGTTCGGGACTAAGGCCAGAGCCTGAGCCACCTCCATAGTAGGAGGATTGGGGAGGGGGGGAGTAGCACAAGAACCGTCAGTGACGGTGGCCACACTCCCTTCCCTCCCTTTAGTTTGGGATTATTTTTGTATTGGGGTTTATTTTTCTGTTTTTTGTTTGAGGTGCATCCGGGGTCTGCACCTTTGGGGGGGGGGTACTGTCACATCCTGACCATTAAAAGGGGTTGTTTGTTATTGTAGTTTGGTCAAGGCGTGGCAGGGGGTGTTTGTTTTATGTGTTTCGGGGTTTTTTGGTTAAAGTTCTATGTTAGTTATTTCTATGTTCGTTCTAGTTTTTCTATTTCTATGTTTAGTTTATTGGGTTGACCTTCAATTGGAGGCAGCTGTTCCTCGTTGCCTCTAATTGAAGGTCCTATTTAGTAGGGGTGTTTTTCTATGGGTTTTTGTGGGTGGTTGTTCCGTATGTAAGCTGTGTGCCTTACAGGACTGTTTTTCGTCGTTGTTTTTGTTTAAGTGTTTATTTTCGTTTCCTTCTAAATAAAGAAGATGAGTTCACACATTCCCGCTGCGCCTTGGTCCCATCTTTATGACGAACGTGACAACCTGACCTGTTTTACAAACAGGATCACACAATATATATACCATGAGCACTTTATAGTTCTTAGCTTTAATCTCTTACAGGAATAAGAAAATAAAACTTAGTCAAAATGCTTTACACTTTAACTACAGCACTACGCTCACGTGGGCTGAACAATAACTAGTCTGTCACGTTCATCGTAAAGATGGGACCAAGGCGCAGCGAGAATGTGAGTGCTCATCTTCTTCTTTATTTAGAAGGAACGTGATACGAAAAACACGGAAACAAAACAACAACGAAAAAATAGTCCTGTAAGGCACACAGCTTACATACGGAACAACTACCCACAAAAACCCATGAAAAAACACCCCTATTAAATAGGACCTTCAATCTCTCCAGCCTGGTCTATCCTGTGCCTCCTCCCAGGACCAGGCCTCCAGGGGGTCTCTCCAGCCTGGTCTATCCTGTGCCTCCTCCCAGGACCAGGCCTCCATTGGGTCTCCCCATCCTGGTACATCTCTGCCTCCTCCTCGGACCAGGCCTCCTGTGGGTCTCCCCAGCCTGGTGAGTCCTGTGCCTGCGCCCAGAGCCAGGCCTCCTGCATGTCTCCCCAGCCTGGTGAATCCTGTGCCTGCGCCCAGAGCCAGGCCTCCTGCATGTCTCCCCAGCCTGGTGAATCCTGGGCCAGAGCCGCCCGCCAGTCCGGAGCCGCTAGAGCCGCCCGCCAGTCTGGAGCCGCCAGAGCCGCCCGCCAGTCCGGAGCCGCCAGAGCCGCCCGCCAGTCCGGAGCCGCCAGAGCCGCCCGCCTGTCCGGAGCCGCCAGAGTCGCCCGCCTGTCCGGGGCCACCCGCCAGCCAGGCGCAGCCAGCCGGGCGCAGCGAGAGTCGCCCGCCAGCCGGGCGCAGCCAGGGTTGCCCGTCAGCCGGGCGCAGCCAGGGTCACCCGCCAGTCCTCCGCCGCAGCCAGGGGCGCAACCTAAGTGGGCTAAGCCGAGGGTGGAGCGGGGTCCACGGCCCGCACCAGAGCCGCCGCCATAGGAAGGCCTACCCGGACCCTCCCCTTTAGTGTCAGGTTTTGCGGCCGGAGTCCGCACCTTTGGGGGGGGGGGGGTACTGTAACGCCTGGCCATAGAGAGGGGTTTTTAGTTCTCTATTTTGGTTAGGCCAGGGTGTTACATGGGTGGGCGTTCTATGTTTATTTTTCTATGTTAGTTTGTTTCTTTGGTTGGCCGTGTGTGGCTCTCAATCAGGAACAGCTGTAGTTTGTTGTTGCTGATTGGGAGTGATACATAGGCAGCCTGTTTTTCCTTTGGGGATTGTGGGTGATTGTTTTCTCTTTAGTGTGTAACCGGACAGAACTGTTGCTGGTCGTTTTGTTTATTTTGTAGTGTTCATGCGATTCATTAAATCCTTTATGATGAACACATCCTCCGCTGCACCTTGGTCTCTTTCTGATGACGGCCGTTACAGTTAATCACATTTTATAAAAGTATAAAATCTAAAATAGTTTGCCATGCATGATTAGCATGATCACTAACGTTTGCTATTTCAAGTGATTGATAGCTAAGCTAGCCTAAATGTTAACGGCTTGTGTGCATGCTTGGTTTAGTATGAACACGCACAAAATGCTAGCAATAGCTTATCTAGCCTAATTTCTAGCAGCTCGTTTTCCTTATGAAACTCACCAAATCCTGGCGTCAATCTTTCCCTGAATCCCTTCACAGCACGTTTGTATAGATAAGTGAGGGTTAATATCCAGTTCTCTCTTTTTAGTTGAGTTTCATACAACTTGTCAACAATTTCATACTTAGTTTTTCTTCCATGGAATGGCGGTAGCTCTTCACGTTCTGTTCAAGCTCTCTTTTTTTTAGCATGTTGACGCCAACCGGTGTATGACGTGAGGTTAGGAGAGGGACTAAGAGAATATTGAGTTTGATTGGCTCAAAATAAACTGCTCGTCATGCAGCTTCTGACACCTGATTTGTAATAGCTGTCAACTTAAACATATCAATATAGTATAATATGATTAGTGGATTCGGCTATTTCAGCCACACCCGTAGCTGACAAGTGTATAAAATCGAGCACACAGCCATGCAATCTCCATATACAAACATTGGAAGTAGAATGGTCCATAATGAAGAGAGATAGACAGTGAGAGAGTGCTCTCGAGTGCACTGATTTAAAGCAACAATATTCGATTAATATGCGGTTTCAAAACTCTACAGCTGCAATTAAAAAATAAGGTGACCCTCGAAAGCCAGATGGAGATGTATAAATTAGATGCGCATTCAGTCCTTATATTACTGTAGCATAGGCTATTCTGCAGCAAATGTAGACCTACCTGTCACAAGAAAAAAGTAACCATTGTTGGATGATAGGTTATGCATTGTGAACTGTGCTCCATACTCCCCACCCTGAGCGTTCATGAATGATGATGCAGATAGCAGAGAGAAGGCCTTAGAGAAGATAGATTTAGACATTGCATATAATTTAACAGTTCCAGGTTTCCTCCAGATGTGACGCTTGGCATTCAGGCCAAAGAGTTTCATCAGACCAGAAAATCTTGTTTCTCATGGTCTGACAGTGTTTAGTTGTGTCACGTCCTGACCAGTAAAAGAGGTTGTTTGTTATTGTAGTTTGGTCAGGGCGTGGCAGGGGGTGTTTGTTTAGAGTGTTTCGGGGTTTGTTGGGCTATGTTCTTCGTTAGTCTATTTCTATGTTAGTTCTAGTATGTCTATTTCTATGTGGTGTTTATTGGGTTGACCTTCAATTGGAAGCAGCTGCTCCTCGTTGCTTCTAATTGAAGGTCCTATTTAAGAGGGGTGTTTTTTCTATGGGATGTGTGGGTAGTTACTTCCTGTTTTGTGTTCGTGCACCTGACGGGACTGTTTAGTGTCGTTTGTTGTTTTTGTATACGTGTTTCTTTTGTTTTCCTTCTTAAATAAAATAAGAAGATGAGTTTACACGTTCCCGCTGCGTTTTGGTCTAATCCCTATGACGGCCGTTACAGAACTACGCACCACCAACGGACCAAGCAGCGGAGGAAGGAGCAGCAGCAGACCTATAAGGAGTTTTGGACTTGGGAGCAAATACTAGCGGGAGAAGGACAATGGAGGAAGGCTAAAGAGGACAGAGAACGCTATGCTGGGACACGGCTAGCAAGGAAGCCTGAGAGGCACCCCCAATAATTTTTTTTGGGGGGGGCACACGGGTAGTTTGGCTGGGCCAAGGGTGAGCCCTAAGCCAACTCCCCGTGCTTTTTATGGGGAGCGTGTGGAGTGGAGAGCGCCGGTGTATGCGGAAGTGCGCACGATCTCGCCCATGCGCACGCACAGTCCGGTGCGAGCGATCCCAGCCCCTCGCAAGTGCCGTGCTAGAGTGGGCATCCAGCCTGGAAGGAGGATGCCTGCGCAGCACATCTGGCCACCAGTGCGCCTCCTAGGCCCAGGCTACCCTACGCTTGCTCTACACATGGCAGCCATCAGGCCTCAGCACAGCCCAGTTCGCCCTGTGCCAGCACTCCGCTCGTGCAGGGCTACTATTACCATCCAGCCAGGACGGGTTGTGCGGGAGGTGCGCTCCAGACCTCCAGTGCCTACTCATGGCCCGGTGTATCCAGTTCCTGCTCCTCGCACTAGCCCTGAGGTGCGTGTCTCTAGTCTGGCGCCTCCAAAGCCAGCACCACGCACCAGGCCTCCAGTGTGTCAGCCCAGTCTAGTACGTCCTGTTCCCGCTCCTCGCACTAGCCTTGGGGTGCGTGTCTCCAGTCTGGTACCTCCAGTACCAGCCCCACGCACCAGACCTCCAGTGCGTCAGCCCAGTCCAGCTCGTCCTGCTCCTGATCCTCGCACTAGCCCTGTGGTGCGTCTCCCTAGTCTGGCGCGTCCTAAGCCAGCCCAACGCATCAGGCCTTCAGTGCGCAGTCCCCGTCTAGAGCTTCCGACGACAGTGCCCTGTCCAGAGTGTCCGGCAACAGTTCCCCGTCCAGAGTGTCCGGCAACAGTGCCCCGTCCAGAGTGTCCGGCAACAGTGCCCCGTCCAGAGCTTCCGGCAACAGTGCCCCGTCTAGAGATGGCACAAAGTTCGGAGCCTGCAGAGATGGCCCACAGTCCGGAGCCAGCAGAGACGGCCCACAGTCCGGAACCGACAGAGATGGCCCACAGTCCGGAACCGGCAGAGATGGCCCTCAGTCCGGAGCCTGCAGAGACGGCCCACAGTCCGGAGCCTGCAGAGACGGCCCACAGTCCGGAGCCTGCAGAGACAGCCCACAGTCTGGAGCCTGCAGAGTCGGCCTACAGTCCGGAACCGGCGCAGCCAGAGTCGCCCTACAGTCCGGAACCGGCGCAGCCAGAGTCACCCTACAGTCCGGAACCGGCGCAGCCAGAATCGCCCTACAGTCCGGAACCGGCGCAGCCAGAGTCGCCCTTCAGTCCGGAGCTCCCAGAGTCGCCCTCCAGTCCGGAGCTCCCAGAGTCGCTCTCCAGTCCGAGGTCTCCAGCGACGCCCTCCAGTCCGAGGTCTCCAGCGACGCGCATCAGCCCGAGGTCTCCAGTGACGCGCATCAGCCCGAGGTCTCCAGCGACGCGCCTCAGCCCGAGGTCTCCAGCGACGCGCTTTAGCCCTGAGCCTTCAGCGGGGGTGGACAGGTTAAGTTGGGGACTAAGGCCAGAGCCTTAGCCATCTCCATAGTAGGAGGATTGGGGAGGGGGGGGGTGTAGCACAAGAACCGTCAGTGACGGTGGCCACCCTCCCTTCCCTCCCTTTAGATTGGGATTATTTTTGTTTTCTGGTTTATTTTTCTGTTTTTTGTTTGAGGTGCATCCGGGGTCTGCACCTTTGGGGGGGGGGGGGGTACTGTCACGTCCTGACCAGTAAAAGGGGTTGTTTGTTATTGTAGTTTGGTCAGGGGGTGTTTGTTTTATGTGTTTCGGTTTTTTTTGGTTAATGTTCTATGTTAGTTATTTCTATGTTCGTTCTAGTTTTTCTATTTCTATGTTTAGTTTATTGGGTTGACCTTCAATTGGAGGCAGCTGTTCCTCAATGCCTCTAATTGAAGGTCCTATTTAGTAGGGGTGTTTTTCTATGGGTTTTTGTGGGTAGTTGTTCCGTATGTAAGCTGTGTGCCTTACAGGACTGTTTTTCGTCGTTGTTTTTGTTAAAGTGTTTATTTTCGTTTTCTTCTAAATAAAGAAGATGAGTTCACACATTCCCGCTGCGCCTTGGTCCCATCTTTACGACGAACGTGACAACCTGACCTGTTTTACAAACAGGATCACACAATATATATACCATGAGCACTTTATAGTTCTTAGCTTTAATCTCTTACAGGAAAAAGAAAATAAAACTTAGTCAAAATGCTTTACACTTTAACTACAGCACTAGGCTCACGTGGGCTGAACAATAACTAGTCTGTCATGTTCGTCGTAAAGATGGGACCAAGGCGCAGCGGGAATGTGAGTGCTCATCTTCTTCTTTATTTAGAAGGAACGTGATACAAAAACACTGAAACAAAACAACAACGAAAAACAGTCCTGTAAGGCACACAGCTTACATATGGAACAACTACCCACAAAATCCCATGAAAAAACACCCCTATTAAATAGGACCTTCAATTAGAGGCAACAAGGAACAGCTGCCTCCAATTGAAGGTCAACCCAATAAACTAAGCTTAGAAGTAGAATAACTAGACACAGACATAGACATAGACTAACATAGAACATTACTCAAAAAACCCAGAAACACACTAAAACAAACACCCCCTGCCACGTCCTGACCAAACTACAATAACAAATAACCCCTTTACTGGTCAGGACGTGACATAGTCTGGGCAAATTAAAAGGACTAGTGCTTACACCTACACGTCATTTCTTATAAAGTAATCTAAAACATAAGTGTACCAAAATGTATTATGATACTAGTTAATCACAGTTTATAACAGTATGAAATCTAAAATAGTTCACCATGCATGATTAGCATGATCACTAACGTTTGCTATTTCAAGTGATTGATAGCTAAGCTAGCCTAAATGTTAACGGCTTGTGTGCATGCTTGGTTTAGTATGAACACGCACAAAATGCTAGCAATAGCTTAGCTAGCCTAATTTCTAGCAGCTCGTTTTCCTTATGAAACTCACCAAATCCTGGTGTCAATCTTTCCCTGAATCCCTTCACAGCACATTTGTATAGATAAGTGAGGGTTAATATCCAGTTCTCTCTTTTTAGTTGAGTTTCATACAACTTGTCAACAATTTCATACTTAGTTTTTCTTCCATGGAATGGCGGTAGCTCTTCATGTTCCGTTCAAGCTCTCTTTTTTTTTAGCATGTTGACGCCAACCGGTGTATAACGTGAGGTTAGGAGAGGGACTAAGAGAATATTGAGTTTTGATTGGCTCAAAATAAACTGCTCGTCATGCAGCTTCTGACAGCTGATTTGTAATAGCTGTCAACTTAAACATATCAATATAGCATAATATGATTGGTTACTGGAATCTCACTAGTAACGAATAGTTTTCAACATTAGTTGACCTGCGTTACACAAGCTATTCTAGTCTAGCTTTTCCTGGGACTCCAAGAGCTAAGGAAAACATTTTAAGGATAGAGGCCAGAGGAGCACAGGTGTGTATTGCGCAAGAGACAGAGTCTGTAAGTTATTAGCTTATTATACATAACAAATCATTCATTAGTTAAATACAAGACTAATACTGCATTGAATATATTACCTGAAAGAGGAAGCCTAGGACATATATACACTACATGGCCAAAAGTATGTGGACATCCCTTAAAATTAGTGGATTCGGCTATTTCAGCCACACCCGTAGCTGACAAGTGTATAAAATCGAGCACACAGCCATGCAATCTCCATATACAGTGGGGGAAAAAAGTATTTGATCCCCTGCTGATTTTGTACGTTTGCCCACTGATAAAGAAAGGATCAGTCTATAATTTAATGGTAGGTTTATTTGAACAGTGAGAGACAGAATAACAACAAAAATATCCAGAAAAACGCATGTCTAAAATGTTCTAAATTGATTTGCATTTTAATGAGGGAAATAAGTATTTGACCCCCTCTCAATCAGAAAGATTTCTGGCTCAAAGGTGTCTTTTATAGAGGTAACGAGCTGAGATTAGGAGAACACTGTTAAAGGGAGTGCTCCTAACCGCAGCTTGTTACCTGTATAAAAGACACCTGTCCACAGAAGCAATCAATCAATCAGATTCCAAACTCTCCACCATGGCCAAGACCAAAGAGCTCTCCAAGGATGTCAGGGACAAGATTGTAGACCTACACAAGGCTGGAATGGGCTACAAGACCATCGCCAAGCAACTTGGTGAGAAGGTGACAGCATTTGGTGCGATTATTCACAAATGGAAGAAACACAAAATAACTGTCAATATCCCTCGGCCTGGGGCTCCATGCAAGATCTCACCTCGTGGGGTTGCAATGATCATGAGAATGGTGAGGAATCAGCCCAGAACTAAACGGGAGGATCTTGTCAATGATCTCTAGGCAGCTGGGACCATAGTCACCAAGAAAGCAATTGGTAACACATTACGCCGAGAAGGACTGAAATCCTGCAGCGCCCACAAGGTCCCCCTGCTCAAGAATACAAATACATGCCCGTCTGAAGTTTGCCAATGAACATCTGAATGATTCAGGGGACAACTGGTGAAAGTGTTGTGGTCAGATGAGACCAAAATGGAGCTCTTTGGCATCAACTCAACTCGCCGTGTTTGGAGGAGGAGGAATGCTGCCTATGACCCCAAGAACACCATCTCCACCGTCAAAGATGGAGGTGGAAACATTATGCTTTGGGGGTGTTTTTCTGCTAAGGGGACAGGACAACTTCACTGCATCAAAGGGACGATGGACGGGCCATGTACCGTCAAATCTTGGGTGAGAACATCCTTCCCTCAGCCAGGCTCATTGAAAATGGGTCGTGGATGGATATTCCAGCATGACAATGACCCAAAACACACGGCCAAGGCAACAAAGGAGTGGCTCAAGAAGAAGCACATTAAGGTCCTGGAGTGGCCTAGCCAGTCTCCAGACCTTAATCCCATAGAAAATCTGTGGAGGGAGCTGAAGGTTCGAGTTGCCAAACGTCAGCCTCGAAACCTTAATGACTTGGAGAAGATCTGCAAAGAGGAGTGGGACAAAATCCCTCCTGTGATGTGTGCAAACCTGGTGGCTAACTACAAGAAACGTCTGACCTCTGTGATTGCCAACAAGGGTTTTGCCACCAAGTACTAAGTCATGTTTTGCAGAGGGGTCAAATACTTATTTCCCTCATTAAAATGCAAATCATTTTATAAAATTCTTGACATGCGTTTTTCTGGATTTTTGTTGTTGTTATTCTGTCTCTCACTGTTCAAATAAACCTACCATTAAAATTATAGACTGATCATTTCTTTGTAAGTGGGCAAAAGTACAAAATAAGCAGGGGATCAAATACTTTTTCCCCCCACTGTACAAACATTGGAAGTAGAATGGTCCATAATGAAGAGAGATAGACAGTGAGAGATTGCTCTCGAGTGCACTGATTTAAAGCAACAATATTCGATTGATATGCTGTTTCAAAACTCTACAGCTGCAATTAAAAAATAAGGTGACCCTCGAAAGCCAGATGGAAATGTATAAATTAGATGCGCATTCAGTCCTTATATTACTGTAGCATAGGCTATTCTGCAGCAAATGTAGACCTACCTGTCACAAGAAAAAAGTAACCACTGAGGATGACTGTTCATGCATTGTGAACTGTGCTCCATACTCCCCACCCTGAGCGTTCATGATTGATGATGCAGATAGCAGAGAGAAGGCCTTAGAGAAGATAGATTTAGACATTGCATATAATTTAACAGTTCCAGGTTTCCTCCAGATGTGACGCTTGGCATTCAGGCCAAAGAGTTTCATCAGACCAGAGAATCTTGTTTCTCATGGTCTGACAGTGTTTAGATGTGTCACGTCCTGACCAGTAAAAGAGGTTGTTTGTTATTGTAGTTTGGTCAGGGCGTGGCAGGGGGTGTTTGTTTAGAGTGTTTCGGGGTTTGTTGGGCTATGTTCTTTGTTAGTCTATTTCTATGTTAGTTCTAGTATGTCTACTTCTATGTGGTGTTTATTGGGTTGACCTTCAATTGGAAGCAGCTGCTCCTCGTTGCTTCTAATTGAAGGTCCTATTTAAGAGGGGTGTTTTTTCTATGGGATTTGTGGGTAGTTATTTCCTGTTTTGTGTTCGTGCACCTGACGGGACTGTTTAGTGTCGTTTGTTGTTTTTGTATACGTGTTTTTTTAGTTTTCCTTCTTGAATAAAATAAGAAGATGAGTTTACACGTTCCCGCTGCGTTTTGGTCTAATCCCTACAACACCCGTGACAAGTTGCCTTTTGGCGAACTCCAAGCGGGCTGTCATGTGCCTTTTACTGAAGAGTGGCTTCCGTCTGGCCACTCTACCATAAAGGCCTGATTGGTGGAGTACTACAGAGATGGTTGTCCTTCTGGAAGGTTCTCCCATCTCCACAGAGGAACTCTAGAGCTCTGTCAGAGTGACCATCGGGTTCTTGGTCACCTCCCTGACCAAAGGCCTTCTCCTCCGATTGTTCAGTTTGGCCGGGCAGCCAGCTCTAGGAAGAGTGTTGGTGGTTCCAAACGTCTTCCATTGAAGAATGGAGGCCAGTGTGTTATTGCGAACCTTCAAAGCTGAAAAAAAAAATTGTACCCTTCCCCAGATCTGTGCCTCTATACAATCCTGTCTCGGAGCTCTACGGACAATTCCTTCGACCTCGTGGCTTGGTTTTTGCTCTGACATGCACTGTCAACTGTTGGACCTTATATAGACAGGTGTGTGCCTTCCAAATCACGTCCAATCAATTGAATTTACCACAGGTGGACTCCAATCAAGTTGTAGAAACATCTCAAGGATGATCAATGGAAACAGGATGCACCTGTTTCAAGTGTTCAGGTAAAAATATATTTAACTGAAGGAGAGATCCCATTTTCTCAAGGTGTCCCTCATTATAAATAGCGTACAGTCCCTTAGCAAACTAAAGCTACAAACTCTACAGCTGAAGGGCAGCAAACACTAAAGTTTGTTGTCATATTGTAGCTTTTCCATTTAATTTTAATTGGATATATCAATGATAATAATATTATTGCATGATTTCGCCTGGATCAGAAAAGTTCAGCCACAACATTCTCTGTACAGGAGCGAGATCGAATTCCAAAAGTGTAACATTGTTTCCGAGATCAGATAGGCAGACAGCAAGGTTTATACAAACCATCACTGTTGGAAATCAAATGCTAACCTAGAAGCAAGATGAAAAAATGTGTTAATACATGTCTTATTGCTTATAACATTGTTTGTGTGTGTTGGTTGCATCTTGTGTTTGTCTGTTATCCCAGGGTTTTGGAATACAAATGTGAATCCTTAGCCCAGGGCTAAAGCTTAGCCCAGGGTTAACAAATGCTTGTGTGAGCGAGCACAGGCTAAGCTAGCCCAGGGCCAGTCTAGCCCGGGGCTAAGAACAAAGCAGTGTGAAAAGGCTTATAATGTGACTTGCAGACCTAATGTGGCCTGTAAAACCAGGAGTTTCCTAACACCACTGTGTTATGGTATAACTAGGCCCTCAAAGAAAGGCCTTGTGATATATGTAATGTATTGTCATAAAGAGTTTAATTTTATCTTTGAAGAACCCTTCAAAGATAAAAGTGTTCTCGGTAGAACCGTTCCTGTGGGGTTCTAGGAAGAACCTTTAGATGATAAAAGAGTTCTTGGTCGAACAATTTATAGAGACTTCTAGGAAGAACCCATAATAGAGGGTGCTATGTCTTGTGGGTTTCATAACCACATCTTCATAATAATTAAATAATGATGAGACTGGAGGCAGGAATTAGTTCAACCATTTATTGCACTGTCATGCGTGAAAAGCCCATAAGGGCAGGCATTTCTGAGATACTGGATCCGGCGTGCCTGGCAACAACGATCATACCACGCTCAAAGTTGCTTAGGTCACTCATTTTGCCCATTCTATCGTGAAATCAAACAGTAACTGAATGCCTTGATGCCTGTCTGCATGCTTTATATAGCAAACCACAGCCACTTGACTCACTGTCTGTTGGCGCAATCCATTTTCGTGAACGGTGTGGTGGGCCCAGCCTGGTGTTTGTGGTTTACCCAGAGATCTTCTCCACCATGCCTGTGCCTAGCTGTGGGCCTTCCTTTTCTTAAAAATCTGAAATATGTTGTATTGTACTATGAGTTTCACAATTATTATCCACCCCGCAGCTCAGTGCTAAGGAAAATGTCACAATCAATCTGTTTTCCTGAAAGATTTTGGTTTTGTCATGTCTGTAGTTTGCTCATTTGGAGCTCCTGGGGACTTGCATCATGGATACATTTGGTCCTAACGTTCTCCTGAAGAGTATGGAGCTGGTGGTCTTATTACTGTGCCTTCTGATTTTTCTGCTTGGCCTTCTCTGCATTATCCAGGTGTGTGTCAGGGGCGTAGGCATGGGTGGGCCTGGGTGGATACAGGCCCACCCACTGGGGAGCCAGGCCCTGCCAGGCCCAACCAATCAGATTGAGTTTAATAAAAACAAATAAAAATACATTATGATTACAAAAATACTCCTAAGTTCAGCTCAATGTCTCTTTTTGCCTCACCTGGCCCTAAATTATTGTGAACTGTTGTACAGTATGATATTACTGATTTTCTCTCTAGAACTGAGAGAAAATCAAGGACAATGTCTGACAATGACAAACTTTTCCTCAGCTCTCATTATTTTCACGTAGACATGATGATGATAATGATGATGATGCAGTTCTTCTGTTTGCTTATGTATACTTGATTTTCAGAATTACAGCGGCTCTCTACCATGATGACGAGGATTCTGGGACAGTCTCCAAACATCTTTAAAGCCTGCTGGTTGGTGGCCTCCCCACTGCTCATGTTGGTGAGTCTACTAGAGTTTCAGGCATGCACTAACTATCCTAACCACTAACTATCTACACATAGAAAATACTTTTCTTTAGAATTAAGTTGATAACTCATATTTCTGCAACTTTTTTGCCTATGAACAGTAAGTACTATTTTCTTCTGAATTCTTGGCCATAAGTTAAAATCTGAATCTGCCTGATTATTTTGGTCACGGCCATGGTCCAGTACGCTCCGCTTCAATAAAGGAAGACCTATCACTAACCAACATGGCATGACATGAAGTTTCAAACCGCTGAGGCCCCATCATAATATCTCCCTACAGTATTTCATGTTGGTTTATTGCAGCAAGATTTCAATATGTATTAGTTCCAAAGTCTATGTTTACTTTTTCATTGCTTGTGCCGTATGTGGATAGCAGTAGGAGATTAATCTGCACACACTCATGAGACTAACATTGTGGTTATGTCTGTGATATATGCCTAGTTAAATAAAGGTAAAATAAAATAAATATAGGGCACAGGCCTATGTTTATGTAGATTATGTACCTAAGGTACTGTACCTTACAGAAGTCCGTGAGATGTATTTATTCCTGCTATATCATTATTGTCTTTTCAATTATGGACCATAATCAATAAAGATAATGAAGACATCTAATTGAGAGACCTTCAAATGTCACCTCTTCTCTATTCCCTGTTCGGTCACCATGACAACTGCCTGGATGTCATTTTTCTATGGTGTGGAAGAGAAAGGGCAGATGCCAGGCAACTAAGAGCACTGATAGAAATGTGGAGGATCATTGAAATAATGACTAAAATTGTACACTGAGATCAAATGCAGACATTGCATTGGTTGAACAAACAGTGAGGAGGGGGAAAGAGGCAGTGGGGGAAAGGAACAAAGAATAATTAACATAAGCAATTCAACTATCAATCATAAGCCAATAGTAAGAGATAGATGTTTTTCTAGGGAGGAGCAATGTTGTCATTATAAGGCTGTTGACTGGATGCTGTGACTGTGACTGGCAGTGTAAGGTAACCATTGGAAACCCAGAGCAGTTCAATGTGAAAACAGACTGATCCACTCCAGCATTACCAAGAAAAGTCTTCTCAGTGATCATTCGACCAGGTAGGCTCTAAAATACAAAACCTCTTCCCCCACTGCTTTGACATTTATACAATACCTGATGCACAGGATAAATGTGTCATTTTGTGTTGATTTGTATAACTCTGTTATTACTGTGTTATACAGTACTGCTGTTACTATGATAGAAAATATAATAGGAGAGATCACTACCTTTTCAAAAGATTCTGTGGTATACTGTATGTCCAAGTACAGAATAGGTGTACAGAATGTCCCTTACAGTATATAGATATAGATTAGTCAGACCTTCAACATTGTAGCCTAATATTCTTGATGGAAACACAAAACAGACTACATATTTGGAAAGGTTAGCATGAAAAGGATTTGTGTGTGTGCACTTACAAAGGAAAAAAGGTCAGCACTCACTTGAATATGACTTTCAATTGAAGCTTTGCTAACGTTTAACTTGACACTCAGTGTCATAACACGTTATGACAAGGCAATAACCATGTCATAATATGTCATAAGAGCTGAAATAAATTGTCATAACCTGTTATAATATGATCATAACACTGTCATGACACACATATTTACACCTGTTGTGACATATATTGAGTTATTTTATGGCTGGTTATGGCACCTACATAAGAGTGTCAAAAGGATGGTCATAATGCTTCCTGACTGTGTCATAAAGTGTATTTTCTACAAGTTCTATCAAATATGATGAAAAAAAATTACTGTAAAGAATTCAGTACAACAACAACAACAAAGGGTTTAAGAAACAAACTTTCAAAATGAAAGGAAACTTCTTGCAGGGATTTTTTTTTTTGAATAAATGTGGGTTTTGACACTGGGTGTCAAGTAAAGTGTTACTGAAGCCTTTACTGAATATAATTTGCAATTTAAGCTTCTATTGAATTTGATTGCAAAGCATGTTGATGTGAAAGCTGGCCTTTCTTAATGTTTTATAGGATTTATGTTGGTTCCAAGCACCTTTATTAGTGTGCACGTGCACCATCCCACGCTACATTCTCATTAGGTAGAATGGTCTTTCATAACCTGTTGATTGGAACTAGGAAAAATAGGTTACTCGTGTACTGTATAGAAGTGCTGGTGTCGGCAGAGCATGGGGCATGTTCTAGACCTCACATTTGATGAGGTACCATTTGTTTTGTCTTGTTTGTTTGTTGGCAAAAGTGCAGACAATGTTTTTGAAATGTGCTGGGGCGTGTAATCAGCTTTAATGCCTGTCTGAATGACATAGATTACAATTGACTCTTGACCAACGGTCTGTTTGGTGCAGGGCTTGTTTTGGTTCCCTACAACTAACAGGTACATTGAATTGGACTGTGCTTTATGGCTGTTAATGTGCCTTCATCTCATTCAGAACATCCCATTGACAAAACGCTAAAACATATATTATAATTCCTCTTACCTGGGATGACTTTCTAAAACTTTTACAATAGATTGTTCTTAGATTAGCATTCATAACATTTCACCAAATGTTATTCAAGCTTAAGTTTGTTTTCTTTTTGCAGGAATCTCCAGACATGATAGGCCAGCAGAAGCTTCTCCTCCTGTGGGCATGGATGTTGCTGGTGGCAGCACTGTGCCCAGGTGCCCTATGCAAACGTGGGGGTGGATTCAGGGGCTGGGGAAAGGGTACAGGGGTGGGAAACAAAGGGCCCCCCTCCCAGAGCCATGGCTCCTCCAAGCAGGGGCTGAAGATGGCAGGGGCAGCAGCCGCCGGGGCACTGGGTGGGGCTGCCATTGGCTACGGGCTGGGGTCACTCGGTAGGCCAAGACATGGCTACAGGGGAAGTGGGTATGGTTACGACGCAGACTCATCTTCGAAGGACCAGAGATTCCACTATCCTGAAGGTCAAGGGTTTCACAACCAGTCTGACTGGCATCGTTACAGAAACGCTGCTGGCCCCGGACCTGGAACCATGAGTAACATCCTCCTCACACTGGGATCAATGGTGCCTTTCTTCTTAGGGGACTGGATAAGGGGAATCTAGTCATAAACCATTTCCTTGGAAGAAGATTATATCTGAATTGCTGGGCCAAAAGACTAGAGTGGACTGCTTATAAATTCAAATAAATGTTGAATAAGCCCTGATCTTGTTGTCCTTTGGGTTAGTCCCACCACCACCTTTGCAAAGCTACACTCATTCAAACTTTATTACCTCTGGCAAAAAAAGATGCCAAGGAGGGGGTTTGTATGTTATTGTGTTGTAAAGTCATGTGTTACGGACTGTCAAACTGGACTGTGCTAGATCCTTTTTCAGCTTTATCAGCTGTAATAGCTGGATGAAATTAGGTAGGATGCTGCTGTTTCCATTAACATCTACTTTGCTCTGATTTTAATACTGTTATAAGACATATTTTGCCTTTGCAAAAAATGTGTGATTATTCACTAGCTTTTGTATCTGCAAATAGCAAACATACGTTTTTGTAACCCATATTAAAGTAATTTCAAACTACTTATTACTATTTTCTATGGAAATCTTAAAATCTCACTGGGCACAGATGTCAATTCAATGTCTATTCCACATTGGTTCAACATAATTTTGTTGAAATGATGTGGAAACATTGATTCAACCAGTGTGTTCCCAGTGGGATGGGATTGCAGAACTACCTTATTACTTATCAGAAGGAAACTTGTTATATTCACAACACTTGGTTTATCTACTCTGGTACACTATAGTTTAATTTAATAAAATATTTCTGTTTCTATAAGTTGCTTTATTATGTTAATTATTATGCATGTGGCAGTAAAGTTCAGGACCATATAGTGACATGGATAAGTATAGGGGAGGGGATCAGTAAATAAGAAATGAAACGGCCTTCCCTCTGCATTTGGATTAAGATACTTGAAAATAAACTCAACAGTATAGTACTTCAAGTATACGCATTGTGTGCCAGGCGTCAGCAAATATTGGAAAAATAGTGGAATTGTTTTTTTCTTATCACAGAAACACAAAAAATAGCTTTAAATGAATAATAGGCTTAGTATTCCATGCATAATCAAATACATATTTTTAGTGAATGAGATGAGTTGAGGTATTTGTGTTCTGTTGTAAGATAGCTTAATGATAATTTTTCATTTGACAGTATGGGAATTGTAACGCTGCCCACTAGCAGGCACAAACCATGTCTGTTCGATTTCCTCACTCAGTAATGATTGTTCTGTAACAATTTCCCCCGAGGCAACTAGTTTTCTAGTAACAGATGTCTTTAAATGCTTATATGTGCTCTGTGAGATAATCATGGTAACTGCCCTCATGTTTTCCTAGACGAGAATGACCGCACATTTTCAATGAGCACAAAAGGAAATGTGATTATGTGTTTGTTTTTTGTTTTTAGTCATTCTGTACTTGGGAAATGGAAGAAGACATAAGTCATTTCAGCAAGATAATGGTAAAATTCACCATTGAGTTCGAGCATGGCAAAGTGGTTATTTTAACCTCTACTTGAAAATGTATCAATTGACCAATTCGGCACATTTGGGCAGACTTGATACAACATTTTGAACAGTAATACAACGGTTCATTGGATCGGTCTAAAACGTTGCACATACACTGCTGCCATCTAGTGGCTAAAATCTACATTTCAACTAGACTCCTAAATTGTACAATGGCCTTTCTCTTGCATTTCAAAGAATTTGAAAACCCTGGACATAGATGCATGTTTTTTTCTTTTTATCATCTTTTACCAGATCTAATGTGTTATATTCTCCAACAATAATTTCACATTTATAACAAACTTCAAAGTCTTTCCTTTCAAATGGTATCAAGAATATGCATATCCTTGCTTCAGGTCTCGAGCTACAGGCAGTTAGATTTGGGTATGTCATTTTAGAAGAAAATTGAAAAAAGAGTCCAATCCTTAAAGTATTTTAAAGACACATTAAAACAATGCACGTTGTTCTCTATGTTAAAACCAAGAGTAATGTATATCCATTCGCCAAGAGGAATAAGTGCACTTCTGATAACCAGGGGACAGGAGGACATGGAGAAGGAGACTAGATGGGGAGGTAGAGAGATGGGACAAGAGAGCACAAAAGAAAAATAGGACCAGAAATAGGGATGATTAATAACAAAACAATGACCATTACCTACTTAATTACGGCAGAGTATTTACAAAACAGGCAAATTTTAAAACCAAATACCGCAGACCACATAAGATTGAACACTTAGAGTACAAATACAAATATTATGTGAACTATTATGTAAAACAGTGGTTCCAAACTCCGGTCCTCCAATAGCCCCAACAGTACACATTTTTATTGTAGCCCCGGACAAGCACACCTGTTTCAACTTGTCAACTAATCATCAGGCACTCAATGAGTTGAATCCGTTATGTTTGTCCAGGGCTACAACAAAAATGTGTGTGGTTGTGGGTACTCTGGGATTGGAGTTGGGGAACCACTGATGTACAGTATAACGCACACGGAAATGCATGAAAAAAATTGATTTAATATGACAGACGGTCAACATAATGCTTGTCTGTACTTTCTGTGAAACCACACTCTAAAAAGAAAAGGTTCCTGAAGTATCCTTTAGGGGTTCTTCAAATTGAAACTGTGGGGGAACTCATAAGTTCTTCGAAGAACCCTTTAAAAGGCTTCTTCTAAGAATCCCTTTTAGTGGATCCTCGAAGAACCTTTTGAAGAACCTTTCGGGGTTCATTTTTGAACTACACTCTAAAAATTAGGGGTTCAACTTGGGGTTCTTGGCATTGAAAATTGCCCCCAAAAGGTTCTTCCAAGAACCCCATAGGAGGTGGGGTTCATCGAGGAACATTCTTAGTTGGTGGTGGTTCTTGCAGGAACCTAACCGCCCAACTGAAACATTTTGATTTTAATTTTAAAGGACTGCAGGTGCAGACACTTAACTAAAAAATTTAAGGGTTGTCCCTTGTTATGATCTAATTGATATTGTTTTATGATGATACCATCTATCTTTTCATATTTGTGCAAATCTTTCTAAAAATGAAAATGATAAACAAAACATGCACACGACAGAATTCATACCTTGGAATTTGAGGTGAATGGGAATGAAAAAAACTGTTTTGATAATGGTTTTCATACACATACCTTGTCTATAATGTACACTCTAAAAATAAAAGGTTCCTGGATTATCCTTTAGGGGTTCTTCAAATTGAAACTGTGGGGGAACCCCTATAAATCTTCAAAGAACTCCTTTTAATGGTTCCTCGAAGAACCTTTTGGGGTAAGTTTTTGAACTGCCCCCCCCCCTCATTATTATTAATAATAATAAGCATAACAATAACAACAATACAACTATATTTTAGTTCTCAGTGTTTATAATTTTAGTGACAAAGCATAAGTAAAAAATCTAAATGTGGTAAACTCCCAGCAGAGCCCCATGTCGAATGGATATATCCTCTGGCGTGTTAATGTTGATGTTCTCTGTATCCATAGCCATAATGATTTTGCAGTGCATGGTGATCAAACAGGTTTCCTGTTATATTCATCAGAGGTGTAGGGAGGGTGAAGTCTGAATCCCACATTTATTAATTATACAGATGATTAACAAAACATGCACACGACAGAATTCATACCTTGGTTTTTGTGGTGAATGTGAATGAAAAAACTGTTTTGGTAATGGTTTTCATACACATACCTTGTCTATAATGTACACTCCAAAAAGAAAAGGTTCCTGGAGTATCCTTTAGGGGTTCTTCAAATTTAAACTGTGGGGGAACCCCTATAAGATCTTCAAAGAACCCCTTTTAATGATTCCACGAAGAACCTTTTGAAGAACCTTATGGGGTACGTTTTTCAACTACCCCCCCCCCATTATTATTAATACGCATAACAATAACAACAATAACACAATATTTTAGGTGTCAGTGTTTATGATTTTAGTGGCAAAGCAGAATTAAAAAATCCAAATTTGAGGTAAACTCCCAGCAGAGACCCAAGTATAATGGGTATATCCTCTGGCGTGTTGATGTTAGTGTTGATGTTCTCCGTATCCATAGCCAGAATGATTTTGTAGTGCATGGTGATCGAACATGTTTCCTGTTATGTTCAGAGATATAGGGAGGGTGAAGTCTGTGACTCCAAAACATTTTTAATATACAGATGATTAACAAAACATGCACATGACAGTATTCATACCTTGGTTTTTGTGATACATTTCATATACATACCTTGTCCATAATGTAGAGGCCTATGGGATATTCATTGAAGAGGTAAGGGAGGAGGATGGTAAATGTGATCAGCATAAAATACCAATAGACATACTTTTGTATGCCTCCTCGTCTGTTTACCTGCAGACTGACACAAAAGTGAGTAGTTCAGTCATCTGCACCCATCTGCACCTAGCCTTTAACATATTCTTATAGACTGCATATTCTTAACAGGATAAGGTAAGACCCAGACAAGACAGGACAAACGCTGGTAAGCTTGACAAACAAGACAAACTGGCAACAGACAAACAGAGAACACAGGTATAAATACACAGGGGATAATGGGGAAATGGGCGACACATGGAGGGGGGTGGAGACAATCACAAAGACAGGTGAACCAGATCAGGGCGTGACAGTACCCCCCCCCCCCCCCCGGGTGCCACCTGCCGTCCTATCTGGGCGCATACCTGGTTGACCGGGGTGCCTGTGGTGGAAGTCAGCGACAAGGGCTGGGTCCAGGATGTCTCTAGCGGGGACCCAGCACCTCTCCTCCGGGCCATAACCCTTGCCCCTGCCCCATGGTCGAACCCTCAGGACGTGTCTCACAGTGTACGCCGGATGGCCATCGATGACACGGGGAGGAGGGATGGGCCTGGAAATGGAAGACAAGGGACTGTGAGACACAGGCTTGTGAGACACAGGCTTGATATGGGACACATGAAAGGCGGGGTGTATAAGGGTACGGGGAAACAGAAGACAAACAGCAGAGGGGCTAATAACCTTGGAGATGGGGAAAGGGCCGATAAACCAGTGGGACAGTTTGCGAGACTCCACCCTGAGGGGAAGATCCCGGGTGGAGAGCCATACCTTCTGCCCGAGACGATACCGAGGAGCCAGGGTCCGATGGTGATCCGCTTGTCGTCGATACCTGGAGGTGGTCTTGGAGGAGAGCTGACCCTGCTCTCCTCCAGGTACGACGACAGTGGCGGACAAACATCTGGGCAGAAGGTATGCCGACCTCCTCTTCCTGCTCAGGGAAGAGCGGGGGCTGATACCCCAGGGAACACTCAAAGGGAGATAGGCCCGTGGCAAAACAGGGAAGGGTGTTGCGGGCATATTTGACCCACACAAGCTGCTGGCTCCAGGTGGTGGGGTTGGCGGAGACCAGGCAGAGCAGGGTGGTCTCGAGGTCCTGGTGGGCTCGCTCTGACTGGCCGTTGGACTGGGGGTGGAACCCGGGGGGTAGGCTGGCTGACAACCCAATGAGGGTGCAGAATGCCTTCCAGAACCTGGACGAGAACTGAGGACCGCGGTCAGAGACCATGTCCACGGGCAGTCCATGGATCCGGAAGACGTGCTGCATCATGAGCTGGGCCGTCTCTTTGGCAGAGGGTAGTTTGGGGAGAGGAATGAAATGGGTGGCTTTGGCGAACCGATCCACCACGGTCAGGATGGCGGTGTTGCCATCAGATGGGGGAAGACCCATGACAAAGTCCAGGGAGATGTGAAACCAGGGACGGTCGGGGACAGGCAGAGGTTGGAGGAGACCAGCCGGAGCTTGCAGAGGAGTCTTGTTCTGTGAACAAACTGTGCAAGCGGTGACGAATGCGGACAAGTCCAGGACTATGGTAGGCCATCAAAAATGCTGTCGCACAAAGGCCAGGGTCCAAAGGGCGCCTGGGTGGCAGGCCAGCCTGGAGTAGTGGGCCCATTCCAGGAATGCGGAATGGACAGTGTCAGGAACAAACATCCGGTTATCAGGGCCCTCCTGGGGTTTGGCTGGGAACGCTGCACCTCATGGACCTTCTTCCCTATTGCCCAGCTGAGTGCCGTCACCAGACATGAGGTGGGAAGGATGGTTTCGGGTTCCGGGGTAGTAGTCGTGGGGCTATAGTTGCGGGACAGTGCATCCAGCTTGATATTCTTGGATCTCGGCCGGTACGAGAGGGAGAAGTTGAACCGTGTGAACAGCAAGGCCCATATGGCTTGTGACGGTGCGGAGATACTCCAGGTTCTTGTTGTCAGTCCACACGATGAACAGATGTTCCGCCCCCTCCAACCAAGGCCTCCATTCCTCCAACGCCATCTTCACTGCGAGAAGGTCCCGATTCCCCACATCGTAGTTCTTTTCTGTGGCATTGAGGCGTTGGGAGAAGAAGGCGCAGGGATGTAGCTTGAGGTCAAGGGCAGTACGCTGAAACAGGACAGCCCCCACACCAACGTCCGAAGCATTGGCCTCCACCACGAATTGACGAGATGGGTTCGGATAAACCAGGATGGGAGCTGTGCTGAAGCGATGTTTGAGGTCCCGGAACACCCGGTCAACAGCTGGGGACCACATGAACGGAACCTTGGGCAAGGTGAGTGTTGACAGGGGGGAAGCCAGGGTGCTGTAACCCCGGATAAAGCGGCGATAGAAATTTGGGAACCCCAGGAAACGTTGCAGCTGCACCCTGGCTGTAGGCTGAGGCCAATGCATCACTGCTCTCACCTTCCCGGGATCCATCTGGACACTCCCAGCAGAGATGATGCAACCCAGAAAGGGGATGGAGGAGCGAAGGAACTCGCATCTCTCCGCCTTCACAAACAGCTGATTCTCCAGAAGGACCTGCCAGACGTGGAGTACGTGTTCTTGAGGAGAGCGGGAGAAGACGAGGATGTCATCAATGTAGACAAGATGGACCGGTTCAACATGTCACGGAGAACATCCTTCACTAGAGCCTGGAACACAGCAGGGGCGTTGGTGAGGCCAAAGGGCATGAGCAGATACTCATAGTGGCCACTCGCCGTGTTGAAGGCGGTCTTCCACTTGTCCCCCTCTCATATTCGCATCAGGTAGATCCAGCTTGGAAAACACATTGGCCCCCTGGAGCGGCTCGAAGGCCCGAGGAGATGAGTGGTAGCGGGTAACGGTTCTTAACCGTAATGTTGTTGAGTCCCCGGTAGTCAATGAATGGGCGCAGGGTCTTGTCCTTTTTCTCCACGAAGAAGAAGCCTGCACTGGCGGGAGAGGAAGAGGGTCGGATAAATGCAGCAGCTAGGGAGTCCCCGGCGGAAGCAACATGGCCCTGGCCTTGGTGAACACCTCTCGGAGGCCCTGGTACTCCGCGGGAATGGCGGAGCGGTCTGGGGCACCTTCTGAGTCCACAGGAAGATGTCCCGGGGCAGGTTGTGCTGACTTCAGGCAATGGGCGTGGCAGAACGGTCTCCAGCCCATGATGGCACCAGTAGACCAGTTCATGAGGTGATTGTGTCGTTGGAGCCAGGAGAATCCCAATACCATGGCAATCAGAGGGGACTTGATGAGCAGGAACTGGATAGCCTCACTGTGGTTCCCTGATACCTGTAGGTGAACGGGAGTGGTGTTGTGGGTGACTCGGACTATAGAGCGCCCGTCCAGCGCTCTAACGTCCATGGGAATGGAGAGGGGCTGAGTGGGGATGTTCAGCTCGGATGCCAGGGTAGCGTCCAAAAAACTCTTGTCGGCCCCAGAGTCAATGAGAACCCGGAGAGATTTGGACTGGTCTCCCCACAGCAGAATGGCATGAAAAGGGGTGCAGGCAGGGGAAGCAGGAACGTTCTCCATATAGCCCACCAAAGTCCTTGCTCCTACCGGTGAGCCTGGCTTCTTTAGAGGACAAGAGGACACAAGAGTCCAGCAATACAGACAACTCTTCGGGTCGATCCTGTACTGCCATTCCGCTGGTGATAGCCCAGCCCTGCCTAGTGACATAGGCTCAGGAAGCAGTGACTTGGCCGTCTTCGGCAAGTCGGGAAGACTCAGGTCCTCTCAGCAACAAGACCGCTGGGAGCTTCCGGGTTGACGCAGAGGCAAGGTGGGATCCCTGGGCGTGCGAGCAAAATCGAATTTCCTCTCCCTCCGTCATTCTCGTAGTCGCCCATCAATTCGTATGGTCAAAGCGATGAGGGAATCGAGATCCGTAGGTAACTCCCGAGCAGTAAGCTCATCCTTGACCTCCACCGAGACGGCGTGCAGGATCATATTGAACAGTGCTTCCTGGTTCCAGAACTCTCCGCTGCCAATGTGCCGAAATCCACCGCATAGTCAGCCACACTGCAGGAGCCCTGCCGAAGCTGGATTAGCCTCCGGGCAGCTTTTCTCCCGGAGAACGGGGCGTAAAAAACCTTCTTCACCTCTGTCACGAATCCCTCCAGACTAACACATATGGCCGGCTGCTGTTCCCAGGAGGAGAGCTGAAGCTCAAAATGAGGGCACACTGAGCTAGAAACGCCTGACAGGTGCTCGACTCTCCATTGAAGCGTTCCGGGGAGGGGGGAGGGTAAACGGGGCTCCCGAGAAGGTGGAGTGGCCGCTGAGATGGCACTGCTACCAGCTGTGTTACTGAGGGGCTGTGAGGTTACCACCGTGGTAGGCTGGCTCCCAGACAACTCGCGGAATTGCTCCAGCAAACCGTCCAATGCACGGTCATGGTGTTCAGCCAATGTTTGGACCCCTCCATAAGGCCTTGAAGCAGTTCCTCATGCCTCCCGGTGGTGGTACCTTGGGAGGAGATGGCGTCGCGCAGCTGGCCCGGGGTCTGCTGGGTCAGTCATGGCCAGTTCGTACTATCAGGATAAGGTAAGACCCAGACGCAGACCGTGTCGAAGTAACAATGTTTATTACAGCAACAGAGGCAAAGGTACAGAACGGCAGGCAGGCTCAGGTCAGGCAGAGGTCGGAAATCCAGATAGGGGCAAAGGTACAGGATGGCAGGCAGGCTTTGGGTCGGGCAGAGTGGTCAGGTGGGCGGGTTCAGGTGGGTGGTTTGCAAGGGTCAAAAACCAGGAGGGCGAGAAAAAGAGAGGCTGGGAAAAGACAGGTGCTGACAGGACAAACGCTGGTAAGCTTGACAAACAAGAAGAACTGGCAACAGACAAACATAGAACACAGGTATAAATACACAGGGGATAATGGGGAAGATGGGCGACACCTGGAGGGGGGTGGAGACAATCACAAAGACAGGTGAACTAAATCAGGGCGTGACAATTTTTACCTCTTTGTTGATTGATTTCCATTGAATTGTGTCCATTTTTTAATTTAGAAAGATTTTCACAAATATGAAAAGATAGATGGTATCATCATAAAGCAATATCAATTTAGATCATACAAGGGACAAACCATAACATTTTTCAGTTAAGTGCCTGCACCTGCTGCCCTTTCAAATCCAAACGTTTCAGTTGGGCAGTTAGGTTCCTGCAAGAACCCCCACCAACTAAAGAGGTTCCTCAATGAACCTCACCTCCTATGGGGTTCTTAGAAGATCCTTTTGGGGGCCATTTTCAGTGCCAAGAACCCTAAGGTTCTTCAAAGAACTTTGAGGATTTTAGAAGAACCCTTGTTGAACCACTCATTTTTAGAGTGCACTTTGGCAAAAAGACACAGAACCCCTAATTGGATGATAGTACCTTATATCGTGGCAGAAATTGCTGTAATAATGTTTATCTAGTGTATCTGCATTTAATTAAAGTCATATGATGTACTGATGAGACTTGCTGCCTCTGCTTTTACACTTCCTCTTTGTCTATGTGACTGACTCATGGTTTGGGACTGACGGACAAAATGCTGTTATTCCATATTGAGGTGTAGACTGAACTAAGCTGTAAGAGACGAGCAGGGCAAATGGTTTCGGTTTCTTTTAGAAACAGTGTCGAGACAATGTGCATTGAGAAATTGTGCAACATTTCTCGACAAGACCTCACCAAAGACCAACCGCAGTTTCATTGTTCCATAATCCTTTGTCATCAACCAGTACTTCCTCACAATATTGTTCTGTTTGTTTGTCACACCCCCCAAAGAGGGGGTATACTTTTTCTTTATATAAACTGAGACACAACTATTCTTTGTTGAGCTCTCAACCATACACCACTGAGGTGATGTTTGACCGGTCTAATTTTTGCAAATCTTAATAAAAAAGGTTGTTTAAAGAATCTACAGTATCTACTTTCTGGTCAGATTTTCCAAGACACTTACCTCATGTCCTATCACATAATAACACATAACAGGTTAAAACTGGATAACATTTTAAGCATTTTATGTACTTGTAGTGTTAGTGTTACATTCATAAATATATCGTAATAGATACACACATACAATATTAAACAGTGGTTTAAAGTACTTAAGTAAAAATACTTGAAAATACTACTTAAGTCTTTTTTTGGGGTATCTGTACTTTATTATTTATATTTTTGACAACTTTTACTTTTAATTCACTACATTCCTAAAGAAAATTATGTACTGTTTACTCCATACATTTTCCCTGACACCCAAAAGTAATCATTACATTTTGAATGCTTAGCAGGACAAGAAAATTGTCTAATTCATACACTTATCAATGGAACATCCCTGGTCATCCCAACTGCCTCTGATCTGGCAACTCACTAAACACTTGCTTCATTTGTAAATGATGTCTGAGTGTTGGAGCGTGCCCCTGGCTATAGGTAAATAAAAAATAAAAAAATAAGATGGTGCCGTGTGGTTTGATAAATATAAGGAATTTGAATTGATTTATACTTTTAATTGTACTTTTGATACTTAAGTATATTTTAGTAATTACATTGATTTTTGATACTTAAGTAGATGTAAAACCAAATACTTTTAGACTTTTACTCAAGTAGGATTGTACTGGGCGACTTTCACTTTTACTTGAGTCATTTTCTATTAAGGTATCTTAACTTTTACTCAAGTATGACAATTGGGTACTTTTTCCACCACTGATATTAAAGCATCATGCATTTGGCATGACAAAACCATAGTGTTTTACAGAACAAAATACAGAGCTCAACAGAGTAGTCTACCAGGAACTACTCTGCAACAAAAAGTGCAATGGGAAAAAAGTGTGGAAGTACTACAGCAGGTGATCCAAATTGACAGGGGATCATTGCAAATGTTAGCGACACAAAGGAGATTGGCAATTAGAGAAACGGTAAAACAATATTAAAGCTCAAATGTCCCCATAAAATGTGGAGGAAATGGTCCTCATTTTGCTGGAAGTTCTTTTCCACTGGCTTCTTTCCTTCATGACCACGGATTAGTTAAAGGATTGGTTATATCTCCACCTACACCTTATTTAATTAACCTATCCTCACAAGAAATCAGTGGAATATTGAGGAGGGGTGACTAGGAAAGGAATAATGAAGCTATTCCAGACAACTGGGACATGGCTATGTGTTCCTGTCTTACTGCAGCAGGAGAGTGCTGCTCAGGACCATGAGGAAGGTGGTTATCAGCTGTACCAGCCCCTGGCCGAGGGGGTTACTGCGACTGTTCTCATACTTGTTGTTGTTGTTGTTGTTGTTGCTGCCGCTGCTACGTTCAGCTGTCTGCTTCTCCAGGAAACGCTCAGAGTAGTTCATGTACAGCTCCACACACTTACGGTTCTTCAGCTGCTCCACCAATGCAGGGTAACCAATCTCCTCAATGCTCACTGTGAGGCTGTCATCCTCCTCCTTACCTTTATCCTCTCCAGCTATCTCCGCAGGGGCTGGGATGAGAGGCTTCACTGTGTCTGTTCCCTCCTGGTTGCTAGCTGGACTGCTGTTCCCCACCTCAGGAGTGATAGGCAGGCTCTGGCTGTTGGCTCCCTGGGGGTTGTTCCTCTGGTTGCTAGGTGTGGCCTGGGTGTCGCTGCCCTGATCCTGCAGAAGGTCGTTCCTCTTCATGCAGGTATACATGAAGCTGTCATATGACTCTGCCCGCGGTGGTACTTTGTAGGTATAGTCCCGGCCATAGTCGTTTTCATCTGTGGAGTGTTCACCGTATTTGCTGTACATGTAGTTGTTGTAGGACTGCTCCTCCTGAGAGTTGCGGAAATTAAAATGTGGGCGAGGGAAACGCCCAAGGCCATAGCCTACTGCCATACCTGCCACGGCCCCAACCCCTGCGGCCATAAGAGCCTTCTTAGCAAAGCCCTTGGACTGAGTAGAGGGGTAGTGCCCCATATTCTGAACTGAGCGTGAGAAGGGAGAGCCAACTCCCATACCCCCATGCCCACCTCCATAACCATAGCGGGGACTGAGGATCTTATTGTTTGGGTTCCAGTTGGGTTGGTAACCTCCTCCCATCCCTCCAGCAGGGTAACCTCCGGCTGGGTATCCCGGATTGACTCCTCCTCTCCCTGGGTTCTGGTTGGGGTAGCCTCCTGCTGCAGGGTGCCCACCCGCTGCTGGATTCTGGTTTGGATATCCCCCAGGATTTGCCCGGCCTGGATACTGCTTGTTGGGATAGCCACCAGCGGCTGGGTAACCTCCAGCTACAGGGTTCTGGTTTGGATATCCCCCAGGATTGGCTCTGCCTGGATACTGCTGGTTGGGATAGCCACCTGCTGCAGGATAGCCACCAGCGACTGGGTAACCTCCAGCTGCAGGGTTTTGGTTTGGATATCCCCCAGGATTGGCTCTGCCTGGATACTGCTGGTTGGGATAGCCACCTGCTGCAGGATAGCCACCAGCGGCTGGGTAACCTCCAGCTGCAGGGTTTTGGTTTGGATATCCCCCAGGATTGGCTCTGCCTGGATACTGCTGGTTGGGATAGCCACCTGCTGCAGGATAGCCACCAGCGGCTGGGTAACCTCCAGCTGCAGGGTTTTGGTTTGGATATCCCCCAGGATTGGCTCTGCCTGGATACTGCTGGTTGGGATAGCCACCTGCTGCAGGATAGCCACCAGCGGCTGGGTAACCTCCAGCTGCAGGGTTTTGGTTTGGATATCCCCCAGGATTGGCTCTGCCTGGATACTGCTGGTTGGGGTAGCCACCTGCAGCAGGATAGCCACCTGCAGCAGGGTATCCACCGGCTGGGTTCTGATTGGTACCTCTCCCTGGGTAACTACCTCCTGCTGGGTATGAGTTGGGGTTCCTGTTGGGGCTCTGTGGTTGTCTGGGGTAGCTTCCTGTCTGCGTGTTTGATGTTTTTGATGGCTTTTTTTCTGAACCCCTGTTGTTGGATGATGACTTTTTGCTGCTGCTACTGCTGCCACTTCTCTTGGCCCATGTAGAGTCAGTATGAAGTAGAGCCAGGAGGGCCAGAGACACAAGGGCCAGCTCAAATAGCTTCCCCATGATGAATGCCCTGGGGGGAAAGATGATGGCGTCATTTACATTTTTGGACTAACACGGAACCCAAACCGGCTGCGCGCGTGCGCCATTGTGCGCCAATCGTGCGCCATCGTGCATAAATGCCTTTTGTCCCCCTACACCAAACGTGATCACGACACACAGGTTAAAATATCAAAACAAACTCTGAATCAATGACATTCATTTGGGGACAGGTCGAAAAGCATTAAACATTTATGGCAATTTAGCTAGTTAGCTTGCACTTGCTAGCTAATTTGTCCTATTTAGCTAACTTGCTGTTGCTAGCTAATTTGTCCTGGGATATAAACATTAGGTTGTTATTTTACCTGAAATGCACAAGGTCCTCTACTCCGACAATTAATCCACACATAAAATGGTCAACCGAATCATTTCTAGTCATCTCTCCTCCTTCCAGGCTTTTTCATCTTTGAATTTATATGGTGATTGCCATCTAAACTTTCATAGTATTACCACGACAACCAGCAACATGGTTTGTCGTTCAATCACCCACGTGGGTATAACCAATGAGGAGATGGCACGTGGGTACCTGCTTCTATAAACCAATGAGGAGATCGGAGAGGCAGGACTTGCAGCTATCTGCATCAGAAATAGAAAGGACTTCTATTTTAGTCCTTGGTAACATAGACGCTCGTTGATACAGGGAGCAGTGTGGGTGCAATAATTGAATAACATAGATTTCTACATTTATTTTGCAACGCTCGAGTCAGCCTGTTAGTCCAACAATCTTTCTGAAGCCTTATTCCCTTATTTCTGTTTTGATTTAAAACTGAGCTAACCCACTCAGGTCACTGACACTCCCGTTGCTGACGGTAAAATGTATTTGCTGCGGGAAGATGTTTGGGGGGTTGCTGAAAAAAAATCGCCTGTGTTACAGACGGCTATATCGGTCCGCTAATACAGGACTAGTAAAGGCCCAGTCCACTACCTTTGTGAAGAAAAATAATAATTTCTAAAGCATTTATATTTTTCGGCTTTTATTTAAAGCTAATCAGTTGGCTAAATGTAATAAAATTGGCTACCACGGTACCATAAAAGACAACACATATCCACGGGAAGATGTACTTGGCTGTTTTATGTATATAAAATATGACATCTCTTTTATCTCAGATATAACTGGAGCGTGAAGGAATATTAGGCTATACACGCAGTTCTATTTTTTGGAAGCGGACCCGTTATTTGCAAATTATAATACGGTTTTATTCAATAAAATGGCCCTATAGCGCTTTTATGCACGACAGCCCGGGCTGTATGCCACCTGCTTATTTACAACCAATGGGAATATCGTACAATAACATACCCTTGCTGATTCGAGACGATTCTGTTCCTTTTGAAGAAAGTAGTATTTTCAATCTAACTGTTTCTGTTATGATTCTGTCATTCACTCACTGCTTTTATCCAGAAGGAGGGATCTATTTATCATGGGTCACCGCACATAGGCTATTCGTCCCTGTCATAGCACTCATAGCGGTGACGATAATAACACATTCTGTCCCTGTTATAAGCCATTTAATACAGACTTCAGTTCACTCTATATTTTATCAACATTTAGGCTAGGCTAAGCAATCAATTTGAAATCCGCTGTAATGTGAATTTACGCGCAAATCCCATTCGCTTCCAATGCATGATTCAGCTAATGTCCAATGCATTCAACCATTTTAGTGCTAACAACTTCTTATAGGAATGCTTCCTCAATTTATTGCCAGACTGCTACACTTTTTCCACCAACACCCACTACTGATATTACTCATTGTCCCCACTCAGGGACTTTCCATAGGCCTGCTACTGTAGCCTGTATGTGTCATACAAAGAGAAGTGATACAAAATCACAACAGCGGAACCCAAAACAACTGCGTTGTTCTTGCTGTGGCCGCAAAGCCTATCCAAGGTTTACATGTTGTGAACACCAGGTGGCGACAAATGGATGTATTAAGAGTTTATATTTTTGTGTTCAGGAATTATTCAAATCAAATTCAAATTCAAAAAAATGTATTGGTCGCGTACACAGATTTGGAAATGTTATCGCAGGTACAGCGAAATTCTTGTGTTTCTAGCTCCAACAGTGCAGTTTTACCTAGCAATAAAAATAGTAAAATAAAGGCACAATAGGCCTCCTACACACATATTCCAGAAAAATTAAGAAATATCAGGACGAGCAATGTCAGAGACTGGACAATAAATATATATACATATAATGTATGTATATGCATACAGTACCAGTCAAACGTTTGGACACACCTACTCATTCAAGGGTTTTTCTTTATTTTTTACTATTTTCTACATTGTAGAATAACAGTGATGACATAAAAACTATGAAATAACACATATGGAGTCATGTAGAAACCAAAAAAGTGTTAAATAAATCAAAATATATTTTATATTTGAGATTCTTCAAAGTAGCCACCCTTTGCCTTGATGACAGCTTTGCACATTTTTGGCATTTTCTCAACCAGCTTAATGAGGTAGTCACTTGGAATGCATTTCAATTAACAGGTGTGCCTTGTTAAAAGTTCATTTTTGGAATTTCTTTCCTTCTTAATGTGTTTGAGCCAATCAATTGTGTTGATACAAGGTAAAGGTGGTATACAGAAGATAGCCCTATTTAGTAATGACCAAGTCCATATTATGGCAAGAACAGCTCAAATAAGCAAAGATAAACGACAGTTGATCATTACTTGAAGACATGATCAGTCAATCTGGAAAACAAAACAAGAAGGAGAGTGATGGAGTGCTGCATCAGATGACCTTGCCTCTACAATACCCAACCTCAACCCAGTTGAGATGTTTTGGGATAAGTTGGACCGCAGAGTGAAGGAAAAGCAGCCAACAAGTGCTCAGCATATGTGGAAACTCCTTCAAGACTTGGAAAAGCATTCCTCATGAAGCTGATTGAGAGAATGCCAAGAGTGTGCAAAGTTCCGGGATTCTTCCGATGGCATTGAGGAGTACACCACATCAGTAACTGGCTTTATCAATAAGTACATCGAGGAAGTTGTCCCCACAGTGACTGTACCTACATACCCCAACCAGGAGCCATGGATTACAGGCAACATTCACACTGAGCTAAAGGGTAGAGCTGTCGCTTTCAAGGTGTGGGACTCTAACCTGGAAGCTTACAAGAAATTCTGCTATGCCCTGCGATGAACCATCAAATAGGCAAAGCATCAATACAGGGCTAAGATTGAATCATACTACACCGGCTCCGACGCTCGTCTTATTTTTTATTTTACCTTTATTTATCCAGGTAGGCAAGTTGAGAACAAGTTCTCATTTACAATTGCGACCTGGCCAAGATAAAGCAAAGCAGTTCGACACATACACAACACAGAGTTACACATGGAGTAAAACAAACATACAGTGAATAATACAGTAGAAAAATAAGTCTATATACAAAGTGAGCAAATGAGGTGAGATAAGGAAGGTAAAGGCAAAAAAAGGCCATGTTGGCGAAGTAAATACAATATAGCAAGTAAAACACTGGAATGGTAGATTTGCAGTGGAAGTAGAAATAGAAATAATGGGGTGCAAAGGAGCAAAATAAATAAATAAATACAGTAGGGAAAGAGGTAGTTGTTTGGGCTAAATTATAGATGGGCTATGTACAGGTGCAGTAATCTGTGAGCTGCTCTGACAGCTGGTACTTAAACCTAGTGAGGGAGATAAGTGTTTCCAGTTTCAGAGACTTTTGTAGTTCGTTCCAGTCATTGGCAGCAGAGAACTGGAAGGAGAGGCGGCCAAAGGAGGAATTGGCTTTGGGGTTGACCAGAGAGATATACCTGCTGGAGCGCGTGCCACAGGTGGGTGCTGCTATGGTGACCAGCGAGCTGAGATAAGGGGGGACTTTACCTAGCAGGGTCTTGTAGATGACCTGGAGCCAGTGGGTTTGGCGATGGGTAAGAAGCGAGGGCCAGCCAACAAGAGCGTACAGGTTGCAGTGGTGGGTAGTATATGGGGTTTTGATGACAAAACGGATGGCACTGTGATATACTGCATCCAATTTATTGAGTAAGGTATTGGAGGCTATTTTGTAAATGACATCGCCGAAGTCGAGGATCGGTAGGATGGTCAGTTTTACAAGGGTATGTTTGGCAGCATGAGTGAAGGATGCTTTGTTGCGAAATAGGAAGCCAATTCTAGATTTAACTTTGGATTGGAGATGTTTGATGTGAGTCTGGAAGGAGAGTTTACAGTCTAACGAGACACCTAAGTATTTGTAGATGTCTACATATTCTAAGTCAGAACCGTCCAGAGTAGTGATGCTGGACGGGCGGGCAGGTGCAGGCAGCGATCGGTTGAAGAGCATGCATTTAGTTTTACTTGTATTCAAGAGCAGTTGGAGGCCACGAAAGGAGAGTTGTATGGCATTGAAGCTCGTCTGGAGGGTTGTTAACACAGTGTCCAAAGAAGGGCCAGAAATATACAGAATGGTGTCGTCTGCGTAGAGGTGGATCAGAGACTCACCAGCAGCAAGAGCGACATCATTGATGTATACAGAGAAGAGATTCGGCCCAAGAATTGAACCCTGTGGCACCCCCATAGAGACTGCCAGAGGTCCGGACAACAGGCCCTCCGATTTGACACACTGAACTCTATCAGAGAAGTAGTTGGTGAACCAGGCGAGGCAATCACTTGAGAAACCAAGGGTATTGAGTCTGCCAATGAGGATGTGATGATTGACCAAGTCGAAAGCCTTGGCCAGGTCAATGAAATCGGCTGCACATTATTGTTTCTTATTGATGGCGGTTAAGATATCGTTTAGGACCTTGAGCGTGGCTGAGGTGCACCCATGACCAGCTCTGAAACCAGATTGCATAGCAGAGAAGGTGCGGTGGGATTCGAAATGGTCGGTAATCTGTTTGTTGACTTGGCTTTCGAAGACCTTAGAAAGGCAGGGTAGGATAGATATAGGTCTGTAGCAGTTTGGGTCAAGAGTGTCCCCCCTTTGAAGAGGGGGATGACCGCAGCTGCTTTCCAATCTTTGGGAATCTCAGACGAGACGAAAGAGAGGTTGAACAGGCTAGTAACAGGGGTTGCAACAATTTCGGCAGATCATTTTAGAAAGAAAGGGTCCAGATTGTCTAGCCTGGCTGATTTGTAGGGGTCCAGATTTTGCAGCTCTTTCAGAACAACAGCTGACTGGATTTGGGGGAAGGAGAAATGGGGAAGGCTTGGGCAAGTTCCTGTGGGGGGTGCAGTGCTGTTGACCGGGGTAGGGGTAGCCAGGTGGAAAGCATGGCCAGCCGTAGAAAAATGCTTATCGAAATTCTCAATTATAGTGGATTTATCAGTGGTGACAGAGTTTCCTATCCTCAGTGCAGTGGGCAGCTGGGAGGAGGTGCTCTTTTTCTCCATGGACTTTACAGTGTCCCAGAACTTTTTTGAGTTTGTGTTGCAGGAAGCAAATTTCTGCTTGAAAAAGCTAGCCTTGACTTTTTTAACTGCCTGTGTATATTGGTTTCTAACTTCCCTGAAAAGTTCCATATCACGGGGTCTGTTCGATGCTAATTCAGAACGCCACAGGATGTTTTTGTGTTGGTTAAGGGCAGTCAGGTCTGGAGAGAACCGAGGGCTATATCTGTTCCTGGTTTTACATTTCTTGAATGGGGCATGCTTATTTAAGATGGTGAGGAAGGCATTTTTTTTAAAATAACCAGGCATCCTCTACTGACGGGATGAGGTCAATATCCTTCCAGGATACCCAGGCCAGGTTGATTAGAAAGGCCTGCTCGCAGAAGTGTTTCAGGGAGCGTTTGACAGTGATGAGGGGAGGTAGTTTGACCGCTGACCCATTACGGATGCAGGCAATTAGGCAGTGATCGCTGAGATCTTGGTTGAAAACAGCAGAGGTGAATTTAGAGGGCAAGTTGGTTAGGATGATATCTATGAGGGTGCCCGTGTTTACGGCTTTGGGGTGGTACCTGGTAGGTTCATTGATAATTTGTGTGAGATTGTGGCAGGGCTTGCAAACTATTACAGACTACAAAGGGAAGCACAGCAGCGAGCTACCCAGTGACACGAGCCTACCAGACGAGCTAAATCACTTCTATGCTCGCTTCGAGGCAAGCAACACTGAGGCATGCATGAGAGCATCAGCTGTTTCAGACGACTGTGTGATCACGATCTCTGTAGCTGACGTGAGTAAAACCTTTAAACAGGTCAACATACACAAGGCTGCGGGACCAGACGGATTACCAGGACGTGTGCTCCGGGCATGTGCTGACCAACTGGCAGGTGTCTTCCCTGACATTTTTAACATGTCCCTGATTGAGTCTGTAATACCAACATGTTTCAAGCAGACCACCATAGTCCCTGTGCCCAAGAACACAAAGTCAACCTGCCTAAATGACTACAGACCTGGTAGCACTCACGTCCGTAGCCATGAAGTGCTTTGAAAGGCTGGTAATGGCTCACATCAACACCATTATCCCAGAAAAACCTAGACCCACTCCAATTTGCATACCACCCAAACAGATCCACAGATGATGCAATCTCTATTGCACTCCACACTGCCCTTTCCCACCTGGACAAAAGGAACACTTACGTGAGAATGCTATTCATTGACTACAGCTCAGCGTTCAACACCAAAGCTCATCACTAAGCTAAGGATCCTGGGACTAAACACCTCCCTCTGCAACTGGATCCTGGACTTCCTGATGGGCCACCCCCAGGTTGTGAGGTTAGGTAGCAACACATCTGCCACGCTGATCCTCAACACTGGAGCACCCCAGGGGTGCGTGCTCAGTCCCCTCCTGTACTCCCTGTTCACCCACTACTGCATGGCCAGGCACGACTCCAACACCATCATTTAGTTTGCAGACGACACAACAGTGGTAGGCCTGATCACCAACAACGACGAGATAGCCTATAGGGAGGAGGTCAGAGACCTGGCCGGATGGTGCCAGAATAACAACCTATCCCTCAACGTAACCAAGACTAAGGAGATGATTGTGGACTACAGGAAAAGGAGGACCGAGCACGACCCCATTCTCATCGACAGGGCTGACAGTCGTGAAGAGGGCATGACAAAGCCTATTCCTCCTCAGGAAACTAAAAAGATGTGGCATAGGTCCTGAAATCCACAAAAGGTTCTACAGCTGCAACATCGAGAGCATCCTGACTGGTTGCATCACTGCCTGGTACGGCAATTGCTCGGCCTCCAATCGCAAGGCACTACAGAGGGTAGTGCGTACGGCCCAGCACATCACTGGGGCTAAGCTGCCTGCCATCCAGGACCTCTACACCAGGCGGTGTCAGAGGAAGGCCCTAAAAATTGTCAAAGACCCCAGCCACCCCAGTCATAGACTGTTCTCTCTACTACAGCATGGCAAGCGGTACCGGAGTGCCAAGTCTAGGACAAAAAGCCTTCTCAACAGTTTTTACCCCCAAACCATAAGACTCCTGAACAAAATGTACAAGATTCTCCTTAAAGTAACAGAAAATAACATGTAGCCATAGCTGCGGGAAGATGTTTGGGGGGTTGCTGAAAAAAAAATCGCCTGTGTTACAGACGGCTATATCGGTCCGCTAATACAGGACTAGTAAAGGCCCAGTCCACTACCTTTGTGAAGAAAAATAATAATTTCTAAAGCATTTATATTTTTCGGCTTTTATTTAAAGCTAATCAGTTGGCTAAATGTAATAAAATTGGCTACCACGGTACCATAAAAGACAACACATATCCACGGGAAGATGTACTTGGCTGTTTTATGTATATAAAATATGACATCTCTTTTATCTCAGATATAACTGGAGCGTGAAGGAATATTAGGCTATACACGCAGTTCTATTTTTTGGAAGCGGACCCGTTATTTGCAAATTATAATACGGTTTTATTCAATAAAATGGCCCTATAGCGCTTTTATGCACGACAGCCCGGGCTGTATGCCACCTGCTTATTTACAACCAATGGGAATATCGTACAATAACATACCCTTGCTGATTCGAGACGATTCTGTTCCTTTTGAAGAAAGTAGTATTTTCAATCTAACTGTTTCTGTTATGATTCTGTCATTCACTCACTGCTTTTATCCAGAAGGAGGGATCTATTTATCATGGGTCACCGCACATAGGCTATTCGTCCCTGTCATAGCACTCATAGCGGTGACGATAATAACACATTCTGTCCCTGTTATAAGCCATTTAATACAGACTTCAGTTCACTCTATATTTTATCAACATTTAGGCTAGGCTAAGCAATCAATTTGAAATCCGCTGTAATGTGAATTTACGCGCAAATCCCATTCGCTTCCAATGCATGATTCAGCTAATGTCCAATGCATTCAACCATTTTAGTGCTAACAACTTCTTATAGGAATGCTTCCTCAATTTATTGCCAGACTGCTACACTTTTTCCACCAACACCCACTACTGATATTACTCATTGTCCCCACTCAGGGACTTTCCATAGGCCTGCTACTGTAGCCTGTATGTGTCATACAAAGAGAAGTGATACAAAATCACAACAGCGGAACCCAAAACAACTGCGTTGTTCTTGCTGTGGCCGCAAAGCCTATCCAAGGTTTACATGTTGTGAACACCAGGTGGCGACAAATAGATGTATTAAGAGTTTATATTTTTGTGTTCAGGAATTATTCAAATCAAATTTTAAAAAAAATGTATTGGTCGCGTACACAGATTTGGAAATGTTATCGCAGGTACAGCGAAATGCTTGTGTTTCTAGCTCCAACAGTGCAGTTTTACCTAGCAATAAAAATAGTAAAATAAAAACACAATAGGCCTCCTACACACATATTCCAGAAAAATTAAGAAATATCAGGACGAGCAATGTCAGAGACTGGACTATAAATATATATACATATAATGTATGTATATGCATACAGTACCAGTCAAACGTTTGGAGACACCTACTCATTCAAGGATTTGTCTTTATTTTTTACTATTTTCTACATTGTAGAATAACAGTGATGACATAAAAACTATGAAATACCACATATGGAGTCATGTAGAAACCAAAAAAGTGTTAAATAAATCAAAATATATTTTATATTTGAGATTCTTCAAAGTAGCCACCCTTTGCCTTGATGACAGCTTTGCACATTTTTGGCATTCTCTCAACCAGCTTAACCTGTTAGGGCTAGGGGGCAGTATTGACACGGCCGGATAAAAAAAGTACCCAATTTAATCTGGTTACTACTCCTACCCAGTAACTAGAATATGCATATATATATTGGCTTTGGATAGAAAACACCCTAAAGTTTCTAAAACTGTTTGAATGGTGTCTGTGAGTATAACAGAACTCATATGGCAGGCAAAAACCTGAGAAGATTCCTTACAGGAAGTGCCCTCTCTGACAAGATCTTGTTCTTCTTGTCTCTGTTTATTGAAGACTGAGGATCTTTGCTGTAACGTGACACTTCCTACGGCTCCCATAGGCTCTCAGAGCCCGGGAAAAAAGCTGAATGATATCGAGGCAGCCCGTGGCTGAAACACATTTGCGCTTTTGGCAAGTGGCCGATTAGAGGACAATGGGCTTAGGCGCGTGCACGAGTCGACCCTGTGCTTTATTTTCTTTCGTCTTTTTACCTAAACGCAGATTCCCGGTCAGAATATTATCGCTTTTTGACGAGAAAAATGGCATAAAAATTGATTTTAAACAGTGGTTGACATGCTTCGAAGTACGGTAATGGAATATTTCGATTTTTTTGTCACGAAATGCGTCATGCTCGTCACCCTTCTTTACCCTTTCGGATAGTGTCTTGAATGCACGAACAAAACGCCGCTGTTTGGATATAACTATGGATTATTTGGGACCAAACCAACATTTGTTATTGAAGTAGAAGTCCTGGGAGTGCATTCTGATGAAGAACACCAAAGGTAATCAAACTTTTCTAATAGTAAATCGGAGTTTGGTGAAGGCTAAACTTGCTGGGTGTCTAAATAGCTAGCCCTGTGATGCCGGGCTATCTACTTAGAATATTGCAAAATGTGCTTTCAACGAAAAGCTATTTTAAAATCGGACATATCAAGTGCATAGAGGAGTTCTGTATCTATAATTCTTAAAATAATTGTTATGCTTTTTGTGAACGTTTATTGTGAGTAATTTAGTACATTTTTAGTAGATTCACCGGAATTTGCGGGGGGTATGCTAGTTCTGAACGTCACATGCTAATGTAAAAAGCTGTTTTTTGATATAAATATGAACTTGATTGAACAAAACATGAATGTATTGTATAACATAATGTCCTAGGTGTGTCATCTGATGAAGATCATCAAAGGTTAGTGCTGCATTTAGCTGTCTTCTGGGTTTTTGTGACATTATATGCTAGCTTGAAAAATGGGTGTCTGATTATTTCTGGCTGGGTACTCTGCTGACATAATCTAATGTTTTGCTTTCGTTGTAAAGCCTTTTTGAAATCGGACAGTGTGGTTAGATTAACGAGAGTCTTGTCTTTAAAATGCTGTAAAATAGTCATATGTTTGAGAAATTGAAGTAATAGCATTTCTAAGGTATTTGAATAACGCGCCACAGGATTCCACTGGCTGTTATGTAGGTGGGACGATTTTGTCCTGCCGACCCTAGAGAGGTTAAGATATCGTTTAGGACCTTGAGCGTGGCTGAGGTGCACCCATGACCAGCTCTGAAACCAGATTGCATAGCAGAGAAGGTGCGGTGGGATTCGAAATGGTCGGTAATCTGTTTGTTGACTTGGCTTTCGAAGACCTTAGAAAGGCAGGGCAGGATAGATATAGGTCTGTAGCAGTTTGGGTCAAGAGTGTCCCCCCTTTGAAGAGGGGGATGACCGCAGCTGCTTTCCAATCTTTGGGAATCTCAGACGACACGAAAGAGAGGTTGAACAGGCTAGTAACAGGGGTTGCAACAATTTCGGCAGATCATTTTAGAAAGAAAGGGTCCAGATTGTCTAGCCTGGCTGATTTGTAGGGGTCCAGATTTTGCAGCTCTTTCAGAACAACAGCTGACTGGATTTGGGGGAAGGAGAAATGGGGAAGGCTTGGGCAAGTTCCTGTGGGGGGTGCAGTGCTGTTGACCGGGGTAGGGGTAGCCAGGTGGAAAGCATGGCCAGCCGTAGAAAAATGCTTATCGAAATTCTCAATTATAGTGGATTTATCAGTGGTGACAGAGTTTCCTATCCTCAGTGCAGTGGGCAGCTGGGAGGAGGTGCTCTTATTCTCCATGGACTTTACAGTGTCCCAGAACTTTTTTGAGTTTGTGTTTCAGGAAGCAAATTTCTGCTTGAAAAAGCTAGCCTTGGCTTTTTTATCTGCCTGTGTATATTGGTTTCTAACTTCCCTGAAAAGTTCCATATCACGGGGGCTGTTCGATGCTAATTCAGAACGCCACAGGATGTTTTTGTGTTGGTTAAGGGCAGTCAGGTCTGGAGAGAACCGAGGGCTATATCTGTTCCTGGTTTTACATTTCTTGAATGGGGAATGCTTATTTAAGATGGTGAGGAAGGCGTTTTTTTTAAATAACCAGGCATCCTCTACTGACGGGATGAGGTCAATATCCTTCCAGGATACCCGGGCCAGGTTGATTAGAAAGGCCTGCTCGCAGAAGTGTTTCAGGGAGCGTTTGACAGTGATGAGGGGAGGTAGTTTGACCGCTGACCCATTACGGATGCAGGCAATGAGGCAGTGATCGCTGAGATCTTGGTTGAAAACAGCAGAGGTGAATTTAGAGGGCAAGTTGGTTAGGATGATATCTATGAGGGTGCCCGTGTTTACGGCTTTGGGGTGGTACCTGGTAGGTTCATTGATAATTTGTGTGAGATTGTGGCAGGGCTTGCAAACTATTACAGACTATAAAGGGAAGCACAGCCGCGAGCTACCCAGTGACACGAGCCTACCAGACGAGCTAAATCACTTCTATGCTTGCTTCGAGGCAAGCAACACTGAGGCATGCAAGAGAGCATCAGCTGTTTCAGACGACTGTGTGATCACACTCTCTGTAGCTGACGTGAGTAAAACCTTTAAACAGGTCAACATACACAAGGCTGCGGGACCAGACGGATTACCAGGACGTGTGCTCCGGGCATGTGCTGACCAACTGGCAGGTGTCTTCCCTGACATTTTTAACATGTCCCTGATTGAGTCTGTAATACCAACATGTTTCAAGCAGACCACCATAGTCCCTGTGCCCAAGAACACAAAGTCAACCTGCCTAAATGACTACAGACCTGGTAGCACTCACGTCCGTAGCCATGAAATGCTTTGAAAGGCTGGTAATGGCTCACATCAACACCATTATCCCAGAAAAACCTAGACCCACTCCAATTTGCATACCACCCAAACAGATCCACAGATGATGCAATCTCTATTGCACTCCACACTGCCCTTTCCCACCTGGACAAAAGGAACTCTTATGTGAGAATGCTATTCATTGACTACAGCTCAGCGTTCAACACCAAAGCTCATCACTAAGCTAAGGATCCTGGGACTAAACACCTCCCTCTGCAACTGGATCCTGGACTTCCTGACGGGCCACCCCCAGGTTGTGAGGTTAGGTAGCAACACATCTGCCACGCTGATCCTCAACACTGGAGCACCCCAGGGGTGCGTGCTCAGTCCCCTCCTGTACTCCCTGTTCACCCACTACTGCATGGCCAGGCACGACTCCAACACCATCATTTAGTTTGCAGACGACACAACAGTGGTAGGCCTGATCACCAACAACGACGAGATAGCCTATAGGGAGGAGGTCAGAGACCTGGCCGGATGGTGCCAGAATAACAACCTATCCCTCAACGTAACCAAGACTAAGGAGATGATTGTGGACTACAGGAAAAGGAGGACCGAGCACGACCCCATTCTCATCGACAGGGCTGACAGTCGTGAAGAGGGCATGACAAAGCCTATTCCTCCTCAGGAAACTAAAAAGATTTGGCATAGGTCCTGAAATCCACAAAAGGTTCTACAGCTGCAACATCGAGAGCATCCTGACTGGTTGCATCACTGCCTGGTACGGCAATTGCTCGGCCTCCAATCGCAAGGCACTACAGAGGGTAGTGCGTACGGCCCAGCACATCACTGGGGCTAAGCTGCCTGCCATCCAGGACCTCTACACCAGGCGGTGTCAGAAGAAGGCCCTAAAAATTGTCAAAGACCCCAGCCACAGACATATGTACATACTACCTCAATTGGCCGGACCAACCAGTGCTCCCGCACATTGGCTAACCGGGCAATTTGCATTGCGTCCCGCCACCCACCAACCCCTCTTTACGCTACTGCTACTCTCTGTTCATCATATATGCATAGTCACTTTAACCATATCTACATACTACCTCAATTAGCCTGACTAACTGGTGTCTGTATGTAGCCTCGCTACTTTTATAGCCTCGCTACTGTTTTTCACTGTCTTTCTACTGTTGTTTTTATTTCTTTACTTACCTATTGTTCACCTAATACCTTTTTTGAACTATTGGTTAGAGCCTGTAAATAAGCATTTCACTGTAAGGTCTACACCTGTTGTATTCGGCGCACGTGACAAATAAACTTTGATTTGATTTGAAGTTGTCATGAAAGCAAAATGTGGCTACTTTATAGAATCTAAAATCTGAAATATATTTTAATTTGTTTAACACTTTTTGGGTTACAACATGATTCCATATCTGTTATTTCATAGTTTTGATGTCTTCACTGTTATTCTACAATGTAGAAAATAGTCAAAATAAAGAAAAACCCTTGAATGAGTTTGTGTGTCCAAACTTTTGACTGGTAGCTCTTTGTTCACAATGTTCACATCAGCAAACTTGTATAAACGCAACATGTAAAGTGTCGGACCCATGTTTCACGAGCTGAAATAAAATACATTTCGCAGAAAAAGATGAAGAGATGGTGGTGGTGGGGTTATGGTATGGGCAGGCATAAGCTACTGACAACGAACACAATTGCAATTTTATTGATGCCAATTTGAATGCACAGAGATACTGTGACGAGATCCTGAGGCCCATTGTCGTGCCATTCATCCGCCGCAATTACCTCATGTTTCAGCATGATAATGCACAGCCCCATGTCGCAAGGATCTGTACACAATTCCTGGAAGCTGAAAATGTCCCAGTTCTTCCATGGCCTGCATACTCACCAGACATGTCACCCATTGAGGATGTTTGGGATGCTCTGGATCGACATGTACGACAGCGTGTTCCAGTTCAGGGGGGCGGGACAACATTCCACAGGCCACAACCAACAGCCTGATTAACTCTATGTGAAGGAGATGTGTTGCGCTGCATGAGGCAAATGGTGGTCACACCAGATACTGACTGGTTTTCTCATCCACGCCCCTACCTTTATTTTTAAGGTATCTGTGACCAACAGATGCATATCTGTATTCCCAGTCATGTGAAATCCATAGATTCGGGCCTAATGAATTTATTTCAACTGACTGATTTCCTTTGAACTGTAACTCTGTCATTCATTTTCACGTGTTTGCCAAAGAGATCTTAGTCGTGCATCTAACTGACTCATCTCTCCTTCGATGATAACAAATACTTAATTGAAGAATCCCTATTGTTGACCAATCACCAATGAAGGGGCGTAGACTTCGGCTCCGAACTTCGCTTGCCTCCAGAAAATGTTTCCTGTTCCCGAACAGCGTTGAAAAAACTCACTGAAGTCCAAAACGTCGTCATAATATATGCACAAACTCTATGAACTGTTTCGGCTGGGAAGCATGCGGACGACTTCAAGCGTCGGGGGCACAATGCTGTTTTCCTCGAAGAGGACGAAGAAGTGGTTTAGCTCGCCGGGAGCTGGTTTTTCCCGTTGTAATCCGTATGGAGTCCCTGCCACATAGCCTACGTCTTGTATCTGAGCCATTGAATTGCGACTCCACCTTGTCCATGTATTGTCGTTTTTCCTCTTTGATTGCTGGTGGTCGCAACTGGTCTGTTTGTAGGCTACACGTCCATTTCCCAGTCACCTTTCCATGATTAAATGCAGTGGTTCACGCTTTCAGTTTTGCACTAATGCTGCTATCTATCCAGGTCATACATTAAGTCTCTTGAAATGTGTCTTTCGTTTAATTAGGCAAGGAGTTCCAGGATGGCTTTGTTTTGCAATCCAAACTACTCTGTGTGAAATAAATAGCCTTAGAATGAATCGTGCAAAACACTGAAATAGCAGTAGACCTAGATTTATGCACTGTTAAAATAGAATTTTCCATATCTGTAGGCTGCGCATGAAGCACTGATGACGCCTATATGGCGTCTGAACTCCCGGTGTTCCTTACAAGTAAATAAAGCGCAACTCTTAAAATGGATTTGTGGTGGAGCGCAGGGAGAACCTGCATTTGCGTGCGCATTAGTTGTGACGTCGAGCAAACGAATCACAAGACTGGAGGACCCGTATTGAGCTGTGTTTCTGGTGTATTTGTGTGTGACTGTGGAAACATGTCGGCAAGGATGGTGCACACCGGAGGACCTGTGTCAATGAAATCCACCAAAACGTAAAGAACCAGTGCAAATTCACCCTATAAAGAATTGGACAAACTCCGGCGACCAGTTTTACGATTGTGTTATCGGTCTACTGACTAGTGGGTTTTATTCAGTGGCAGAATTATCCAAAACGAATGGTGGAAGAATAGTCTCCAAAAGTAGACACGGGACGTCGAAAGTGGAGTGGAGAGAAGGTCTCGGCAGGTAGAGACGGACGCTCGCTCTTGGAATGTTATCCGTACTCTCCTATGGCAGACTGGTCGCGAGGGCTGTCCTTGGCGGACTCTCTCAAACTGATGGTCGGGACTACAGCCTGGTCACAGCTAGCTGCGGGTTTGGGAAAGACTTTCGTAAGGGGATCTTGAAGAAAGGGATGTGTTACGGGGATGACGCTTGTTTCATTGCCCGGCATAGGTCCGCTGATGTCTTGGGTAAGTCTTTTAATATTCCGTTCATCTGTTTGGTAAAGACACCGTTGAAGTAGCCTAACAGTCGTGGATTTTAACAAAAGACGCCCTTAAATATGCTCGGTTTTTGGGGGATAATAGCATTTTTCAGATTTGACCTTCATGTAGCCTAGCACATGTCACCCACAGTCATGTCACGAAAACAAAGGGGGTATTCCCTTTCCTGACTGAACCCCTGTCTTAAGTTGGCCCCCTGTTTTACAATACTTCTACGGTACAGCTGTGGTTTGTAGGACTATACGCGACCGAGAAATATTGCGGCGCCTGGAGTTGCCAAACATGTATACTTTGTTGGGGGGGAAAATGTATACTTTGTTGAGTAATTGAAACGACCTTTCACCTAGAAGTCTGGAAAAGCCCCCCCAGTGCTACTAGTGGCGATAATGTGAACATGTAGGCTACACAAAGTAATACTATGTATACACCATCTATTTTATCAGCGTGACAAAATGTGACTGTCGCACGTTGAATCGAGCAATAAATTGTAACATTTGCTACTAATTGTTCGGATATTCAACGCACATAACAATTGGATCGTTGCGCAGGCGTTACTCGAAATGTATTATTATGCTATTATGACAATTTCAGGAGAAGTGAATGTATCTTAATATTCATTAGCTATCAGTTGTTGTGGATTTTCCAAGTATTTCACGAACGCTTAGGGGAAACTGTCCTGTGCTTTTTAAAGGTCAGAACGGTTGAGCATGGAGGCAGCCATGTTGCCAGGACAATTTCACGTTTCGTGCTCCATTCACAACCAAGTGGGAAGGTGGTAATCACCAGTTGGATGCATTCACGTGCTTTGAACTCGTAGAGAACGCCGATTGCCAAATGGCCAACCAGCTGTGTCAACCATAAACTAAAAGTACAGCTATCATGCTCCCACTGGGCACAGACGTCAATTCAACGTCTGTTCCACGTTAGTTCAACGTAATTTGATTTAAATGACGCAGAAACGTTGTTTCAACCAGTGTGTGGCCAGTGGATTTGGAAACAAATTAGTGTTCAAAAACCATATTAATAGAGAGATTTTTATAAATAATGTTTTGTTGCATTTAACTGCCAAAAAGGCTGTTATCAAGGTCATTAGTAGGTGAGATCAACCCGTGGGAGGGGTCAGAGCTCAGGGATGATAGTTTCCCACTTGTAATTACCAGTTGGAGGGGCATTCGAGTGTATTTTCCCAGTCCTACATGGGTAAATACCACCTTCCCATTTGGTTATGAACACAGCTTCATAGATGCACGGGGAAGTGCATTTGTCCTTACATCAACCACCATGTGTTGTCATTTTACCAATTCATTCATTGGAACAAAAGGGGTTATTTGAAACCCATTGAAATTACTCAATTAAATCACGAGAATGTAATGCATTTGCACAATAGTAGCAATGGACAAATACCAACCAACACTTCATTTGAGAAGATTAGGCATATGCTTCTGGGTGTTGAGCCTTTTGTTACTTGCAGAAAAACACATGCCACGTGGTTGAGCTGGGGGGGGGGGGGTCTGTTTAGAATGAGCAGAGTGAATGATACAACTATCTATCAGGTGGAACAAATAACTGGCAGTTTTCTGGATTAAATTGATATCTCTAACACTCTTATTGTACATCATTGAATAGAGTTGGGGTTAGGCTAGTTTGTCTTAGCTTGGCATAAAGATGCACAAATCACTCATTTCCAAGCCATTTCCTGGTTGCTAAAATTGTAGTAGTTCGCCTAGTTTCAGTTTGTGACAAAACATGTATAGTTTAGAGAATCATTGTACCATATAAAAACCGCTGTGAAATATATATTTCACAAAACCAAACATTTTGTATTTTCAGCTGTTTAAAGCTGTTGTACAAAACCGAAAATAAAAGAGAACAGATCTACCGCTTCTTAGACCTTGCTTTCAATGAGAATGACAAATGTATAACTCACATTTCTATGTGAATTGTCGGGTCAATCAAAAAGTTACATGTTGCCCTGTTTTGATAAGATGTAGGCCTAACCAATGTTTTCTCCAAAAAATTCCATCATTGAGCAAATTTCAGGACTGCTGAGCGCGAACTTGAATGTTGTGAAAATCCTGTGCAATTTACGATGTGTGTTTCCTGTGAACACTGAGGCTATACCCGCTTTAATTTACTGTTTTAAGTGCCCAAGTAGGCTACTGTGGCTATTTGATCATAATTTAGGCCTACCAGAGTGGCCAACCAAAAAATAAAAACGATGGACAAAATGCATCGCTTAACATGGAAATAGCTGTTCTACCATTCAGCCTATAGTAGCAGCCAATGTGTGGTGTTCAATGTAGGTCTACATTCCATGAGACTTTAGAAAGAAATATGCAGGGCTTGACATTGACCTGTTTATCCACTTGTCCTTCAGACAAGGAGGTTACTGAACATTTTGTTTGTTGCAAGAAACCACTTCACAAAATAATATTCATTATTATTCTCATACCATTATTACAGAGAATCACACAAATTGTGTTACCCTCTGCCTATTGGCTACTTAGTTTATTCAAGCCTGTCTCAAAATACATCACTGCCCCTTTAAGACATAACAACAGAAATAATCAGACACCCATTTTTCAAGCTAGCATATAATGTCACAAAAACCCAAACCACAGCTAAATGCAGCACTAACCTTTTATGATCTTCATCAGATGACACACCTAGGGCATTATGTTATACAATACATGCATGTCTGTTCAATCAAGTTCATATTTATATCAAAAACCAGCTTTTTACATTAGCATGTGACGTTCAGAAAAAGCATACCCCCCGCAAACGTCCGGGGAATTTACTAACAGTTTGCTAAATTACTCACGATAAACGTTCACAAAAAGCATAACAATTATTTTAAGAATTATAGATACATTACTCCTCTATGCACTCGATATGTCCGATTTTAAAATAGCTTTTCGGATGAAGCACATTTTGCAATATTCTAAGTACATAGCCCAGCCATCACGGGCTAGCTATTTAGACACCCGGCAAGATTAGCCTTCACCAAAATCATATTTCCTATAAGAAAAATGGTCTTACCTTTCCTGTTCTTCGTCAGAATGCACTCCCAGGACTTCTACTTCAATAACAAATGTAGGTTTGGTCCCAAATAATCCATCGTTATGTTCCATCAGCGACGTTTTGTTCTTGCGTTCTAGACACTATCAGAATTGTAAATCACGGTCGTGCGCATGGCGCAGAACGTGACAAAAAATTCTAAATATTCCATTACCGTACTTCAAGGCATGTCAACCGCTGTTTAAAATAATTTTTTATGCAATTTATCTAGTAGAAAAGCGATAATATTCCGACCGGGAATCTGCAATAAGCTAAACAGCCGAATGAAAATACTCCACGGGGGCGAATCGCGCATGCGCCTAGTTCTATTGTCACCTAATGGGACACTTGGAAGAGGCGATAATGTGTTTCAGCCTGAGGCTGCCTCGTCATCGTTCAGGTTTTTCCCGGGTTCTGAGAGCCTATTGGAGCCCTAGGAATTGTCACGTTACAGCTAAGATCCTTACTCTTCAATAAACAGAGGCAAGAAGAACAACTCCTTGTCAGACAGGCCACTTCCTGCATGAAACCTTGTCAGGTTTTTGCCTGCCATAGGAGTTCTGTTATACTCACAGACACCATTCAAACAGTTTTAGAAACTTTAGGGTGTTTTCTATCCAAACCTGAACAATAATATGCATATTCTAGCTTCTGAGTTGGTGTAGGAGGCAGTTAAAAATGGGCACATATTTTTTCCAAAATTCTCAATACTGCCCCCTAGCCCCAACAGGTTAACTAACGGGGGAAACTCTAGAAAGTTCAATCATGTGCTTTTTTGCATGGGCTGATATTTCTTCCATGTTGCAGTCCCGTGCGCAGCTTACACGGAACCCAAACCGTCTGCACGCGTGCGCCATCGTGCATATATTTATTTTGTCCCCCCACACCAAATGTGATCGCAGGATAAAATATCAAAACAAACTCTGAACCAATTATATTAACTTGGGGACAAGTCTAAAAGCATTAAACATGTATGGCAATTTAGCTAGCTAGCTTGCACTTGCTAGCTAATTTGTCCTTTTTAGCTAGCTTGCTGTTGCTAGCTAATTTGTCCTGTGATATAAACATTGAGTTGTTATTTTACCTGAAATGCACAAGGTCCTCTACTCCGAAAATTAATCCACACATAAAACGGTCAACCGAATCGTTTCTAGTCATCTCTCCTCCTTCCAGGCTTTTTCTTCTCTTGACTTTATAATGCGATTAGCAACTTTCATAAATTAAGTGCTTTACCGCCACTGACCTCGTTCGTCTTTCAGTCACCCACGTGGGTATAACCAATGAGGAGATGGCATGTGGGTACCTGCTTCTATAAACCAATGAGGAGATGGGAGAGGCAGGACTTGCACCGCGATCTGCGTCAGAAATAGAAAGGACTTCTATTTTAGCCCTTGGCAACGCAGACGCTCGTTGGCACGCGCAGTATGGGTGCAATAATTGAATAACAGATTTCTAAATTTATTTTGCAACGTTTGCGCACATGACGCGAGTGGTGTGGTCAGCCTGTTAGAGGGAACATTGGGCCTAACTGCATCATGTAACGTGCTCGATTTGACTCATTCATCACAGGATCAGTCATTGCAACCGGTCATGCCGAACTAAAATGAAATGGTTGGATGTCTAGTGTAGGCTACGGCCTGCCTGCCTCTACCAACCTGAAACATTACTGCAACAGAGCTGTTCAGTATGCTCATTATGTCTATTTCCTGATAACATTGTTGGGAGTTTTTGCGTAGTGATGGATAGCTCTAGTCTGCTCGTGTTTAGGGAAATACAGGTGTGCTCATATTCAGGTCTACTGATTACTCATGACGGGCCACATCAGGCCAGGGGCTGTGCTGTTTTTCTCTGTGGTTAATTAACTGGTCATGAAGACAGGAGACTGGGTCAAACACCCACAGAGAATGCTGGCTCTGGGCTTATGTATATAGTGTCCCACTTGGGTGCTATAGGGTCGTACCACCTCAAAAAGCACACGAAAGAGGATTTTGACATCCACCAATTTAGATTGTTCTGATATCGTTTTTGTACTTAGTAACAGATACTATTAGCATTCCTGAAACCTTATTTTGTGGAAATATAATTTTATCCCTGAGAAATGAAAGCGAAACTTCACCACTACACACTTTGGGGGTTTTTCCAGTCTCCCTACATAATGAGTGAGAGGTGTTTCAGACATAATTATGCACGACAGTGGGATTTTTTTTTTTATTTTCGCGCCAGGGGAGTTCGTTCAATAACGTCATTGGTTGATTGACCCTGCTGTCTGATCAAAAACTTAATGGTGCCATAATTTGTAGGGAATTATTGTGGCCTGTGTGTTTCGTCGATTGCACGATTACATTAGTATAGAGTAGATATGGTTGTCCTTGTTCAATAGAGCCATTGGACTTAACTCAACGATATTCCTACAGTGCTTTCAGAAAGTATTCAGATCCCTTGACTTTACAGCCTTATATAAAACATTTTCTCATCAGTCTACACACAATACCCCATAATGGCAAAGCCAAAACAGGATTGTGGAAATTTTTGCAAATGTATTATTTACATAAGTATTCAGACTCTTTGCTATGAGACTCAAAATTGAGCTCAGGTGCATCCTGTTTCCATTGATCATCCTTGGACTCTAATCAAGTTGTAGAAACATCTATCTGTGGTAAATTGATTGGACATGATTTGGAAAGGAACACACCTTTCTATACATGGTCCCGCAGTTGACAGTGTATGTCAGAGCAAAAACCAAGCCATGAGGTCGAAGGAATTGTCGGTAGAGCTCAGAGAAAGGACTGTGTCGAGGCACAGATCTGGGGAAAGGTACCAAAAGATGTCTGCAGCATTGAAGGTCTTCAAGAACACAGTGGTCTCCATCATTCTTAAATGGAAGAAGTTTAGAACCACCAAGACTCTTCCTAGAGCTGGCTGCCCGGCTAAACTGAGCAATCTGGGGAGAAGGACCTTGGTCAGGGAGGTGACCAATAAACCGATGATCACTCTGACAGAGCTCCAGAGTTCCTCTGTGGAGACTGGAGAACCTTCCAGGACAACCATCTCCCCAGCACTCCACCAATCAGGCCTTTATGGTAGAGTGGCTAGACGGAAGCCACTCCTCAGTAAAAGCACATGACAGCCCGCTTGGAGTTTGCCAAAAGGACTCTCAGACCATGAGAAACAAGATTCTCTGGAATGATGAAACCAAGATTGAACACTTTGGCCTGAATGCCATGAGTCACTTATGGAGGAAACTTGTCACCATCCCTACGGTGGTCACTGCTAGGGCTGTGGTGGTCATGAGATTATGACAGCCGGTGATTGTCATTCAAATAACTGCTGGTCTATCTGTAATTTACCATTAATTAACAAACACTTTAAGCATCTCCGGCTTCCATGCATATCCTACAAGACACTGCTGAGGACCTTTTGGAACATCTACATTTAAAAAAAGTCTAATACATCCTGTTTTATATAGTCTACACCATCAAAATAAATCCATTTATTTTAGGCAGGTCTAAAGAAATTGTAGCCTATTTCCGAAGACCAGGAGAGCATATTCTGAGTTGTCCTTATGTTAGGCTCTGATCTGGCTATGCCATATCGCTGTGGGCTACACTAGTTCATTTAGCAGGCAAGATTTGCATATAATTCTTGTGGCATTTATTTTAAATGATTGAATACTAAAAACAATACGATTGAACATAGCTGAATAAAATGGAAAGGATATTTTTGCCAAAACAATTTTGAGTGCGCACACACAGATATTCTGTGATGAGCATTTAATGATGAAACAGGTCCTCCTATATGTTTAGTTTAGAGTTATTTATGCAACTTTATTTGTGATATAGCCTAAGTTTGTATGTTTTGGATTTCTAATGCATTCTAAGGCTGCATGATGATTTGAAAAAGTCAAATGAAAGGGAAGCGCTCCGCTGTTTCTTGCGCAGGCTGCAAACACTTCATCAGTCTCTCATTCAGAATTTGACAAGCATTTGATAATATGCCGCCACAGTATTCTGTTTAATCTGGTCTTTACATATAGCCTACTACTATACAGTACCAGTCAAAAGTTTGGAACCTACTCATTCCAGGGTTTTTATTTTATTTTTACTATTTTCTATATTGTCGAATAATAGTGTTGGCATCAACTATGAAATAACACATGGAATCATGTAGTAACCAAAAAAGTGTTAAACAAATTAGTAGCCACCCTTTTCCTTGACAGCTTTGCACACTCTTGGCATTCTCTCAACCAGCTTCATGAGGTAGTCACCTGGAATGCATTTCAATTAACAGGTGTGCCTTGTCAAAAGTTAATTTGTGGAATTTTAGCCAATCAGCTGTTGTCAAGGTACGGATCGTATACAGAAGATAGCCCTATTTGGTAAAAGACCAAGTCCATATTATGACAATAACCGCTCAAATAAGCAAAGAGAAACGACAGTCCATTACTTTAAGACATGAAGGTCAGTCAATACAGAAAATTAAAAACTTTGAACGTTTCTTCAAGTGCAGTTGCAAAAACCATCAAACACTATGATGAAACAGGCTCTCATGAGGACCTCAACAGGAAAGGATGACCCAGAGTTACCTCTGCTGCAGAGGATAAGTTCATTAGAGTTACCAGCCTCAGAAATTGTTGCCCAAATAAATGCTTAACAGAGTTCAAGTAAGACACATCGCAACATTAACTGTTCATAGAAGACTGCGTGAATCAGGCCTTCATGGTCGAATTGCTGCAAAGAAATCACTACTAAAGGACACCAATAATAAGAAGAGACTTTCTTGGGCCAAGATATACGAGCTATGGACATTAGACTGGTGGAAATCTGTCCTTTTGGTTTGATGAGTCCATATTTTTGGTTCCAACCACTGTGTCTTTGTGAGACGCAGAGTGGGTGAACGGATGATCTCCGCATGTGTGGTTCCCACCGTGAAGCATGGAGATGTGATAGTGTGGGGGTGCTTCGCTGGGTACACTCAGCGATTTTATGTAGAATTCAAGGCACACATAACCAGGAATGCTACCACAGCTTTCTGCAGCGATACGCCATCCCATCTGGTTTGCGCTATCATTTCTTTTTCAACAGGACAATAACCCAAAACACACCTCCAGGCTGTGTAAGGGCTATTTGACCAAGAAGGAGAGTGGTGCCCTCCACAATCACCTGACCTCAACCCAATGGAGATGGTTGAGTTGGACTGCAGAGTGAAGTGCTCAGCATATGTGGGAACTCCTTCAAGACTGTTGAAAAGCATTCCTCATGAAGCTGGTGAGGAGAATGCCAAGAGTGTGCAAAGCTTTCAATGCAAAGGGTGGCTACTCTGAAGAATCTGAAATATATTTTGATTTGTGTGACACTTATGGTTACTACATGATTCCATGTCTTTTATTTAATAGATTTGATGTTTTCACTATTTACACACAATACCCCATAATGACATTTACACCCAATACCAAATAATGACGCTGCACATCTATTTTCAAGTCTCTCCAGAGATGTTTGATCAGGTTCAAGTCCGAGCTCTGGCTGGGCCACTCAAGGACATTCCGAGAGACTTGTCCCGAAGCCACTCCTGCTTTGTCTCGGCTGTGTGCTTAAGGGTTCTTGTCCTGTTGGAAGGTGAACCATCACCCAAGAGGTCCTGAGCGCTCTGGAGCAGGTTTTAATCAAGGATCTCTCTGTACTTTGCTTCTTTATCTTTACCTCGATCCTGACTAGACTCCTAGTCCCTGCCGCTGAAAAACATCCCCCCCAGCATGACGCTGCCACCACCGAGCTTCACCGTAGGGATGGTGCCAGGTTTCCTCCAGATGTAACGCTTTGCATTCAGGCCAAAGAGTTCAGTCTTGGTTTCATCAGACCAGAGCATCTTGTTTTTCATGGTCTGAGATTTCTTGGTTTGGCCGTGTGTCCAACTCTAGGACGTCTTGGTGGTTCCAAACTTATTCCATTTTAAGAATGATGGAGGCCACTGTGTTCTTGGGGACCCTCAATGCTGCAGAAATGTTTTGGTACCCTTCCCCAGTTCTGTGCCTCGACACAATCCTGTCTCGGAGCTCTACGGACAATTCCTTCGACCTTGTGGCTTGGTTTCTGCTCCGACATGCACTGTCAACTGTGTGCCTTTCCAAATCATGTCCAATCAATTTAATTTACCACAGGTGGACTCCAATCAAGTTGTAGAAACATCTCTAATTTCGAATCCTGTTTTAGTTTTGTCATTATGGGGTATTGTGTGTAGATTTATGGGGGAAATGTTTTATTTAATCCATTTTAGAATAAGGCTGTAACGTAACTGTGGAAAAAGTCAAGGGGTCTGAATACTTTCCCAAATGCACTGTATGAAAAGTTGAGAAATAAATATAGTAGGCTTAGCCTACAGAAAGCTCAAGGGATCCTATTTTTAATAGAGGCCATCAACTGTTTTCTCATGCAAGCAATTGCATATCCTATAGAAATGTTGCACCACAGGAACACATTTTATTCTATGCATCAACCAGCGATGAGGAACTGGCTCTCGCTGCGCAATCCTATTCCGCTCACACTCAGAATGCCAGGGCTCTCATGAACTGTTTGCTTTGATTTTCGACTTGATTTGCATTCATTTCAGAGTGATTAGAGGGACAATAGAGCGCAGAGTACTGGCCATTAGCAACTGGCTGTTAGCAAGTTTGGTATTCTACTAATGACCATCAGAGCACAGTTTTGGAGAAGCTTACTTACCGTGACTCAACGGTCACATGGAATTTGACTGTGTTCATGACTCCTGACTGCAGGTGTAGCGGTAATACGGTCACCGTAACAGCCCTTGTCACTGCAGACCAGGAAGGCAAATGACAAACGCGCTGTTTTGCTGTGGGTAGTTAGCTAGCAATATAAGCTCTCTTTTTACACAAGGCAGTGTTGTTCAGTACAGTATAAGTTTGTGATTAATGGGACTTGCTAGTACCACTACTAGCCAAGTTGAGCTGGCTAGCTTTGTTTACTATACCCAAAATGTACTGTAGCCTAACGTTATAGCTAACATTAGCTAGCTTGCCTCAGTGCATTTCACTAGGAGCAAAACTGAAGAAATGCTTTGATGAAGAGTAAATGCATGACTTTGGCTTTCTCATATTAGTCTTAGAGTAACTACCTTTGTGTTGTAGCTAGCTAGCGTGTGTCTGGAGGTGTGTAATATTAAGCATCATGCTGCTACAGTAGGAATACAGATGCTACACAATGATTGCCCATGATCTAATAGCGTTTTTGTCATCCTCTAACAGACAATACTGCTTTGTGGCCTACAGATTATTTTTGAGTTTGTTCTACTTGGGGAGAAGCTAGGCAGAGGACACTGAATCCCCTTGCCTGCGTGTGTTGTTGGCGCCATTTCAACAAATTATCCCTCACACGATGGACAGTATGCTGGATACTGTTAGGTTCTAATTTTTCAGAGTAAATAACTCACGGACACTAGAGAAGCTTAACCAAGTTTAATTCTTCCCAAAGGGTCGTTACAGCTGTAATTCAGACAGAAACATGTTCTTATCATCACGAGTATATACAGTTGAAGTCGGAAGTTTAGGTTGGAGGGATTAAAACTCGTTTTTCAACCACTCCACAAATTTCTTTTTAACAAACTATAGTTTTGGCAAGTCGGTTAGGACCTCTACTTTGCATGTGACAAGTAATTTTTCCAACAATTGTTTACAGATTATTTCACTTATTCACTGTATCACAATTCCAGTGGGTCAGAAGTGTACATACACTAAGTTGACTGTGCCTTTAAACAGCTTGGAAAATTTCAGAAAATGATGTCATGGCTTTAGAAGCTTTTGATAGGCTAATTGACATCATTTGAGTCAACTGGAGGTGTACCTGTGGATGTATTTCAAGGCCTACCTTCAAACTCATTGCCTCTTTGCTTGACGTCATGGGAAAATCAAATCAGCCAAGGCCTCAGAATTTTTTTTTTAGACCTCCAAGTCTGGTTCATCCTTGGGAGCAATTTCCAAATGCCTGAAGGTACCACGTTAATCTGTACAAACAATAGTACGCAAGTATAAATACCATGGGACCACGCAGTCATCATACCACTCAAGAAGGAGACTCGTTCTGTCTCCTAGAGCTGAACATACTTTGCGAAAAGTGTAAATCAATCCCAGAACAACGGCAAAGGACCTTGTGAAGATGCTGGAGGACACTGGTACAAAAGTATCTATATCCACAGTAAAATGAGTCCTATATCGACATAACCTGAAAGGCCGCTAAGCAAGGAAGAAGCCACTGCTCCAAAACTGCCATAAAAAAGCCAGACTACGGTTTGCAACTGCACATGGGGACAAAGATCGTACTTTTTGGATAAATTAAACAAAAATGGAACTGTTTGGCCACAATGATCATCGTTATGTTTGGAGGAAAAAGGGGGAGCCGAAGAACACCATCCCAACCGTGAAGTACAGGGGTGGCAGCATCATGTTGTGGGGCGTGCTTTGCTGCAGGAGGGACTGGTGCACTTCACAAAATAAGATGGCATCATGAGGAAGGACATTTATGTGGATATATTGAAGCAACATCTTAAGACATCAGTGAGGAAATTAAAGCTTGGTCGCAAATGGGTCTTCCAAATGGACAATGACCCCAATCATACTTCCAAGATATGGCAAGGTGGCATAAGGACAACAAAGTCAAGGTATTGGAGTGGCCATCACAAAGCCCTGACCTCAATCCTATAGAAATTCGTGGGCAGAACTGAAAAAGCGTGTGGAGCAAGGAGGCCTACAAACCTGACTCAGTTACACCAGCTCTGTCAGAAGGAATGGGCCAAAATTCACCCAACTTATTGTGGGAAGCTTGTGGAAGGCTACCTGAAACGTGTGACCCAAGTTAAACAATTTAAAGGCAGTGCTACCAAATACTGAGTATGTAAACTTCTGACCCACTGGGAATGTGATGAAAGAAATAAAAGCTGAAATAAATCATTCTCTCCTATTATTCTGACATTTCACAATCCTTAGTGGTGATCCTCAAATTGATTAGAAATACAGTGTAGACATTGTTAACCTCTCTCGGGCAGGTGGGACGCTATCGTCCCACCCACGGTTCACACTATTCAACAGCCAGTGAAAAATCAGAGCGCCAAATTCAAAACCACAAAATGTCATAATTCAAAGTTCTCAAACAGGACTATTTTACACCATTTTATAGATACACTTCTCCTGAATTGAACCACGTTGTCCGATTTCAAACAGGCTTTACAGCGAAAGCAAAACATTAGATTGTTGGGAGAGTACATAGACACACATAACCACACAGCCATTTTCCAAGCAACTAGATGCATCACAAATACCCAAAACACAGCTAAATGAAGCACTAACCTTTGACGATCTTCATCAGATAACACTCCTAGGACATCATGTTACACAATACATGCATTTTTTGTTTGATCAAGCTCACATTTATATCCATAAACCCCATTTTACATTGGCGCGTGATGTTCAGAAAATATTTTGCCTCCAATACTGCCGGTGAATCAGCACAACAATTTACAAAAATACTCGTCATAAACGTTGATAAAATACACTGCTCAAAAAAATAAAGGGAACACTTAAACAACACAATGTAACTCCAAGTCAATCACACTTCTGTGAAAACAAACTGTCCACTTAGGAAGCAACACTGATTGACAATAAATTTCACATGCTGTTGTGCAAATGGAATAGACAACAGGTGGAAATTATAAGCAATTAGCAAGACACCCCCAATAAAGGAGTGGTTCGGCAGGTGGTGACCACAGACCACTTCTCAGTTCCTATGCTTCCTGGCTGATGTTTTGGTCACTTTTGAATGCTGGCGGTGCTTTCACTCTAGTGGTAGCATGAGACGGAGTCTACAACCCACACAAGTGGCTCAGGTAGTGCAGCTCATCCAGGATGGCACATCAATGCGAGCTGTGGCAAGAAGGTTTGTTGTGTCTGTCAGCGTAGTGTCCAGAGCATGGAGGCGCTACCAGGAGACAGGCCAGTACATCAGGAGATGTGGAGGAGGCCGTAGGAGGGCAACAACCCAGCAGCAGGACCACTACCTCCGCCTTTGTGCAAGGAGGAGCAGGAGGAGCACTGCCAGAGCCCTGCAAAATGACCTCCAGCAGGCCACAAATGTGCATGTGTCTGCTCAAACGGTCAGAAACAGACTCCATGAGGGTGGTATGAGGGCCCGACGTCCACAGGTGGGGGTTGTGCTTACAGCCCAACACCGTGCAGGACGTTTGGCATTTGCCAGAAAAAAACAAGATTGGCAAATTCGCCACTGGCGCCCTGTGCTCTTCACAGATGAAAGCAGGTTTACACTGAGCATGTGACAGATGTGACAGAGTCTGGAGACGCCGTGGAGAACGTTCTGCTGCCTGCAACATCATCCAGCATGACCGGTTTGGCGGTGGGTCAGTCATGGTGTGGGGTGGCATTTCTTTGGGGGGCCGCACAGCCCTCCATGTGCTCGCCAGAGGTAGCCTGACTGCCATTAGGTACCGAGATGAGATCCTCAGACCCCTTGTGAGACCATATGCTGGTGCGGTTGGCCCTGGGTTTCTCCTAATGCAAGACAATGCTAGACCTCATGTGGCTGGAGTGTGTCAGCAGTTCCTGCAAGAGGAAGGCATTGATGCTATGGACTGGCCCACCCGTTCCCCAGACCTGAATCCAATTGAGCACATCTGGGACATCATGTCTCGCTCCATCCACCAGCGCCACGTTGCACCACAGACTGTCCAGGAGTTGGCGGATGCTTTAGTCCAGGTCTGGGAGGAGATCCCTCAGGAGACCATCCGCCACCTCATCAGGAGCATGCCCAGGCGTTGTAGGGAGGTCATACAGGCACATGGAGGCCACACACACTACGGAGCCTCATTTTGACTTGTTTTAAGGACATTACATCAAAGTTGGATCAGCCTGTAGTGTGGTTTTCCACTTTTAATTTTGAGTGTGACTCCAAATCCAGACCTCCATGGGTTGATAAATTGGATTTCCATTGATTATTTTTGTGATTATGTTGTCAGCACATTCAACTATGTAAAGAAAAAAGTATTTAATAAGATTATTTAATTCATTCAGATCTAGGATGTGTTGTTTAAATGTTCCCTTTATTTTTTTGAGCAGTATATTAAACTGTCAAAGAATTATAGATGAACATCTCCTTTATGCTAACGCTGTGACAGAGATTTAAAAAAAAGCTTCAAGAGAAAAGCACACTGCAATAATCTGAGTCCTGCGCTCAGAAAAATACACTAGGCAATAGAGACCTGCCATTTTGGACTCATCTAAAATATTAATTAGCATTAGAAATATTCACTTACCTTTGATCTTCATCAGAAGGCACTTCCAGGAATCCCAGGTCCACAATAAATGTTGCTTTGTTCGATAAAGTCCATAATTTATGTCCAAATAGCTCCTTGTTGTTAGCGCGTTCGGTTAGCTACTCCAAGTGTAGGAAGCGAGCGGAAAATGTCACGACGAAAAGTTAAAAAAAGTTCTATTTACGTTCATTCAAACATGTCAAACGTTGTAAAGCATCAATCTTTAGGGCCTTTATAACGTGAAACTTCAGTAATATTCCAACTGGACGATTCCAGTGTCTTGAAAAACGTTTTGGAACAGCCAACTCTCACGTGAAGATGCGACAATGAACTGATGTCCTTCCCTGGGTCACCAACTTCCCCACCTTGTTCGCTCTATGTTCATTTTAGAAGCCTCAAACAACTTTCTAAAGACTGTTGACATCTAGTGGAAGCCTTAGGAAGTGCAAAATGAACCCTAACTTACTGTGTGTTCGATTGGCAATGACTTGAAAGGACTACAAGCACCAGAATTCTCACTTCCTGGTTAGATTTTTCTCAGGCTTTTGCCTGCCATATGAGTTCTGTTATACTCACAGACATCATTCAAACAGTTTTAGGAACTTCAGTGTTTTCTATCCAAATCTACTAATAACATGCATATTCTAGTTCCTGGGCCCGAGTAGTAGGCCGTTTAATTTGGGTACGTTTTTCATCCGGCCGTGAAAATACTGCCCCCTACCCTAGAGAAGTTAATGTTGTAAAATGACAATTGTAGCTGGAAACAGACGCCTCACAAGTCCTCAACTGGCACTTTCATTAAATAGTACCCGTGACAGAGGAAGATTGGGGAAAAAGTGTTATGGACAGGCGAATCTAAGTTTGAGGTGTTCGGATCCCAAGAAGAACATTCGTGAGACGCAGAAAAAAAGGAAATATTCTGGAGGGGTGCTTGATGCCATCTGTCAAGCATGGTGGAGGCAATGTGATGGTCTGGGGGTGCTTTGGTGGTGGTAAAGCGGGAGATTTGTACAGGATAAAATGGATCTTGAAGAAGGATGGCTATCACTCCATTTTACAACGCCATGCCATACCCTGTGGACGGCGCTAAATTGGGGCCAATTTCCTCCTACAACAGGACAATGACCCAAAGCACAGCTCCAAACTATGCAAGAACTATTTAGGGAAGAAGCAGTCAGCTGGTATTCTATCTATAATGGAGTGGCCAGCACAGTCACCGGATCTCAACCCTATTGAGCTGTTGTGGGAGCAGCTTGACCGTATGGTACTTATTAAGATGTGCCCGTCAAGCCAATCCAACTTGTGGGAGGTGCTTCAGGAAGCATGGGGTGAAATCTCTTCAGATTACCCCAACAAATTGACAACTAGAATGCCAAAGGTCTGCAAGGCTGTAATTGCTGAAAATGGAGGATTCTTTGACGAAAGTGAAGTTTGAAGGACACTATTTAAATTTAAAGAAACATTATTTATAACCTTGTCAACATGTTGACTATATTTCCTATTCATTTTTCATGGAAAACAATGACATTTCTAAGTGACCCCAAACTTTTGAACGGTACTGTATATGTCATACATTACTGTTCCTGCATACTGCTGTGTAAACTCACCTCGGTTTCCACAGCAAATAAACTATCTTGAATACACGCCATGTCTACTTATTTGCTACATTGACCGACTAATCGGTTTTATTTGAAACATGTTTACTTGCCATCAAATGAAAAATGTAAATTATATATCAACTCCTTGCATCGCATCTTTTGTTTTAGCAATAAGATTGTATCTAGTTACTTGCAAATACATTTCATGAATATCACAATGAATTGATCCAGAAGTGAAGTCAACACTTTATTGGTTTCTGATTCAGCTGGAATCATTTAGTCACTTGTCAGTACACTTGTAAAACATATAAAACATTTGATTAAACTCCATATGTGAAAGATCGAACAATCTATACTACAATACAGTTGTCATCATACTAGGGATTCGATATTGTACTACAACATCAATCAAACTGTTCCAGGCAGGGTCCTGAATGTTCTTCAGCTGGTGAACTCTGTCTTGTGTTGGGCAATAGCAGCTGGTCTGGCAGAAATTCATGAGCTCCATGACACTTTGGCTCTTGCCAGCCTCGTGCAGTTTTTTCCCCCCTCTTCCGTGTCAGATGATCTTGAGCTTGTTCCCGGCTGAAAGCTTTCATCCAATAGTTCTACAGGATCTGTACTACCAAAGCTGGTGTCATCAGCAGCAGGATTAGTCTGCAGGACAATATTTTACTACTGTAACCATCAATACACACTCAAACAAGGTACTATATCCACCCATCCCCCTCGTGTCAATAGATCATGCATACTAACCTTCACACACACAAAACAACCCCCCCGAATAAAGACACCAGTCGGTCACCCACACCTTTCCCTCCTTACTAATAACTCTGCTTTTCTCCAATTTAGATTTCAAACTTTGCATAAACAATCAACTAAGTCTACAGATAAAACTACAGTAGACGTTGTAGCCTACTTAAAAACCCAAGTAACGTAAACTCACCCCATTCCGTACAAATGTGCGCAACCGCGACATTCAAACAAGGCTGCAAAGAAAACTAATGGGACTGTAGCGACTGTGTTGACTTCAAAATCTGGGGTGTGAACTACGTTTCTATTCAAGCGTTGATCGACATGGAAATGGCTCTATAGTATTGGAGAAAAGTAGAAAAAACTGACCCTCCGTTACATCGTGACGTGTCATGCCGTTACGTACAGCACGCATAAAGCAACTATTTCTGTCTTACAATCTCTCTCCACCAGGTGTAGCACTTCTCTCATTGTTTAAAAACAAGAAATGGACAGTGACGGGGGTAAGGGGGGGGGGATACCTAGTCATTTTTTGCGTCATCACGGCAAGCATCATGACTCTCAAAGCCGCTGTTTACTTCCGAAGATCGCTTTAGGTATGTATGTAATGACACATTATATAAACTCCTTTATAGTGTTTTATTTACATTTTAGAGGTGATAAGTTGGACAGATGGAGTGAAAAAGAAGCCGTTTCCCCACACACATCTCTCCTTCTCACTACCACCCATTAGTGTCACTTCCCCACCCGCCATTTTTAAAAAGACCCGACGGAGCTCATTGCCTTCTTGAATCATGCAGAAACAGGCAGCGTGGAGGTCATGTAATTGATTCTGTTGGAAAGGGGAGAAATTGTGCTTTACAATGGTATTGACATTACAGTTGATCTGGAAGTATTACGTCAATTGTACAGACCAAGGCGATGTACAAAAGTGAGTGAGTTTACGTTATCCCCATAAGACACATACCATGTTTATGTCTAGCTCCAGTATATGTATTTGCTAATCATAGAGTCAAGATGACATACACTAGTTTCTGGTGCTGAGTTTGATGTTGATTGGATCAAACTCACGTTTATTTTCTGCATTAGTTAATTAGCTAACAGTTAGATACGGTCCAGTAGGCTGTAGCTAACCTAGCTCACGTTAGCTAGCTCACATTGCCAAATAGCAGCTGGCTATTTACTTTGGCATGTCCTGCCGGCGTTTTCTGAAAGCTAGCTAGATTTTGGTTTAGACTAACAAATGTAGTTCGCTGTCTAGTTAACTTCGCTAGCTAACGTATCTACGTTACCTCTGCTCGTCTTCTTAGTAAGGTAACTGATGAAATGTTACCCCAGCAGCCTGTGCTTCCTTGCAGTTTGCACATCCAGTTACTGAGCACCACACCATGACTAAACATTACAGTTATCGATACAAAAATGAATAGTTATCCGCAAGCTGATGTTCTATGAACGAGTGGCTGTTCCAGTGAGTAACATTATCTACCTGTTGACACCCATTCTCAAATGGATCCACCTCGACAGGGGCGACGTTTCCCTTTTAAGCTATAATTGTTTCCACCACAATTTGTTTTATTTATAGGATTTAGATAATATTCAGTAAATAGTAGTACCCAACATTCGATTTGGACCAAACGTACCAATGAGTAACACATGAGTTGTCAAAAAGCCACCCACGGACCCCCCCTCCCATGCCAATCCCATCAACCAGTATACCCTATCTGTTCTCTGTTTGACAAGTATTATGAAGCTGTGGCAGGGTGTATTGCTTCTCCATACTATAATATATTCACTGTGAATCTGGTGATGTTCAGGAAAATTATTCTGAACAAAAATATATAAATGCAACATGCAACAATTTCATTGATTTTACTGAGTTACCGTTCATATGAGGAAATCAGCCAATCTATGGATTTCACATGCATGGGAATACAGATATGCATTTGTTGGTCATGGATACCTTCCGTAACTTATGCCTGCTCGTACCATAACCTCACCGCCACCATGGGGGCACTCTGTTCACAACCTTTGACTTCAGCAAACCGCTCGTCCACACAACGCCATACATGTGGTCTGCGGTTTTGAGTCTGGTAGGACGTACTGCCAAATTCTTTAAAACAACGTTGGAGGCAGGTTATGGTAGAGCAATTAACATTCAATTCTCTGGCAACAGCTCTGGTGGACTTTCCTGCAGTCATCATGACAATTGCACACTCCCTCAACTTGATATCTGTGGCGTTGTGTGTGTGTGTGTGTGTGTGTGTGTGTGACAAAACTGCACATTTTAGTGGCCTTCTGTTGTCACGGTCACAAGGTGCACCATGGTAATGATCATGCTGTTTAATCTGTTTCTTAATATGCCACACCTGTCAGGTGGATGAATTATCTTGGCAAATGAGAAATGCTCACTAACAGATGTAAACACATTTGTGCACAAATTGAGAAAAATAAGCTTTGTGTGAAATGCGTCATTTTTTTTATTTCAGCTCATAAAACATGGGACCAACACTTTACATGTCGCGTTTTATATTTTTTGTTCAGTATATGAAAGTGTGTTTTTAGGCACCAACAAACAACGTTGCTTAGCTAGCAGAGGGGGCTCTCCTTGTATGGGCCCTCACTGTGGAATCTTGAATTTGTGTGTCTGTTTGTTTGTATGGAGTAGTTGGATGGATGTCCTTTTTTTCCCTGGAAACCTGTCCTCTGGCACTGTGCTCTCTGTGAAGGGGAGAGAGAGAGAGGGAGGTAGGTAGGGAGGGGGAAGCTTATCGAGGTATGCAGTGTGTGTTCATGGCTTCTCTCTTCTCTGCCCTCTCTCCCTCCTTTTACCAAAGGTCTTCCACCCTGCAGCACTGCAAAGAAAGTGAATCTTTGAAATATTATTCTCACCTTCTCTCTCTCCTCTGACTGAGTCAGCTCCACAAAGACTGAAGGTTTTGTTATTAAGCAGCAGACAGAGCCCATCTGAGGGAGAACAGGGCCCAGTAGAACTGGTCTTTCTGGGTCTGTGCAGGGAGGAGTGACAGCACTGCAGTGCGCACCGATGCCAGGCCAGTTCTGTCAGTCTGTGTGGCTCATTTGACCCAGTCTCCAGATTGATACTGATGTAACACCTGACCTGAGACAGCCAAGTTCAAAGGTCAACAGTGTCCGTCATGCTGCCAAATCCCCAAATTACTCTTAAGCACTGTAGCTAAGTAGACCACAAGACGTATTACTATCAGCCTACTCCATGGTGCTTATCAGACTGTCTCTCAGGCTCACAGAGCGGCAGAGTAGGCTCCCAGGAAGAGGATGCGGTGTCCAGGGAGGCCCTTACCCTGGTAGCAGCACTGGCTGTAATGGGAAACCACATTGTGTGTTAATCGTATAGTGAGGCTCCAAGGTGTGTGGTCACCGGTCATACCTCCACCTTGTGGCCTACATTGAGAATGTTGTTGCAGCCCTGACTATTGCTTCATGGGCTACAACCAGTTTAAAAGGGAGAGACTTATGGATGTTATTTTCCTAGTCATTTGTTTTTGTGTACTGTGTTCTAGAGATGCTTAACCTGGCCGGTCACATGGCTGTAAATCAAGGCAAGGGACCCAGAGTTCTCCTTTTTAGGCCAGTTTTAATCAAGTGGTTTAATTATATTTATTTATATTGTCAGTCTTGTACCTTTTGGGCAGTCAGTAGTGATAGGTCAAGAATGAGCGGTTCATGGCTTTTTGCTATGTACCATTGCTTGGTGTTTAAGGATCGGCTATTTCTCTTTTTTTGCTGTAGTTGAGGGTTGATGGACTGTGCTGAGAGAGAGAACCTCTTTTGTGCAGGGTTTATGGAGTGGACAACGTTGGTGTTATTACAGCTTTGATAGTAGAAAATGACAAGGGCAATGCTGTTACCGTGGAATTGCATACAGCATTCTTTCTCTGTCCATCGCCATTGTAATATACTGGGAAGTGTTCCCAAAATGTTCCCAAACTGGAGATTTAAATGATGATAGAGAATCCTCCTGGTTTAGCGACCCCACCACTCTCCATTGTAATATACTGGGAAGCCAAAATGTTCCCAAACTGGAGACTTAAATGATGATAGAGAATCCTCCTGGTTTAGCGACCCCACCACTCTCCATTGTAATATACTGGGAAGCCAAAATGTTCCCAAACTGGAGACTTAAATGATAATAGAGAATCCTCCTGGTTTATTGGCTCCACCACTCGCCATTGTACACAACTAGTTCCTGGCTGCTTGTCACAAAAGGACTGTTTTGAAATGCACCAATTTAAGATTAGAATTTTGATTACAACATGCGCTTAGGCTCTAGTTTTTTCAGTTCAGATTTACTCCAGGCAATGTAGTGTATAGCCTATAGGCCTAGTGTTTTACATTTGTTTTGTATTTTACCCCCTTCACAATTTTTGATCTTCTCTCATCGCTGCAACTCCCCAACGGGCTCGGGAGAGGCGAAGGTGGAGTCATGCGTCCTCCGAAACGTGACCCGCCTAACCGCGCTCCTTAACACCCGCCGGCTTAACCCGGACGCCAGCTGCACCAATGTGTTGGAGGAAACACCGTTCAACTGGCAATGAGCCAGGTAAAGCCCCCCCCAGCCAAACCCTCCCCTAACCCCTACGACACTGGGCCAATTGTGCGCCGTCCTATGGGACTCACGGCCACGACTGGTTGTGGCACAGCCGGGGAATAAACCCGTGTCTGTAGTAACACCTCTAGCACTGCGATGCAGTGCCATAGACCGCTGCGCCCCTCGGGAGGCCCTAGGCCTAGTGTTTTAATTAGAAGTATTTATTTTTTTATGTATTAATTCGGGTTCACATTCCAGACCGATCCGAGGTCCCTGTACCGAACGTTTTGGTACGAATAAGTGTACTGGTACACCTGCAGTGGTTAGTGATCTTGGAGGTATTTAGTGTCGTGTGCACTTAGCTAGCTGCCATCCCATAGACTACATTACGTATGAAGTGTGACTGGCTCATCCGTGGATGTACGGAGAAAATGGCCTGGGGTGCATGCTTTCTGATGTGCTCAAAGTTAAGTTGTCGGAAACTGACAAGCATTGCGATTCTACAAGGAGAAATGGTAGATTTGTCGCTACCGGGTCGGCACACAGCACTTACCGCTTTTGTTCTAGCAAGAGAAGGAATGGCCTCCCACTGTGATAAGTACCTATCGGTAGGGAGATTCTCTGTGTTTTAATGCTTTACCGTGGAATTGTCCATAACCATTCACTGTTCTGATACTTATACACTTATTTTTCTCTGTGTGTCTCAGGTGTGGCAGATGGTGTAGGCGGATGGAGGGACTACGGGGTGGACCCGTCCCAGTTCTCTGCCACCCTGATGAGGACATGTGAGCGACTGGTGAAGGAGGGCCGTTTCACCCCCAGCAGCCCTGTGGGCATCCTCACCTCTGGCTACTATGAGCTCCTGCAAAACAAAGTACCCCTGCTTGGTGAGTACACATACTACATTCACTCAATCTCAGTATAATGCATATGGGGGGACAGGACAGGCCAGGTGAGTAATATACACACACAGTATAATGCATATGGGGGAACAGGACAGGCCAGGTGAGTAATATACACACACAGTATAATGCATATGGGGGGACAGGACAGGTGAGTAATATGTATATGCAACAGTTTGGGCCGCCTGGCTCGTTGCGAACTGTGTTTCTTCCTAACAAAGACCGTAATTCATTTGCCAGAATTGTACATAGTTATGACATAACATTGAAGGTAGTGCAATGTAACAGAAATATGTAGGCTTAGGGTTACCACCCATTCGACAAAATATGGAATTGTTCCGTATTTCACTGAAAGAATAAGCGTTTTGTTTTCGAAATGATAGTTTCAGGATATGACCAAAGGCTCGTATTTCTGTGTGTTTATTATATTTACGTCTATGATTTGATAGAGCAGTCTGACTGAGCGGTGGTAGGCAGCAGCAGGCTCATAAGCATTCATTCAAACAGCACTTTACTGTGTTTGCGAGCAGCTCTTATCAATGCTTGAAGCACAGCGCTGTTTATGACTTCAAGCCTAACTCCCAAGATTAGGCTGGCAATACTAAAGTGCCTAGAAGAACATCCAATAGTCAAAGGTATATGAAATACAAATGGTATAGCGAGAAATAGTCCTATAATTCCTATAACTACAACCTAAAACTTCTTAACTGGGAATATTGAACCACCAGCTTTCATATGTTAATCTTAAACGTTAGCTTTTTTACATGGCACATATTTGCACTTTTACTTCTCCAACACTGTGTTTTTGCATTATTTAAACCAAATTGAACATGTTCAGTTATTTATTTGAGACTAAATAGATTTTATTTATGTATTATATTAAGTTAAAATAAAAGGGTTAGTATTGATGTAATTGTCATTATTACAAATATATATAAAATTGGTCCGATTTAATCGATATAGGCTTTTTTTTGCTGCTCCAATAATCGGTGTCGGCGTTGAAAAATCAGAATCGGTCGACCTCGAATACACACACACAGAATAATGCATGTGGGGGGACAGGACAGGCCAGGTGAGTAACACACACACACACACACACTCCAACTAACACATGCATTGTGCTCTGGTAAATAACATCTGCAGCATGAGTCAGAGACTGTGTGCTGTTGCCTGGGTTTCCCTGCCTGCTGAGCTGAACTATCAATCCATCCAAAAATAGCATTATAACAAAGCTTTCCTCCCTAAATGTGGCCCTAATTAAAAAATTGTCCGCTCCCCAAGTAAAATAAAGTTAAAGGTACTGGTTGTTTTGACTTCCCTGTGTTCTAATTCTAAAGGGGCTGGAGATCATTCTTTGATTATGAACTGGACCTTGGAACTGGGTGATGTAATAATCATATAGCTGAAATGGTGCCGTCCTTCAGTCTGCCACCACCTAGTTCCAAGGTCCAGTTCCACAGAGGTCATTGGGACAAACACCTGACCAAGTCTCTAGCCCCCCCCCAGTTACCATTTCAGTCCATTCCAGAGCACCTAAAAGGTCAGTGGAAGGAGCAGTTACTGACGCTGCTCACGGGTCCACATGGTTTTTTTTAACGGCACTGGCGTGTAAAAAACGTGACAGACTGAGGGCACATTTTCAACTGAGACCCGACACCACAGGCATGGCTGCCTGCTCTGAGACACTCCTGTCCACCAAGTCACACGATGTTTGCCTATCAAAAGTGTCCCGCTTCTTATTTTGGGATAGTGTGATAGAAGCTAAAGCCAAGGTCTGTGCTTGACCGTCCCTTCTGAAGGACAGTGGTAGAGTAGGAGCTGCAGAGTGGGGACAGGGGAAGGACTTCTGTTTTTAGTCTGTGCCAGACTGACTGGTCCGGCATGTGATCTCACACACCCCTTCCCTGCTGTACTGGTAACCCCACAGTTTTTAACACAAGGAGAAATGGATATCAGGTGATGGCTAACCACCATATGTTGGTATATTCCCTCTCTTCTCCACTTCTCCAGGGAGCAGCACAGCATGTATCGTGGTCCTGGACCGAAGGAGCCACCAACTGCACACGTGTAATCTAGGGGACTCTGGTTTCCTGGTGGTGCGAGGGGGAGAGGTGGTGCACCGCTCAGACGAACAGCAGCACTACTTCAACACCCCTTTCCAGCTGTCCATTGCTCCCCCAGGGGCAGAGGGAGTGGTACTCAGTGACAGGTCAGTCCCCTTCACCTCCTTCTCTGACCTTCCACCCGGTCTCAAATTACCATTGGTATTGAGAGAACTGGCTTTATGGCCCCGCCATAGACTTTAAAATGACTAACACCAAATTAAAACTGTAGAATGTTATTCTGTTTCTTGACTGTGTCCAGCTTGCTAAAGCTAGACAGTCAGAGAGCATTGGAAATTCCAACAACTATAGATAGTTTACTATTTTTGTCTAATTTTGATGGTGAGGAAAGATAACACATTTTCAGTGTGGCCCGCCGGACCTCGTGGAAGACCAATTGCGCCCCCTGGGGCAAAAATGAGTTTGACCATCCCTGCTTTAGACGATATACCTGGAGCAAATGACAGGTTGTCATTGGAAATAAGGTTAAATAAAATCGTATGTAGAATTTCTCTTCAGTTCACAGAAGGATTTGAAAGGAACGTTGGCTAGATAACGAATAAGCTTTGTCCTCATTCTGGGACTGTATTATTGGCTCAATAACAGCCATGTGACGCTGTGCCCTCGTTAGTTATAGGCCAAACAACAGCCCACCCACCAATAGCCCTCAAGCAATGTTCAGCCTGGCCTGGAGACCACGTGAGCTCCTAGGTCCTGGCAGGGTATGTTTTCCTTCTCTCTTTTCTATTGAGGGACCATGTGACAGCAACCAACCCCTTACTTCAGCTGTTCTGCCAACAGTGTGTAGTGCCTGGGCCCATGCCAGACACACACACACACAGGCCAGTAGCAGACGGGGCAGACCCACCAGACCCCTTTCCGCTGGGCTTGTTCTTTTTCTCTCTCCAGGAATCTCTGAAAAATAGGGATTATTTTGAGCTCAATGTGTTTCTACATTTAAATGAGACCTTTATTGTTTTATATTGCAGTCCTCATTGCAAGACCTTCGGGCTCTCCTATAACGATCGCATTAACACGCAAACTTGCACAACGTCACTATGCTTCCATGCATACGTACTTCTCAGCACACACACACACACACACACACACGTTCACATTTGCTCTCTCTTTCTGGTATGGTAGGGGTTGAATAAGGGGCAATTCCACAGTTTCAAGGGCAGAGGGTTACGTCCGGCTCCCATACCCTGGCTAGGAGCCAGATATCGTGCTGGGCCGGGTGGGTGGGTGGGGCTGGAGCAGGGCAGGCTGCACTGTGTGCCAGGAGGAATTAGCTGTCTTATTACCCAGCCATCATATCCCTCTGAGGCACAGTCACCTTTTGACCTGATTCTTCCTGATCATGTTAGTGAGGATCACTTGTACTGTCTATCTGGTAGCAGCTCTCTGGTGCCCTCTGGCTGGCCCTGATTAACAGTGCTGTCCTGTGTTCTCCTCCCCAGCCCTGAGGCCGCTGATAGCGCCTCCTTCGATGTCCAGCTGGGTGACATCATCCTGACTGCCTCGGATGGCCTCTTCGACAACATGCCCGACTACATGATCCTGCAAGAGCTCAAAAAGCTCAAGGTAACACATCACAGTACCTCCTAGCTGCTTGCACACCCACCTAAATCTACACATTCACCTTAGTAAATACCTGCACACATTTCTTTGTCCTAATGCTTGTATTTCTCAGAGCGCCAACTATGACAGCATCCAGCAGACGGCACAGAGCATTGCAAAGCAAGCGCACGAACTGGCCTATGACCCCAACTACATGTCCCCTTTCGCTCAGTTTGCCTGTGACAATGGCCTGAATGTAAGAGGTACGTATCGGGTTCTTGGGAAGAACTTTACGTCCCTAATGGCACCTCCAGCTCCACTGTATTTTTATACCCACCGTCAGCTTGCAGATTGGGTTATTCAAGGTTGACTTTGATCTCTGGAAAGCCAATTGACACGTTGTCTTGTGTCCTGCAGGGGGGAAGCCTGATGACATCACGGTGCTGCTGTCCATTGTGGCAGAATACACAGACTAAGTGTGTGTGATGCTTATTGGATCCGTTTACTTCCCGCCATTCAAGTCTTCCACCTGCCTCCTCAAGTGCACTGGTTCCTGTCGGATGGACTGCAGACCCCCCCCCCCCCCCATATCCCCTCACTGACCTTCCTATCTCACTGCCACAACATGGAATACAAACTCCTCACCACAGAATTTAGCTCTATCTGTATTTTTCCAGTTTGTTTTGGTACTGTATTAGTGAGAGGAGGCAGGCAGTTAAGACTTTCTCGTGTTAATCATGATGCACACAGTGTAGAACAGCACACTGCTTTCTTCCCATTCTCCCATATCTTATTTCAAAACATCACTTCATTGGGACTGTGACCGAAGTGCAGTACTGAATGCAGGAGGGTTTGCTTTTGCGGGGAGGGACCCGATACGGGCATAGAGTTGGGCTCAGTTGCCCTGAAACAAGCAGTGGTATTATAAGTAAAGTAAGCCATGGTTTGTGGTTGTTAGGGAGATTTGAGTGTCTGTGTTGTAAATGTCGTAGCTGTGTGATGATCTGTTCCAAGTCTTCTATGTGTGTGGCTGAATACTAAGACTGGGGAATTGAGAGGGACTGTGTTGTTGTGGGTTTTAGAGAGGGTTGTGGGTTGTAATAAGAAAGGATGTAGATACAGTATGAGTTTGGTGTTGTCTTGGACTTGTATGAAGGGGTAGCTGGCCAGTACCATTTACTAGCGCCTCCTAGCAGGGGTTTCTCCAGAGTGCCACCTTTAGGCTAGTCTGAAATGTCACCACATTGAGGTTACTGAAAAGTTCTGTCAGTGCACACAGCCTCAAGTATTTGTAAATATTGTGTGTTGTGAAACAAGGCAGAGTGTGTCTTCACTTTGACGCTGATAAGGATGATCATTTTGCTTTGTGACAGATGTGTACGAAGGAGCATTCACAATCTATAAAGGTAAATATTCTCAATCCCTCCCTTCCGTGGCCCGAAAGAACCACGACATTGACATGGACACGTTTGACTCGAAATTAGTGTCAGAAGTGGCATGTCTTTGTCGATATGTGTGTGTGCGTGCGTGCGCGCGCACTAAGTGGGTGTAGGTTCTTGTTTGAATGTCTTTGCTGTTGATACGTGTTAACTTGCAAAGCTAATGCTAGCATCTGGGAATGCTTTCAACCGAACCAATAGGGCAGGTATGAATTATATATAAAGAAAAAAAGATTTATTTTTATAACTTTAATGTTATTAGTTTGAGAGCCATGATGTGACGGTTGAAATGTGTCATCCAACATATGGATTCACCGTGTGATTATTTTGTGACGCCTTATATAGCGCCATGGATGGCAAATAAGAATCACACCATCTTACTACACAGCAGGAATCACACCATCTTACTACTCAGTGGGAATCACACCATCTTACTACACAGCAGGAATCACACCATCTTACTACTCAGTGGGAATCACACCATCTTACTACTCAGTGGGAATCACACCATCTTACTACTCAGTGGGAATCACACCATCTTACTACTCAGTGGGAATCACACCATCTTACTACTCAGTAGGAATCACACCATCTTACTACTCAGTAGGAATCACACCATCTTACTACTCAGTAGGAATCACACCATCTTACTACTCCGTAGGAATCACACCATCTTACTACTCCGTAGGAATCATATGTAGTCTGTGTGGTGGGTGTCATCTCTAAAAATATTTTTTTCTAGATTTGTTCTGTCTCCCAATAATGATTTACTTGCTGCTTTTATTTTGTCATTTCAATGTGTTTGACTGTACATTATTTATGTGAATGGTGTGTGCGCCATTTTGTTATTTTTGATCATCCTGTACTGGTCTTGGCATGCTGTTGATTCTTCTGCATAATACAAACACCTCTCTTCATTCTTAGCCAGTGTTTGCTCTGTTATGATTATGAAGCCAGTGCACCAAAGAGAAGTATTCACTATCTTTGCCCCATTTTCATCTGGTTTTGGAGTAAAACATGCACCAATACTGTAACATAAAATGTCTCTGTATTTTCACATTGAGAGCATATCTGTCAATCTGTTTGACAGGTAATCTGTCATTTTGCTTGTGGGGAATGATGCCCAGTTGTATTTTCGGTGCACAACAGTCAAAGACCACTAAGGTGTCTTTTTATTTGTGCCTAAAATGCAATGTGACCAGAACAGGGTTGTATTGGCATCTCTAGTTGTAAACGGGTGTCCTGACTCTCTGAGGTCATTAAAGATCCCATTGCACTTATTGTAAGAGTAGGGGTGTTAACCCCAGTGTCCTGGCTAAATTCCCAATCTGGCCCTCATACCATCATGGTCACCTAATCATCCCCAGTTTACAATTGGCTCATTCATCCCCCTCCTCTCCCCTGAAACGATTCCCCAGGTCGTTGCTGTAAATGAGAATGTGTTCTCAGTCAACTTACCTGGTAAAATAAATAAAATTGTATGTGACAGGTAGTCTGTGAGCAACAAACTACAATGCAGGCTTTTGAATCCTTAAAGAAACCAAAGAAGGAGAGCTGAACTTCACAAGCATGACCATCTAAAACCTACAGTCAGGCTAACATAGTGTAATGGAGACCAATTAAGTTGTCACTATTTATCATCTTGCTTAGTTTTGCATAAAAAATAATTTAAAAGGACATCAAGCAATCATACAGGCAAGATCAATGGGTACAATTAAATGTATGTTTGTGTACTAAATACGATTTCAATTTGGTTTAAGTTAATTTTCTGTAGCCTTTGACTTCATTTCATGAATATCGTCTCCTATGCGTTCTGTATTTGCATGACAAGCTGTCTTTGTCCCAGCTATTTGAACTACTGGAATTTGCTTACCTGCAAAGGTGCCCCTGTCACTCACAGCTTGCCTCGCCTCAATGTCTGATCAGCTCCCTTTTTAATTTAAAGGTTGTCCTTCAAACACTTAAACATGCACCGATGTTCATTTGGTAATTCTCATATTTCCAGTTTGCTCTTTCTGACAGTCTGTGGGGGTGCACTGTGTTAATGAATTATTACCTGATCTGATTTTGAGATAGTCAACCTCTGGTTTAAGGACACTCTGTGTTGAAGCAGGAAGGGCGAGGCAGGTTGAAGTGCTTTTTATTGATAATGGTGAGCACCGATTCCGCCTTAACAAATAGATGTATCTTGTATGTTGCTCAATGTCAATTAAGTCCCTCTAATTCTGTCCACACTCATGACAGTTTTTCAATGGTGCTTCTGCTGTCAAGACAAGGTCTGTGTTTTTCTCTAAGCAATGTTTGTGAGTATGAAAGCTACGTGTGTGCGCAGTGTAATAATGCAGGACTAGTTTCTGTAAATATGTTTTCAAAGTTGCAAAATATTTAAATAAAGAATATAGTATTTATACTAAGATACATGCCTCTGGGTTTTTGTGGCTATGCATTGAGTAAAGGCTAAAACTGGAATTTCATTAAACCATCTCAAGACTTCATTTATCTTTATCACATAATACCTAGTTTTTATACAGTATTGCTTTCCCCCTGCTACTATATGAAACCGTCATTAAAGAGGACACAATATGCATGGCTGTTGATTGCAGCCTTCACTGTGATGGCATTGCCTCTGACAAATTTCACTAGCAGTGTGAAACATTGCCTAGCTTGCAGATTAACATCCCCTATTGAGGTCAGCTCTATAAAGCTGGGATATTTTTCACATGTCATGATGGGAAGGTACTTGATTAGTTTGCCTTACGGTCAAATGCTGGTCACCTCAACCCATCAGGGATCGCATGGCTGTCAATCAACCCCTTGCAATGTTCTTGATTGCCTCCCAAGCATTCATCAAAGGACTTTGGTATAATGTAAGAGCTAACCTGACCATCATCTGTGTGATGATCTCCCCTCACGTGGAAGACGGCTTATCAAAACCCAAAACCACTGGTCTGGATTAGTTACCATTTTATTTTTGTTTCATGTTTGTTTTTTTGCAATTATGTGCCCAACCAATGATCCCACAGTTTGAGTGAGAGGATTAAGGCAGGGAAAAACCCTCAGAATTACTGCAAATAAGGCTGACCTCATTTCCCCTCAGGTCTTAGGAAGCTTTCCCCATCTTTGCAAATCCACCAGATTTCTAGAGTTCTGAACGTAACAGATTGGACCCTGTTGTGACAAAAGACAATACAATTCCTGTGTATTTCCCACATACAGCGAACTTTGTGCAAATACATTAATGAGCATTGGCATTGTGTCTGAGTGTGTGAGGCCAAGCTTGTGATTTTTTATTTGTGCGCTCCTGCAGCAGCATGTGACTGAACATGAGGGTGAGAATGAGAGGGAAAAGGAGATGGAAGGATGGCGAAGGGAGGGGACTGAAATCCGCCCCGTGGATGAATGTATAACACTAAATCATTCTCTAGAGCAGCGGTTCCCAAACTTTTTATAGTTCCGTATGCCTTCAAACATCCAACCTCCAGCTGCGTACCCCCTCTAGCACCAGGGTCAGCGTACTCTAAAATGTTGTTTTTTTGCCATCATTGTAGCCTGCCACACACACATTATGCGATACATTTATTAAACATAATGAGTGTGAGTTTTTGTCACAACCCGGCTCGTGGGAAGTGACAAAGAGCTCTTATAGGACCAGGGCACAAATAATAATAATCAATAATTTGGTTTTATTTTGCCATCTTACATATAAAACCTTATTTGTTCATCAAAAATTGTAGCTAACTCACCACAGGTTAATGAGAAGGGTGTGCTTGAAAGGATGCACATGACTCTGCAATGTTGGGTTGTATTGGAGGGAGTCTCAGTCTTAAGTCATTTTCCACACACATGTAACCGATGTGAAATGGCTAGCTAGTTAGCGGGGTGCGCGCTAATAGCGTTTCAATCGGTGACGTCACTCGCTCTGAGACCTTGAAGTAGTTGGGGGGCTGCGGCTTTTGTGGAGCGATGATTAACGATGCTTCGAGGGTGGCTGTTGTCGATGTGTCCAGAGGGTCCCTGGTTCGAGCCCAGGTAGGGGCGAGGAGAGGGCCGGAAGCTAAAATGCTACACACAGTCTGTGCTTGAATTTAGTTTTCATGCTAGTGAGGGCTGAGAATCCACTCTCACATAGGTACGTGGTTGCAAAGGGCATCAGTGTCTTAACCAACGCGATTTGCCAAGGTAAGCAACTCTGAGTGCAGCCCTATCCAGAAATCAGGTAGTGGCTTCTGATTAAATTACATTTTCACTGAACCGCTTGTTGCAATTTCGGTGAGGCTCTCTTGTTCAGATATCGGTAAGTGGACGGGAAGCAGGGCATGAAAGGGATAACGAATCCAGTTGCTTGTGTCGTCCGTTTCGGGAAAGTACCTGTGTAATTGCGCACCCAGCTCACTCAGGTGCTTCGCTGTATCATATTTGACATTGTCTGTAAGCTTGAGTTCATTTGCACACAAAAAAATCATACAATGATGGAAAGACCTGTGTGTTGTCCTTGTTAATGCAGACAGAGAAGAGCTTCAACTTCTTAATCATAGCCTCAATTTTGTCCTTCACGTTGAATAGATTTGCGGAGAGTCCCTGTAATCCTAGATTCAGATGATTCAGGCGAGATAAAACATCACCCATATATAGGCCAGTCGTGTGAGAAACTCGTCATCATGCAAGCGGTCAGACAAGTGTAAATTATGGTCAGTAAAGAAAACTAAGCTTGTCTCTCAATTGAAAAAAACGTGTCAATACTTTGCCCCTTGATAACCAGCACACTTCTGTATGTTGTAAAAGCGTTACATGGTTGCTGCCCATATCATTGCATAATGCAGAAAATACACGAGAGTTCAAGGGCCTTGTTTTAACAAAGTTAACCATTTTCACTATAGTGTCCAAAACGTCTTTCAAGCTGTCAGGTATTCCCTTGGTAGCAAGAGCCTCTCGGTGGATGCTGCAGTGTACCCAAGTGGCGTCGGGAGCAACTGCTTGCATACGCATTACCACTCCACTATATCTCCCTGTCATGGCTTTTGCGCCATTAGTACAGATACCAACACATTTTGACCACCAAAGTCCATTTGATGTCACAAAGCTGTCCAGTACTTTAAAAATATCCCCTCATGTTGTCCTGGTTTCCAGTGGTTTGCAGAAGAGGATGTCTTCCTTAATTGACCCCCATAAACGTAAAGGACATATACCAGGAGCTGTGCCAGGCCCGCCACGTCTGTTGACTCATCCAGCTGTAACGCATATAAATCACTGGCTTGTATGGGAAGCAGTAATTGTTTCAAAACATCTCCTGCCATGTCACTGATGCGTCGTGAAACAATGTTGTTTGATGAAGATATTGTCTGTATAGTTTTTTGGCCTTTTCCCCCCAGCCATATCCATGGCAGCAGGAAGCATTAAGTCCTCCACACTAGTATGGTGCTTGCCTGTCCTAGCCACTTGTTAGCTCACCATATAAGACACTTCTAGCCCCTTCTTATTAATGGTATCTGTTGCTTTTATACATGTCTTACTACTCGAAAGACGTCTTTATTCTCGCTCCAAAACTCATGTGGCTTATTTTTCAAATTGTCATGTTTCGTTTCTAAATGTCTGCGCAGTAGTGAAGGTTTCCCGCGAGAGTGTAAGGGTTAATGTGATTGGATGTTAATTATTTGACTAAGCTACCTGTATTTGACATTGTGTTGTTATTTCGCTGAACACTAGATGGTTTAATTTGGCAGTGAAACGAGGCTACTCAGGCGATAAAAAAAAAACTCACCCAAATGTATAGCCCCGTTGGAAAATATAAATGTACTGTTTGAAAATGTGAAGGAAAAAAAAAGGAAAAAAATAGAAAAAGTTCATCATATTTTTATTTGGCGTACCCCCGACGGCATTGCGCGTATCCCCGTTTGGGAATACCTGCTCTAGAGTCCTCTCTTTCTGTCTACCCCTCTCTCAATCATTGTCTTGCACATCCCTTTTTATAATCCTATTTCCACCTTGTCATTGTATCTCATTCAGTCTTTAATATCTTTCTCAGTTCATCGCTCTATCTTCTCTCTTTTCCCACACGTTTCAGACAATATGGCATATGAGCCTTTGTGACCTTGAACAAACTCACATGCCTCTGTGTCACCACCCAAACAGCCCCCTATCTGCAGGCTATGTATTGAATACAGATGCCAAACCAATTTCCATATCCACCCACATGATGAACAATGCTAAATGTGATGTGTGTTGTGATCTGAGCTCTAAGCAGAGTGTGAAAGGACTGCACGGAAACCACGAGACAGACATGTGCTAGCCGACCTATTGTATTTGTGCCAGTGCCAGGGTGCCACACACTGGGAACCGATCAGGGGTTTTCTGTCCTCCACATATAGACTGACATCTCAAATTAGAGGCAACTCATAAGTGAGTTGTGGGTAATCATAACTGGGACAGTGTCCAGGATGATTAGTGGTGTTTCCAGTCAAACAGCCCTGAGCACTATAAGTAATTTATTATTAGCTATTATTATTTGGCTATTTATACGTAGTTTTATTTATGAATAAAATGCATTTTCATTATATTCCTCTATTCCTATCAGGCATTATCCAAGACAATTGTTCAAACATTAACCTTAAAGGTGTCTCCCATATTTGCGCCGGAGGGGCTTGATATGAATAAGGTCAGCTATTTGCACTTGCACAGAAGAGGTTAAATACGGTCCTCCCCAAACCCACACGTTCTCTGAGCCATTTGTGGCCCTCATGGTAGGACAACATCAAGAGGGTTAACAGCAAACAAAGTCTGTTGACAGTTTGACAGTATCCCCTACCACCTGCACCAGTCATTTTGGAAGGTTTGAGGCCAAACCACCATTTTGAGAATCATCCATTGCGTTAAAGTGTTATCATTCCATTTCTGTGGAATCAATACCTCAGTGCACTCAAAATTCATTATAGCCACTGAAAAAGAGACATTCACTTTCATCTCATGGAGCAGTAATTTAGGACATGTTAGCTAAATGCATCGATAGGTGGCGACAAATATCAACTAACACTATTTGCTGACAACAGCCATAGACATTAAAACCAAACACCCGAGATTTATGGGCGCGTTCCAGGTCATCTTTGTTGTAGTTGCGCTGCGCAGATGATCTCACGAGCCCTGGACAAGTGTTTGGCTTGTCTGGAACCACATTCATATGATATGGCTGTCATTGTAAATAAGAATTTGTTCTTAACTGACTTGCCTAGTTAAATAAAGGTTAAATAAAATAAAATAAAAATATGAACACTTGCAAAATATGTCTATACCATATTGATATGGTTTCCAAGAACTAAACTTATCCAATCTTTGTCATATACATATATATGTATATATTGAAAAAAATATAAACGCAACATGCAACAATTTGAGTTAGAGTTACAATCAGTAAATTGAAATAAATTCCTCTGGCCCTAATCTATGGATTTCACATGACTGGGAATACTGATATGCATCTGTTGGTCACATATACCTTTAAAAAAAAGTTAGGGGTGTGGATCAGAAAACCAGTCAGTATCTGGTGTGATCACCATTTTCCTCATGCAGCGCAACACTCATTTGCATAGAGTTGATCAGGCTGTTGATTGTGGCCTGTGGAATGTTGTCTCACTCCTTTTCAGTGGCTGTGTGAAGTTGCTGGATATTGGCAGCAACTGGAACATGCTGTCGTACACGTCAATTTAGAGCATTCCAAACATGCTCAATGTGTGACATATCTGGTGAGTATGCAGGCCATGGAAGAACTGGGACATTTTCAGCTTCCAAGAGTTGTGTACAGATCCTTGCTACATGGGGTCATGCATTATCATGCTGAAACATGAGGTGATGGTGGCGGATGAATGGCACGACAATTCACCTCAGGATCTCATCACGGTATCTTTGTGCATTCAAATTGCCATCAATAAAATGCAGTTGTGTTCGTTGTCCATAACTTATGCCTGCCCATACCATAACCTCACCTCCACCATGGGGGCACTCTGTTCACAACGTTGACGTCAGCAAACTGCTTGCCCACACGGCGCCATACACGTGATCTGCCATAGAGGCCAGTTGGACATACTGCCAAATACTCTAAAACGACGTTGGTTGGCGGCTTATGGTAGAGAAATTAACATGAAATTCTCTGACAACAGCTCTGATGGACAGTCCTGCAGTCAGCATTCCAATTGCATCCTCCTTCAAAACTTGAGACATCTATGGCATTGTGTTGTGTGACAAAACTGCACATTTTAGAGTGGCCTTCTATTGTCCTCAGCACAAGGTGCACCTGTGTAATGATCATGCTGTTTAATCAGCTTCTTGATATGCCACACCTGTCAGGTGGATGAATGATCTTGGCAAGGGAGAAATGCTCACTATAAGGGATGTAAACAAATTTGTGACACCATTTTGAGAGAAATAAGCTTTTCATGCCTATGGAACATTTCTGGGATCTTTTATTTCATATCATGAAACATGGGACCAACACTATACATGTTGCGTTCATATTTTTGTTCAGTATATATATATATAAGCAATAACGCCTGGGTGTGGTATGTGGCCAGTATACCAAGGCTAAGGGCTCTTCTTATCACAAAGCCCCAAGGTGCCTTATTGCTACTATAAACTGGTTACCAACGTAATTTATTTATTTTTTGTTATAGTACACGGTCTGATATACCACGGCTGTCAGCCAATCAGCATTCAGGGCTCGAACAACCCAGTTTATAAATAAACGACCTCGAACATGGTCTTTGCTGAACTGACTGTCAGCTGACGCTAGCAAGCAGTGTCTCGGTCTAATTAATCTGCTCTAGGCCTGTCAGAGTGAGTTATTGATGAGAGGTTGATTCATATTGGATTTCAATGGTTTTATCTGGCTGACCAGTCGTTCAACAACACCATCTTGCTTGCTAGTAACGGTCCAATTAGACTGCTTTTTGTGTTGCTCTGATTTGTGATGGTGTTGTTGACAAATAGTGGCATGTTTCTCACTGCTAGCGGTTAGCTACCGTTAATGCTAACCTAGCCAGCTAGCTTCTTTAGCTGTCTATCCAGTTAATTGATTCTAACTTTCCATTTTATTTTTCGCTAACGTTAATTGGTTGGTTAGCTAACTGTAGCTAGTCAAGAGTGGTTTTTGATTTAGACTAGTTAGCTAGCTATGTCGCTCTAATTTACCTCGACGATGCTATGCGGGTTACGATAGCTGACTAGGGTTACGATAGTTGACGGCCATAAACTTCACTTCAGACAGTAGCTAAGGTTTTCACTGAAATGTTTGACTTAGAATTAAATAACTGGAGGTTTACTTGACTAATGGTATTAGAAGAAGTTAAGCTAGAGAGAGGGTGGTTTAAATGGCAAGAATTAGAATTGAGTCAGGTAATGGACTTCAGTCAGCAGAGTCCATCAAAAGTTTGCGGGGCACCAGAGAAAGCCTGGCACTGACAGATGAAGGCAACTCTTTCGGCTCGGACTCAGAACTAAATGGCTATACCAGCGAGAGACAGACGGATAAATATGGATTTATTGGGGGTGCACAACAATATTCAGAACAATCGTAAGTATGACCCGTCTGTTTATAACTTTCCACCAGCAATGAAGTAGCCAAGATCTGTGGCTGACAAAATTGTCAAAGTGCATCTTCCTTCCAGATTAGGCACCCTTTTCATCTGACTAAACACACCACTTTTTATTGTTTGTAATTCTCCAATATTCACAGTAGCCTGTTATTTGCGGTATAACTCCAGTGGATGCTCTCCACCAAAGACACAGAAAATGGCAGACGCTCTTATCCAGAGCTACTTACAGTAGTGAGTACATATATTTTGGTACTTTTTTATACTCTTCCACCGTGGAAATCGAACCCAAAACCCTGGCGTTGCAAGCGCCATCCTCTACCAACTCAGCCCCACAGGAGGACTTGGAGGTCAACAGAAAGTTATTCCTCTCATGTTCTGTGTTACTCAGATGTAATTTGTCAAAAAATGACCTGCCATATTCTGTCTAGAGTCCCTTACTAGCCTTTAGTAACACCTGCGTTGTCCAGAATGACCCCCTACCCCACCCTTTGCAAGTTTATAGTTTGCTGCTCTGTGAACCTCCTTGAGGAAGCTGTGTACAGAGTGTCTGGTCAGACAAGATGGATGAGAAAGCCTCTGTCATGTAAGCCTCTGCGTCACTCAGAGTAACTGATAGAAAAAGGACCTGCAGTTCTTCCACGGTACCCGGGTGTATCAACCCTCATTCTATCTTTCCACCCTCTCAGCAGCTACTCTTCCTGGGGTCCAAACAGGGTTAAAACAGTTACATCACGACAAAACACAACCACTTAGATCATAAATAAAACAATGCATCATACAATATTACTCTAATATTAAACATTTACTATAGAAAATCTAGAATACCAATACATCAGGGTTTGTGTGTGTCACCTCAGTCTGCGTTGTGCCATGAGGTGTTGTTTTATCAGTTTCTTAAATGTGATTTTACTGCTCGCTTGAATTACTTGACATGGAAGAGTTCCAGGTAGTCATGGCTCTATGTAGTACTGTGCGTTTACCAGAGTCTGTTCTGGACTTGGGGACTGTGAAGAGACCCCTGGTGGCATGTCTTGTCAGGTATGTATGGGTGTTTTGATCTGTGTTAGCTGTTTGGAAAGAGGGTTTGGAGCTTTCAACACTAATACCCCTCTCAAAGACATAGTGTTGCGGTCAATCTCTCCTCTACGTTGAGCCAGGAAAGATTGACCACATTTACATGCGCACAGTATTCTGGATAGTAGCTCAAATCCCGCCTAAGGTCTTATTCGGGGTAAGCTGTTTACATGGACCTTTTGATATCCCACTCATAGTATCCCTGTAACCATGAATAAACAGAATACCCGACCTCACTAATGCTCTTGTGGCTGAATGGCAGCAAGTACCTGCAGCAATATTCCAACATCTTTTGGAAAACCTTACCAGAAGAGTGGAGGCTGTTATAGCAGCAAAGGGGGGACCAATTCCATACTAATGCCCATGATTTTGGAATGAGATGTTCGACAAGCAGGTGTCCACCTACTTTTGGTCATGTAGTGTATCTTAAATATATGTGGGTTTTGGCAATGTTTCTTAAACTTAGTTCAGACAGAACATTTTCTCAAACTAAATATGTTGATGTTAGTTGGCGGGGATCTTTACTTCAGCATTATTGTGTTTTGATGCATTTCTAATACCTTAAGACTTTTTCTAGTTTGTTTTCAAATACCCCTTTTCCATCTGTTGCTTATTCAACATGTTTGGGATGGAAAGTGGTAGGAAATGTATGCCTTCGTTTCTCAAATATAGACTTTTAGCTTTCATTTGACACCCAATTTGACGTGCTCCTATGAACTTTACATGTTGGTGCTCATGGGTCCTTTTACATGGAAATGCCCATACATAAACTCACAGGCTTTACTCAATGCTAGTGGTAAATCATTAGTAAAAATATACAAACGTACGGGGCCAAGACAGCTACCATGAGGTATGCCTAACTCTTCCTGGTTTACGTTAGAGAGGCTTTAATTAAAGAACACCCTCTGTGTTCTGTTAGATGGGTAACGTTCGATCCACGGTGTGGTAGATGACATAAAGTCATACATTTTTTTAGCCTATGATCGAGAATGTCAATAGCTGTACTAAAGTCTAACAAAACAGCTCCCACAATCTTATCAATTTCTTATCGCCAATCATTAGTCATTTGTGTTCATGCCGTACATGTTGATTGACGATCCCTATAAGCGTGCTGAAAGTCAGTTGTTCATTTGTTTACTGTGAAAAAGCATTGCATCTGGTGAAAAAAAAAAAAAATGTTCCCAAAAAAGTTTACTAAGGGTCAGTAGCAGGCTGATTTGGTCGGCTGTTTGAACCAGTGAAGGGTGCTGCTTTGCTATTTTTGGTTAACGGTATGACTTTTGCCTCCCTCCAGGCCAGAGGGCACATACTTTCCTGTAGGCTTAGATTGAAGAGATGGCAAATAGGAGTAGCACTATAGTCCACTACCGTCCTCAATCATTTTCCGTCCAAGTTGTCATTACCAGGTGGTTTGTCATTATTGATGGACAATTTTTTTCACCTCTTCCACATTCACGTTACAGAGTTAAACGACAATGCTTGTCTTTCATAATCTGATCAGTAATGCATGGATTTGAAGGTTCAGAGTTTATTGGCACGTGATGCCTAAGTTTGCTAATCTTGCCAATGAAAGTCATTAAAGTATTTCGCAATATCAGAGGGTTTTGTGATGAATGAGTCATCTGATTCAATGAAGGATCGAGCGGACTTTGACTTTTTGGCCAAAATGTCATTTTGACTGTCATCCATTATATAATTTCTCTTTAGAAGAAGCAATTTCATAAATGCGTCTAGTTTACAAAACACAATGCAGTTGAGGTGACCAGGGCATGTGTTTGCTTAAATGTTGTCGCAGGAAGAGGAAACCTCCTTGACTAACATAAATTCAGGGTTCTATGGTGACATGTTCTCCTATGTTGAAAAATGTAGACCCACACAAGTAAATTTAGGAGCACAATGAAAAATATTTGAGGAAAGATGTGAATTGCCAGCAATTACAAATACAGGGTTTTGGAGCACCAGAAAAATCCGTTTTTAAGATTGAGATATAAGCCTACATTGGACGTGTATTTATCCTAGCTACTTTTGAAGCTCAGCTCGTGAAGAAGCTCTCCTTTTTTCTTTCTGTGCCACCACGTTTGCTTGTTTTGTTCTAAGAGGCACTGGTGCTCCCAAATAAAAATTCCAGGTAGCACAGCAAAATATTTCAGAAATATTCTTTCTGTGCTTACTAAATGGTACCAACTGCACTGTTGGTTAAGGGCTTGTAAGTAAGCATTTCACGGTAAGGTCTACACTTGTTGTATTTGACGCATGTGACAAAGTTTGATTCGATTGGCTCAAATGCATTAAGAAGGAAAGAAATTCCACAAATGAACTTTTTTAAGATGGCACACCTGTTAATTGACATTTATTCCAGGTGACTACCTCATGAAGCTGGTTGAAAGAATGCCAAGAGTGTGCAAAGCTGTCATCAATGCTAAGAGTGGCACCTTTGAAGAATCTCAAATATATTTTGATTTGTTGAACACTTTTTTTGGTTACTACATGATTCCTTAAGTGTTATTTCATAGTTTTGATGTCTTAACTATTATTCTACAATGTTGAAAATAGTAAAAATAAAAACACTTGAATGAGTAGGTGTCCCAACTTTTGACTGGTACTATATCATTTTTCAAATAGCTTCTCTAAATAATTGTGGTTGTAAAATTGAAGGTCAAATACACTGCATTTCAAACAATCAGCAGTAATCTAATGAATTCAGGGCTTGGGAAGTTATACCTAGGCTTAATCGAAGCCTTCCACAACCATGGGACCCACTAATAATTTATTTTATGAAAATAGTTTAACCTGCATTTTTTGGGGCAATAAACACTGATTGGCCTTTCAAGTCTATGAAAATGCCCCTTTTTTTTGTTACAAATTTAACTAGTTCTATTCATAATGCACATTCAATAATAATGACTAACTTCTTGTAGCAGGCATTAGGCCAGGGTCCCCCAACTGGTGGTCTGAGGGTTGAATTTGGCCCACATGTGGTTTTACTTAATTTTTTTATACTGAACTAAAATATAAACGCAACAAATAATTTCAATGGTTTTACTGATTTACAGTTCAAATAAATTAATTATGCCCTAATCTATGAATTTCACATGACTGGGCAGGGCACAGCCATGGGTGGGCCTGGTAGGGCATAGGCCCAAACACTTGGGAGCCAGGCCATCCAATCAGAATGATTTTATAAATTTTTTCCCACAAAAGGGCTTTATTACAGACAGAAATTTTCCTCTGTTTCATCAGCTGTCCGGGTGGCTGGTCTCAGATGATGATGAAGAAGCCGGATGTGGAGATCCTGGCGTGGTACACATGGTCTGCGGTTGTGAGACCGGTTGGATGTACTGCCAAATTCTCTAAAACAATGTTTGAGGCGCCTTATGGTAGAGAAATTAACATCAAATTCTTTGGCAACCGCTCTGGTGGATGTTCCTGCTGACAGCATGCCATTTGCACCCTCCCTCAAAACTTGAGACATCTGTAACATTGTGTTGTGTGACAAAACGGCACATTTTACTGTGGCCTTTTATTGTCCCTAGCACAATGTGCACCTGTGTAATGATCATGCTATTTAATCATCTTCTTGATATGCCACACCTTTTAGGTGGATGGATTATTTTGGCAAAGGCAAAATGCTCACTAACAGGGATGTAGACAAATTTGTGCACAAAATTTGAGAGATTTTTGTGCGTATGGAAAATATCAGATCTTTTATTTTAGCTCGTGAAACATGGGCACAACACTTTACATGCAGCATTTATATTTTTGTTTAGTGTAGAATTTTCATTGTTGGACATAAGACTGTAAAAATTCCAAAATCAGCTTTTGGAAATCTGTTCCCAAGTATTCCCACGGATAATAGAGAGCAGTGATCATATACAAATGTAAGCAAGGTTTAAAGTTATGTTTGTGTCAAATTGCAGTCTACAAATTATTTGTAATTATGTTCCAACCATCCGCTCAATAAATAATCGGCCCGCAGCTGGATCTAGTTGATTATCCCTGCATTAGGCTATGGAAAATTAATATGGGTCTCATCAATAATCTCTCAAGGCCATGTGATTAGCCAGCTATTCTTTTATATTTCAAGTTTAGCCAACTTGGCTCTATTTGCTAGCTAACAAGGTTGAACAGTTAAATTGTTATGAACACACCCTTCTGTCTGTCTCCCAACTGTTTGAAAAGCATGTTGACCTCTCCACTTTGTTCAGATGTTGAAATCAAGTGGCCTACATTTATTTCTCAATGAGAAATTCCTTTATATAATTGTTTTATACTTACTGCATGTTTATAAAACAGACTAAACAGCTAATATAACAGTCTTTGGATAAAATGCTGCTAGCGTTATGTGGTACCCCAATGCTGTGCTCGACAAACTGAGTATTTTCCAGAATCAATGTTCATTGATACACTTGTTTTAGGTGTCTGCTCTGCTCGCAACTTGAGTAGTTGAGACATAAAAAGGGTATCGTTAGGAAACTTAACTTCTCTATTACAGTCAATATCCAGTGTGGCTCAGTTGGTAGAGCATGGTGTTTGCAACGCCAGCGTTGTGGGTTCGATTCCCACGGGGGACCAGTACGGAAAAAATAAATGAAATGTATGCACTCACTACTGTAAGTCGCTCTGGATAAGAGCGTCTGCTAAATTACTAAAATGTAAATGTAAATATGTTTTGGTGTCCATATGACCGATTCTGTTGGATCAAACCTCAAATGCAAATACTGAGTTGAAACCTCTTGTCAAAGAGGAAGATGTGATCGCTCAACTTTGTTGGCGTGAGAGGCAGGAGGAGGGGCTTGGTGTGTGTGTGTGTGTGTGTGTGTGTGTAGACCATAGCGGAAGAGGCGAAGCAAGTGGTTTCACTCGCAAATTTGTTTTTCCAAAATGAGGCGTGTGTTTCTATGGGCTTATTTTGGACCTAAGCTTGTCGCCTGCCTTCCCGCCTTTGGGACGACTCTCGTTGTTAGGGCGGAGACATGAGCATCTCGTCATTATATACAGATCTCTGGTATAAATCGGAAGGTGCACACAGGAGCGAAGAAGACGAGACCAAAAATACAGCATGAGAACAAGCGGACTTAAGAGCTCATAAAAACGAAAAAGAACAACCTTGATTCTTGCTATACAGGCGTTTGGAATATCGCACAAAAACATTTTGAATTAATCAAATTGTAAAGTCCATGGAGAATAAGAGCACCTCCTCCCAGCTGCCCACTGCACTGAGGATAGGAAACTCTGTCACCACCGATAAATCCACTATAATTGAGAATTTCAATAAGCATTTTTCTACAGCTGGCCATGCTTTCCATCTGGTTACTCCTACCCCGGTCAACAGCACTGCACCCCCCACAGCAACTCGCCCAAGCCTTCCCCATTTCTCCTTCTCCCAAATCCAGTCAGCTGATGGTCTGAAAGAGCTGCAAAATCTGGACCCCTACAAATCAGCCGGGCTAGACAATCTGGACCCTTTCTTTCTAAAATTATCTGCTGAAATTGTTGTAACCCCTGTTACTAGCCTGTTCAACCTCTCTTTCGTGTCGTCTGAGATTCCCAAAGATGGGAAAGCAGCTGCGGTCATCCCCCTCTTCAAAGGGGGGGACACTCTTGACACAAACTGCTACAGACCTATGTCTATCCTACCCTGCCTTCCTAAGGTCTTCGAAAGCCAAGTCAGCAAACAGATTACCGACCATTTCAAATCCCACCGCACCTTCTCCGCTATGCAATCTGGTTTCAGAGCTGGTCATGGGTGCACCTCAGCCACGCTCAAGGTCCTAAACGATATCTTAACCGCCATCGATAAGAAACAATACTGTGCAGCCGTATTCATTGACCTGGCCAAGGCTTTCGACTCCGTCAATCACCACATCCTCATCGGCGACTCAATAGCCTTGGTTTCTCAAATGATTGCCTCGCCTGGTTCACCAACTACTTCTCTGATGGAGTTCAGCGTGTCAAATCAGAGGGCCTGTTTTCCGGACCTCTGGCAGTCTCTATGGGGGTGCCACAGGGTTCAATTCTTGGGCCGACTCTCTTCTCTGTATACATCAGTGATGTCGCTCTTGCTGTTGGTGAGTCTCTAATCCACCTCTACTCAGACGACACCATTCTGTATACTTCTGGCCCTTCTTTGGACACTGTGTTAACAACCCTCCAGACAAGCTTCAATGACATGCAACTCTCCTTTTCGTGGCCTCCAACTGCTCTTAAATACAAGTAAAACTAAATGCATGCTCTTCAACCGATCGCTGCCTGCACCTGCGCATCCGCCCAGCATCACTACACTGGACGGTTCTGACTTAGAATATGTGGACAACTACAAATACCTAGGTGTCTGGTTAGACTGTAAACTCTCCTTCCAGACTCACATCAAGCATCTCCAATACAAAGTTAAATCTAGAATTGGCTTCCTATTTCGCAACAAAGCATCCTTCACTCATGCTGCCAAACATACCCTTGTAAAACTGACCATCCTACCGATCCTCAACTTCGGCGATGTCATTTACAAAATAGCCTCCAATACCCTACTCAATAAATTGGATGCAGTCTATCACAGTGCCATCCGTTTTGTCACCAAAGCCCCATATACTCCCCACCACTGCGACCTGTACGCTCTCGTTGGCTGGCCCTCGCTTCATACTCGTCGCCAAACCCACTGGCTCCAGGTCATCTACAAGACCCTGCTAGGTAAAGTCCCCCCTTATCTCAGCTCGCTGGTCACCATAGCAGCACCCACTTGTAGCACGCGCTCCAGCAGGTATATCTCTCTGGTCACCCCCAAAGCTAATTCCTCCTTTGGCCGGCTCTCCTACCAGTTCTCTGCTGCCAATGACTGGAACGAACTACAAAAATCTCAACTGGAAACGCTTGTCTCCCTCACTAGGTTTAAGCACCGGCTGTCAGAGCAGCTCACAGATTACTGCACCTGTACATAGCCCATCTATAATTTAGCCCAAACAACTACCCCTTCCCCTACTGTATTTATTTATTTAGCTCCTTTGCACACCATTATTTCCATTTCTACTTTGCACTTTCTTCCACTGCAAATCTACCATTCCAGTGTTTTACTTGCTATATTGTATTTACTTCTCCACCATGGCCTTTTTTTTGCTCTTACCTCCCTTCTCACCTCATTTGCTCACATTGTATTTAGACCTATTTTTCTACTGTATTTTTGACTGTGTTTGTTTTACTCCATGTGTAACTCTGTTGTTGTATGTGTCGAACTGCTTTGCTTTATCTTGGCCAGGTCGCAATTGTAAATGAGAACTTGTTCTCAACTTGCCTACCTGGTTAAATAAAGGTGAAATAAAATTAATTTGACATCGCCAAGCCCTAACTTATTAATTGATTTAAAACTTGTAATTCTGTTAACAAATCGGTAACCGAATTACCCAAAAAATCAGTAAAGGAATTACTGCAATTGAATTGTCTACAATGGCATATCATAGGAGTCACAAACCACAGTTTAGTCACCTGCTACTGTCCTTCCTTCAACTGGCATTCTGTTATGTTCAGCTCATAAGTGTTTTCTTTTCTCTTTCTGTCAGTCTAGTGGTCTAAGCGAGAGTGTTAAGACAGTCTGGACAACTCCTCCCTCGCTCCCTCTCTGCGTCTCGCTGCTTAATGTTATCTCTCCCGGCTCTTACTGACACCTACCCATGAGCCTCCTCTCTTCCATTAACTGTAACCAGCATCTGTACTGAACCGACACTGGTGTCCATGGACGTTGAAAAGTAGTTGAAATTTGATCAGTCCGCCCTAGCCTTGATTTCGATGTCCACAGACCAAAAAACTTGGGCCGGTCCAGGCCGGCCTTGATTTGAACGTCTATAGATAGAGTTTTGGTCTGGAATGAATCTGAACCAATCAGGTGTCTGTTTCACAAGTTTGGAAAGTACAGTGTGTAGAGTAATACCCATATGCAAAGCAGGATATTGCATATTTCTACATTTGTGTACCTATTTAGGATACATCACCATGAAGAGAGTGACATTCAAATCCATAATTATGCATTTCTTTGTAGTACAGATCAGGGACCATGATGTAATTCTGTTACTGGAATTCTGTTACTGCGTGTAAATCCACTTTACTTTTTTTTTCAAACTCAAGGTGTCATGTCATAGCTGACACCCCATTCTTTCTGCGGACCTCGTTGAATCTTAATTTGGAGCAGATATTTAGCGTTGAAGGTACGATTATACAGAAATTTCGTTAACAAACTTTGTATCTGCACAGTTCTTCCAGTGAATGTGTTTTTGTACAATTTCAGTGTAAATTGTTAAAATATGTCCTTTTGAGTACAGTTGTGTGGTTAAACTTGGAAATAAATTGTTTTGTTTGGCATACATTTTAAGGGATTCTGTTACCTTGAAATTGCCCATCAACACTTAGGATAGGGTAGTTGTTTATAGACTATAGTAGACTTGGGTGCTTTGTTTTAATTCATTGGCCTCTTCTGGTGACTGTCAGCCATTTTATTTTTTTGCGAGACTGTCTCAGCCAAGTCACTGTTGGCTGTACTGTTACAAATGGAGGCGTTTAGGACAATCCAACAGATTATTCTCAGTGGGCCCTTTCGCTGCATAAGATTCTGGAAGTCCTGCAGTACCTTAAATAATCAGTTTCAGACATGACATCTTTTGTAGATTAGCCTACATGGTATGACAAGGTTTTCTCCATTGTAAAAAGCAAGATCACCATACAGACTCTTAGTTTGTTGTTTTCTAGTTGTTTACTGCTGCCATGGTGACTTGACAACCTTTTTGTGTATTATGGCATTGTTTTCCCTCTCATTTTGCTTACCAATGTGGTATGTTAGACCGGGTACTGCTGCCTTGCAAAACAGAATACAGGCCTGATGTGTCACCTCTTGTTCTGAACAAACGCCTTCTAACTCATCTGCTTACAGCCTATTGTGATGTGCATTTCTCTCCAGTGTTTAGGCTCCCAGTGAGTGGTTGCTGAGCAAGAGTAGGAATGGCGAGGTAATTTCCTGTTTTTTGTGTGCTTTGCGGGTCGTGGCAAGTGTCCCACTGTTTTGTCTGAGGATGGATTTCCTGTGAGGAGTAGGAAGGGATCGGCCGCTGCCCCGCCCCTTCCCCCAAGAGTGCCAGGATGTGATGAAGTATACCACATCCCTGCACTGTGCTGTTTGTATGGTGTTTTGTATTTGAGAGTGAGTGCTCCGAATAGGGTTGGGCTGATTATATGATTTTATTGTGATGTTTGACATCTAACGTGATGTGCAAGACTATACTCTATTTGAACTTTACAAATCAAAACTATGCAGTTTAATCAGTTAGGCTGTATCAAGATGTTGAAAATGAAGTCTAAATTAATTAACTAAGCCTTGTTTTTTTGTTGCCACACAGAATATTTCATGAGAATCTGACTAATATTGTAAATGAGCACAAAATGCAGTCTGGAATGATTTAGTCGTTAACGGCGCAAATTATTTTATATCGGATATCGCAACATTTGGAGTAACATATCGCACAACCCTAGCTCAGAATGATCATCTTTGGACTACACCTGTCCCTGTTTACCTAGTCTCCATTTCTGAGATCAACCTCGACCCAGGATACCTGTAATATGATAGTCTTCACTAATCCAGCAAGGTTAATGCTAATCACTGTGCTTAGCCCTGTGCTTGCTGCTATTTCTCCACCTTGTAAAGCAATTGCTTGTGAGGCACTGCTGTGTACACAGAATGAGTGGCCACTCTTCCGCTCTGGGGTTTTAGGTCTAGTATCTATGTCATGTGATCTGATCTGGCCTGCTGGACGGAAAGAGAATTTAGGCCTAAGTGTTCAGCCCATTTGGTTGGATGTAGACTAATGACTGCAAGGCTATCCCTAAAAGGAAATAAAACAAACGTAAACATAAAGCAGACTTGTCAGACAGAGCCTTTTAGGCTAAGAGCTTGTTAGTTTTAGCCTGTCCAATCTGTCATGTGTTATTGTTAAGCCTCTTTGTTGTGGGTTCTGTAGCAGGCTTATCTGGCTGTTCGGTCCTGCTCCATTGGAAGGGAAGGACATGTTGTCCTTCTCCTAATGCTGCTACGGTTACCACAGTTGCCACCACTGTGACAGAACGTGTGTGTCTCAAATCAATTCCATTTAAGGGCCTTTATTGGCATGGAAACATATGTTTACATTGCCAAAGCAAGTGAAATGGATAATAAACAATAAATGAACAGTAAACATTACACGCACAAAAGTTCCAAAAGAATTAAGACATTTCAAATGTCATTATGTCTATATATATATATATACGATGTAATGATGTGCAAATAGTTGAAGTACAAAATGGAAAATAAATAAACATAAATATAGGATGTATTTAAAATGGTGTTTATTCTTCACTGTTTGCCCTTTTCTTGTGGCAACAGGCCATAAATCTTGCTGCTGAGATTGTACACTGTGGTATTTCACCCAATAGGTATGGGAGTTTATCAAAATTTGACTTTTCAAATTCTTTGTGGGTCTGTGTAATCTGAGGAAAATATGTCTCTATGGTCATACATTTGGCAGGAGGTTAGGAAGTGCAGCTCAGTCTCCACCTCATGTTGTGGACAGTGTGCACATAGCCTGTCTTCTCTTGAGCGCCAGGTCTGCTTTCGGCGGCCTTTCTCAAGAGCAAGGCTATGCTCACGGAGTCTGTACATAGTCAAAGATTTCCTTAATTTTAGGTCAGTCACAGTGGTCAGGTATTTTGCCACTGTGTACTCTCTGTTTAGGGCCAAATAGCGTTCTAGTTTGCTCAGTTTTTTTTGTAAATGATTTCCAATGTGTCAAGTAATTATCGTTTTGTCATGATTTGGTTGGGTCTAATTGTGTTGCTGTCCTGGGGTTCTGTCTGTCTCTCATATTCATGTAGCCCTATAACAGACGCCCTAGTTTCATTCATTCCAGAGAAAAAGGATAGGCTATGCTTAATGAGTGCAAAAAATACTGTCATGGTGTTCTCCCCTCCTCTCTGCATCCCCCTTGGTAATTTGACCACAGTCGGTCCAGTGTACTGGGTGTGTCCGTCAGCTGGTTACAATAAAGATGCTCTTTCTCTGAGCGACACTGAAACACACGCAGCCTCTTTAGGGCCCCTTTGAACCTCACTCTCCTCCTACCAAGGGAAGGAGCCCAAGCCCAGCAGTCCTCCAGAACTATGTTGTCAGCTTTCTTCTTCATCTGGAGAGGCGCAACAATGGCAGCTATTGTCCTTGTCTCTTATCTTTTTCCATTTCCATTCTGGTTCCAATGGACACTACGATCATATGGCTCCACTTTTCTAGTCAAAAGTCTTTTTCTGTAAGAAAAAGAAAGTACGCTCCTCTGGCGAATGATTTTCGGAAGCTACAGGAAGCAGCTTCCTGTGTGGGATGGCTCTTCCTGTTTGGCCCTCCCTCCTTCCCTCACTCGCCTCTGGTTTCGCTGGTGTATGCATTGTGTTTTGGAGACGGGTGTGTAGCTGTAGACTAACCCTCTGTCTGTCCCCTCACTCCCACAGAGCTGAAGACATCCCTCCTGAAGTGCTGAGACAGAGAGAGGCCAAATGGCTGGACATGCTCAACAACTGGGACAAATGGATGGCCAAGAGACACAAGAAGGTCAGCAAGTCCAACATCTGCTGCTCAATACCGGCTGATAGGATACCGAAATCCCAATGCTGACCATAACCGCTTTCTTTATCGAAAGCATGTTAATAACATTGCAAGGTTTCATGTGTCACCCCTTCTCCTCTTATTGAGTGACTGTTATGCAGTAAGCACCAGAAAGTATGTAAGGAAAGTAATTGAACACATACTTGAACAATCTACCCCCCCCTTGCCTGATATTGAATCTGTTCCACTGAATGAATTCCCATGATTTTTAATCTCACTGTGCATGATTGAGTGGCTGTGACAGTAGCACTAACTCCCTGCCCCCCAGATGAAGCTGCGCTGTCAGAAGGGCATCCCCCCCTCTCTGCGAGGCCGGGCGTGGCTCTACCTGTCAGGAGGAAAGGTGAAGAGGGAGCAACACAAGGGCAAGTTCGAGGTCGGTCACTAACCACCATCGCTACACACATTCATACACACAGTCTTGTACTTTTACACATGAAGCATGTGAATTCAGCTAACTGCGGTTTTTAAAGGAGCTGGACAGGCAAGCAGGAGACCCTAAGTGGGTGGATGTGATCGAGAAGGACCTCCACAGACAGTTCCCCTTCCATGAGATGTTTGTGGCGAGAGGAGGCCATGGGTGAGTAGCTCACTTGACGTGGACCCATGGCTATTTCTCAGTACATGTTTGTTTTTTTGTAACCCAAAATCATGTGCGCGTGTAGGCAGCAGGACCTGTACCGTGTCCTCAAAGCCTACACACTGCACCGGCCTGAAGAGGGTTACTGCCAAGCTCAAGCTCCCATCGCTGCTGTGCTGCTAATGCACATGCCTGCTGAGGTCAGTCCACGCATACCATCCCTGTATATGCAAAAAATGTTGAATACGCTTGTTACTCACACTAGAGGAATGTGGCATACACCACAGCCGTGCTGAATTCATGCTTGCGCTTTTATTTAACAGGATGCATTCTGGGGTCTGGTGCAGATTTGTGAGAAGTACCTTCCTGGATACTACAGTGTAGGGCTGGTAAGACTGACCACAGGCGTACCACACTGATACTCTAACACAAAGAATACAAGGAACCCAGGTCCCATGTTGAAGAGAATCCGCTGTTTGTTGGTTGGGACAGGGAGAGGTTTTATATCAGGGTTTAAAGATCAGGCTTACCGCGGGCAGTTCGTTGGGTTTTCCCAAGGGCAGAGCTAGAGAGTAACTCGGATGAGCTTACCTGTCACTAAAATACAGTTAAACATTAATTCAGCATGTTTATCATTGTCTGGAACCACCGTGTCTTGGAAAAGAAAAGCTGTACAATGTTAGGTGACACTCATGTTGAATGCAGGTATCATATGACTGGGCAAGCTCTTTAGCTGACATGTGCTGCTGTCATTACGTGTCCTGTAGCCTGATGTCTGTGACCAGCTAATGACAAATGGCCCTGAGTGAGCGGGTAACTAGGCAATGTGGGCCGGTTAATGAAACTATTACATTTAAAAAAGAGGAAGGAGTCTGTTCTCTCTCCCCCTCACCCCTCTCTGCGTCTCAACCCCTCCATTTGTCTTTCTCCCCCCCATCTCTCCATTCTGATGGTGGTTCCTGTGTGCTCCTGAAGGAGGCGATCCAGCTGGATGGGGAGATCCTGTTTGCTCTGCTGAAGCGGGTGTCTCCTCTGGCCCACCGCCACCTGAAGAAGCACAAGCTGGACCCCATCCTGTACATGACGGAGTGGTTCATGTGTGCCTTCTCCAGAACCCTGCCCTGGGCCTCTGTGCTACGTGTCTGGGACATGTTCCTTTGTGAGGGTGAGATGCAAAATGTAATTTAACCGGATCTTTGTAGAGTGCAATATGTTTAATGCATGTGGCTATATGAAACACGTACAATGTATGTAATTTGCTGATTCCACACAGTAAACACACATTTACATTCCACTGACATGGACACACACCCCAGCATACTCATAATCACCTATATTACAGACACATTCAAACATACAAAAAAACACACACAAATATGTCATACAAACAAGACTCTCAGGACACTGTGCGACTTCATCTGTTTGTCTGGTGTTGTCCAGGAGTGAAGATCATCTTCCGGGTGGGCCTGGTGCTGTTGAAGTGCATGCTGGGCTCCCAGGACAAGCTGAAGACGTGTCAGGGACAGTACGAGACCATGGAGCTGCTCAAGACCATAGACACACGCTACATGCTGGAAGGATTCCTAGTGCGGGAGGTAGTGATGCGCAACCACCATCCACAGCCAGACTTCTAGAAACATCCATACTGGAAAATGCTCAGTGTCATGGTTTTTAGCCACTTTGACAATTGCTGACATGAATGTGATGACTCTCAGGGCTGTTAAATGCTAAGGGCTATGGTGTAAACTGAAGACTTTGCTGCCACCTAGTGGCACTTTAATAAACTATGATATTACAGTCATGATTTCTGCTACCTTGTCAAGCTGACAAGAGTTTTAGACCGCTAGGTTAACCACTGCCTCTTATGCTCTGTCCAAGGTTATAGAGCTGCCGTTGTCAGAGCGGGACATTGAGAAGGAGCACCTGGCCCAGCTGCGGCGCTGGAAGGAGACCCGGGGTGAGTTGCACTGCAAGTCCCCTCCCAGAATGCATGGCGCCAAGGCTATCATGGCTGCTGAACCACCCAATCGCCAAGACCTGAGACAGAACCCCACCATCATAGTTGAGTCATCCCTGGCAACCAATAAGAATGGGGAGGGCCAGGAGGAGGACAAGGCGAGGAAAAAGACCAAAGAGCAGAAGAATGGGAAGAAGAACGGCACCCCGGTGGCAGCCAACCCTGAACCCAGCGACACCTCTACCAAGCCCTCCCCACCCCTCAAAGACACACCCCTGCAGGGCTCCAATCAGAGCCTGATTAGCACAGAACATGACACCTACCTGTAGCAGATGGAAAGAGCTTGGACCAGCCGGGGATTACAAAGCCTGTTTACTGCTCACTGACTCCAGATCCCCAGTATACCCTTAACCTCTGACCCCACCCCTTCCCATTCCCACCCTTTTGACTGACTCTTTCCATTATAGCCAAATGCATCTATAGCAAAACACTCCATAAGAATGGAAGCCTCTGGCGTTAATGTATCTTCCATATTGTCCTGGGTGCTACTACAAGTGTAGACCAAGCAGACTGTTGTTTTTCACATGTATGGGGGAATGACAATTTAATCATCAGTTGGGAGAGTGCAGCACTTCGTTCAGTGGACCATACGGGTATACAGGCACTTTGGCTTAGGGTAGATTGATTTCAGCGGCAGACTGTACAATCACGTCAGTTTATCTCAATCTTTTCTTATTTAATTAAGTCTTTTAGGCTGATTCAAGATCAGGTGCCATAACTATGAAGTCTGTTTAGCCAGGAGTCCTGGCCCTGTCCCAGCTGATCCGGGGTCATTACTGGATGCTTGAGCACTATGCCTGTTTCTGTCACTTAATGTCTGTCACTTAATATGTACTGTAGTATGAGACACTACATTGCCAACGTACACCAATCCTGCATTGTTAGATTAACAGGAAATGTCAATAGTTAAATTGTAATCACAATAGAATATGGTTTGGGTACCGTAGGTTGCCAACATATTGTATAAAGATAAATGCTGTTCTCATTCACTCATTGGTGCATCCTTTCTCTCTGGTTGTAGTTGATGTTGATGAACACTAGAGGGCTCTGTGGGGCCATTGTTCAGCCCTGACCAATGAAGGACCTGAACAACAGGCTCAAGGGGAAACCAATCATCTGTATCATCTTTTATACTTTCTAATGAAGTAAATTAACATTTGCTGGACAATTCCTGTCACTAGACCAACGATTTGATGGTTTACCATGTTTATGTGTTGTAAGAGCCATGCTGTCTAAATCATTCCTTAGTGTGTATGATTCTGTGCAGAGCTCCAGGGAACAGAGTGTGTAGTTATGTAGTGGGAGAATGCCAAACGATGGGACGCTCATGTCATACTCAGCCATGTTGATTCAGCGTTGTCTATATAATGAGCTTAAGTATACGCTATTTGTGTATACTCGTTTATTAGATCTGTGCATAATTGCTTTATATGTAATCGTCAATATTACACACAGGTGTGTTAGTTAAATATTTGCCTTTAGATTAGAACTGCAGAAGTTATTTTCTGAAGGGACCGTTTTATATGAAGTAACTAGATAAAAAAAAAATTAAAAGTATGGTAAAAGGATGATTTCTGTCAAAATTGCTATGGATTTTCACACTTGCACATAGTTTAGAACTTCACATACTATAGATTTATATTTGTCTAAGATGAAGCACTTTGTCCCTGGTCAAGTCCTTTAAGAATAAAATGTATTTTGTTTGTCTTCTGTAAAGTTGCCCGTGTTTATATTGTGTGACGTCTATATCCACGTAACCTCTGCCACACATTTAACCAACACTCTGACACGCCACAATGTATTACACGTCTATTGCACTTTTCATAATAGAAATCTCAAACCTCTTCATAAGCAAAAGACTAACAAACAAGCTATATCATGACCGGTCAACCAATGGAGGCCAAGTCTTTGACAGCTGCATCCTCTGCAGATAGAGGGTCAGTTCATGGCTTGAGTGGAGAGAACTGGTCAGAGGATGGTGATGGAGTCTGCTGCTGATCCTGTAGAGGGCAAGTCTGGGAACCAGCCTGAGTCATATATCCACTGGACTTCTCTTCCACTCTGTAAAACACCCACTTAGGTGATGCCTTAGCAGCTCTGGGTGCCAGAAAAATCACCACACAAAGTTCAGAGTAGTAGCCAGTAGTCCTCTCTACGAGCCCTCTGCCTCCACTGTATTCCTCCATCTCCCATTCTATTCCACTCCTCACATGTTCTCAAAAGAGCAGGAATTGGCAGCCAGATGAAATTACAAAGCTATATGTGAGCTGTGGAGAGATTACAGCAGTTTTTCATATACTTGTGTATACAGTAGGGGGTGTCATTGTCATTTGAACAGGAAACTAGCATGGGTCCAATCCTATTGAAAAGTGCTAATGAGCGTTGATCCTGGGACATGTTTTGTACACCCACGTTAAGTGTGGATGGATCTCTTCCAGCTTGGACCACATTTGGGAATAGTGAATAGGCTACTAATGGTGAAACAGTTAGAAATGAAGCACTCTGGGGGACATTTGGGAGATTCTCTGTTGCTGGAACTTAATCTGTAAACATTTCAAATTGTGGCCGCCTAAATGCTGAAGTGTTAGGCCTTGTGTTGGTCTCATTGTAAGTAATACTCAGAATAGAATCAGAATAGTCAAGCTATCAACTTTCCACATGGCCATGGGTGATGATTACACAGTAAAAGCACTCCTTTCACCCTTTTTGTTTGCTTATGAGACTACATCTCCCTGTATCTACTTGCTGTATCTCTACCAAACCAATCACGTTTACATGAATACAATTCAATACTCTTGGACTAATCTGTTTTTGTCTGTTTCTCGTTTGATATGGTGGGATATTTGGTGCAAAAGAGAGTGATGGCAGAACAGAAAGACCAGAGAGGACTGGACAGAGGGTTATGTGATCTCTATATACTCCCCCAGTCCCCCACCCTCCCATACACACATTAGCCACTTCCTTGGACACCTGTTTCTCTGGGTCTTTCAGCTCTGAGCGCTATTTGCATCTCAAAGACGGCGGAATCCCACAACACGTCTCGCGTTAATGGATGTGCAGAGCCTGTAAAATGTGCAGCAGCACAACAATAAGGACAGCCTTCTCCCTCGCTCTGATGCATTTATCTAGACCAGGGTTTCCCAAGCTCGATCCTGAGGCCACCCCTGGGTGAACGTTTTGGTTTTTGCCCTAGCTCTACACAGCTGATTCAAATAACTCATCAAACTTTGATTATTTGAATCTCCCAGGGGGGCCCCAGGACCAAGTTTGGGAAACCCTGATCTAGACAGTCATAATGATCAGAAAAGCCATTTTCTCACTCTTTTTTTTACATCAAAACATCCTGAAATATTCTTTGACTTTTTGTTGCAGCTGTCTCACTGCCATAGATACACTGTAACTTAAGGTAACACAGACCTGAGATGTCTGCTCTTCATTTTGTGGTGTGTCCTCTCCATACACTTACAATCCTTTGTAACGGAATACATTTTAGGGCCTCTGTGGATAGTTTCTTCCGTGGAGATGATTTAGTTACTACACCCCAAGGAAAAGGAGAGGGGGAATCCTCTCTTTCACAGATGGCCAAAAGATAAAATATGAATTAGAGATCAGACGATGGAGTCTATGTCTTTCCTCCGAGCTACCATCATTGTGTCCAATTATCAGAGGATGCCTGTCTTTGGAAACTTTTCCATGGCTTCTCTCTTGTCTCCTTTTGGCCTTTCTCCTGTTTACCGGGGTAAACAATGTATCTCTTTCTGCTCTCCACCTGTCCCCCCCTGCTCCACAGAGACATTCAGACAGAGGCCCAGACTACAGGGGGCGTAATAGGAGACCAGTGAATAGCCTCTTAGCTAATCTGTGCAGAACAAGACTTGACCCAGACATGCCCCTAGAACCAACTCAACCTATGGGACCCAGACATACTGTAGCAGTGTAGCCCACCATAACCACTGAGGTATGACTATAACTAGCCACCCGTACAGACTCTCAACATTTACTTCTCAAAGTATATCCCCCAAAAAATGAAGAAATTGTTCCCGGTACAGTCATGTTTTAAAAGATTAGGATCCTGTGTTATGAATCCCTTGCTCATCATATTTCCATTATGTGATAAATGTTTTATAGGGAGATGTATGATGGTGTGGAGGGATGATCTCACATGGCCATATGTGGACAGTGTCTGTCTGGGGGATTACAGTCTGGTTTAATGAGCCCTAATGCTCCTCAAAAGCTTTTTGGTGACTGAGGGTCTCCCTCTCCAGTTATCCCAGTCATTCGGCCCACTGTCTCGCTGTTCATGAAGGGGTGCAGAGAGAATCTAGAGTTCAAGGGCACAGGTCAATGATATTACGACACTCTTTTTGTCTTGATTGGTTAATCTGACATGCAACATCTGAAGAAAAAATTATAATCTTGCCTTTATAGTGAGAACCACTACTATTGTGATGCTGTCTGAAATGTGCAAAAGTACATTTATATATACCAGCCATAAAACACTGCAGCATATTACTCTAGTTGTCACATGCAAGAGTGCAAAGTTCTCTTTTTATATTTACAAATGTAAAATGGAACACTCCCATTGAGGAGGGGCAAGTTAATTATAACTGTCACTTTGTTATTCATCATCTGATTGTCCTAAACCATGAGATTCAATGCCGCCACTGAATGAAATGGATTTCCCCAATCCATTCATATGATGTTTCCATGTCCTTCATGTCTTTGGGAAACAGCTTTGATGAACCCAAATTTCAGTAGTCTCCTCCTGCGCGTGTGGGACAGGAAGTTGGTTCAGAGTAGCAGGGGTCAGGGGTCAAACAGATGCTTTTACAGTAGACCAAGGACAGGAAGTGTATGTGTATTTTTATTGTGCACACTAGATAACACTACCCAGCTAGCATGTCATGTTCTGAGAACCATATGTTTACTAGAGCTTGGTAAGAGCGTAGTTGTTATTTTCCCACAACTTTATTGGAATGGTGCAGGATAGTTGCTTGAACATTAAGTGGGAATTTCAGCACTTCAGCATAACATTTCCTACAGGTTTCCTCATGGTTCTATTTAAAGTCATGTTCTCAAATTGTTCCATGAACGTTAAGAAACAATGTTCTTCTGTGCGAATTTCAGTATTTCAGCGATACATTTTCTACAGATTTCCAAATGGTTCTATTTAAAGTCATGTTCTCAAATTGTTCCAAGAACCTTAAGAAACAACATTCTTCTGTGGCAATTTAAGTATGTTGAGAGGTCCTTTGCATTGGGTGATGTAAGTTTCCTTTAACAATCAGTCTTCCAGATAGATGACAAGACACAGGAACCTTGGTCTAAAACTCTTTAGTAATAAAATGCAATTGCAGACAAAGATTCACATACAGAATACCTCAGTAGTCAATAGTAAAGATCTGTGTGGCGAAACAGGAGACCACACTCTTTATACAACCTACCGTCAATCATATCTTAACATTGTTGCATTGGATTAGATACAAAGTATCTAAGATGAGAAAAACATGTCTAGACTGTGGTTTCTCACTCTGCTATCTCGCCTTGAGCCTGTGTGACTATCAGCAGATGCAGACAATTCTCAGCCTGAGAACTAAAGCAGTACCCAGTACTTTTCCATCATTGTGCATTGCAAGCATACAAAGGTTATCACATATTTACAGTAATCATGACATTGGTGTAGCCCCACACCTGACCCCCAGGGTAACCCCCAACAAGTACTTCAGCATAACGTTTCCTATAGGTTTCCTGTTCTCAAATTGTTCCGAGAATGTTAAAACGTTCAATAAAAACCACAAGAAAAATGTTCTAACGTTCGGAGAACGTTCTAAGAATGTTATTTAATAACATATACATTCCGTTCTCAGCATCAACAAAATTCTTTCTAGCCTATATCTTGCTAACCTTTTCACCTGTGAGTTCCAAATATCTAACGGTCGCCCCAGCGTGAGTTGTTTTATGCAAGTGATGTCACAATGTACTCACTGTTCCAAAATGTGATTGTTACAGAACAGTTAACACGCGCTGCATTATAGGTTGTTTCAACTTGTCAATTTCAATTTATTTTCTAATAACAGTTTGAATTGAGGCGTCTTCCGCCTCATTAATTCACATAGAAGTAGCCATTTCAGTGTTGCGGCCAATTTATGTTTGAGGCTTTACTGAGCCGAACAAACTTCTCACTCTCTTCGAGGAGAGCCCAAGCACTTACCCAGTGTTTCCGCAGATCAAGTATGCAGACATTTGCGCAGTCTTGCACGAACTGGTATATTTTCTGGCTGGCTGTCGCATTGCCTTCATTGTTGTTTTCCTTACAAATAATAACTTTGGACATGTGTGCGTTCCTATCAAGGTAAGTGCCTTATTTTCTGTATATTGTGTTGTTGTTTCTACTATAGCATTCATTATGTATGTATGTATGTATGTATGTATGTATGTATGTATGTTCACTACCGTTCAAAAGTTTGGGGTCACCTAGAAATGACCTTGATTTTGAAAGAAAAGCAAACTTTTTGTCCATTAAAAAAACATCAAATTGATCAGAAATACAGTGTAGGCATTGTTAATGTTGTAAATGACTATTGTAGCTGGAAACAGCTGATTTTCTATTGAACATCTACATAGGCATACAGAGGCCCATTATCAGCAACCATCACTCCTGTGTTCCAATGTCACGTTGTGTTAGCTAATCCTAGTTATCATTTTAAAAGGCTAATTGATCATTAGAAAATAATTTTGCAATTATGTTAGCACAGCTGCAAACTGTTGTTCTGATTAAAGAAGCAATAAAACTGGCCTTCTTTAGACTAGTTGAGTATCTGGCGCATCAGCATTTGTGGGTTTGATTACAGGCTCAAAATGTCCAGAAACAAGCACTTTCTTCTGAAACTCGTCAGTCTATACTTGTTCTGAGAAATGAAGGCTATTGCATGTGAGAAATTGCCAAGAAACTGAAGATCTGGTACAACGCTGTGTACTACTCCCTTCACAGAACAGCGCAAACTGGCTCTAACCAGAATAGAATGAGGAGTGGGAGGCACCAGTGCACAACTGAGCAAGAGGAAAATTACATTAGAGTGTCTAGTTTGAGAAACAGATGCCTCACAAGTCCTCAACCACCAGCTTCTTAAATAGTACCTGTAAAACACCAGTCTCAACATCAACAGTGAAGAGGTGACTCCGGGATGCTGGCCTTCTAGGCAGAGTTGCAAAGAAAAAGCCATATCTCAGACTGGCCAATAATAAGAAAAGATTAAGATGGGCAAAAGACCACAGACACTGGACAGAGGTACTCTGCCTAGAAGTCCAGCATCCCGGAGTCGCCTCTTCACTGTTGACATTGAGACTGGTGTTTTGCGGGTAAGTGACCCCAAACTTTTGAACGGTAGTGTATTATATGGAGCATACTCTATTTACAGTTTTATTCAAATGTTTTCAAGTACTGGTAACAAATAATGTATTCCGATTATTGCATAGATTGTAATGGACACCTATGATGTGTGTAAAATACTTTTTTGAAGGTTGTACTGATTAAAATGAACTAATGCTAAGCTATTTGCCAGCTATGTGTGGTGCCATGTTCGTTGACATTATACAATGCATTCTGGGTGTCACATAAAAGTTTGTCAGACCAAAGATGCTATAATGAGGTGAGGAATGGTTCACTCATCTTTTGAGTAAACTTCCGGAAGTGAATGAAGGGAAGTGAATGATCATAGACGTCACACCCCCTTCAACATGCACACCCCCATGCAACATGCTCCTCTTATTATCTTTGGTTGTGGACTATAGGACAAAAGTGGGGAGAGCACACCCCGATCCACATCAACAGGGCTGTTGTGGAGCGGGTTGAGAGCTTCAAGTTCCGTGGCGTTCACATCACTAAGGAATTCACATGGTCCACGCACACCCGTACAGTAATGAAGAGGGCACAGCAGTGCCTCTTCCCCCTCAGAAGGCTCAAAAGATTTGTCATGGGCCCTCAGGTCCTCAAAAGGTTATACTGCTGCACTATAGAGAGCATCTTGACTGGCTGCATCACCGCTTGGTATGACAATTGCACCGCCCTTGACTGCAAAGTGCTACAAAAGGTGGTGCAGACAGACCAGTACATCCCTGGGGCAGAGTTCCCTACCATCCAGGACCTCTATATCAGGCAGTGTCAAAGGAAGGCCCAAAAGACTCCAGCCACCCAAGCCATAGATTGCTTACTCTGCTACAATCCAGCAAACCGTATTGGAACGTCAGCTCTCGAGACAGCTTCTACCCCCAAGCCATAAGACTGCTAAATAGCCAGACTGCTAAATTGTCAATTAATGGTACCAGGACTATATGCACTGAATCCAGCTTGCACTGACCTTACACACACTCACTAAACTATACATACACATCATATACACACAATAGGCTGTTACTCTGTCACAAAACCCTCACACATTCACAAGCACTACACACACACACACACACACACACAGTTGAAGTCAGAAGTTTACATACACTTAGGTTGGAGTCATTAAAACTCATTTTTCAATCACTCCACAAATTTATTTTTAACAAACTATAGTTTTGGCAAGTTGGTTAGGACATCTACTTTGTGCATGACACAAGTCATTTTATCAACAATTGTTTACAGACAAATTATTTCACTGTGTCACAATTACAGTGGGTCAGAGGTTTACATACACTAAGTTGACTGTGCCTTTAAACAGCTTGGAAAATTCCAGAAAATTATGTCATGGCTTTAGAAGCTTCTGATGGGCTAATTGACATAATTTGACTCAATTGGAGGTGTACCTGTGGATGTATTTCAAGGCCTACCTTCAAACTCAGTGCCTCTTTGCTTGATATCATGGGAAAATACAAAGAAATCAGCCAAGACATTATTTTATACCTCCACAAAGATTTTATACCTCCACAAGTCTGGTTCAGCCTTGGGAGCAATTTCCAAATGCCTGAAGGTACCACGTTCATCTGTACAAACAATAGTTGCCAAGTATAAACACCATGGGACCACGCAGCCGTCATACCGCTCAGGAAGGAGTGTCACGGTTGTCGTCGGTGAAGGAGGACCAAAACGCAGCAGGTACGTGTATGCTCATCTTGTTTTTAATAAATACAACATGAACACCAAAATAACAAAGAATGAACGATCAACAAAAACAGTCTGGTAAGGCACAAGACTAAACACAGAACAATCACCCACGAATCACAAACACACCCCAATATATGGGACTCTCAATCAAAGGCAAAGAGAAAACACCTGCCTTCAATTGAGAGTCCCAACCCCAATTAACCAAACATAGAAACACACACACTAGACTAACCATAGAATACATAAACATAGACCATCAACCAAAAACCCGGAAATACTAAATCAAACACCCTTTAAACAAACACACCACCCTGAACCACATAAAACAAATACCCTCTGCCACGTCCTGACCAAACTACAATACTAATTAACCCTTATACTGGCCAGGACGTGACAAGGAGACGTGTTCTGTCTCCTAGAGATGAACATACTTTGGTGCGAAATGTGCAAATCAATCCCAGAACAACAGCAAAGGACCTTGTGAAGATGCTGGAGGAGACAGGTACAAAAGTATCTATATCCACAGTAAAACGAGTCCTATATCGACATAACCTGAAAGGCCGCTCAGCAAGGAAGAAGCCACTGCTCCAAAACCGCCATAAAATAGCCAGACTACAGTTTGCAGCTGCACATGGGGACAAAGATCATACTTTTTGGAGAAATGTTCTCTGGTCTGAAGAAACAAAAATAGAACTGTTTGGTCATAATGACCATCGTTATGTTTGGAGGAAAAAGGGGGAGGCTTGCAAGCCAAAGAACACCATCCCAACCGTGACGCACGGAGGTGGCAGCATCATGTTGTGGGGGTGCTTTGCTGCAGGAGGGATGGTGCACTTCACAAAATAAATGGCATCATGAGGCAGGAGAAGTATGTGTATAGATTGAAGCAACATCTCAAGACATCAGTCAGGAAGTTGAAGCTTGGTCGCAAATGGGTCTTCCAAATAGACAATGACCCCAAGCATACTTCCAAAGTTATGGAAAAATGGCTTAAGGACAACAAAGTCAAGGTATTGGAGTGGCCATCACAAAGCCCTGACCTCAATCCTATAGAATATTTGTGGGCAGAACTGAAAAAGCATGTGCGAGCAAGGATGCCTACAAACCTGACTCAGTTACACCAGCTCTGTCAGGAGGAATGGGCCAAAATTCACCCAACTTATTGTGGGTGGTTGTGGAAGGCTACCCGAAATGTTTGACCCAAGTTAAACAATTTAAAGGCAATGCTACCAATTACTAATTGAGTGTATGGTAACTTCTGACCCACTGGGAATGTGATGAAAGAAATAAAAGCTGAAATAAATAATTCTCTCTACTATTATTCTGACAATTCACATTCTTAAAATAAAGTGGTGATCCTAACTGACCTAAGACAGGGAATTTTTACTAGGATTAAATGTCAGGAATTGTGAAAAACTGAGTTTAAATGTATTTGGCTAAGGTGTATGTAAACATCCGACTTCAACTGTACATACACACACTCACACACTTTTACACTCATTTGCTGTTGCTACTCTTTTCTTTATTTTATTATTTATCCAGATGCCTAGTCACTTTACATATCTGCAACAAGTACCCCGTACCTCTGCACATTGATCTGGTACTGGTACTCAAATCAAATCAAATCAAACCAATACTCCCTGTATATAGCTCCATATTGATCTGGTACTGGTACTCCCTGTATATAGCTCCACATTGATCTGGTACTGGTACTCCATATATATAGCTCCACATTGATCTGGTACTCCCTGTATATAACTCCACATTGATCTGGTACTGGTACTCCCTGTATATAGCTCCACATTGATCTGGTACTGGTACTCCCTGTATATAACTCCACATTGATCTGGTACTGGTACTCCCTGTATATAGCTCCACATTGATCTGGTACTGGTACTCCCTGTATATAGCTCCACATTGATCTGGTACTGGTACTCCCTGTATATAGCTCCATTCGTGTGTATTTTATTTTATTTAGCTTGTATTAGTTAGTATTTAATTTTGTGTATTCTTTTTAACTCTGCATCATTGGCAAGGTTTATAAGCAAGCATTCCACTGTAAAGTCTATACCAGTTAGTTGCATGTGATGAATACGATTTGATTTGATTTGGTGAGAGGAGAGTGTGCTTTTTGTTGATTTGTCGTTTGGGGAAGTTTGTTTTGTGTTTATCTGTCTATGTGTTTGCCACTAATCTGTGTTTGATCTCGAGTCTTTTCCTGCCATTGTTGTGTCACATCCCCACTGTCTCCCCTTTTCCCGTCCATCCAGTCCTCTCTCCCCCAGCAAGGAAACCAGGGGCTCAGAGAGCATACGCACAGAGGGGAATAGGGACTGTGTGTGTGTCGTGTGCACCATGGAACACTTGCCCTGATAAAGCTGGGACCATAGATATACAGTATAATTGCTGGGACACACACAGACAGACATACGCTGATATGAATTGGGAACTGCAGCAGCAACAGCAGCAGAGGAGCCAGTGATAAGAATGAGTTAGGGACAGACAGAGTAGAGGGGTTTCCTATTACTGGCTTCCCAGGGATGAGACTACTTGACCAGAGAATATGTAGGTCAATGGTACAACAGAGGCCAAATGTTTGTGGTAGAAATGAATACACATACAGGAAGTGCGTTTAACTCTGATTACAGTAAACAGTAGGCAAAATGGTACATGATGTCATACATGTGTGTGTATGTGTGTTGCAGGGAGCATATAAGGGTTGAATTGGTAGATACAGAACCTGAACCTGAGAGGTAACTGCAGCGACCTCAGAGTTCTATTATAATTGAGACTGATGACAAAACCATATGGGCGGCAGGACCTTTGGTCTCAGGGTACAATAGCTTATTTTGTTCCAACTGGTGTGGTCATGGGTGTTACGTACAAACGCCATAGCACGTGTGTGTGTGTGTGTGTGTGTGTGTGTGTGTGTGTGTGTGTGTGTGTTCTTCTCTGGAACTTCACCTCAGATAAAATGTAGGGTTGGGTTACAAAAATGCCTCGAAACCAAGACCTACCGTAAAACGGCTTTGACAATTCTCATGTTACATAGGGAGGATAACACACCAGAGGACCACTAATCTCACCATACATTTAGAATATTCCTCACAGTTTGTTAAAACTTTGGAATTCCTCCCTTTCTCCTGCCCACCAGTTCAGATGGTGGGAACGATACCGGTCCTAATTAGACCCCGGAGAGAAGAGTAGTAAAGCAGGGGGAGGAAGGGCCTCATGGTCCAATACAATGGCAGATATTACCCATAGGAAGAGGAAAACGCTGGCACTTTATTGCAGGTCTGTTGTTGTTGTTTTAGACAGCAGGGGCCAAGGCCCCGGTCCTTATCTCCATCGCCTCCTGAACAGGTTTATATGAATCAGATGGGATCCTCAAATCAGGGGAAGAGGCCAAAGTGATTGAGACAGAGACCATGTTCTCATCAACCTGAGTATTTCAATGCAATTATCTTTCTTTTTATCCTTTCTGTCTTGCCCCTCCTGTGCTCCTACCGCCAACTGCCACTGCTTGGATCAATCACAGTGTTATGGGAAACATGATCACATACTGTAGGGTGCTCCCCAGTCCCCAACATCTTATTTACCCAAACCTGAGGTCATGGCCTGAAGCACTGGTCCACATCCTGTGCCAGACAGGAAGTCCCAGTTAGCTCTGAATCTCTATCTTCTCTTCCCTCTTGGGTCTAAACTCTCTCTTCCTTCCTGCTTATAAGACTTGTTGGGGCCCCACCTTCATATGATGGTTGTTGTATTCTCTGTTGTATTAGCTATTTATACCCAATATGAAAACAATGGATTGGGATTTTCCCTGTTGTGCACATGTTTACTCTAAATATTCATATTGCACAGTCCCTCTTTATTAAAACAACAACTGAGGGAAAGGAGGATGCTTTATCTAAACAAGCATAGTTGTCACGGTCTTGGAAATGAGCGGACCAAGGCGCAGCGTGAGTATAGTTCCACATATTTATTTAAGTGAAACTAACAAAACAAAATAACAAAACTTACAAAGACCGTGAGGACGTAGTGCCCAAACACACTAACAAACAATCAATATCCCACAAAACACAGGTGGGGAAATAGCTACCTAAATATGGTTCCCAATCAGAGGCAACAATAAACAGCTAACTGCCTCTAACTGGGAACCCCATTAGCACCAACATAGAAATAGATATACTTGATCACGCCCTGACACTAGCAGTTCTGGGGGGGGGGGGGCAGTGCCCCTGTGACAACAATTTTGGACCCCCTTGTGGCCCCCCTAAATGTGGAGTATGAAATACTTTTTACATAACAAATTTTTGCTATCGTTCTTTTTTTACATCTGTTATTAGACAGTGGCAACGATGATGATTATGAACATGGTCTTTTGCCTGCTAATGCCTGCAATGCAGTGAAGAAAACGATATGACAACAATAACGTCTAATGTAACTGGCCCCTCTAACAGTACAACTGGCCCAAGCTTGGCCCCCCCCCCCAGTTGAAATGGTCTAGAACCGCCACTGCCCTGACCTACTACACCATAGAGAACCAAGGGCTCTCTATGGTCAGGGCGTGACAATAGTGAAGTGTGACCCACAAACAGAGACCGGACACTGGTGCGTCAGCCAAGGTTTAGAGCACATGTCAAACTCATTCCACTGAGGGCCGAGTACTTGATTGATGATTTAAGGTCACGAATTAGTAATTAGTAAGGAACTCCCCTCACCTGGTTGTCTATCCCACATGAAAGTTCTTCACTACTTCCAAGTCACTGTAAAAAAAAATGATGATATCTAGACTACACATTTCAAGAACAGATTCCTCTGGAGTCAGATGTGTAATTTAGCCTATTAAACACAAAACTTCTCTCAAGTGAGAATTAAGACGGTCTGATACCGAAAAAGAAAGGAAATTCTTGCATACTTCACCCATATTTATTTTATATTAGCAAATAAAGTAGAGTGTAGTTCCAGGAGTTAGCTACACCACTACATGGCAAAAAAACTACTGAAAACACTACCAAGATTTGAATTTACTTCAACTACCACCAAGCTACTGCTAAATGTAATTTAATTACAAGTTGAACTACATGTAGGGTGAATTCTGAAAGAGTGGAACATCATATAAACTGGGACAGCTTAATCCTGACGTGTTTATTTCTTGTTCTGACAAGAGAAAATGTTAACTATTGTTGCTAAACCCATGCAGAGAAACCACATGATCAAAATCACATCACTTCATTGTGACATCATAGAGGGGGGCAGAGCAAGTTTTAGATAGGAGCTCACGGTAAGATCAGTGACATAGTTTTTTTTTCTGCTTTGAAGTTAAGGCTATAAAACTGTCATAAATAATGCACTGTGCCCAAAGCTTGACTTGGACTGAAATAGATGCCGGTACAAATTTTGGGTGCCAGTACCATTTATATTTAGGTGCAGGAGCTCTACAATACTTTAGAGTTAGTAGTCTATAAAATGAACAGGAGCTCAAACAGTAGAAAATGTGGGGTCCCGGTACTCAGCTCCAGTGAGCTCCTGCCCAAGTCAAGCACTGACTGTGGAAACTGTGATGTTAATGTGCATACTATGTACTGGTGCATTAAAATACATAAAAAAATAGCCTATATTTTGTTTCAATGTTTTTGTTCAGTTATTTTTTGTTGTTGTCCCGCTTTACCAACCATAGCTAGCTAAAGTAGGACAGCATGGAGCAGCTAAAGTAGGAGAGCATGGAGCAGCTAAGGTAGGACAGCATGGAGCAGCTAAAGTGGGAAAACATGGAGCAGCTAAAGTGAGACAGCGTGGAGCAGCTAAAGTGGGACAGCGTGGAGCAGCTAAAGTGGGACAGCGTGGAGCAGCTACAGTGGGACAGCGTGGAGCAGCTAAAGTGGGACAGCGTGGAGCAGCTAAAGTGGGACAGCGTGGAGCAGCTAAAGTGGGACAGCGTGGAGCAGCTAAAGTAGGACAGCGTGGAGCAGCTAAAGTGGGACAGCGTGGAGCAGCTAAAGTGGGACAGTGTGGAGCAGCTAAAGTAGGACAGTGTGGAGCAGCTAAAGTGGGACAGCGTGGAGCAGCTAAGGTGGGACAGCGTGGCGCAGCTAAAGTGGGACAGAATGGAGCAGCTAAGGTGGGACAGCATGGAGCAGCTAAAGTGGAACAGCATGGAGCAGCTAAAGTGGGACAGCATGGAGCAGCTAAAGTAAGACAACATGGAGCAGCTAAAGTAAGACAACATGGAGCAGCTAAAGTAAGACAACATGGAGCAGCTAAAGTAAGACAACATGGAGCAGCTAAAGTAAGACAACATGGAGCAGCTAAAGTAAGACAACTTGGAGCAACTAAAGTAGGACAGTCTTATAGGCTTTTTCAATGGAGGAAAGAGATCTAGTTTACATTAACCACAGAGAAACAAACCGTCTCTCAGGTCAGGGCATGACAGTGCGTGGAGCTGGAACTGGTCTCACAGGACTGGGGAGGCGCACAGGAGACTGGGTGCGCAGAGCAGGCACAGGGTATACTGGGCCGTGGAGGCGCACTGGAGGTCTGGAGCTTAGGGCTGGCACACCCCGTCCTGGCTGGCACACCCCGTCTGGTACGGGGGGTACCGTGCGTAGAGCTGGCACAGGATAACCTGGGCCGAAGAGACGCACCGGAGACCAGGAACGCTGAGCAGGCACACTCCTTCCTGGCTGAATGCCAACTCTAGCACGGCAACGGTGAGGAGCTTGCACAGAGCGCACCGGGCTGTGAGTGCGCACTGGCGACACAGTGTGCATCCATGCATAACACGGTGCTTGCTCGGTCACTCGCTCCCCACGGTAAGCACGGGGAGTTGGCTCAGGTCTCAACCCCGACTTCGCCAATCTCCCCGTGTGTCCCCCCAAAAAATGTTTTGCCGCTGCCTCTCGGGCTTCCGTTGTTTCCTTGCCTGTTCCTCCCAGTATCGCCGTTCCGCTTTCGCTGCCTCTATCTCCTCTTGCGGACGGCGATACTCCCCAGGACTTGTCCAGGGTCCTGCCCCATCCAGGATTTCTTCCCAGGTCCAGTCATCCGGCCCACATGTTCATCTTGAATTTATTTTAACTCAGAACACTTCAACAAAAGAATAAACAATAACAAACGACCGTCACGTCTTGCAGGCTATAACGAGCAGTACAAAAACAAGATCCCACAACTACAGGTGGGGAAAGGCTGCCTAAGTATGATTCCTAATCAGAGACAGTGATAGACAGCTGCCTCTGATTAGGAACCATACTCGGCTCAACACAAAGAAATAGACACCATAGAATGCCCACCCCACACCCTGACCTAACCACAAACCGTCTCTCTCAGGTCAGGGCGTGACATGCAACTAATTACCTGTCAAACACACCTTGGTAATGGCTGAAATGGACTCAATGGAATACATTGTCTTTCCGGTAAATCTATAAGAACACTAACAGTGGCTTTTAACCAGAGGCGGAGCCTCCTCTTGACAGTGCTTCGCTCCAAGGCTTCACTTCGCTTAAAATTTGCATAAAGTACAGCGGAGCTCAACTTTTTCTACTGCTCCGCTAGAAGGGTTCTTGCCACTCACCTTCCCACCACTGGAGGCTCCTCAGAGGAGGAAGGGGAAGACCATCCACCTCAGTTAATTTCATAAAAATAAAAACAGTGAAACATTAAAAAAGTTATCCTTTTTAGATAAAACTATATTAAATATATTCACGTCACAAGTAATAGATTAAAACACACTGTTTTGCTATGAAGGTCTACAGTAGCCTCAACATCACTCTGTAGGGTAGCACCATGATGTAGCTGGAGGACAGCTAGTTTCCGTCCTCCTCTGGGTACATTGACTTCAATACAAAACCTAGGAGGCTCATGGTTCTCACCCCCTTCCATAGAATTACACAGTAATTATGACAACTTTCAGAGGATGAACTTTCAGAGGATGAACTGACATGTTGTCCACCCAATCAATGGATCAGAGAATGAATCTAGTACTGAAAGCATAAGCTGCAGCTAGCCAACACTGCAGTGCATAAAATCTGGTGAGTAGTTGACTCAAAGAAAGAGAAAGACAATAGTTGAACAATTTTGAACAAATTAATTTCTTTAAAAATGAAGGAGAAGCAAGAGAGAGAGGGAGAGCTAACTATATTTTTTATTTATTTTTTCACTTTCACTAGCTAGTTTAGCCGACTCAAACACCTGACTCAAACAGAGAGGGAGTTGAAATTAAATATTTAGTATACACATTTTTACAGCATTGGATAATAAATTATATTAAAACAAAAAATATATTCACACCATCTTTTTCCATTTTCATATTTTTGAAAAAGCTCCAGGGAGCCACTAGGGTCATCTAGAGCCGCGGGTTGCCGACCCCCGCACTAGGTTGTAGCAACCTCATGATGGGTATAGGGACAATTTGAGTATCATCTAGTAGCCTAAACCTATCGATGATACATTGAGCTGGGTGAATGGAATATCAATGACAGTCATACAATATGTTGTAATAAAAATAAGGCCATGCTCATAAAATACATAATCGTCCTCCCTCATCTTAAACGTCACCGACCGCCACTGCTTCCCCCAATCCCCTGCCCTCATTGAAAATGAATGGGGGCGGTACTTCTCCTGCCAAATTCGTTGTTGGTGAAAACTTTCTGTAGAGCTTTGTCGGGATTTAACGCACCATCTTGACACATCCCAAGAAACAGAAGAAAGATAACACATTTTTTGTGGATTTGAAAAAAAGTTATAATTTAATGCGCAGCGTTCTAAGGCGCTGCATCTCAGTGCATCTCAGTAAAGTATGTACAGATAGGTGTAATCTAGAGCCAAGTGTGTTGATTTTGAATCGGGACAACAACAGTAATTTATGAGACAGTTTAGACAGAGCAGGTGAGTGCAGGTAGAGTAGACAGAGCAAGTGTTTGGTCATTGCAGCCCTGTGCCACCCCTTCATGTTAATGTATTCATATATGCAAATACACCCAGTGTGTTTATGCAAAGTAGGCACATCTGTTTTTCATTATTTTTAACATAAAATAATTTAAAAAAATACCTGATACAATAAGAAAATGTATATATGAGTGCATCCCCCCCCCAAAAAAAGTGCAATTTGACAATAAATTGAATACCTGAACTATAATTCAGTCAATATCTGATGAACTATACAAATTCAAAAAGTTTAGAGTATCTTCATCCATTATCCAACTGTTCTATTTATCTTAACAATGTCGATGTCCGTTGCTAAAGGAATGCCACAAAATACAAGGGAGGAAATCTTGTAGAAAGGACACATTTCTGTGAACAAAGGGACACACTCTGGGCCCCTTTTCTTTGTGTCCCAGGTCCTCTGATGGGGGCTGATAAGGGACATTTAAGTGAACAGAGCACTGGTTGCATGCTGCCTCCACAGCAGACGTGACCTCCCATATTTCACCTCATCTAATTGGCCAAGGGAAAGGCCCAATCACGCAGATTTATAATCACCGGTACTCTGTCGTCAGGACGATGAAGACCGGAGGTCTGGATGCGTGTTGTCATCCGGCCACACGTCTGTGTTTGGGGTGTATAAAGGATTACAGTAGATGCATGGAAAGTCTTGCTGGAGAAAGCTGAAATGGAAATGCAGAAGAGATGCAGAGAAAGAAATTAGGAGATGAGCCTCAAAAAGCTCATTCAAGATTCTAAGTGCTTAGGTCACTGTGGGACAAAGCACAATTTAGGACAGAACATACTGTAGGAAGCAGTTAAGAAAATAAGGAAATTATGCACATTTAATTGTAACTATGCTCTTTGGCATTCATTCAAATATTTAAAACCCTACAAAGCTGCCTGGAGGTGAACTCAATAGAGGGGCCTGTTATGAGGTCAGTTATTCACAGCCCTTTGGATCCCCTCTCTCTGACTATCTTGTGGGTTCTTTCCTATTAAGTGGCACAAGACGTACAGGTTTTGGATAGTTTGTCCAAGTGTTTCTCACAGGTAACCCATGTTCCTTATAGACATGAAGGGCATGACATGACAATACACTGCCTGAACTATTCATAAACGATCATCCCTCATCTATCTTTGGAGCATTCCCATGGGTTTGGGGTTTGTGTTTTGTTGTGATTTGTGTGGTAGACCACATCCACAGTATTATGACATGTTCTCGCGTGAACATTCGGCGCTAGCCAACGGTATCAGGCAGTCTGAGCTCTCACAGAAGCAGAGACGTGTCCAGTCAATCACTTGCTGGACATGTCCAGACAGACGGTCACACTGCCCATCATGTGGTCTTCCTCTCCCCATTAGTGGTCCATGTGAATGAGTAGGGTTGTTAGGGGTGAGGAGTGGGGAGTGGGGGCTGGGCTGTAGGAGGTGTAACCTCGTCCATCTTGGTGGCTCCAGTGCTTAGCAGGCTGGTGTCAATCATCTCGACCCCCTGGTTGAAGGGAGGTGGAGAGGACAGTGGGATGGACCGTAAAGTTACCCAAATGTTCGCACTCTCCAACTGGGAAGGGTATCTTGTTTTTGAGACTGTCCACACACCATATCTATCTTATTTTGACATTGACGGTGCTTCACTAGTGTGACTTTGATATTATTTTCCTCACTGTGTGTAATGTGTTTGTACACTCTCAATATAAAGTTATAAAACAGATATGTAATGTCACTGGCTGTAGTCGGGACTGACTGGCTCTGTGTTGGTCAGCTCGCAAATCAATCCCTGCAGAGCCAGCTGTCACAGTAAGTTACAGTGGACCAATGCATGTGGTCTCTGACAGCTTAACGCACACACATCAAACAACTGGGCCGACTGACTGACTGACTGACTGACTGACTGACTGTCTCTCTCTCTCTCTCTCTCTCTCTCTCTCTCTCTCTCTCTCACACACACATCACACATCACACATCACACCAGCCGTATCACCTCCTGCTCATTTGGTGCAAAAGACACAACAGAACCCTGGCTCATAAACAAACTTTAACACACAGATCATGTGACGATGAAAGATCAAAGGGGCTCTCAGCAGCCATGCAGACAGATGTAGACCGTCTGGATGTCTATATGTGTAGCGTGTATGTTTTCGTGTAATCTTGCATTTGTGCGTGAGTGTGTGTATGTGTTTGTGAGTGGTCTCCATTCTTGTCACGCGCCGAATACAACAGGTGTAGACCTTACAGTGAAATGCTTACTTACAAGCCCTTAACCAACAATGCAGATTTAAGAAAAATACCTAAAGAAAATAAATTAAAGTAACAAATAATTAAAGAGCAGCAGTAAAATAACAATAGCGATGCTATATACAGGGGGTACAGGTACAGAGTCAGTGTGCAGGGGCACCGGTTAATTGAGGTAATTGAGGTAATATGTACATGTAGGTAGAGCTATTAAAGTGACTATGCATAGATAATAACAGAGAGTAGCAGCAGTGTAGAAGAGGGTGAGGGGGGGCACAGAATGCAAATAGTCTGGGTAGCCATTTGATTAGCTGTTCAGGAGTCCTATGGCTTGAGGGTAGAAGCTGTTTGGAAGTCTCTTGGACGTAGACATGGCGCTCCGGTGCCGCTTGCCATGCGGTAGCAGAGAGAAGAGTCTATGACTAGGGTGGCTGGAGTCTTTGACAAGTTTTAGGGCCTTCCTCTGACACCGCCTGGTATAGAGGTCCTGGATGGCAGGAAGCTTGGCTCCAGTGATGTACTGGGCCGTACATACTAACCTCCGTAGTGCCTTGCGGTCGGAGGCCGAGCAGTTGCCATACCAGGCAGTGATGCAACCCGTCAGGATGCTCTCGATGGTGCAGCTGTAAAACCTTTTGAGGATCTGAGGACCCATGCCAAATCTTTTCAGTCTCCTGAGGGGGAATAGGTTTTGTCGTTATGCAATATCTCTCAATATTTTTTTTTACTTGCTCTAAACCAATGGATGATGGACGTGAGAACAAGAGATGACAAGACATGTGATGTGATCAGCAGCAGGACATACTGTACATGTATAGGAAGATTTATGGTGCCTTACCTGTGTGTGGTTTACAACACAAGACCACACATGAGAGGATGAGAGCAAAAATAAAAAGCGCAATAGCAAAAACACCAATGGAATGTTGGAGAAACAGAACTATGCTCACACTGACTGACAAAATGAAAAGTTAAAATTCCTTTGGACTTGAAATTCCTTTGGAACATAGGAACATTGGAAGATGTCATTCATGTTAATCATCAGCATTAGCCATCTGTTTCTTATCTCTGATCCCTGTCAAATTAGCCTGTCTGCTCATTAAAGGGATGATAACTTATTTAGTGCTGGATGGTGGGTGGGTGTGAATTGGATTAGGTGTAATATTTGATTTAACTTTAGATTTCACTGCCTTGACCAGCATATCCTCCCAACGCCCTTACAATGCCGCACAAAACACAATCTCACATATAAATAGAATCCTATTAGAACAGGGGAAGCTTGCGTTGACTCAACTCACTCTGCTCCTTTCCTGCTCCGAGCTGCCAAATGTCCTGCAAAAGTGCTCAGGAGACAGCTCAGAGGAGGGGGGGACAGAGCAGAGGAGATGGGGGGGGGGGGGGCAGAGCAGAGGAGAAGGGGGGGGGGAGTCAGAGCAGAGGGAGAAACACAATTAAATCAGTTTAATCACCACACAAACTACCAAAACAAGTAGCAAAAACAAACTGCTTAATATAGGGTAAGTGACGTTTGAAGACTAGTGCTGCCGAGAACCAGAGACTTCCACACAGCCTGGTTCTGGCTCATCATCAGAGGAAGAGAGAGATGGGTGGAGAGGGGTAGGGGGATGGCAAGAGAGAGAGATGTGGGTGAGACAGGAATAGGGGGATGGAGGAGGAGGGGACCGGCTGAGCAGATTGTTGAGTGATAGTTGTGTCTGAGAAGGTCAGTGCCCTGGCGCCACTGCTGCTACACTGCTGAGAGACAGAGGAGGGTGGAGAATGAGCCCTCCCACCTGGGCTCCTTCAGCATGGATACACAGGGACTAGATCAGATTCACTTCACACATGGATACACAGGGACTAGATCAGATTCACTTTACACATGGATACACAGGGACTAGATCAGATTAACTTTACACATGGATACACAGGGACTAGATCAGATTCACTTTACACATGGATACACAGGGACTAGATCAGATTCACTTTACACATGGATACACAGGGACTAGATCAGATTCACTTTACATCAGTCAACTGATGATTCTCACCAACTAAACCATTTGGACAAATTCCTATTTCTGAGTGGATATGAGACCAACTACTGAGCACCTGTATTAAAATGATACAATATTAGGCCTACATATACCTGGTCTCAACTCACTACCCCTGTCTTGTCTCATCCCACGTCACACACTGACCCACAGGATACAGAACATGTCTAACTGTCCCTTAAGCAGCAGATTAGTCAGGGGAAAAAAACATTTTACTTTGTTATGATGACAGTCTGCTGTGACACAATTCTAACATCTAATCAAATCAAATTGTATTTGTCACATGCGCCAAATACAACAGGTACTGTGAAATGCTTACTGTGAAATGCTTACTTACAAGCCCTTAACCAACAATGCAGTTCATGAAATAGAATTAAGCCAATATTTACTAAAGAAATAACAGGCAGTGACTGTCAACAATAACAGTGTTCTGGATGTGGGAATACTGGAATGAACCCTGGCAGGCCAAGTCTCTTGGCTGCCTATATCCAAAAAGTATGGTGCTTTTTGGGTTGCTTTGTTTTGGTCAATTATAATACATCATATTTTCTTGTTCTTAAATAAGTAACATAGGGCAAACCCCACCCTGGGACATCTAATGGCCAGATAAGAAAACAGTAAGCGAAACATGTAAATAATATGTAAAACATAGGCCAATAACGTTTTCTGTCCTATTTCATGCAGCACAACAAATTCCCATTAGAAAGAGAATAGGATATTTATAATATAATATTTCATGGTCAAATTTTCTCTATCAATGTTCATTTGCTGGACCATGATATTTGATCATTTCTCAAAATTAATTATGTTAGATACTACTAAATTATACTCATCCTGTAGCACTGCAGTAATAACATCATATTTTATTTGATACATTGCACACGACACACGCAACATGTTTGAACATGCAGTACTATGCAATTGTGCGATCATTGACATGGAAATGTCTTATTCTAATTTGGGTGCTCAAGTGTACAATTGCCTATTTTGGCGGTGGTTTCCCCTTAAATGCTGCCACTTTATTATTGTAATTGTCTACTTTTAGACTAGGTGCTTGCCCCGGCTTGCCTAGATAGGCAGGAAAACGAATATTGTTCAAATCAATTCCATATCAATTCAATTATATTTTTTAGGACTTCTGAAGGCTGTAAAACATGTAGAGCAGACCCCACAATTCGCCTACAGTTTTTAACATGTATTAAAAGTGTGCGTCATGAGAGTTGCATTAATGTTCTTTCAATGCCCTATTTGTATATTCATTACGTTTTCGCTTTTAAATTGAGGTCTGCTTACCGTTTATTGGAGAGTTCTCTTCACAACGTTATGGAGTCGCGGGGGGCGTGGGTAGGAAAAGGGGGGTGCTGGGATCGGCCTGGGAGGAGGTGACAGAGGGCTGTGTGAGGAACTGCCGGGGTTTAAAAAGGCAGCCTGCCCAGCGCTGTGACACCAGACCTGAAATCACCCTCGGCTGCGCAGGAACTATTTTATGCGCTTTTTATGAACATCTTGCACACGGATTTGGACCAAGTTTCTAATTGCTTCATAAACGTTATTGATCCATTCGATCAGCCTTATTTTACCTGATAAAATAATCTACATTTTTAACGAAGAAAAGGATACTCTAAGAAGAATGGAGAAATGGACAAGCCCTGAATACTATGACTATGATTATGAAGAGCAGGAGAACAGCACCATGTGTGACTACTCTGAGTGGAAGCCGTCCTACTCAGTCATCCCAGTCCTCTACATGCTCATCTTCATCCTGGGTCTCTCTGGCAACGGTGTGGTCATCTTCACTGTGTGGAGGGCTCAGGCCAAGCGCCGGTCAGCAGACATCTACATAGGCAACCTGGCCATGGCTGACCTGACCTTCGTGCTGACTCTGCCACTGTGGGCAGTGTACACTGCATTGGGCTACCACTGGCCCTTCGGTGTGGCCCTCTGCAAGATCAGCAGCTACGTGGTGCTGCTCAACATGTACGCCAGCGTCTTCTGTCTCACCGCCATGAGCTTTGACCGCTACCTGGCCATCGTGCACTCTCTGTCTAGCACCCAGCTGCGTACGCGTGGCCACATGCAGGCCTCCCTGACGGCCATCTGGCTCCTCTCCGGCCTACTGGCTGCCCCCACACTCATCTTCCGCACCACCAAGGATGACGAGAACAGCGACCTCATCTCCTGTGGCATGGACTTCAGCCTGGTGTTGGGTGGGGGTAATCAAACAATCAGTCAATCAAATGAGTTGAAGCAGAAGGAGTCCATGTGGATCGCAGGGCTCAGCATCTCCTCCTCTGCCCTGGGCTTCCTCCTGCCCTTCCTGGCCATGATGGTGTGCTACTGCTTCATCGGCTGCACCGTGACACGCCACTTCAACAGCCTGCGTAAGGAGGACCAGCGGAAGCGGCGTCTGCTGAAGATCATCACCACCCTGGTGGTTGTGTTTGCTGCCTGCTGGATGCCCTTCCACGTGCTGAAGAGCGCTGATGCCCTCTCCTACCTGAACCTGGCTCCAAACACCTGCGCCTTTCTCCGCTTCCTTCTGCTGGCCCACCCTTATGCTACCTGCCTGGCCTACGTCAACAGCTGCCTCAATCCCTTCCTGTATGCCTTCTTCGACCTCCGCTTCCGTTCCCAGTGCCTCTGTCTGCTCAACCTGAAGAAGGCCATGCACACCAGCCCAGCCAGCTCCATGTCCTCCCAGAAGACAGAGGCCCAGTCGCTGGCCACTAAAGTGTGACGTTTATGCTGGGGTCAGGGCATGGGAGAGGGATGCCAGCCAGAGGGAATAGGTCTCCAGCTGCCTTTTCCTGTCCTGCCTCCATCGTCACCTGAACACTGCAGGTAAATCTAAGATTTCAGAGGTGCATGATATCATTACCTATCCAGCAAAATGATATCATTACCTAATCAGCCACATACATGTGGACTGCAGACTGAGTGCAAATGTACGTGTCCTCCAGACTGTGTGACTGAGGAAACTGATAGTCAGTCTTCTGGCTGTAATCATGACCACTGACATCCTCCAAGCTCACTCTCAGTGATTAGGTAGTTTGTACAAACCCCTTGAACTGCTTGATACAGAGGGTCAAGCTCCATGCCAGGGTGATGCAAACCAGACCCCAGACATTTTGGACAGAGTTGAATGTATTTCAAAGGGACAAAGCAGCTCATATTGTTCTCCTGGTGTTCCGTGTTGACTTAAGGCAAGTTCTTGGGTGGGTTGTCCCATGGCTCTGGCTTTTAACACTGGAGGAGTGTATTATACATGCATTTGTACCATGGTGTTCTTGTTTTTTTTAAGCGCTTGCTCATTGGAAAGAGGTGAGACCTCTTCCCCTGCCCCAGTCATGATGTAAGTGTGTGTGTGTGTAGGTCCAGGAAAGGTGTTGCAGCTTGATTAAAAAGTTGTAAGGGGAAATAAGGGCATGGAGGGAGGGGGGTGGTCCCAGACGGACAGATGGCAGCTGACAAATGTTGTCGAGGGAGGAGAGCCAACTAATAGGTGGCTGCTCTGACAGATTAAATTCTAGTGTGTGTGTGTGTGTGTGTGTGTGTGTGTGTGAAGGTATGAGTCTGTGTGTGTATGTGTTTATTGAATCAGGATTGGGGAAGGCATGAATTAACTTGTTTTTATTTGACAAAGATGTGAATACATGCTGTACAATGCTTTTATGTGATGATTTGAAATAAAAAGTTTTCTGTTGAACTAAAATCCTCTCTTGTGTCACTGTGTTACTTATTACAATGTCATGCATATGAATTCTATTTCCTGCTTTGCTCCTTTACGACAGTGTTCCCCTTCAGACCATTAACAGATATTTCTTGAAAATGTGTTGATAAAATGATGGAGGACAATGTATTCTTTCTCAGAGAACTTTGTTGATCATGTAAACCAGTGTAACCATGCTACCCATGTGTAATGTCAAAGTATTGTAGTGTACCATTATCAACTCACTGTTCCATTGTTGGGATGCTTTGCACTGAGACCAGTTTAAGCCAATAAAGATAATTGAACTATTGTATGAGTCATTTGCAGACAAGCACTGTGCGTACAGCAGTTCACTGACCTGTAAGAGACCATCCCCATGATTAACAGATTTGGCTGTAATGAGCTTTGTTCTGGACATAATCAGTAACAGCGGGGGGGTAGGAGGAGTGGGCTAATAATTCTGGGCCACTTACAGACTCCACACTCCTCCTGTGAGACAATACTTGCCTTTGTTGACATGATAAATTGGGCTTGGAGGAAGCTGAATCTGATTCAGCAGTTAAAGTGTGGCCCTGGAGACTTGTTATAAGTTGTTTATTTCTCATTGTCTCAAAATGTACAGACACCAGTCAAACTCTTCCCAATTAGAAAACCACATCCCTGTCGCTTATCTACAAACTAAACGTGCTCTCTATCATTACACCACCATGTTGGAATTCCTCGTCATGGAATTCTCTGCGTGTTTGAGAAGCCCGATAATGCAAACATGTTTATTCTGCTTCTTCACAGCTCCAGAGCCTCATGCATGTTAAACTCAAGCACTATTACACTATGGACTAATCTCATGTCTGATAGAGACTTTAGTCGAGATAAAGACGATATTGAATGGTTAGTTAATTTATCAGACATGAGATTTCAAGTCCCCATGTCTTCCTCATCAGCAGCTGTCTTGACTGGGTCCACATCAGACACACCTGGCATCGCTCTGTGTAAAAACACAGCCCTATCCCCCATCTGCCGACACCGCTGTGCACGGTCAGAGAAAAGTGTGAAAGACAATCTGAATAGATTATACTCCGAGGTTTTCAAGTTTTATGGAGGTAATTTGATCATATTATACAGATTTCACAGCCTGAACCTCGCATATGCTTGGTAACATAGCTTCTCTTTGAGCTAAAGAGGGCGTTTAGCCATAGCAACATGAGAGACATTTGTCCCTCTGGTCCCTGCACCCCACTGGGTTACAAGTTTGAGTGAGATGGCATGGATGGTATGCCACAGAGTGCTTTTCAAAATAGATTACACAAGAGATTTCCAATCAACATTCCTATATAATAACAGTGTGTGGGTTTCAAGTGGGCCTATATTTATGACAGTAGTCTTACCATAGGGATTTCTCATTCAAAATCCTCTCATTTGATTCCCTTAATGGACTTTGCATGGGATGACAAACAAGTTGACAAAACAACTAAACAGAGTTTTTCTTCTCAAAGGGCAAATAGCTCAAATGTTAGTCTCATAGGTTCTTTATATTTGAGTTATTTAGCAGACACTCTTATCCAGAGCAACTTACAGTAGTGAGAGCATTCATTTTCATACTGGTTTCCCGTGGGAATGGAACCCACAACCCTGGCGTTACAAGCATCATGCTCTACCAACTGAGCTACACCGGACTTGATTTATATAGCTTTGCTGACACTTTAGCAAACAGACTCATTTGAGATTGATAGTGAATGTCGTTTTTTTCTAACAGGCGAGAAAATGAACACTGTATGATGTATGTTGGAACTATTGATCACGGCATAAAGACACCCCAGCTAGCACATTTGGTTCCTTGGAAATAGTGGGAATGTACGTTTTTGGTTTCCCATTGGTTCTAGGAATGAAGCCATACGCTTCCTGACCGATAAAACTGTTTTTTAAAACATTCTGTGAACGGTTGTGAACATTTTATTATGGTTCCCTGAAAGTTTTCCTGGATATTTAGAAAAATATGTTCTGCTTGTACATTCTATATACATTTCACAGACACTACATTTTAAACTAGTTTCATTTTTAATTAAAAAGAATAATAATTAGTCCTACCCTTCAGCTCCCCTCAACCCCTCCCATCTATCTCTAAAAACCATCCAGTTATGATTTCTACTTGCCATATATTTTTCAACTGTGCTGTGATGTTTCACAAATGTTCTGAACCTTTCTATTCTCATAGTTTCTACAGATTTGAAATTAAAGATGAACATTATTACTAAGAGTATCCATATATTATTGATCGAATGACTAAGGCTTTTCTAGTCACCCAGCAGTGCTATTTACAGACTTCATTTTAGGTGAATGTTGTAATTTTTCAGCCATTCCTGAACCTGTGACCAAAAACAAGCAACATATGGGCAGTACCAAAACAAGTGATCTAATGATTCTGTCTCTTTGCAAAAAAACAGCAGAGCTGGGATGGTTGTATCCACCATATACTGTACATAACATTCTATTGGCTGCAAGAATTTTGTATACAATAATTTAAATGGAAAAACTACGTTTTGAATCCGGTATTGTTTTGTATATCAGTTCATAAACCCTGTGCCATGGAATCGGCACATCGAAAATCTCTTCCCAACTATTTTGTCCTTAAATGGAACTGGTATTCTTTTTCTTTATCAATTTTATTTTAACTCATTTTGGTCTTGCAGGGCCAACAGACAAGTTCCTTAGCTTCTCCCCCTTCCACTTTCCTCCTCCAGTTTTGCGGTATAGCTACAATCAGTTGGTTGTAATTTTGGATAGAGCAGATATTTCCATATATTTTTGTTAACTGCATGTGTGACATAACTCCATCAGTCCTATTTATGATATCGGGTGTGTTCATTAATTCACTCTGGAGTGCCAGAGTGCGCTCGGAGTACAGTCAGAGTGCGCTCATACTCAGAGTGTGGTCAGAGTGCTCTCAGACTCAGAGTGTGGTCAGAGTGCTCTCAGACTCAGAGTGTGGTCAGAGTGCGTTCAGACTCAGAGTGTGGTCAGAGTGCGCTCATACTCAGAGTGTGGTCAGAGTGCACTCAGACTCAGAGTGTGGTCAGAGTGCGCTCATACTCAGAGTGTGGTCAGAAGGCGCTCAGACTCAGAGTGTGGTCAGAGTGCGCTCAGACTCAGAGTGTGGTCAGAGTGCGTTCAGACTCAGAGTGTGGTCAGAGTGCGCTCATACTCAGAGTGTGGTCAGAGTGCACTCAGACTCAGAGTGTGGTCAGAGTGCGCTCATACTCAGAGTGTGGTCAGAAGGCGCTCAGACTCAGAGTGTGGTCAGAGTGCGCTCAGACTCAGAGTGTGGTCAGAGTGCGCTCATACTCAGAGTGTGGTCAGAGTGCGCTCAGACTCAGAGTGTGGTCAGAGTGCGCTCAGACTCAGAGTGCGCTCAACTGGTGTAGCACGTTTGCAAATTCCTCAGTTATTCTGCGCTCTGGCACACTCAGAGGAGAGTGTTCTGAAATCGGAGTAGAAAGCCAGAGTGAATTTACGAACTCATTAACAAAGATTAAACCGTTTAAAAAAGCGTTAAAATGTTTTTTTTATCAATTAGTGTATTTGAGTTTAATCATAATATTTGTTGAAATATTTGTTCTGTCTTTTCTGGTGGATTAAACTGAAATTGCAAACAGCTTTGTATGGCTTGTTTTAAAAAGAGCTATATTTCAAAAATGATTTCATTTTCAAATAACCGAAAGTGAGAGGTTGTGTCACGTCCTGACCAGTATAGGGGTTATTTGTTATTGTAGTTTGGGCAGGACGTGGCAGGGGGTGTTTGATTTATGTGGTTCAGGGTGTGTTTTGTGTATGTGTTTAGGTAGAGGGGCATTTGATTTATTAGTCCGGGGTTTGTTAGTCTATGTTTTATGTTAGTATATTTTCTATGTTCTATCTAGTCTTTTGTATTTCTATGTGTAGTTAATTGGGGTTGGACCTTCAATTGGAGGCAGCTGGTTATTGTTGCCTCTGATTGAGGGTCCTATAATTAGGAGTTTGTTTTTCATGGGTTTTTGTGGGAGATTGTGCTTGTTTAGCTGTGTGCCTGACAAGACGGTCCAGTTCGTTTGTATACGCTTATTGTGTTTTCCTTCTTCACCAAATAAAAAGATGAGTATATATTTTCCCGCTGCGTCTTGGTCTTTACCCTACGACACCCTTGACAGGTTCCAATCTGAATAAAGGGGAAAAGGCTATTTTTGACCACAGGGTGAGCCATTCATACTAATCTGCTGGAGAACCAATTCAGATTTAAGTAGAATGTTTTCATGACTGAAGCCTTTAGTGAGAGGGAGGTTTTATTAACATTCTGAGAATGGAAATGATAGGTTATTTGAAGGTAATAAAATAATGTTCTGAGAACATGTTTCAATAAGACTTCTAATAACACTACTAGCTTAGGTTAACTGTTTTGAACTCCAAGCACAGATCGGACACATGGACATTCATATGCTTAGGCATTAATCATGCAAACACATCCCTTTTTTATTGTGGCACGGCGTGAGTAAGGTTCAAATCTATGATCTTCTGTTTTCTATCCATGGAATTAGTCCACTGCACCACCAGGATGGAGCTAGCATCTCATGTTTGTTCATTTTAGTCTATTCAAACAGAGGAAACAAGCACTCATTAAGATCAGGTGTGGTCAATGAGTGTGCATGGCCAACACACCTGAACACACTTCACAAGATAGAGGATAGAGAGAGTTTTGTTGATACTGAGAACGGAATGTTTTCAAATAGCATTCTTAGAATGTTCTCTGAACGGTACTAAAGTTTTCTTGTGGTTTTTATGGAAAGTTTTCTTGACGTTCTCAGAACAATTTGAAAACATGACTTTAAATAGAACCACGAGGAAACCTGAATAAAACTTGATGCTAAAGTAATGAAATTCCCACAGAGGAATGTTGTTTCTTAACGGTCTTGGAACAATTTGAGAACATGACTTTAAATAGAACCATGAGGAAACCTGTAGGAAACATTGTGCTGAAGTACTGAGATTCCCACAGAAGAACATTGTTTCTTGATGTTCTCTGAACTATTTAAGAACATTGCCAATATCAAACGTTCCAAAATTGAAATGAAATGTAACCATGTTAAAACTTTTAGATAACGTTCTGTTAAAGTAATGAAATACCAAGAAAATATATTTTTTTTGTCAAGTTCCTTAAAGGAAAATTTCACCCAAAAACCATATTTTGGTATTTATTTCATGAATCTATTGTTGATGTACTCCAAAAATGTTTTATATGTCAGCAATCAAATTTTGGATGTTTTTAAATAACATTCTTAGAACGTTCTCTGAAGCAAAATGCAGCATCATATAATGCAAAACACATCATACCAGCTTTATTTCTGTATTTTGTAAGTTATATATCTTGAAAACTTGAATCCTTTAAATGTGCTGAGAATGTTCCAAAGCCAAGCAACTATCCTGCATCATTCCCAAAAAGTTGTGGGAAGGTTGTTTGCAAAATAACCATTGGACAACCACGCTCTCACCAAGCTCAGAAACATATGGTTCTCAGAACATTATGTGCTAGCTGGGACAGCTCTGCAGTGGCACTGGTGTCTCTGCTCTTTCATCTTCTCCTTGTTAGCCAGTTCTCCTGTTTCAAGACAAACACATCAACACCCCACTGAGCCATCTAGATGACCAATGTAGCCCCTACCTAGCTAAAGGCAAGCATCAATGGTACTTATAATACTTGAAAACATATATAATAGTCATTTGAGAGGTAAATTCAACACCAGCAATAGAATATATGACAATCTGCTTTATCAATATCAAGTCCTTACAGGCATTTCCAGTGCAATACACATTGTGCAAAGACAACCTCACACTTAATAAATCAAATCAAATCAAATCAAATGTATTTATATAGCCCTTCTTACATCAGCTGATATCTCAAAGTGCTGTACAGAAACCCAGCCTAAAACCCCAAACAGCAAGCAATGCAGGTGTAGAAGCACGGTGGCTAGGAAAACTCCCTAGAAAGGCCAAAACCTAGGAAGAAACCTAGAGAGGAACCAGGCTATGAGGGGTGGCCAGTCCTCTTCTGGCTGTGCCGGGTGGAGATTATAACAGCACCTGGCCAAGATGTTAAAATGTTCATAAATGACCAGCATGGTCAAATAATAATAATCATAGTAGTTGTCGAGGGTGCAACAAGTCAGTAACACAAGAGTAAGTGTCAGTTGGCTTTTTCATAGCCGATCTTTGAGAGTATCTCTACCGCTCCTGCTGTCTCTAGAGAGTTGAAAACAGCAGGTCTGGGACAGGTAGCACGTCCGGTGAATAGGTCAGGGTTCCAGCAGGTCTGGGACAACAGGTCTGGGACAGGTAGCACGTCCGGTGAACAGGTCAGGGTTCCAGCAGGTCTGGGATAGCAGGTCTGGGACAGGTAGCACGTCCGGTGAACAGGTCAGGGAGAACAGTTGGAACTGGAGCAGCAGCACGGCCAGGTGAACTGGGGACAGCAAGGAGTCATCAAGCCAGGTAGTCCTGACATAGAAACATATCAAACAGCATAGAAATCATTTCACCTTTATAAAATAGGTGGCCAATTGATTATACCACATAATGTCATTAGACTAGGGGAGAGAAGTTGAGTTGCAGTGTGCTAGTTATTATATCCTTTGCCCTAATGGCTATCGTCAGTGGACATGTCAAAATGCCCATGACACTGTATGGGAGGTGTTACCACATCCAGGCAAACCGCTGTGAATATTTACCAACCCCAGCACATTGTGGGTCAACTAACAGTTTCTTCTTTTGCTTACATTGATGTGTTGTTTGTTAGCAGGATTGTGTTTCAAAATCATTGTAGCTAACGCACTAACCCTAGGTTAGGACCCTAGGTTAGGACCCTAGGTTAGGAGATGAGCCATTTCAGCCAAACACCTCTCCCTCCCAACAGACCTCCACAACTCCTCTACCTGTTTTGAGTGACCCGAGTTAAAATCACAATGGGGTAATGCTATTAAAACAGGTATAAAGTCAGGCCTCTTGTCATACATCTCCAGCTGTCATAAATCAGAGCAGAAGAAATCAGGCCAGGCAAAAGCAAAAATAGATCCAGAGGAAGTGTGTGCACGTTTCTCCTCCATCTGAACAATGGGGAGAAGGTAGCCCAGGCCACAAACCGGACCTTGGACCAGGCCTGGTCGTGCTGTGGCGGGATGGGGAGATGACCCCTGGAGCGTCTTGGAGGACCCCTGCCTTCCTGCTGCCTGCCTTACCCTCCTCCCTCTCTGGAGGGTGATGGACCTCAAGTGGACAGGATAGAGTCAGCAGGCCAGGCAGGAAAGACAAGCGGCAAGGTAGGGGTTCCTGTCCAGGGATATCCTGTCTTTCAGCAGCATCGCTCCACTTCATCCCCCTGGCGCGAGAGACACACGCCCCACCTGACCCTATAGGAGTTCAGGGTGTTAGCAGGAGCAGTTACGTAATGCTGTGATAGGATCTGATCAAACTTGGCACACGACCCCACTCTGAGGCAATTGAATAGTGGGATAGGGGGGATGGGTGGGAGGGTTGATCCACCTCACCCTGCTGAAATAGACTGTCTGTGAGAAACCAAAGAATGCATCCTCACTCTGCCTATCTATCGCTTTTCAGCCCAGTCTACACATAGACGTGAGCATGTGACCCAAACACCTGAGGTGACATAGTGGAGCCCTTTCACACAAGAGGGGTATCGTTAAGGGAGTCACGTAGTTTCCGACAGCCACGGGGGAAGAAGGGGTTCTGACTGGGGGACCACTCCGGAACTACGGGTGTGAGGAACTGAATTATCCTGAACGGATCCTCCTCTCTAGGGCACAAAGCACCCCTTCATCTCCTTCTCTATCCCCATTGTGAGGGAGCCCTCTCTCTGCACAGAAGCCATCTCCCTCTCTCAGGCCCACCCGAGGACTAAATGAAGCCTCTGTCATCAGCCCCAGCACAGAGCCAGTTCAGCTGGACCCATTCAAGCCCTCTGAGCATAACATTACTCCATCTCAGGAACTGACAGCTACACTGACAGACAGACAGACAGACCTGGAGACAGGTACAAATGTGTTAAGGTCAAGAGGTGCATTAGCTAATTCCATCCTCATTTGATCAAAGGGTAAGTTTGTAATGCAAAGATGCGTTATTTTCTATGCATAGACAATTTCAGTATGATTAATACAAATTGAACAAAAATATGTTACAGAATCAGTGTATATAAAAATTCCCTCACACACACACACGCACACACACACGATGAAATGCACGCATGCATGCACACACACACACACAAACATTATCAAATGCGCGCATGCATGCACACACACACGCATGCGCACACACACACACACACACACACACACACACACACACACACACACACACACACACACACACACACACACACACACACACACAGACAAACTTGTAAAAAACTATTCATTTTGCTGTTCCACATTTCAGCATTTGGGTTCTATTATTGCAAGTGCCATTGGTGTTGGTGCCTGCAACAACAACTAGCTGCCACCCACCAACCGACCGACCAACCAAACCAACCAAACCACACACACACACACCACACAAACAACACACATGCAACGCACGCACACACACACAGATGCTCTCTCATAGCCTACACAGTTTCCTCTTCCTGACAGGTGGCAAGCTGAATAAGGACCCCCAGAACAGATTCATGGCAGAGACCCCAAAGGAGAGGAAAGGAGGAACTAGAGATGAGAAGCGATGATCAGACAAATATAATGAATATAAAGATGTACGGGGGGGGGCAACCCTTACAAAAAACTCCTACAGGAATCCAGCAGGAATTTGCCCCTTTGAGCATGAATTGTGCAGGTGTCCTGCAGAAATCGTGTAGTATTGACAAAATCATCCTGCACAACAATGTACGTTCTTGCAGGTATCCTGCAGGACCAAAACCTGCAGGATTTTGGTCCTGCAGAGGTGGCGGGTAGCCTAGTGGTTAGAGTGTTGGGCCAGTAACCGAAAGGTTGCTGGATTGAATCCCCAAGCTGACAAGGTAAAAATATGTTGTTCTGCCCCTGAACATGTCACACCCTGATCTGTTTCACCTGTCTTTGTTATTGTCTCCACCCCCCTCCAGGTGTCACCCATCTTCCCCATTATCCCCTGTGTATTTATACCTGTGTTCTCTGTTTGTCTGTTGCCAGTTCGTCATGTTTGTCAAGCCAACCAGCGTTTTTGTGTCAGCTCCTGCTTTTCCCCAGTCTCTCTTTTCTCGTCCTCCTGGTTTTTGACCCTTGCCTATCCTGACCCTGTACCCACCCGCCTGACCACTCTGCCTGCCCCTGACCATGAGCCTGCCTGCCATCCTGTACCCTTGCCCAACCTCTGGATTACCGATCTCTGCCTGACCTGAGCCTGCCTGCCGTCCTGAACCTTTGCCCCTGTTGGTGTAATAAATATTGTTACTTCGACACAGTCTGCATCTGGGTCTTACTTTGATACCTGAGAGTACAAGGCATTTAACCAACTGTTCCCCCGGTAGGCCGTCATTTTAACTGACTTTCCTAGTTAAATAACGGTTCATTTAAAAACTTTAAAAATATATATATTCCTGCAGGATTTTGATATTCCTGGCTGCAGGATATGGCAATTTCAAGTTAACGACAGGATTTGAGATATGTTGTGACAACAGAGAAAATATACTTTTGAAATATAGTGCAATATCAGACAACATTTCTACTCAGCAGATGTGAGAAAATGTATAAATGACAATGTCCACATGCAATAAATATAGTGTATGCTACTTTTATTTGATAGATACCAACACAATTAATAATGGTTTCAGTAGGTCCACAGTTCAGTCAATGTAATAATGCATTTATATATCATGCTGCCAGTTTAAGAAACACCTTTATTCATACATACTCTGAACGTATAAATAGAATGTAAAAAGTTGTATTCATTTTTATAACAAATAAATAAATAGTTAAGTTCAGCGCTTCCACCCTTTCTCAGTCTACCTCCCACTTGTTGGGTTGTAAACAGATGTAGTTCCCTTGTACACCTTGGATGCCTTTCAGGTAAACACAGGTGGTACATATGTCTGTGCATTTGATTAATTGAACCTTATTTGAATTGCCAATCTCTTTAAGAATCCAAGAGGCAGTGCCTCCTGTCTCTTAGTCTCTTACTGTGCATCTTGTTGTCATCACTGCGTAGCCCACTTCACTGCCTACGTCAACAAAAGACATGACCTTCCCACTGACCCATGTTGGGTGACCACTACATGGTTTACTAGTTTCGATAAGGTACTTGCTGTTTTGGAATAAATGTGATTCCCATTAATGATCGCTCTATGGTGAAATGATCATGTTTTTTTGTAAATAACGTCTGACTCTTCAAGGAGAAAAGCCTCCCTTGATGTAGGGCTCTGTGCAACAGGATACCCTAGTAAAAATACACTTATTTTTTCACATTTGTTGGCGAGATTGTAGCCCCTTAATATTTCTTCAACAAACCTTTTGCTAGCTTGGTTTGATTCTGTGGTGAATGTAATAGTGAGTAATCTTGGGATGTGTTGGTAGAGAGTGAACATTTCCACTATTTGTCCTGGTACCAAGTCTCCCATTACTACTTTCAAAGATGAATGCACTTTGAGCCCACAAAGGTCCCCAGTTTCGGACAGATGTAGGTGCATGCAAAAGTATGTGGACATTGTAGCTGACTTGACATTTCCCATACAATTGTTCAAACCTAATAACAAATTCTCAAAGGACATCGCAGCCATATCAATGTCATGAGAAGTAACCGTGTCTTTCAGTAGACAATAGATACTGTACTGTACCCTGCACCAGTAGCAGCAAATGTTGTCAACACTGCCTGGGTAAAATCCCATTTAAACAGGGGAGGCTATAGAGCAGCAGGAAGTGTTGGAACTCTGTGGCTTTCCAATATTTGAGTAAATGAATTTAGCATGGTGGTCTTGTCACATTTACAGGTGGTTTTATGGCAAGCAATATTTTGTTTATGCGCTCTACTTATCTTCCAATGTACCAGGACTCAGGGTGATATTTGGACTCAAACCACAGTGTAGTCATTTGATGACATATGCCTAGTAAGATGCCGTGCATGCAATCAAAAGCAAACCCTGCAATCCCGCTGGAAATGGTAAGGAACCCTAAAGGAGATGGGCCCTTAACACCATGTATGATGTTCCCTGACTCTACCACCAAGGCAACCTCTCTGCGGTGTTTGGTGTCTGTGCGTGGCTCTGGCTCATTCTAAACAGTAGGATACACTCTAGTGAACCATCGCCCTTTTCTACCCCCTCTCCTTTATGATAGCACCAATTGCACCCATGTTCACCATTAAATTGTTTGATATTCTTTGTCATGTTTTAACGTTGAACAGTGTGATAAGATGTTAGTGTATGATTATGTTAACATTTATACAGCCAAGACCATCAGCAGAGGGGATGACCCCTTTGGGCATAAGTAATGCCACACTGCAGGCCTGCAGTAGAGGTGGCACCTCCAGCACAGCCATGTGAAAGACCTGGCTGTGGCTGGGATTGGGAGGGAGGTGATTGATACTCATGGATTATCTGGAAAATTGGAAATGCCAATAAAGGGACTTCAGGAAAGCCGGTCCTTGATGAGGGAAAAGTCAAACTGATAATTGGTGAAGGAAAAAAATTGACCATAATGCAGCACTAAAACCCCTTTAGTAACTCATAAAATGTTTTACTTTGATCAAATTTGGATTTGTAGAAACTGCACAAAACAAGTTTCCAGATATACAGTTGAAGTCGGATGTTTACATAGACCTTAGCCAAATACAGTTCCTTTTTCACAATTCCTGACATTTAATCGCAGTAAAAATTATCTTAAGGTCAGTTAGGATCACCACATTATTTTAATAATGTGAAATGTCAGAATAATAGTAGAGAGAATTATTTATTTCAGCTTTTATTTCTTTCATCACATTCCCAGTGGGTCAGAAGTTTACATACATGTGCAGTTGCAAACCGTAGTCTGGCTTTTTTATGGCGGTTTTGGAGCAGTGGCTTCTTCCTTGCTGAGCAACCTTTCAGGTTATGTCGATATAGGACTCGTTTTACTGTGGATATAGATACTTTGTACCTGTTTCCTCCAGCATCTTCACAAGGTCCTTTGCTGTTGTTCTGGGATTGATTTGCACATTTCGCACCAATGTACGTTCATCTCTAGGAGACAGAATGCGTCTCCTTCCTGAGAGGTATGACGGCTGCGTGGTCCCATGGTGTTTATACTTGCATACTATTGTTTGTACAGATGAACGTCGTACCTTCAGGTGTTTGGAAATTGCTCCCAAGGATGAACCAGACTTGTGGAGGTCTACAATCTTTTTCTGAGGTGTTGGCTGATTTCTTTTGATTTTCCCATGATGTCAAGCAAAGAGGCACTGAGTTTGAAGGTAGGCCTTGAAATACATCCACAGGTACACCTCCAATTGACTCAAATTATGTCAATTAGTCTATCAGAAGCTTCTAAAGCCATGACATCATTTTCTGGAATGTTCCATGCTGTTTAAAAGCACAGTCAACTTAGTGTATGTAAACTTCTGACCCACTGTAATTGTGATACAGTGAATTATAAGTGAAATAATCTGTCTGTAAACAATTGTTGGAAAAATTACTTGTGTCATGCACAAAGTAGATGTCTTAACCAACTTGCCAAAACTATAGTTTGTTAACAAGAAATTTGTGGAATGGTTGAAAAACAAGTTTTAATGACTCCAACCTAAGTGTATGTAAACTTCCGACTTCAACTGTATATACACTACTTGACCAAAAGTATGTGGACACCTGCTTGTCGAACATCTCATTCCAAAATCAGGGGCATTAATATAGAGTTGGTCCTCCCTTTGCTGCAAAACAGCCTCCACTCTTCTGGGAAGGCTTTCCACTACATGTTGGAACATTGGAACATCCAATTCATCCCAAAGGTGTTCGGTGGACTTGAGGTCAGGGCTCTGCCAGTCAAGTTCTTCCACACCGATCTCGAAAAACCATTTCTGTATGGACCTCGCTTTGTGCACGGGGGCATTGTCATGTTGAAACAGGAAAGGGCCTTCCCCAAACTGTTGCCACAAAGTTGGAAGCACAGAATCATTTAGAATGTCATTGTATACTGTAGTGTTAAGATTTCCCTTCAATGGAACTATGGGGCCTAGTCCGAACCATGAAAAACAGCCCTAGACCATTATTCCTCCTCCACCAAACTTTACAGTTGGCACTATGCATTGGGGCAAGTTTCGTTCTCCTGGCATCCACTAAACCCAGATTCGCTTGTCGGACTGCCAGATGGTAAAGCGTGATTCATCACTCCAGAGAACGCGTTTCCACTGCTCCAAAATCCAATGCCAACGAGGTTTATACAACTCCAGCCGATGCTTGACATTGTGATCTTAGGCTTGTGTGCGGCTGCTCGACCATGGAAACCCATTTCATGAAGCTCCAGATGAACAGTTATTGTCCTTTTTATTTGTTTGCGCTACGAGCTTCAGTACTCGGCAGTCCCGTTCTGTGAGCTTCTGTGCTGTACCACTTCGTGGCTGAGCCGTTGTTTCTCCTAGACGTTTCCACTTCACAATAACAGCACATATAGTTGACCGGGGAAGCTCTAGCAGGGCAGAAATTTGACGAACTGACTTGTTGAAAAGGTTGCATCTTATAACAGTGACACGTTGAAAGTCACTGAGCTCTTCAGAAAGGCCATTAAACAGACAATGTTTGTCTATGGAGATTGCGCGGCTGTGTGCTCGATTTTATACACCTGTTTGGACCAAAGAGTTGTGCTTTTTTTCTTTCAGCATAGAGAGACAAGAGAATATCAATATTTAATAAAAGTAAAAAGGAAGTTATGTCTTCAGTGTTCTTTTGTAACATGTTTAATAGTAGGCCTATATCATTACATAGGCTAATCATTACCCATGTGACTGAGTTGACAACCTATTAATAATACTACCTATTTGGCCTTAATAACCATGTTTAAAAACGATCAAATTTGTTTCTGTTCCAAGTACGACACTTTTCATTGAGTACGATTTATGATAGTAAGTACAATTCTGGTAAGTATGACCTAACTGTTACTTGTTATTTCCTTTGTCACTGTTCCTCATGTAACACACACGCACACATACCGTTTCTGCCGTTACATCCTGTGAACGCTGCCCATCTAATCACTTTAATCTCCTCCCCAGTTAAGACCAAGCCTATGAACAACAGTGAGACTGACTAACACAGGCAGCAGCACTGGACAGCCATGCAGGCGATTCTCCAAGGAATCATCTTTTATGCAGCGCTGGAGCTGAAATGGACAATAAAACTCATCCTTTGTTGCTGCATTGAATAATAAAATTGTCATGCAATCTGATATCCTGTGCTTTCTGTCCATTCTTTTGAAATGGTGTATTGTCCTACAGTAAATTCTCTATGAAGGATGAGGAAGAGATCCTGCAGGTTGTCTTACAGGAAAATGGCCCTGAAAATCCTGTGGGACTTTTTTGTAAGGGAACCTACAATTTAAAAGTGAAAAACACACGTTCTCAACAAACTTTAGCTCTATAGCAACATAACCCATGGTAATATTGTTTTATGTAATTTATAGAGTAGATGTATAGTTCCTACAAAATATCAATGTCTCAATGATTCACATTGCTAAACCAGCACAGGGGGGTCACCTGCTCTACCCCCTGCTTCTCCTTATACGCTGTCTACCTAGAAAAGTATGATCACTTACGATAAAATCAGCTTTATCATTATCCACTCGGTGAAAGAATGGTTTAAACTTTTAACACGAGCAATAAATGCAAGGGTTTAAGTTTAAGATTTAAATGAACTGCATTGCAATTCAAAGCAATGTATACTACAGCAGTATACTGCCACTTAGTGATTGAATTCGTAATTACAACCCACCCGGAACTGAAAGACTCCGAATAAATATACAGGGGAATTTAACGACAGGACAGCATATTGACGTCGGTGTTACATTGTTATTTGTCCGTGTTTCCGCAAATGTGGTCGAGGTTACATCAGCTAATCGACAAGCTAGCTAAGTAATGGGGGTTGCGAAACATTGAAATTGGCTTGATCAACTGACAAAAGCATTTTAGTATGCACCGAAGACGGGTAATAGGATTACGCCACCTGTTGTGCTCTTTTATGACAACCTATAGCTAACGTTATTGGTTGTTGTCCTAACTTTGGAAGCTGCTAGCTATGTATTGTTACAGCTGTTAAGTCTTTGTTGAATTAGAGTAAGTCTCCATACGGAGGGAGATCATGGCGACTCGTAAACGGAAAAAGATGATAAGATACGTGGAAGATGGCAGTTTAATGAAGCTGAAGTCCTACTTCCGGAAACACTCCGACCTCGACGTCAACTTCTCCCAGGGTAAAAAGCGCAGGACTCCCCTGCATCTGGTCTGCTCGCTCCGTGATGACGCCATCCTTCGGCTTTTGTTGAAGTCTGGAGCCAACATCCTTCAGAAAGACAAGAAAGGGGACACGCCCCTACACATTGCTGCTAACAAGGCTCTGAAACATGGCAAAAGAGGTGAAGGTCTGCCAGTATTACTAACAACAAAAAGATGCAGCTAGGATAATAACATGCCTTCTAACCTTATTTAATCCCCTTTTATCATATAGTTTAGGATGACCTCGTCGTGCCCCTTCAAAATAGTTGCCCAGATGCCATGGTTGCACCAAATAATGCAGGAATTACACCTCGGGACCTGCTGCAATTTGAGAAGGTATGAATGTCTGCCATATGCATGTGTAATATGTGTTTTAGGAGAGAGCTAGGACATGGTTGTATGGTGTGTACATCCTTGAGAACTGTTTCTGATGTTACTTTTCTCCCAAAGACTGCACCTAGGGAAAAGTCTTCAAAAGGGACAGACGCTGAGAAAGTGGCAAGAGAACCTCTTTGGGGAATGCCAGGATGAGTTTTTTGAAACATTTGGACAATATGATGGTAATATTTCACTCTTGAATAAT